>NC_050573.1:285748389-286948389 GCF_011100635.1 Trichosurus vulpecula | reverse complement strand
TAATGCATTAGAATAATGTTCCTATCAGAATCAAATTACATCCTATGGTACAAATTAGAAACAGAGTACAGCATAATAATAACACCTCATTTTTGTGTAATCTTCAATTTACAAAGCAATTTTCTATTCATTTTCTCATTTATTTTGCAACCATCATGTGAGATAATTGGGACAGATAGCATTGTCCCCTTTTGACAGATAAGGAAATTTGAACTGAGAAAGGTTAAGTGACACGTATACCCTCATACAGAATGGGCAGAGCCAGGAGTCTTGTGAAGTAGAAGTTCTAGACTTGAATTCGGGAGACTAAAGTTCACCTCTCAGCACTGACGGGTGTTCTTTAAATAATTTGATCACGAAGAATTACAGGATATTATAATTGTTGAATTAGAAAGAGAAAAAATTAAATATGAACAGGAAGTTAATTTAATATCAATAATCTTCTGGAGATGCTATATGGCTACGAATTATTCAATGCCAAAGTCTTAGAATTCTAATCACAGGTGACTCAAGTGGCAATGGGAGGATGTATGATGAACATAAGCAGGCTGTAGCAACTGAACCGTGATTCTGATTGAATTCCAATTGAAAAAACTCCAATTGAAAAATTTTGCAAGAAACTGGCAAAATAAACTTGCATATGAACAGAATGGGATGTTATTTTGTTTTAAGAGATGATGAATACAAGGAATGCAGAGATATATACAAACACATGAATTGACTCATTGTTAAATAAGCAGAACTTGGAACATAATAAGTAAACACGATAAGAACAATATAAATGAAAAGAACAATAAAAAGAACTATGTCTTTGTAATTACTGTGATCAGCCTTAGACCCAAGGCCAAGGAAACAGAGCTGTCTCCTTTCATTAGTTAGAGAGGTGGACTATAGGTGTGGAATGTTGCACACTTTATCAGACAGATTGATATATCAATTGATTTTGCTTAACTGATTTTTTACCTTTATCATAAGGAAAAAATTGCTGCTGAGGCAGGAAGTGGTAGTGGTGGTACTGCTGGGGGAGGCAGGGCATATCCAGAAACGTCTATGATATAAAAACAAAAACCCTTTACGGTTATCTCTAGGACACAGATTCATTGACCTGCCCAAGGTTATATATTCACTTCATGTAAAACATCTTTGTAGGAGTAGGTGCTTCCACAACAATGATTTTTTTTAAAGAGGATGATATTACAAATGAAATACACAATTTGGGGTAATTGAAATTAGCCCTTTCTGTATAGCCCTTTAGGGTTATCCCTAGGACACCGAAGAGTCTGTCTAGGGACCTGCTATGCCAATTTATTTAAATGGGAGTTCTGGAAATTGCTCTGGAAGGGATATTAAAATAGGGTCTTAGATTCAGAGTAAGAAAGGATCTCAGAGGCAAGTCCAACCCCTGTTATAGATAGGGAAACTGAGGCTTGATGAATTTAAGGACTTGCTTAAGTTCAGGGAGATAAACATAAGAGGCAGTATTTGAATCCAGGTGCTCTGATTCTATTCTTTCTATTATAATCAATAAATCTTTTTTTGAGGGGAGAAATATGATTTGGAATATAATCATTCAATATCTTATTTTATTACTTTATGCACAAGTTTATTTTTATTTTCTGAACTGATTGTTGTGTAACATTTTGTAACCCCTTCCTTTTTTTCCCTACAAGGATGATATTGCAAATGAAATATATATCCTAGGATAGTTTCAACTGATTCTTTTCCTCCTAATCACTAATAATTTCTTTTGTATTATTAACCCCTAGGTTCTCTCCTAAACCAAGGACAATATTTGTATTGTAATTGTGAATTGGATCATTCCTTTAGATTTCTGAGTCTTTGGAAAGCTTCAGTATTCCTTGTGAAATATTTTTAGGTTTTGGATGAAAGCCATTATGAAGTAATATTAGCAATTCACTAAAACAATCTTAATTTTGTACAAACCTCCTGAAAAACAGTTTGGTATAGTTTGTATGAAAATATGTTTTAAAAATCTCTGTCTTGGAGGGTTTTTTTTTGCCTGGGGTGGGGTTGGGCATGATCACGGGGTGTTATCATATGAGGTCAAAGAAAGCAATTTCTCAAGTCAATGTTTTAAGTTAGATTCATAATCATTTAGGAGTACAATACTAGGGGCTTAGGCATTCAATTAGAGAAGTTAAAAATGACATTCATAAATACCAGACCAGTCAAGGTATGATGTGGGCTTACCATATAAACATTTTCTATAAAAACAGGGCCTTTCTATTTTAAAGCTTAAGAAACACTGCCAGTATGAGTGCTCCTAACTGAATAGAAATGTTTGTCAAGTGGTCCACCTTTACAAAGGCCTATTACATTAATTTCATAGAAAGCAAAGGACGTATTAATCTTCAGAAACCAAATCTTCCATTAGGGGGAAAAGAGGCTCCAGAAATATTTATTCAGACTGTATGTTTGTTTTGTGAAGACAGCTCCTTTACTCTGGCTACAATTGAGAGGAGGGAATTTTACACAAACCTTGAATTATAGCATTAATGTTCTTTTCCACTTCTAGCAGAATTTAGCTCCCTATTATAGAGTCATAGAATGTTATTGCTGGAAGAGACCCTGTAGATCACCTAATCCAACTTCCTCATCTTTCAGGTAAAGAAAATGTGGCCTACAGAGATGGGCCTCAGAGGATATGGCCAAGATCACCAAGTTAGCTGGTGGTGAAGCTGGGGGTAGCACTAAAGGCTCTGATTTCTCGTCCAAGTCTCTTTCCATTGCGCTGATCAGCCATGGGGTTTGATACTTAGTGGGAGGAGAAGTTCCCTCCTTTTATGACAAGGACAACATTTGACCACATGTCTGTCACTCTATTAACACATATTTACTGGGGGCATGGCATGTAAAAGTTTCTTGGTCAGTAGTATAGCAGCTCTGTGATCCTGGGCAAGTCACAGGGCCTCAGTTTCATTTGTAAAACATGGTTGATCCTGGAAAGTATTATATGAACTAATGCAGAGTGAAGTGAGCAGAACCAGGAGAACCTTGTACATAGTAACAGCAATATTGTACAATGATCAATTGTGAATGACTTAGCTATTCTCAGCAATACAATGATCTAAGACAATTCCTAAGGACTCATGATGAAAAATGCTATCCACCTCCAAAGAAAACAGATGGAGTCTGAATGTAGATTGAAGCACACTATTTTTCACTTTCTGTATCTTTTAAAATTTTCTTTTCCTTTGGGTCTGTGTCTTCTTTCACAACATGATGAATATGGCAACATGTTTTACATGATTGAACATGTATGAGGGAGGAAAGAAGAGATAGAGGGAGGGAGAGGAGAAAGGGAAGGACAAAGGGAGAGAGAAAATTTGAAACTCAAAATTTTAAAAAAGAATGTTAAAATTGTCTTTATATGTAATTGGGGAAAATAAAATATTATTTTAAAAAATTTCTGCAAGAAAAAAAGTAAAACATGGCTAATAATATTTGTACTACCTACTTCAGAGCTGTTCTGAGGAAAGTCCTTTGTAAAGCCTGATGTTTATATAATTTGAGTTGTTATTAATGAGATATGATTTTTGTAGTTTAAAACACTACTTCAAGGAGCTATAATTTCGTTGGTCTGGATAGTTCTTCTAGTGATGTTACTTAGATCTCTCTATAATTTAGATATCTCTCTATAATTTAGTAGATCAGCCTTGAGAACTGCTACAGCTGAAAAATACACTACCTTTGAGCCAACCTGGCCATGTGAATCCCTGTATTTATCTCTTACCTGGACGACTATAATGGCCTCCTAATTGGTTTCTTTGCCTTAAGTCTCTCCCCTGTCTGATCCATCCTGTACATAGCTAGGTGCCAGTGATTCCTAAAGCACAGATCATATTCCTCTATGAGTTCCAGTGTCTCCTATTGCCAAAGATAAAGCAGTAATTTCTCCTTTAGCATTTAAAGCCCTTTATAATCTGATTCAGGGAAGCTAGGTGGTATAGTGGATAGAGCCCCTGGCCTGGAGTCAGCAAGATCTGAGTTCAAATTTGACCTCAGACTCTTACTAGCTGTGAGACCGTGGGAAAGTCACTTAACTCTGCCTTAGTTTCATCATCTGTAAAATGAGCTGAAGGAAATGGCAAACCAATCTGGTATTTTTGCCAAGAAAACTCCAAGATGGGTCATAAAGACTCAGACATGACTAAAAAACAACTAAACAACAAATAATCTGACTCCAGCCTACCTTTCCAGATATTACTCCTCTTTACTCACTTAATGGTCCAGCAAACTGACCTACTTTCTTTTCTTCTAGCACAGTATTTCAACTCCAATCTCAGTGCATTTCCACAGGCTATGCCTCATGCCTGTGATGCTCTGAACCCTTGGTGCTGTTTCCTAGAATCCCTAGCTACCTCCAAAGCTAAATTTAAGTGCCACATCTCTGTCCAGCCCCCAGCTATTAGTGCCCTACTCCAAGAGCCTTGAATTTACTTTGTATAGACTTTGTGTATATTTATGTGTGCCTGTGGTTTGCCTGAATAGAATGTAGATTCCTTGAGGACAGGGGCTGTTTTTCTTTTTAAGTTCCCAGCCTCTAGCATAATGCTTGGCTCCCAGTAGATATTAGAATTGTCATTAGAGAATTAGTACATCTTTTTGATTGATACTCTATGGGAATATAAATATTAAATATTTTGTAATGCAAAAGTCACAAAAAGATCAAGAAAGAGAAGGCTTTTTTTAAATGAAAGAAAGCAAAACCTTTTCTATTTGTATCTATGGAATTTTTGTATTTTTTCCCTGTGGTCCAGAGGTTGAAACTACAGGTAGTCCTAGGTTATGTGCTGGGGAGGATACAAAGAAGTATAAGATTTGAGCTTATCCTCAATGAGCTTATAATCTAATATGGAGAAAAGCTTTCAGTAAGTTTTTTTTAATTAAAGTTTTAGGCAATAGCTCAAGACCAAAGAGGTCAGCTAGGAGGTACAGGGGATAGCATGCCAAGCCTGGAGTCAGGAAGTTTCCTTTTCTTGAGTTCAAATCTGGTCTCAGACACTTCTTAGCTGTGTGACCCTGGGCAAGTCCTTTAACTCTGCCTCAGTTTCCCCATCTGTAAAATGAGCTGGAGAAGGAAATGGCAAACCACTTTATCATCTTTGCCAAGAAAACCCTAAATGGGGTCACAAAGGGTCAAACACAACTGAACAACAAGAAAACAGAAAAGATGAATATGAAATATGATTAATTGTGGTTAATTGATACATTGAAAACAATAGCTGAATTTGGAGTCAGAGGATGCTGGTTCAAATCCGTCCTAGGTTTCTTTGTGACTTTTGGCATGCCACTAATCTCATTTAGGCCTTACTTTCCTCATTTGTAAAATGATAAGGTTAACTAGATGACCTCTGAGGTCCCTTCCGATAAAGGTCAGGCTTCTCCACTCTCACATTCATTAGCTTATTAATGAAACTCCCAAGTCAGTGTCCAGGGACAATACTAATGTAGCAAATGAAATTATGGCTCACATCTAGGGAACTTAAGGAGAAAGTAACAAAGGTATTCAATGTACGATATCAATCAAGCATTTGGGCAGGTAATTTATTCTTACAAAAGAAAAGGGAATGCTAAGCATAAAAAATAAACACAGTATACATTAATAGGATGATCATAATAGAATTCATTAACTTAATTTACAACCATCTGAGGCTAATATTTAAACCTTATCAGAACATAACTCGGTTTTGCAATGCTGCTAATTGGCCAGGTTACATTTCCTCTAGGCTTAGCTTTGTCCAAACTACTCACAATACTTGTCTTCTGGTAAAAAAAAAAAATCCAGTCTTCTTGTCAGTGGCCATCCTCTGCAACGTAGAAGCTTCCCTACCATCAGCTATTGCAGCCTGGGGACCATCATCTAGACTCACAAGGTAACCTGCTCAGGATAGGAAATAGAAGAAGAGAGGGGCCCAGGTGCAAACTTGCTTAGTTGAGTCCACTACTGCATGTGGAGCTGGCATCTTAGTGAGGGGGACAGCCCAGCCTATGGCCTTACCCTTCCATATCTAGCAACAGAGTGCACTATTTACTATGTGGAAGAATCCAAGCCCAGAGGTCCAAGATGAAAACTATCCCCTTTTAAGAGATGTTGCCCCTTGTCCTTTGCTGCTGTCACTGGGCTGGAGAAGGACTAAGGAACCACATGTTTTCCATGTCATTCTAAAATGCCAAGTCCTTTCAGCACTGGGCTACCACATGGCCAGAAGTAGCCAGGAAGTTAGTCATTCACCAAAGGCCCAAGCAATGAGTCACTGTGTCTTTAGAGTTCCCAGAAGTTTCTGGGGGAGTTCTGGGTTTATGCTCCATGGAATAGCCCCTACAGACCAACTCAGCTTCCACTATATTGCTGAGCTGACCAACTATTAAAATACTTTGTAGAATGGAGATCATGTTAGGTTGGTGGGGTCAGGAAAAACTTTATGAATTTATGAATGGTGTCTTGAAAAATGAATAATTTTGAACAGAAACATTCATGGAAAGGAGAAGCTAGTTAGCAAGGCATTCTGGGTGGGTGGGACACCACAAGCAAAAAGGCAAGGGGTCTGGGGATAAAATAGAATAGTTTATCAGAGGTATAGGAAGTCCAGGAAGAATGGAAGAGGATGCTGGCAAAGTAGGTTTGGGCCAGTCTGCCAAGAGCCTTGACCAGGCAATTTAGACTGTCCCGTAGGCAAGAAGAATGATTCTAAACTGTTCTGTTGAGTAGGGAAGGAAACAAGATGAAGATGAAGTTTTAGGAAGATTAATTTGGCAAGGTTGTGCAGGACGGACTGGATCCAGGAGAAAATGAAAACATGCAGATCAGTTTGGAGGCTACTGAACTGCCAGTGTGAGGGGGTAAGGGCCTGAACTAGGTTGGTGGCTTTGGGAATGGAGAGGCAGGGACACTAGTAGAAGCTATAGGATTTAATGATTAATTGGATTACAGGGAAGAGAAAAAAGATGGAGAAAAGGGCATTGTAGGAAATAACTCAAGAGTTTTGAGACTTGGAAAATAATAAAAGATGCCACTTACATTGTTGTTGCTGAGTCAAGTCCAACTTGTCATGACCCCTCTTGGGGTTTTCTTGGCAAAGGTACTGGAGTGGTTTGTCATTTCCTTCTCCAGATCATTTTACAGATTAGGAAACTGAGGGAAATAGGGTTAAGAGACTTGCCAAGGGTCACACAGATAGCAAGTATCTGAAGCTGGATTTGAACTTAGGAAGAGGAGTCTTCCTGACTCCAGGCCTGGAACTCTATCCAGTGAGCCACCTAGCTATCCTTACCATTTCCACAGCACTTTATATAGAGTTCTCTTTTGTCTTCATAATGGTCTTATGAGGGAGATATTATGGATATCATGGTCACTATTATGGGGTTCAGAGAAGTCATGGAATTTGCCCATGGCCATACATCCAGTAAGTGTCAGAGGTGAAATTTAAACCTAAGTGACTGGCCAGCTAGGTGGCTCAGTGAGTGAAGCATGGTCCCAGGAGTCAGGAGGACCTGAGTTCAAATCTGGCCTCAGACACTTGACACCCTTACTAGCTGTGTGACCTTGGGCAGGTCACTTTTAAACCCCAATTGCCCTGCCTTCCCCTCTACAAAAAAAAATAAACCTAAGTGACTGTGACTCAAAGTCCAACATTCTACTATGTTAGTATTTCCTGACTTATTAATTTAAAAGCTAGAGCAGTCAGGAGAGACAATGAAGTTTTGAAGAGTGGTTTGCTTTTGGAGCTACTAAATTTCAGGTAATTGAAATACATCCAAACAAATAATTATCTGAAATAGGGAACTAGAACTAGAGGTCAGAACTGAAAATACAGATTTTGGAATAATCTATACAAAAGTGGAACTTGAAGGTATAAGGGTAGATGCGGTCTTCCAAATACTTGAGGGTATTTGGAGGGAGAGAGACAGAGAGAGACAGAGACAGAGACAGAGAGACAGAGAGACAGAGACAGAGAACGAATTAGACCAAGCTGGGGAATGATAACTAGAAATGTGAAAAATTAAATCGCCAGGTTGTTGCTGTTTTTACTAGAAAGATGCCAAACAACTGATTTGACTTTTTTTTTAACTTACATAACTGAATATTTAAATGAAGACTGGTGTTTTGTGTCATAGCAGACACAGCCAAAGAGGAAAAAAGCTTACTATAATAGAAAATACTGGGCAGGGTAGAATTTATCTATTTTAAATTAATTTATAAATATGATTTTCTAATTGCATGTTTTCTATTTGAATATTCTCCTTCCCCTTCATTAGAACAAAATGGAGATGAGAAGATAGGAATAAGACCAAGATTTCTTGAACTATGGTACTCAGAAAATCCAGTTTTCTTCCTGCTAGTTTGTGTATATATAATCTTCTAGGTCATTTCAATGACTCAATTATGTTTCATTACTGCCTGTCAATATGTTTCTCCTTTACTAGTTTGTCTCTTTGTACCCTTGTTCCATAGTCACTTACTTTTCTTTCTCATTAATTGCAAGAATTTCCTTCCCCTTTATGGTTTGTCAGTCAGCCAGCCAATATTATTTGCCTCCTATGTTCCAGGCATAGTGCTAAATAATGATTCAAAGAAGGGCAAAGGACAATCCCTGCTCTCAAGGAGTTTGTAATCTAATGGGAAAGACAAGGTATAAAATGGAAGCAGGAAAGGGAGGAGAGGCATTCCATACATGGCAGAAGGGAGAAGTCTGGAAAAGTGTAGCAAGCTAGGAAAGGAGGAGATGATTATCCTAGATTCTTTTATTAAATGGAGGCTCTGCCAGGATCACTCGCTGACCTCTCCAATCACAAAGAAGGGGTAGAGTAAAATTAGAGAGTACCAGAGTGTTGTCTCAGGGTTGAAGTAATCTTGATGGATGAAGAGGTTCTTGGGGCATCATGATGTCCAGAGGAGGGATCGTTTCCTTGTTGTGTTGTACATCTGGTCAATATTCCCAGCCCTATATCTCTGCTTTCTTTTCTTTTTACTGACATCACTAATGGTAATAATAGATCACATTTTACATAGCACTTTCCTCTCCACAATTCTATGAGATAGGATTTGCTTGTATTATTATTTTAATAAGAGATTGAGGGTTGAAGGTTGTTGTTGTTTGTCCTTTGTTCTTGAAGAGGACCATGACATCACGCAGGTGATGCCTAAGCTACATGCCTAGGGTCTCACAGGAAATAGCTGCACTGCCAGAACTCAAACCCAGGGTTTCTGATTTCAACTTTAACATTCTCTCCTACACCATTCTGCCAACTATTTGACTACTTCTAGGTGAGAGTTCTTGCATTTATCACATATAGCTAGTTCCCAATTAATGTCAGTAATGAATCTTTTGAGGAGGTTGCATTATTTGAATTTGCACTGTATGTTTCCATAGGGTTGGAACTAGTTACCATATCACAACTTCTAACTATATGAATTTTTATACCTGCTGGACATAGCTGTATTCCCTACTCACCTTATCATATTCTCTCCTGAAGAATTCTGTTTTTCCTTGTTTCTTGACTCTGCTTATTGAGCACTGGTGCAATTCTTCATCACTGATATTGATAATTGTGGTTAGGGCTTGTAAAAATACTGTAAGCTTATGAAACTTTCTTGTGTTTTAGGTGTGTGTGTGTGTATATGTATGTTGGGGGGGGGTTATCCTACAAAGGATAAGTACTAATGGATAGGAAAAGGATTAAAGAGGAAGAATAGAATAGGTTGAGCATTAGAGAGGACCCTCAAATGGTAAGAACGCAGGAGGGAAAAAAAAAACATAAAGAGGAACAAGGCATAGCCCAGGCATGATTCTCTATTTCCCTGTGCCTAATAATCCTCGTAGGAGGCAGCTAGGTAGCTCAGAGGGTAGAGCCTTGGGCCTGGAGTCAGGAAGACTTGAATTCAAATCCAGCCTCAGACACTTATTAGCTGTGTGACCTCTGCCTTAATCCACTGCAGAAGGAAATGGAAAACCACTCCCGTGTCTCTGACAAGAAAACCCCATGGAAAGTATGGTCCACAGGGTCTTGAAGAGTTGTACATGACTGAACAACAATAAGTCTCATAATACCAAGGATTAATGTTTATAGTTCCTTTCTTCCATAGCTCACATAGCATTTTCAGTGATGCTCTTCCTTTCATTACTGTTGTCACCTCCCAACATTCCTCTACCCTAACAGAACCCTTCTGTATAACAAATAAGTACAGCTGAGCAAAACAAATCCAAACACTGGCCATTTCTGACATATTTTGCCTTCTTGTGTACCTATCTGCTACTACCTCTCTATCAAAAGGCAGGAGGCATGCTTTCACCATTTGTCCTCTGAAGTCATGTTTAATCGCTTCATTGATCAGTTTTGAAGTCTTCCAGTGTTGTTTTCCTTTAGGGTCACAGATCTAGAACTGAAAGGGACCTCAGAGGCCATCTAGTTCAAACTCTTCATTTCATAGATGAAGAAGCCAAGGTCTTGGGAAGTTAAATAACTTACCCAAGGTCACACAGAGAGTATTCTAGCAGCAGATGTGCCCGGGAACCTCACTCCTCTGACTCCTCTGACCTCAGAGCTAGTGTTCTTCCCCGTAGAGTATGTATACTACCAGTGGTAACTGTTATCCTGGTTTAGTAGTTCATACACTCAGGTCAGACAGGTCTTTGCCAGTTATCATAATTCCTGTTTTACAGATGAAGAAACTAAAGCACAGAAGAGTTATATGACCTCTCAGGATTATAAAGCAATTACGCACAGAACCCACTTCCCCTCACTCTCACTAGATCATACTGCATCTAAGCTACTTCTTAAAAAAAAAAAAGATTGATGCCTTTTGAAGCTTTAAAAAACCCCAGCTGTTTCCCTATATCTTTTCCTTTATAGCATCTTTCATTAAAGATAGAGAAAAACAGCAAAGTCATCCATTTGTCAATGTACTGGACATTCAATATCCATAGTCCCCCACCTTTGCATGAAGAGGGAGTTAGCTGTGTCTCATCTTGCCTGTGGAACCAGTTAATAATTTCATTTTTAGTTGCCTTTTAATGTTTTTAATTTATATGACTATCATCATGTTTAACATTCTTCTGATTCTGCTTTCTTCACTCTAAATCAATTCTTATATCTTCCAACATTTCACTGAATTCCTCATATTACTTGTCTCATAACACAATAATATTCGATTACATTCATATACTACAATTTATTCAGCCACTCACCAATTAATGAGGACCTACTTTGTTTCCAGCTTTCCCTGCAACAAAAAAATGGTGTTATAAATATTTTGGCATGCATGAATTTTTGGGAGTACGTACCTAGTCACGAGAGTAGTCAAGCTTTTTTAAAGAGTTTAAACTTATATGTACCCAAAACATGTAAATTGGATGTTTTCTTAAATAATGTAGGGATACAATTAATCACCATTAGCTATTGGTGACAAGAAAAGAGTTCAGAGTACAGCAAAATGTCAGGATCCAGGGTCACTACTATGCTTTTTTTCCTGGGTTGCCATGAATTAAAAGAAAAAAAAAATCATCACCAGGTGGCCAACCTATTGGTACTTAGGTTAGCCCTGTGAAAACAGACTCCATCTGTTAGCTGAGCCTTCCAGCATGGTAGGGACCTGCCAGAGCTTACATTCTCCTGGAACAGTCTTTGAGAACCCAGGGTCACCTCTAGGCCACAATGAGGCACTGGAGAATGTAGGATGACCCCAGGACTAGGATTGCTGAAAGCAGGTAGGCTCTAAGTGGGAATGCTGGAGTACTAAATCTTTTTTTGTCATGTCCACCTTTGGCAATCTGAGTAGCCTACAGACTCCTTAAGAGTGTTTGTCGCCTACTTTAATAATTGAAGGAAACGTTAAATTTCAGCTAAATGTTAGAGAAAAGAGATTTTTTTTGGACATCCTACTTCATGTACCCCTAGTTAAGAATCCCTGCTCCAAAGAGAGAAATTAGTCTTTTCCTCAAAGAAGTCTTATTGGACTTGTTAGGGATTATCCCACTCTTGTCCCCACCAAACTGAGCTTCTGAGAAAGTGCCCCATGTTTCTTCACATTAAGGATGGAAATTTAAAACAAAACAAAAAACATGCCTCAAGTGTTCCACTCTGCCCCACCCAAATCACCTCCTCCCCCTCCCCAGTCAGTCAAGACTATTTGGTAACTAAGATTTAAATTAAAGGGTACCTGTTCTTACACAGCCACACGAATACTAAGAGGTACCCAGTGCCCCTTCTATGTTCCTTTATCTCTCTCTACTTAGCTATTTTCAGTTTCTATCTTTCTGTTTCTTTGCCTTCCTTGTTACTGTTAAATCAAGTAGGATTTCCATATGAGAACTCTCTGGGTGACTTTAGCAACGTTCGGGTTCTCAGTGGTTAAGTGCCCAGTTTTTGTTTTGTTTTTGCTTTACCCCCTTCTTGTGGGGTGAACTTCCACTGAAGCTGGCCCCTCCTTGGCTTCCTCTCCCAGCTTTTAGTTAAAATACACGTGCAATAGGAAAGATTCTCTTGGAGGGGATGATGAGGTGGGAAAGGGTAGTGGCAGAATGGGGATGTACGGAGGAGCTTTAGCAGGGGCAGGATCTTGGGGGCACCGTGAGATTCTGCCAGGGGAATGGAGGCCGACGTTTGGCACACAAGTGGTGCAGCCGCCCTTCTTCTAAAGGGGCCTGAATTGCCAAACCTAACGTTTTCTCCTTGGCCTGTAGCAACTCCCCAACTAAACGGCAGCCCTAAGTTGCCCATTGTCTCCCCTCTGCCTGTGGCCCTTCCTCAGCTCATCCTTTCTTTTCTGTTTTTTGGCACTGGCCCTTGCCTGGTCGAGGAGTCATCTGTTTACTCTCTTTACACTTCGAATCGCCCATAGGATCGGACACCCTTCTTCTGCCCCGTTTTGAGCCCCCTCTCTCTCCCCCCTCCCCCACAACCCCCACGCTGTTTTTGCAGCCCCCGCCCCTCCTTGGAAGACCCGGCTGCCCCGGACACTGTGACCCTCTCCTCGCCACCCCCCCCCCCCCCCCCCCAGCTCGGCAATCCGAGGTGCCCCTTCTGCCACCTTTGCCCCCACTCAGGGGCGATGTTGCAGAGCCGCGGGAGGAGGGAGGGGAGTGGGAGGGAAGTTTCCTCCTCTCGTCCTTCCCCCAGTGACAGGACTTGGCTGCTGCTCCTGCGCCTGTAGTGGGGAGGAGGAGGAGGAGGAGGGAAGAGGAGGAGGGAGGGAGGGGCTGGCGGCCTCACGGTGCCCCCTCCTCGGCTCGCTCGCTCGCTCTGTCTCCCTCTCTCTGTAAGTGAGGAGAGGAGGAGGAGGAGGGGAGTCGGGGGGAGGATCTCCATTGAAATAAACAACCAGGCAGCAGTTATTAACACGGGAACATGGCGGCCGCAGCCTCCGCTCCAGCTTCGGCCGGGAAGGTCAGCGCCGTCGGCAGCCGCCACCTGACTGACTGACCGACCCACCGATTTCCCGGTAAATGCACCTTCCCGGCGCGGGGGAGGGGGAGGGGCACCATCCCCACCCCTCAGCGGCGACGGGGGAGCCAGCGGGGAGAGCCACCCGCCCGCCGGCCGCGTCTCCTGCCTTCCCCTCCCGGGCTCGCCTCGTCAGGGCGGGTGTCGTGCGTGGGGCCCCCGCGGGGCTGCTGCATCCCGGGGCGCCGCCGAGTTGGGGAGTTTTTGTTTTTGGTTGGAGCCCGGGGAGGGGGGAGTTACTGGTAGAGAAAGGAAGGTTCTCCCCACCCCCTTGCACACACACGCACACACACACACGCGCGCGCGCGCGCACGCACACACACACATACATGCACTCCCACATATGCACACACACGCGCACCTCCCTCCTGTGAACTGGGACAGCGAGTCCCAGAGTGAAAGGCGGGGGGGGGGGGGGAGCAGCCCCAGCCCGGGGGAGGGGGCGGCGGCGGGGCTGCGAGGGGGGAACCGCAGCCCCGGGAGAGGAGGAGGCGCCGGGCACCACTGCACGCCGTAGTCGGTGGGCACAGGGAGCTGGAGGAGACGGGAGCCCCGGGGGATGAGGGAGGTGAGATCGTGGAAAGGTCCAGCAAGGCGGGTCGGGGGAGCCGTCGGGGCGCCGTCGGGGACCGGGGAGAAGTGCAAGGGGAGGTGTGAAGGGAAAGCCGCGGGTCGGGCTGGGGAGCGAGGCCGGGAGGTTCTGCCCTCAGGAGGAGCGGAGGGGAAGGTGAGGCAAGGTTACGAGGGGAAGTTGCACCCCGAGGTGAGGGGGAGGCCCTGGGGCCGGCGGGGGAGGAGGGGAAGCCGGAGCCCCGGGAGGCCGGGAGGAGGGAAGGAGGAGCGGGTTGGGCTGGGCGGGGGGCTCTCCCGATGTACGCAGGCTGCGGGGAAGGAGGGAGGCTGGGGCGGCGGCGGCAGCGGCAGATGCAGATGCTCGGTGCTCTCACCCGAGCCCAGCTCGTGCCCCACACTTAACTTTTGGGTCGGGGCTGGTGGGCCGGCAGCGGGCGCGCCGGGGCCGGGGGCGGCGGCGGCCGGAGAATGTTCCGGGTTGGCTCGCCAGCGCCCCTCTCCCCCTGGTCCCCTGCTTCCCTCCCTTCTCCCCGCCCCTGGAGTGACTGGCCTCCGGGCCCCAGGCGGGAAGCGGGGAGGGGCCCTCACCCACACCCCGCCCAGAGCCGGGGGCTCGCCTCTCTGCCTGGGTTGGGGCTGGGGAGGGGCCTGAGCCGCGGGGCCGGTGCTCCCGCCCCCCAACCACCCCTCTTCCCCCTCCGCCTCTCCGAGTCCCGGAGGCGCCTCTCCGAGGATCGGGGGCGGGGCCGGTCACTGGGTTGATGGCCCCGCCCTTTCCCCCCGCCCCTCCGGTTTCCGGGGCCTGTGGGATGCGGGGAGCGGAGCCTCTGGTTGTACTGTATGAGGCTCCTTCCTCTTAGCCTGGGGACTGAGCTGCGACTGCCTTCCCCAGCGAACAGCCCCACAGCCGGGGAAACTTTGGCATTCCCGAGACTCAGACTTGACAGACGAACTGACCAACGAACCAACCAACCTCCCAACCTTCCTCTCTCCTCCTTCAATCTCAATCCCACTCCACCTCTCTCGCTGCCTTCCCCTCCCATCGACCCGGATCGCACTGCGTCTGACTGATGGGGCAGCGGGCCACTCGGAGGAGGGGAGTCTGACTGACCGGGTTTTGGTGAGCCAATCGTGGAAGTGGGAGGGGGTAGGGGCGGGGCTTCCCCTGGGCCAGTTATAGAGGAGTTGCCTTGGGGCGGGGAGCCATGGAGACGCCAGCTAGAACCTTCTTGCTCCTCTCCATTCCTAGGACTCTACCCTGGCTCTTGTGTTCTGAGGCTTTAGCGGTAGAGCCCCCTTGTCTTGGGAAGGGGTGTTCGCGTGTGCGGTGCTCGATGTACTGCTCTTAGTTAAAGGCATGAATGCCTTACGTAGGGTGAAACCTCCAGTTGTTCGGAATGTAGCGTCAGTCTCTGAAGGATAATGTCTAGAGTGGCGTATTGTAGGGATGCTCTTTAGGGAGTGAGGGGTTTTGGACCTCCTTTTATTTGCAGTGAGAATCCTCAAGGGTTCTGTTTATCACCTCTGCCTTATACTTTCTAGCTGTGCCAGCGTGTGATCATTGAAACTCATCTGTAAGGGTATCTTGGTATTTTAAAAGCACTTGGATATAGTCTTAAGTCAAGATTATTTTAGAAATGCAAAGTGAAAAGTATTAGTACTTCTGAATCTTTCCTCGTTCCTTTTTTAATTAAGCTGTTAGTTTCCAAAATTTGCCTGAACAATTGGGTGTATGGGGATGAAGCAGAAAAACATAGAAGGTTGTGGTTTATGCTATGCATTTTATTTGGCTCCTTCTTGAGTAAACAGAATGTAGTTAAAAACCAAAGCATCACTATGTGAAACATAAAGCTTTGGTATTTAAGGAGCAAAGCTGGTCAAAGAATATTTGTATGTAGGGGGAGTTTTGAGTAAAATGTAGTTTGCCAAATTACTCCCACACTAAAGATTCTTAAAAATAAATCATTTAAAATAGCTTTCTTTTTAAACACTGTTAAAATGTAGATTGAGTGGGTGCTTCCCTAGCTTAAACAGGGCGAGAGACATCTTTCATGGTAGGTTGTTTGTCGCATACATGACTTAGTGACATTTTAAGGGAGCGAAAGAATAGTGGGTCTTATTCTCTATACAGAACACAGGTTACCCTGCAGAAATAACAGTCTTTTAAAAAAAGACAGCAGCTGCTGCAATGCTTGGTCTCTTGTGCTTGTTCTTTGTTGGTTAGGTTAGTAGCACATTTATTAAAGCCGTGTTCTTCTCAACTAGAGTTTGTGAAGACTTTTAATTCCAGATTTCAGGAGTTCAGAGGGTGAATAGAATTAGATCAAGAATGAATCCATTCATTTTGTGATTAAATTTAATTGAAGAAGATTTTAAAAAGTTTTATCTGAATGAACTTTTCTGTATCAGAATTTGTTACCTCTTATAAACTTTACCACTAAAGAACTAAAGCAAAGCTACAGCTAAAAATACCGAAAAATACTTGCTAAATTCTATCGATGTCTCCATTTTATTAATCCACTTCCAGATGCAGAGTGAATAACCTAGTGCAATTTGTACATTTATGTGGAAAAGGTTGGATGTATTTTGTTGCAGTTTGTTACCTTACATTTTATTGATATAATAACTTATTTTCTCTCCCTGGTTTATACTTTTACTTGCCAACTGCTTGCAATGGTAGAGAGCAAGCAATCTATATTATTGCTTCAGATTTATCAACACTCTCCCTTACCTTCCCAACAGTTAATTTAGTTACAGATGGTCACTGACATGTGCCTCCTCTGTTTTTTTTTTTTTTTTTTTGTATGCTCAAGAGTAACACACTGTTAGTGCTTGATTCTTTACCACAATCCTTGAAAATGTTCTCATATTCCTGGTGGCAGATAGTGGCAAGTCCCTTACTGCCTAGATGGGGGGGGGGAGGGGGAGAGGAACTCTTGAACATATGGAGACATCCAGAAAAGATGTACATCGTCAGCTGTGATTCCATTGTGTGCTCTCAGACAGGATCTGAACCTTTCTTCTCCAGGGAGTTTGAGTCTTAAGAGGAGTTCTTTGACTTAAGATGTCAAGATACTGAAGCAGAGGGTAGGACATAGCTTGCAAATTATGCCTTTAATATTTTTCTGAATGCTTTGCATTTTTAACCCTTTTTCTCAGGAAATACTACTTTTGCATTGCGTTGGGTAGCATCTACTGAAATGTAAACATAAATTGTCAAATGGTGATGTGGGCAAATGGTTAAGTATGGATAAAGGGATAATATTTGTTGGTTTCAAGAAACCAACAAATATTTTTATAGCTGTCCTCAGTAGACTTTTGAGGAGCTTCAGGGGGTATTTTTACTTATGTACCCCATATTTAAGGATTCAGTAGCTTAGCTGTTTCTAGTCACATCAGCTTCAAATTTGAAATAATTAGACAGCCTGAATTTAAAAAAAATTATTGGTGTATATGGAGTTCAACAGCATTTCTTTTAAGCATTCCTTAGTTGTGGAGGAAAAAAAAGATTTGTTTAAAGCAGTTTTTGCTGGGAGTTTGCTAAAAGATTAAAAAAATCAAGATCTTAGTGAAATTGCCTCTTTTTTGATATTCAGAACTTTATTGTGAGATGGTAGAAATTTTAAACACCAGATGCTGAGAGCTGTGATTAGCATTGGAACAATGACTACATTTTTCCTTTCAATGTTAGGCTTGTAATGTGAGTTTTTTGTTTTGTATGTCAGTTTATGTCTTCATTGTATACTTTATTAATTTAGAAAATTTAGCAGATTTCAGATGTTATTTTAGCACTGAAAATAACTAGTTCGATTTGTTATTTTTAATGTAAAATAATCACATTTTATAACATAAGCCTACAAATATACTGAGATAACTAGGATCCTTTCCCCTAGTGGTGTAATGATAAGACTGTATTTACATGTCAATTATGGAAGCCATTTCAGGAAAAGCAGGACAAAATCCTCCCTTTTTTATACTTTCTAATGTGATCTCAAGCTGATTTGACTGCTTTGCCCACTTTACCTTTCCTGAATGATAGAAAATGCCCTTCCCCTTCAAAGTTTCCTAAAGAATAACAAAAATTGACTTTGTTGGTTTGTTTATATTTTTTAGAGGCATCTAAAAGGGGTTATTTTTTACTAAGTGTATCAAGATCTATTTATTATATTACTTTTGGAAGCCTATTAAAGTGAATCAGTCTGTGCCTCCTTATAAATATTTTATTATGAATCCTAAAATTTAGAAAATGTTAAAGTAGGGAATATTTTACAGGGTTCTAGTCCTAATTTCTGATTGAATTAGAATTTAGCTCTCTTTTTAAGTATCTGGTGTTACTGTCTTGCCAGCTTGTATAACACTGAGAGAACTGGTTGTGATAAGTTGTGAGAAGTAGTCTTTTGATATTAAGACTGGCGATGGAAAGTAGGTTATACTTTGCACCATTAGGCTAAAGATTGCATGTTTCTGGTTGATAAACAACAGAAAAATTTTGGCTTCTGATTGTGTATTTTAATTAAATCGTTGCTATTCCCAGAGAAGTTATCAGGTGGTACCTGGATTGTCAATTTCTGAAGGGAGGCCAAGAATTGAAAGCATACTAGAGCTGTAGTGTTGAATTCCCTTTTACATGCCGTTGAATTTTAAGGAATATAAATAAATCCAAAGTTCATAGCCAGGAGCTAGCTGCTATTATTTACAGATTCTGGAGGAAAAAAGAAAGAACTTTTTTGTCCAGGTCTCTCCTGACAATCTATAGTAGAGAATTGAGGCAGAATTTTGCAGATAATTTAGGCAAAAAAGTTTTTGTTCCTTTGGTTGTAGGACTTGTCTGGAATGCTGTGTTTTCCTTCTTGAACCTTTGAATTCCTCTTCATCCTTTAAAACTGGACTCAAAATGCCAACCACCTCCTTGATCTTTGTACTTCTTGCCCATTTTCCTGTAAAGATCCTACTACCCTCATGCACTCACAAAACAACTTTACAACTTTCTAATGGGCATGTTATGTAATGTTGTATATTTGTTATATGTATATTAGCATAAGCTCTATTAAAGCAGGATTATTTATTGAAACTTTATACCTTCTGTAGGCCCTTGCTAGTACAGTTGCTGTGCGTACAATCAATGCTTACTAAATGAATGAATGTCTCAGACCTTATCTGAACAAGAAAGGTAAACTGTCCATTTGGGCTTTGTTAGCCCATTCTCTCCAAAGGGGAAGCTGTAGCTTGACCCCAGGGTGTGTGTGATCAAGTATTTGGAGGGTAGGAAGTTGGGTGGAATATCATGGAGTTTGTTTCCTACACAAGCACACATACCCGGCATAGTCTTATATGCCCTGCCTTCTGAACCAGGCTTTTGCTTCTCAGGACAGTTTCACACTAATCTTGACCTTGGTACTCACAGTAGCAGTTATGTAGATAGCATTGGGAAAATATTGTCCTTTTTATCCTCCCGCTCCCTCCCCATTTCCAATACCCTCCTTTCTGCCACCACCCCAGTATGCTCATTAAGATATATATATATATATATATATATATATGTATTTTTTTAATGATAGGGATGTTGTTATTCAGTTATTTCAGTCATGCCCAACTCTTTGTGACCCTATTTGGTGTTTTCTTGGCAAAGATACTGGAGTGGTATGCCATTTCCTTCTCCAGCTCATTTTACAGATGAGGAAGCTGAGGCAAACAGGGTTAAGTGACTTGCCCAGGGTCACACAGCAAGTATCTGAAGCTGGATTTGAACTGGGGTCTTCCTGTCTCCAGGCATGGCACTCTATCCACTGTACCACCTCAGTGCCCCAAATGATAGGGATGCATGATCTAAAAGGTTTGTAGACTACTGATACAGAAAACTAGAGAAACTAAGGACATCAGAACCAATTTATTACCTCACTTTACGGTTCATAGCACTGGTCTTTGGCAAGTCTTTTGTTCATTTCTTCTTGCTTGAATATGTAGTATTATCTCAGTTTTGTTACTTTGTTTTACCTTGCTATTCATTCCCTGGAGCTATACTATCCTGATTATGCTGAGCCCACTATGACTAGCTAGCTTCAGACCCCTAACAGTACTTGGCCCTGACCATCTTCCTGCCGTACTGCTTGCTTTGCCCCATTCACTGCTCCTGCAGCTATCAAGTATCTCCTACCATTGGTCTTAGAAAGGCCTTGTCACTGCTGGGGCTCTACTCATCATTCCTTCCCATGACTTCCCAGACCAAAACAACTCTTCTCTGGCCCCCACTCCCTATGTGATTTTTCTCCCTCTATTAGAATGTAAGCTCCTACTGTGTAGGGACTGACTCTTTTTTTTTGTCTTTTGTCTTCAGAGATTAGCCCAATTTCTGGTATATAGTGAGAATTTAGTATTTAATCATTCATTCTTAGTAGCTATCTGGCTATATAAAATGGGTGATTATAGGAGAAACAATATAATTGACAATTTTTTTTTGCTTGATTCATTTGGATGAATGAAAGAAAAATGATTCATTCAGAATCATGAAAAAGTGCTTACTGGGTGCCGTATACTATTCTAAGAGCTCAAGATAAAAATAGAAAATTGAGACAATGCCTGCTCTCAAGGAGCTCATATTCTAGGGAGAGATAAAATGTAAAAGAGTTCAGCTCCAGAACAAATGGAAAGGCCCAGAGAAAGTTAGAACACAGTGGTAGCTGGGAAAGCCCAGTGGTCTCATCCATGTAGTGTGAGCAGTCATTGTTTTTCTTGCATATAAGAAATAAGGGAAGCCAAAGAGTGAAGGAGAACGAAAGGAAGGCAAGGCTGATTTTCTTCATTCTAAAATTTGTTTTCCATTGAAAACACAATCTAATGAAGCTATTTTAATTGTGTAATTAAAAAAAAAGTTTTGATTTGGGTTCAAGTTGTGGTACACTCTTCAGAATTATATTGCTTATTTTTTCCCCATAGCATCTTAGAATTAGATCCACACCTGAACAGAGATCCTCTTTAAAATTTACTTAAATTATATGATTTTTGCTGCAACTTTTATATAAAATGGCACTTTTTTTATATAAAATGGCACTTTTTTTATATAAAATCCTGGCACTTCATTCTGGAATGCTGTGGTCAAGATGGCTTTTTTTTGGATACCCCTTACCCAGATCCCATAGCTTTAGCAGGCTGGCCTTTCATGAGTCTGCCTCTTTTTGTGGGCTACCTGTGACTCTTGACTATTGATTGATTCCACAATCCGCACCAAAATGAGGTGGAAACAAGATTGGCCTGTCAGCAACCTTTCCCTTGGAGTTCAACCTTCCTCGTGTATTTTGTTTATCTATATTCTGGACCTGAGCAGTGTTTAGTAATACAAAGAGGCCCAGAAAATAGTAGTGGTCAGTTTTCCTGGGTGCCTCCATTTAACAGGAGCCCTCTTCTTATGAGTAGAGCTTGTGGCCGGGGGTGGGGTGGGGGGGGGGTGGGGGGGAGTCATGAACTTGACCAGTGAAGAATTGTGAGCATCTAAAGGATTGTTGAATTTTGCAGTTCCCTCAGGAAGGAGAGAACAACAATGCAAGTATGCAAGTGCAGGAAGAATTAAATAAGGTCCTCCGTCTGCTTGTACAGTGCATAAAACTGATGAATAGATACAGACTCTTATAGCTCTGCAAATGAATGATTATATTCAGTTGGCAGGGTTATCTCTTGTAGAGTTCTTATCTCCAGGCAGAACAACACCTTTACAGATTCATCTGAAAAACTGGAAGAGTGTGCTATCCCCTTAAGTCTTTAACAGTCTAGTAACAATTAGGAAGTTCTCCCTTGCACTTCTGATATTGAAAAATTAAAATCAGAATCATAGTGTAGTATATTAATTTGGTCTTCTGCAGTGAGTTGGTAGTAAGGCTATAGGTGATTTAAAAATTATTATGGTTATAACATTTTAGTTTTCTTTTGGCAGCATAGCTATAGAAGTAGGTAAAGATTTCTTTAATAATTACCTTGCAGTTTTGGAGGGCAAATGTATAGCTTTTTTCCTTAGTGGAGAATAGATGACTTGGTATTGAGATAGATGTCTTCTTGAAAAAAGGCTGCTGATGTAGTCATGTTACTACTTCTCTGTTCTACTCAATTATTTGTAGTGAGTTTCTGCTGAACTGTTAGACTTAAGTATACATAGGAATCACTTCATTATTTTAATGTTCAAATTTCAAGAGACCAAAGACCTGTTGCTATAGATGAAAATAGATTAAATTATTATTACTTATTTAAATAAACTCATTAGAGCTATGATTACAAAGTCTTTTTGGCATAGTTTAAATAGACTATTGATGGCTGCTACTCATGCTGATCACCACTTTATATCATCCATCCAGGTACCTATCAAAGGAGGATTGCCTTTTCTGGCTTACTCTGACATCATTAGGGCTAATAAAATGAATCCATTCTGCTCAGGACCATGTTCCAGGTGTTCTTTTGGTAATTTTTTAAACATGAAAATACTTTCCTGATTCCTGTTACAATAGCATTTGACACATAAATGTAAAATTGATAAAGAGATTAACATTATCCTTTCTCCAATTTACTGATTCTTTTTAGGTAATATGCTGTAGTGGTATAGTTGATTTGGATTTGGAAGATCTGAGTTACAATCACAGTTCTGCCACTTACTGATCTGAGACAAGTGGCTTGTCCTTTCTGGGTCTCACTTTTCACTTCTATAAAATGGAGACAGTAATACTGGCTCTGCCTTACTCTCAGGGTTTTTGTGAAGCTCAGTTGAAGCAACTAGTTCGTATTTTCTAAACCTTAAATACTATGTAGATGTCAGTTATTATTAACCATAAGAGCTTTAATTCTTTTGTTATTGTTGTCAAAAATAATAATGTAGCATGTCCTAAGTAGAACCCAACAATTCATGTGTAAGAGAAAGTTTTCAGGTCTCCAGAGTTAAATACAAATGTAGAATGTAGACAGTTACTTGGATAATTAAAGTTACATGTCAGATAAGTCTCATTCACCCTTCACCCATTGAAATTACACAATTTGAAAGTACAATTTCTATTTCAACCTTGAGAATGATACATTGTTTGAAGACATCGGTTCTGTTTCTTTCCTTTTTCTTGCTTTTCTTCCCTTCCTTGTTTTCTCTTTCCCTTCTGTCACCAAGATTGTACTTGGTGGGTGGGCCCTTAATCTTTCTTGAGTAAGAGGAAGAAAATTATTTCTGTTCTTTTTGTTATTACCACCAAACCCTATGAAGGCTGATAAAGATTCAACCCTTGGCTATCTCATCAAACAGTTTTGATACATGATAAGCTTTTATTTGGCCAATCACCATCCATTAAATAAGCCTTTAGGTTCAGAACAGAAAGCTAATATAGGTGTAATCTGTTAATTTCCTGATTATTGTTGGTTGCTAGACAACTGTGTCCCAGCAGACACTGGCATTGGTGTTCATTACCAAAGTGCTTCATGCTCCTCTCTTCTGCTTAAAGTTATGGTTACAAACTGCGTAGTTGTTCCTGGACAAAGATGTCCTGGAAAAGACCAGTAATTTTGAAAAATAACAATACAAAAATAGGTAAAACAGAAAGTTAGCAATGTGAAAGTAGTTTTAGACTGGTGAATACTATGACCAAATTTCTAAAGCTTTAGGAATCCCTGCCTCTACAGAGTTTTTGGCAGTGTGTTAATATTTTATCTTTCTGTGATTTTTAGTATAGGATCATAGCCTTAGAGCTGGGAGGGAACCTAGAGGTCCTCTGGTCCAACACCTTTCCCTCCCCATTTTACAGCAATGAGGAAACTGAGGTCTACATAATGTTAGTGTTACTATTTTAAATAGCATCAGTGGTAACTTTTTTTTAATGAAAAAATAATTTTCTTTTAAAAAATTTAAGAGATTGTGCTTTTTAAGGTTCATTTTGTTATGTCTAGGGCCTAGAATGTTTCCTAGAACAACAAAAATTTACAAATCCAATGGGAAGAACAAGATTACCTCAAGAGACATTTGTTTTTATATTGGATTTTAATTCAGTGCTTCCCTTAGTTTTGTGCCTGGGTCATCACTGGATGTATGTGTTGGTAAGTGTGTGGTAATGGGTTGAGGACAATATTCTAAATTCTAATCACGAGATGATGATTTTCAAGCTATCCGTTCATTGTAACCCTGGAAAATAGAATCATAGATTTAGAGTTTGAAGGGACTGGAGTCGTTTGGTCCAAACCCATTCGTAAGGAAATTGGGACCTAGAGAGGCTAAGTGATTTGCCCAGGGTCATACAAGCAGTAATTAATTGAGCAGGGAGTTGAACTCTGGTTCTTGGATTCTGTGTCAAGCACTCTTTTCCCATTTCATCCACCCTGACTTCTGAAGATAGCTCTGTGATATTAATGGTAACTAGAAAGGGCAACAGCATAGTTCAGGGCTGGCCAAAACACGGCCCGCCTTCAAGCATAGAAATGTACATAAATGCTTTAGTAAACAGCTCTCACTAAAATGGCAAATCAAAATACATTGTCTGTTGTTTCAATAAAAACCTAAGGTTGGACAGCCTTGGCATAGTTAATAGATCCATGGACTTGGAGTGAGAAGACCTGGGTTAAATCCTGACTTTGCCATGTGGACAAGCCACTTAATTTCTGAGCCTCAATTTTCTCATTTGTAAAAATGGGGACAGTTGTACTTTTTACATCATGAGGTTTGAGGCTGAAATGAGATAATGTAAGTAAAGGGCTTTAAAAATTTTTAAGCCACCATCATCATTTTAGCAAGGTTAGTATTAGAAACAAAATCAGACTTTGCCCTATTCTTGTACAAAACCAAGGTTTATCCATATCTGGAATATTGTGTACTTCTTGTGATCTCACCTCAAAAAATTCTTCAAAGAGCAAAATAGGACCATTAACATTTTAAAGGGACAGGGGACTCCCTCCTTCCCCATGTGAGCTCAGAAGGTTCAGTTAAATTAATGGATGATGGATTGACAGAGGATTAGGTTAACAATAGAAACAGAACATTGCAGGGGAACATCTTTTGAAGCTTCGTTTAAGGAAAACAACTATGTCCTTCTATAATGTTTCTTGATGCAAACTGTCAGAAGCAGCCTACTGCTAAATGGAGAGTGGCCAGTTACATAAACAGGGTTAGGATTTGTGTATGGAACAATTTGTTGAACATTATTATTACAGTGTAGTTTTATGAGGTTATAGGGATATGTACATTTTAAAGCCAGTAGGCAAACGAAGGAAAAAGTGGAGCGTAGTTGAATGAATCCGGGATTTGAAATCCCAGGACCTAGGTGTTTTGAATTCAGCAACAAAAACTACCACATACTGTTTTAAGGCTTGTCAGTTACTTTACAAAATTATATTTCATTTGATCCTCATAACAACTCTCTGAGTAAAGTATTACAAGTATTATTTACATTTTATAGATGAGGAAACTAGGCTCAGGGGTTAAATGATTTGCCCGTGGTCTAAATAGTAAATCTTGAGTCCATGTATCCCTGACTTTAAGCTATTATTCTATTCATTTGTTACTTATTAGCTTTGTGACCTTGGACAAGTAAATTAAGCTATTAGCATCAGTGTCCTTACCTGAGAAATAAGAGAAACTACGTAATTCTGAGGTTCCCTCTAGCTCTTATCTGTGCTAATGTGAAATGGTGAGAACCTGGCAAGTGATGTGAACTGGCGAACTTATTTAAAGTTGTAATCTCAGGGTACATAGTACATGAATACCCTTAAATGTTAGGTGGGGAGGTGCCTTTGCTTAGGACGTGGAGTGAAAGAGTGTGTGTATGTGTGTGTGTGTGTGTGTGTATAGGAGAGGAGGTGATATAAAGAAAGAACAGAGTTGCATAGGAGGGTGTCCTGGGCAGGGAGCCAGATCTGTATGTCATTTTCTCTTGCCTTCTTCTTCTTGGTGCCTTTGCCTGAGATACTACTCATTTTGATATATTGAAATCCTTTCCTTTAAGACTCAGTTCAGATACTATTTCTTTTATAAAGCCTTTCTTGATCCTATTCCTCCATCTTCTCTTCCCTCCTCATCTCCCCTTTCTCAACTTTTTTTTTTTGGGTGTACTCTTTTTGCTTTGCATCTTAGCCATTTGGGTGAAACCTTTGTATCCTCCAACTCTACCTCAAGTACCTTGTACAAAATAGGTGCTAATGTTTATAGGACTAAGCTAGGAGAGGTGATGGTGGTAGCTCCTCTATAGTGTTTTTTTGGGGGGGAGGGAAACCTCCCAGGGCAAAATCATAAAGGGTTTGCCCATTTGGTGACTCTTCTGCTTAGTTTTAAATGGCCATACCCTGGGAGCTCCCTCTTCCCTGTTCATCTGAAATTCCCTTGGCATCATTTCCCATTTGCTCCTTCCCTTCAGTATTTGATAATGAAGTGACCCTTCTCACCAAAGCCAATACCTCAAAACCAATGTTCAGAAGCCCATTTCCTCCCTGCTTTTCCAGTGGATTGCCCCCTGAATCACTGCTTGTGATCTTTAGCATCTTTCTATTTAATGCCTTCAAAATGCCCATCTTCTCCATTCTGAAAAAATTCTTCCCTAGACCCTGTCATCCCACCTCCTTTTTTTTTTTTTTTTTTTTTTTGCTTTTTGGCAGGGCAATTGGGGTTAGTTAAGTGACTTGCCCAAGGTCACACAGCTAGTACATGTGTCATGTGTCTGAGGCTGGACTTGAACTCAGGTCCTCCTGACTCGAGGGCTGGTGCTCTACTCACTGCACCACCTAGCTGCCCCAATCCCACTTCCTTCTCAGCCAAACTCCGAGAAAAAGCACTCTAAACGAAGTTGTCTCCTTATACCTGAAATCTTCGTACTTTTGTCCCTTTAGTAATTTGGACTTTTGCCCCTTTCCCCTTTACTCAGCGGAAACTACTCTTTTCAAATTTATCAGCGATCGTTTAATTGCTAAATATGCTGGTCTTTTCCTCTGTTGTCTTCCTTCTTGACTGCTCTGATGTATTTTTACTTCCTTACTGCCTTTGGTACTATTGCATTTGGTACCCCTCTGTACTTCTGAATCTCCTTTGCTGGCTCAATCGTCCTAATTGCCATCCTCCCTCTGCTTGACTGTGGGTTTTCCCAAGGCTCTTTCCTTGTTTTTCTTGCTCTGCTTTTCCCCTTTTATCCGCCCCCCCCTTTCCCTTTTCTTGGTTTCCATGGTAGTATTTTCTTCCGGTTGTTCTATTTGTCAAACTCCTCAATCTCCTTTTTGGGATCATCACAGCCTTTGACTGTGCATTTTCCCAAGTCTCTTTCTTGGCCTTCTTTTTCTCCCTGTCTTCTTTTTGTATCCCTCTCCTTTCCCTTTCTTTCTCCCTCTTCTTTCTCTCTCTCATCATTAGCTCCTATGTAGATGATTCATAAATAAAAATAATAAAAATAGCACCTACTATGTGTCAGGCACTGTGCTAAGTACTTTACACAGTTGTTGTCTCATTTGATTGTCATAGCCACCCTAGAGGTAGTTGCTATTATCCCCATTTTACAGGTGGGAAAACTAAGGCAAGTAGAAGTTAAGTGATTTGCCCAGGTTCACACAGCTAGTAAATGTCTGAGACCAAATGTGAACTTAGATCTTCTTAACTCTAGACCCTGTGAGTTCCTACGGGGGCAAGCAGAGTGGGACTTTCTACTGTTTTTTCTTTTGGAGTGCTTCTCAGCACTAAGGCAATGGATTGCCTTTGATTGAGTCTTGCCTTTGTTTGTAGAAAAGCCCACACCTTTTGCTAATTAGGTCCCAAGAGGGTAGGTGTGAAGCCTTCTAGAGGTGTGAAGTGCCCTCAGGCCCTGAAAAAAGGTTAGCATTTTGTTTGGGGCTCACTCATTGGAAGAGTATTGGTGTGGAGACTCTGGGTAGCCCGAAAGAGCCCCCCTGGCTTTGAAAACCCAGATGTTGGTGCTTCTCTCTCTCTGGTAACTATGTATGTATAGCTTTGGTCAGACAGCTAGTGTCTATTGATTTGTGTTATTTACTCTATTTATATTTTCTCTGTTTGTAATTTGTTTGTATTTGCTCTGAAGTTCAGGGTGCTGACTTTTTCCCTGAACTAAATGAATGATATATGTATGTTTGATTAAAGTGAGATTGTAAACCTCTTTAAGTTGCTTTCCTTAGAAAAGCAGATCAAAGGACCTGTGCTGGCAGCCCTGCTGTGTGCTCTTGTTGTTGGTCTTATACCCCCACAGCAGCTGCTAGTAGCATTGTTATTATGTTCCTTGTCACCTATCTGCCCCATATAGCTGGAACTATATATATCCAGCTCTAGTTTCTCCCCTAAGCTTCAATTTCAAATTAATAACTTTATTTTAGGCCTTCATATCAGATATTCTGGAGATAGCTCAAACTCAACATGTTTGAAATAACTCTTTCTAAAAAAAATCCTCTTTCCCTTAAAACCCCCACCTCATCTAGATTTCCATATTTCTTTTCGAAGGCACCAGCATTTTTCAATTTCCAAAATTTGTAACTTTGACGTTACTACTGTCTCTCCATTCCCTGTTATTCCATATGCAATCATTTATCAAATGTTGCTGTTTCTTGCCCACAACCTGTTTTGTATCTGACCCCCCTCTCCACGTAGTGATCACTCTAATTTTGACTCACATCTCTTTTTGCCTACTGAATGGCCTCCTAATTGGAGGCGTGCCTCCTTCTACTCCAAACTATCCTCCATGCTGCTCCCAAAATATTTTTACTTAAATAGAGATATGACTATGTCATCCCTTTACTCAGTCTGCTTTACTGTCTCTCTATTGTCTCTATGATCAAATAGAAACCCAGTTTGACTTTGACTCAAACCTACCTTTTCTACCTTATTCACTCCCTTTCTTGTATTCTTTGGCCAGCTAAACTGGTATCCATCCTGTTCCTCATATATGTGCTGCATCTCTGTTATTTGGGCCTTTATATCGACTGTCCTCTGTGCTTGTAATGCGTTCTCTCTTCACCTCTGCCTCATAAAATCCTTGGCTTCCTTCAGGATGCAGCTCAAGCACCACCTTCTGCATGAAGTCCTTCCTAATCCCCCTTATACCTGATTGTGTGTGCCTTTTCTCCTTGATTACCTTATATTTAGTATTTCTTCTATATGTTTATATAAATACATGTTTTTTCTTCCAATAGAACTTAAACTCTTTGTATCTCCAGTGCCTGGAATAGAGTAGGCACTGTATAAATGCTTGTTGACTGGTTGAAATGTATCTAAAGGGTCTGCAGTCTATTGGTATGTTACTTGAATTATTTAGGTAATTTCATTATTTTCTCTGCTTAGATTTTGGAGATCAGACTGTTGATTTGTTATTAACGAATGTAGGGGTTTTTAACCTGTGGTCTGTGAGCTTATTTTAAAAAAATACCTTGGTAGCTATTTTAATATAATTGGTTTCCTTTGAAATCTGTATATTTTATCTTATGCATTTCTTATAATCTAATAAGGAGTCCGTGTCCCCGAAAATGATTACCACTTGATTTAATGGTTGGAATATTTTGCTTTCTTAGCACTGTGATGTCATCCAATTTCCCAGGTTTAAATATTATTTTAGACTGACACTTTTGAATTGTTAGTGATTCACAGGCTGGTTCTTACTTTGGTATTTGAGACCTTCAAAAATGTGATTCCTGTCTTGACTGTTTTAATTTAAAAAATTTGGCCCTATTTCTCATCATTCACTTAATCACATTTAACCTCAGCCAAAGTGGTCCACTTCTTGTTGTCCCTCCTACCCATACCTCCTCTCTGCCCCAATATTATGTACCTTTATGTCTTTGCTTGTATTCTTTCTGTTGTCAGGTCTGATCATTGTCACTTCTTTGCTCAAAAATCCTTCATGGCTTCCTGTTTTTAGATTAAATTTCAATCTCCTAATCTTGCCTTTCCAAACTTAATTCACATTTCTGTCCTCAATATAGTCTGCATTTGAGCCAAAATGTCCTTTTTGTTCTCCTGAACTTGGCATTCCATATCCTACTTTGGTATTTTTCCTGTGCAAATACCATTTCCTGAAATGGATTTCTTCCTTCTACTCCTTTGCCCCTTAGAATCCTTAGCTTCTTTCAACATTCAGATCAATGATCCCACATACTGAAAAGCTTTCCTAGTTCTTCTAGTTGTTCTTTCCTTCTTTAAATTATCTTTTGTATGTCTATATGCCTATTGTCTCCTTCAGTAGCAGATTAGTGTTTTGAGGGCAGGGACTGTTTTGTGTGTGTATTCTCAGGACCCAACATGGTGCTTCACACAGAGTAGGTAGGACCTTAACAATGTTTGTTGCATTGAAATGGTATCTCCTCACTTGGTTCTCTATCTGTGGAAATCCTACCCATGCTCCAAGGCCCTGCTTAAATCCCAGCTATTCATAATAACACTTAAAATGCACTGCCTAAAATTGCAGTTACTTGTGTACATTTGTTGTATTTCCCAATAGATCATAAACGCCTAAAGTGCAGGAATTGTTGTATTTTCTACAATTTTGTATAATACACAGTACCTTTGACATGGCAATATAAACTTTATTGGTCAAATGAGTATTGGGAAAATGCCATAGAAAAAGACTGTCAAGTTCAAAAGGTTTTTTTATATCAGGATGTAGAGGAAATTACCTTTTTGGGTTTAAGCCTCCTAGGATCCCACCTTTATTTTTTGGATTACCTTCTTAGTTATGAAAAATAGAATGGGCAAAGAATACATTAGAATCAAGATTCACATTCACATGCAAACCAAACTTCATGCTAGAAAGCCCGATGGATATCAGGATCCACAGAGCTGGAACTAGCAGTAGGCAAGGTAGATAGTTCACAGTCCACCTTTCATCTGCTATTATTAGTTTTTATAAAACATTTTTAATACTAGAAAATTCTCCTTCATAAAGTAAATCAAGGCCAGACAAGGAATGTGGTAGGTAGTAACACAAATTTTCAGTGTTTTGTAGGACGTATAAATGCTTTGTCCTGATTCTGGGAATTGGTGTGTGTGTGTGTGTGTGTGTTTGTATCAAATAATATCTAATACTTCATTGTTTACTATGCTGGACCCTGTGCAAATGGGCACCTAGATGGCATAGTGGATGGAGTGCTAGACATGGGCTCAGGAATACTATTCTTCATGAGTTCAAATCTGGCCTCAGACACTTACTACTACCTGTGTAACCCTTGGCAAGTTCCTTACCTTGTTTGTCTCAGTTTCCTCATCTATAAAATGAGCTGGAGAAGGAAATGGCAAACTACTCCAGTATGTTTGTGAAGAAAACCCAAGTGGAGTCACAAAGAGTTAGACACAACTGAACAACAACTACAACTTCTTTGTCTACTATGCTGGGCCCTGTACAAGTGAGTGCAGTAGCCAAATATAATCCTTGGCCTTTAGGAGTTCGTAATCTCTTTCTGCCACATTGAAGATTATCCTCTGGTAGCAGCTATTGCATAATTTAGCATTTGTATCTTCATGTAAGATCTTCATAAACTTTTCAATGTGAGGAAACCGTTTTTTGAAACAAAATCCCATATAAGAGGAAGTTAATTTCAGTGGCTTCCACTAACCCCAAAACATGAAGATTTAGCCTTTAGCTTTTGCCTGTTTGATAAAACTTGAGTATATTTTGGGTTCAGGCCTCTTAGGAACACCAGATTTTCCCCAGCAGCCTATTTTGACATTGTGGTGAAAAGAACGATTAACAATCCCAGTTTATAGTGGCAAGGGGAGAAAAGGGCAAAGAAAACCTTGGGGAAATACAGTAGCTCTGAAAAGGTAATAAAACAACACCGAACCTGAAAAAACTGTACCAGGCCTGGCACTTAAATACTCCCATTGAAGAGGTGATAAAAGAAGAGAGAGAGAATGAAAGCATCACTTGAAGGGCAGATATCTCAATGGGCAAATAATGAAATTCTACAAATACCCAAAGAACAAAGGTTTTTACAATCCACATATAATATAAATGTGGCAATAGCTATAAAAAATACCACAGGACAACCTCTAAATTACTATTGCTAAGAGTAACTTCTTTTTGTACAATTGTTTTATTTGCAAAATAAGACACCTGTATAATAAAAGTGTTTTATTTTGTCACAACCATGGTTTCTTATCTGTTCAATGTGGCAGTTGGACTAAATGATTTCCAAGGTGTGACTCTTTATATTATATGAACGTATGAATTATGTCAGACAATAGAAGTCCCCATTAGATTGGAAACCAGAGTGACTCTTGCAGATCTGTTGTGTTTTCCAGTTGTTAGGGGAGTGTGATATCACGTCTCTGTAGCCCTTAGTTGATTTTAGCTTCATTAATATGGCACACAGATTATATGGTATGTCTAATCCTTTAAAGAAAGAAATTACTTTTATGTTTCATAAGTTTTATTGACTGGAACATTAGTTCCTAGGTTATTTTGACCAAGGACACTCTTGACATGTTACATTTCTATTTATATACCAGAGTTTTTCCAAAGGTATTAGGTAATGGTCTGTAAATCTGTAAGCTCTAAACATATACCAGAATATTATTAATGATGATTATTACATGGTAAAGTTATTAGTATTTAGTAGCACTTTAAGATTAGCTTATTTTTGTAGAGCTTTTATAGTTTGCAAAAATTACTTACCTCAAAACACTGTATAGTGAAAGTTATTTTCATTTTACAAATTGAGGTTCAGAAAAGCTAAGTGACTTTCTTAGAATGATAGAAGCAGGAAGTGGAAGAACCAAGATTTGAATTTAAATCATCCCTCTCTAATTCCAGTGCTCTTAACAGTCTACTTATAATATAAAGTGGAACTGTACTTTAAGAAAAAATGCATTTTATTGATAGTTTATGTTTTTCCACCACCTATGTTTCCCAGTCATCTCTCCCTGCCCTGAGATATGCATTATCCTAAAGAACCAAAACAAGTTTAAAAAGTCTGGAATCACGTGTGTTGTTCAACACTCGTCATCCCCTGTCTCTTGAAAGTACTAGGGAGAGATGCTTTCTTATATCTCTTCTTTGGGGCTGAGCCTAGTCTTTATAATTTCATACCTTTCAGTTTCAGTTATTTTGTTCCTTCCGTTTACTTCGTTGTATAATGCAAAGGTGTCATACTCATCTCTAGAGTGTAGCCTAAACCAGATTAAGTGTAATTAGGAAATATTTAATAAAATAAACAAAAGTACAGTTAAACATAGATAATGTTAATTTGTGGTTTTCTAAGCCAACATGTGCCCACAGGGATCCATTTCTATTTGAGTTTGACACCACTGGTATAATACTTCTCTTTTTCTACATAATCATCATTTCTTATGGCTCAGCAATATTCCTTTGAGTTCACGTTCTGTTTAGTCCTGGATTAGTGTTAGTACTTAGCATGGTGCCTGGCACATAGTAAGTGCAATATAAATGTAACCTATTATTATTATTATTAGTGTGAATAATGAATCCCCAAAGTGGTGCAGTATTAGAATTCTTACTGCCTATTTCCATTGGGCTATAGCCAATAACCATATTTCATATAATAATAATTTTGAACACACAACGATTTGAGAATTCTTTATTCACACTATTTGGGATGTAGTTGTTCCTCAACTTGTGTAGCCATTCCCCCAAATAATGGTTGTTTTCTTTGCTTCCAGTTCTTTGCTATCAAATGTGATCAACTTTTATTTTAGAAGAACAAAGCCCTTTAAAAGAGCGGATGATTTAGTTTTCCTGGAGTTTTCTTGGTACATTTGTAGGTATCCTGCCTGCCCCCCCCTTTAACTCTGACTTCAAGAATATCTTCTGTAAGTGATTGGTTAGTCCAGACAAACATTTTATTTGTTCAAGATGCTGTGGTGATAGTAGCTAACTGTTTATATAGCACTTCAAGATTTGCATAGTGCTCTACGTATCTTATTTAATCCTCACAATAGCCTAATGATTGATGTAGGTGCTCTTGTTATCCATATTTTACTAATGAGGAAATTGTGGCAGTGACTTGCCCAAGATAACAATATTAAATATTTGAGGCAAGATTTGAACTTGGAATTTTTCTGACTTGGAAGTTTCTTGGAGAGAATTCACACTGAATTTCTTGAGTGAGACCATCTGCCATAACTAAGTAAATCACTATAATTGATTAGAATTTCTTTATTCTAAATCCAAGTACTTTTTTCTTTTTAGCTTGTTTTCTCACTGACTACTTTTACCCTTGAAATTACAGCTAGGCTTTCCTTGATCCCTTTTTCCTGTGTCCACTGTAGAAATTGATTATTCCTGCAGCTTAGTGGACTTGCAGTGGTTACTCAGCCTTGCTTAGGGAAGTGCTTTGCTAAATATTACCTAGAATGTTTCTGTAATAATACTAAATGCTAGAGAGCCCCCACTGCTCAATAATTAATTCAGTGGAGAAATACTATTTAGGAGGTCCTTAAAGTTGTTAAAAAAGCTTCAGTGTAGAGTTGTAGGGTGGGGAGGATTCTTGTACCCAAAGAAAGCAACGAGAAATAACTCATGAGTTCAAATAGTCCTAAATAGCCTCTTTAGTTTGCAACTTCAGTTTAGACTTTTTTTTTTTTAAACAAAGGTGTATGGTTGGGACAGAGGAATAGTGTGAAAGGAGAACATCAGGGTTACAGACTGCTATGGAAAGCTTAGCCTGTGTGGGAAATGCAATTTGCTTTCTTAAGAGAAATGCAAAGATCTAAAATTTTTATTTTCTGTCCAGTTTAACAAAATCTTGTAATAACTATTAGTCACAATTAACGCAAATAATTATTTTTATAGAATCAGTTGAGATGTAGTTGAAAGCAGAACAAAAACATCTGGGAATAGACAGAAATTTTTTTAGGGTATAATGCAATAGCAGTAATTTTGTATCTAAAAATTTGGAGAACTTAAAATGTAAAACAAGTTGACCAGAAAGAATATGGAATCATTTTGGAGAAAATGCTTAAGAATATAATATATCGTTGTATTTTGGAATGGTTTTTCAGTGTTAATTGTTAGAATTCTGTTTTCTTTTTTGGAGGGGAGGAGAGCATAAAAGGTAGACTGTCAAAAAACATTTATTAAGTCCCTATCACTGTGTTACTATGTGTTTACTATGTGCCAGGCACTGTGCTAAGCTTTGGAGTTACAAAAAGAGGCATGAGACAACCCCTGCCTACAAGGAGCTTACATTGTAATGGTGGAGGCAACATGCAAACAAATACATTCAAAAAAAAAACTATATTCAGGATAAATGGGAAATAATTAACATAAGGAAGAAACACAAGTTAAGAGAGGTTGGGAAAGGCTTCCTGTAAAAGATGGGATTTTGGTTGGAACTTAAAGGAAGCCAGGGAAGTCAGTAGGCAAAGTTGAGGAAGAAGAATATTCTAGGCATGGAGGAGAGTCAGAGAAAATTCCTTGGAGTTAAGAGATGCAGTCTGAATTGTGAAACACGTAGAAGGCCAGTGTCACAGGATTGAAGAGAACCTGGCAGGGACTAAGATGGAAGAAGACTGGAAAGATAGGAGGGGAATAGGTTATGAAGGGCTTTGAATGCCAAACCGATCCTGGAGGTGACAGGGAGCTGTTGTTATTTCATTCGTGTCTGACTCTTTGTGACCCCATTTAGAGTTTTCTTGGCAAAGATACCCAAGTGGTTTGCCATTTTCTTCTCCAGCTCATTTTACAGATGAGGAAACTGAGGCAAACGGGGTTAAGTGACTTGCCCAGGGTCACACAGAGTAAGTATCTGAGGTTAGATCTGACCTCAGGAATATAAGTGTTCCTGGCTCCACGCCTGGCACTCTATCCACTGTGCCACCTAGATGGGCACAACAAGGAGCCACTGGAGTTTATTTAATTTAGCAGGGGAGTAACATCATCAGATCTGTGCTTTAGGAAAATCATTTTGATGGCTGAATGGAAGATGGATTAGAGTGGGGAGGGACTTGAAAGCAGGCAGGCCTATAAGCAGACAGGAACAAAGACTTTATTTTTAAAACCTGAGGATGGGTGAAAGTAGTTTTAGGGTTCGTTGGGAAGAGTCTTAGTCCTTGAAAATGCAACTAAAAATAGAGATCACTGGGATTAAATAGTGCAGGAAAAAATGGGTTAGGAAAAGGCCTATAAGTTAGGGACATAGTAGGTGAGGAGGAGATAATAGTGATCAAGTAAGATGGATAAAAGATCAGTGAGTTCTATAAAAGTGGAAGGTGTATTAAAGGCCTTCATAATGTAGGTGGAATTTGTAATTAATTGAAGCAGAAATGCACCAGGTCGGGTATGATGTTCTGTGAAGTGGAAACCAAGCTGAGCTGCTGATGGAAAGTGAAGGTTTAACCTGAGAAGTGCAGATCCCAGCTCTTTGTAAAAGGAAGGTTTTGGGATTTTACTGCTCTGCCCCGTCTCTCCAGTCACATAAGAAACAACTGAGGCAATTGAGGTGTTGAGTAGCAAAAACTGAGACAATCAGCCTGATGATGAAATTTCTGGTGATCAACATGTTCTGAGTGGGCATGGTGTTCCTGAACCAAGTAGATCTGCTAAAAGTGGAGTTACCTAACAGGCATTTATTTCTTACCAAGAGTGGTTCTACCTAGGATCATAGGATTTAAAGTTACCAAGGACTTTAGAGGTCTAGTCTCAACTCCTTATTCCATTTACATATGAGGATACTGAAGCCCTGAGAGGTTGAATGATTTACTTACTGGTCATAAATAAAGATAGAGAGCATACATGGTATACTACTAGAACCCAGATCTTACTACTTTCTAGTTTAATTATACCTTTACCACTGTATCACATGATAACATGGTCTACCAAAATCAGGTTACCTGCTTATTCAAGAAGTTAAAATCATTCCATAAAACTTAGTCTTTTATTTGCTCTGCAATAAAGTGGTCTTCCATATAGTTTTTTTTTAACGACTTTAGTAATTTGGTATAATAATAGTTCTTTTAAAGTTTTCAATAGGGATAGGGTAAAACTCAGAATTTTTAGTGAATTTACCTAACCAGTAGGTAGTTTGACACACTTGAGCTATGCTTGCTTCTCTCTGCTAACTTTTACAGCACAAATGAAATGATCTATAGTGTTTAAAACTGAAGCCTTGTAGTATGTAGTGGATGTGAGTCCACAAGGTAGACTCCATCTACCTTGTGTTTAAGTCAAAATTCTACATATTTGTTTATTTTAGGTGAATTAAAACCAAGTCAAATAGATAATTCTTAATTTTTAGGGCTTGCTTGATGTAAAAACTTTTGTGCTTTCTTTTCTTGTTTGAAATTATTGTCTGTTGGCAGAGTCAATTGGGAAATAGTATAATCTCATGGTTTTTTTCTCCTACACCAGCTGGCCCATTGGACGGCAGTACAGTGATGGGAAATGCACACACATGAACATTACCACCACGGGCAGCTATTTTTTTTAATCTATGATGCTTATGTAGAATTTACCCAATTCAGACTTTTAGGTGCCGGTAACCTGGGTCAAATAAGTGATTTGGATTTGAAAACTCCGTGTATTACTTTCATGAATTTTCCATATTAATTTTTGTCTCAAAATAGGAACACATATGAGTAAGTCAAATGAGCTATTCAATCAGAACTGTGAAAATTGTGGAGTACTGTCTGTGTCGATCTGTGATATTGTGTATTAACTCGTATTTGAACTCTTAGCCAGAGAAGTGATAGAAAAATGCAAAGTATTATTACTAAGACAGCTGATCGTATAGTGAGTCAGGGTGTGAAAATGAGTCTGAAGATAAACTGCTCTTACATGTGAATTAAATGAATTCTTCTATAGCATATCATAAACTATTTAGTAATTTAACTTTGTGGGGCACTAATTATTTAAAGCTTTGTCATCACAGAATTCTTTATGTACAAATATAGCTATTTTAGTTAAAAACTCTTACAATCTTTGAGCTGGAAGGGATATTAGAGATCACCACCCTGCTAGAGATAGATACCCACGACCAATACTGAATTCCTTTTAAAATAACTTCATATTGGGATAATCCGTAAGCATTTATTTAGCACTTACCATGTTCCAGGAACTCAGTAGCATTAGGAAAAGGGGGACCCTTCCATAGTGTTCTAGGAAGGCATCACCTGCAGTCATCCACACTTCTTCAGAGCCTGCTTTGTCCCAGCCTCAGGGATAACCTCCAGGTAGCACCCTTCCCCCTTTACGGCCACACACAGCTGCCTGATGCACCAAAACCCAGGGATGACCCCTGTGGAAAATGATAATCTACTTGAATTCAATCCTCAATAATTAATAAACTTCCACCCTGTCATACTTTTCCCACCCCAATAATTCTGAACCTTCAGTTGCCATTCAAACCTTGTTCACTGTGTCCCATTGACTATTTCCTTATTCCTACTGCCTTTAACCTCCCCTTCCCAATATGTCCCACTTTAAAGGTACCTAAATGTGCCTTGTGCTTTCTGAAGTTCCATAGGTCACAAACTAGCTTTTATCTTAAGCCTTTTCCTTTCTCTTTCCTTTCATCTTCTTGTGTTCACTTGAACTCTGGCTTCCTTCTGATGACACAGCTTTACTGGCTACCCTTTACAGCACTGGTTGCACTTTTATTCATTCACCCAGATTTCCTGGTCATGGCTGGGGAGTTGGAGTACTCCTTACTCCCCATTGCTACTTCTAGACTCCCCTCTACCACTATCACTGAGTAACATCTCCTTGTTTGAAGTTCATTCAACCGATATTTATCACCGAATCAAGATTCTGGTTTAGAGACCTCCAGGATACTCTCTTTCCTCCCTTCCTCCCTCAATGAGTTCAGTGCCTAGCTCACAGTCTTTCTTCCTCATCTCCTCTCCTTGTATTAAGGAGTCTTGAACATACATATTGATACTCCTTCAAATAACCTAACCTTCTAATTCCTCATTTTAGTCACTTCCCAAGGCCTACTCCTATAACTTTCCCCATGAGTTTTAATAGTTCTCTCTTACTTTCAGGTTCAAATATGTAAAATCCTCTGTTTGGCAATTAAAGTAATGTACAGTTTGGCCCCTGCCTACCATTGTAGACTTTACCTCTCTTCTGTGAACTGTCAGATTATTCGGCTATGCTAGCATACACTGTTTCTGGGACTGAATACTTTCCCCCTCTGTGCCTTTATACTTGCTATCTCCTATACCTGGAATACTTTGCCTACTTATCTCTGCCTCTGATTTTGTCCATAAGACTCAGTTAATATGTCAGCTTCTGCAGGAGATCTTTTCTGATCTCCCTAGTGCTCCTGTCTTTCCCTCTCAGGTTACTCTGTCTACTCTGTATTTTTCTTGTTTGTACCTTGTTGTTTACATGTTGTTTTCTCTATTAGAATGTAAGCTCTTGAAGGAAGGGACTCTTTTTACCTCTCTCTCATACACCCAGGGTTTTCACAGTGCCTTGGCACAAGGGAAGTTCTTAAATGCTATATGATCGAACAACTGATTGTATCAAGGTGGAGCCAGCATGGTGAAGTGGTAGGTAGGAAGTGGTACAGCCGAGCTTTCTTCGACAAAACTCTTCCAAACAGATTTAGAGAATGCACTAGACCAATTTCTGATGGAGAAATCTAGGAAGAAAGTCACAGTGAGTTATTTGTCCAGTCCATGTTGGTATGGAGTTAGTACAGAGAGCCCTGTTGACACTAGGCCAGGATGGTACCTATGTGCAAACACTATATGCCCAGGAAGAGTCTGTGCACTAGGGCAAGAAAAGGTTCCTAGATCAATACTGTGGCACCCTGACACCCATACTGGGGCACCATGAGGAGACAGCCAATTGGCAGCTTCGTGGCCCACCACCTGGTTGTGGTTCATAGATCTAAAGTGGACTGAGAAGGTGACCTGCACCCATCGGGGTGGTGTTACTATTAAAGGAGGCCCTTGGTATTGTATCAAGAAAGGAGGAAGTTTAGTAGCTACCGGCAAAGCCGAGGAACAGAGCATGATATCATTTCCATCATCTTTCTCAGCTTGCAGAAGAATAACCAGGGCAGCAATCCCAGACCAAAGGGGATCAAACGTACAGTCCAGTTACTGTGAATCAATAGTTTTGTTTTTTTTTTTTTTTTTCAGTTGGCTGATAGGGACTGATTCCAGCAGCAGCCTACTTTTGCTTAGACTGAAACCCAGGTCAGGAACTAACAGAACTCATATCGGGGAGGGCAGTAATCAGACTTTGCCCTGGATCATACCACTTTGTGAACACTGAAAGTTTGCAAGTTCTCAGCCTATCCCTGAGATCCTGGAATAAAACGACACACAGTGCTCCAAAGAAAGCAGCAACAGGACCAGCCCAGACCTTCACTGTAGAAGTGTGGTAGAACCCAGCTCTAACATGAGGTCATAAGTTAGGAAGTGGACTATAAGAATGAACAAACAAACAAAAAAGAATCCCAGCATAAAATTGCTATTGTGGTCATGGGGAAATTTATTACACAAATACAGAAAGAGATTACTCTAAAACATCTACAAACAAAGCCTCAGAGGAAAACACAGCTTGGGCACTGTCATCTAGTCTTCCTAGAAGAGTTGAACCAAGAGTGAAAAAAAAGTTTAAAATGGTTATTATAAATAGAATGAGAGTGTTTGAGGAAATAATTGAAAAAGAAAAACGAGAGTTATGGGAGAAAAAATTGGAAAGGGAATTAACAGCTTGGCACAGGAGTTTCAAAACCTTACACAAGAACAAATTCCTTGAAAATTAGAAAGGACTAAATAGAAACTAGTGACTCCATAATGCCTCAGTAAATTAAAAAAAAGTTAAAAGAATGGAAATCTAAGGTATCTCATAGCAAGAACAACTGTCCTGGAAAACAAATCGAAGAGAAAAAAAATTTAAGAATCACTGGGCTACCTGATTGCCATGACCAAAAATAGATAGATAGCCTAGACATCATATTTCAAGAGATCATTAAAGAAAACTGCCTAGATCTCGTAGAATCAGAAAGCAAAGTCTAAGTAGAAAGAATCCACTGTTGCCCTTCTGAAAAAAAAAAAACAAACAGACCCTGAAATTAAAACATCCAGAAATCATAATCAAAGTCCAGAGTTTTCAGGTTGAAAAAAAAATAAAGCAGCAAGAAAGAAAGAATTCAAGTACCAAGAGCCACAGTCAGGATTACATAGGATTTATTAGCCACTTCTTTAAAGGAGTGGAGAACTTGGAACATAATATTCTAGAAAGCCAAGCATGTAGCCTTACAGCCAAGTACACCTTACTCAGCAAATCTGAGTATGATGTGTAATGTTACAGGGGAAGAATGGATCTTTCATGAAATTGAGTACTTCTAAACATTTTTGATAAAAAGACCAGAGCTGTGAAGAGAAGCATAAAAAGGTTAAGTATGAATGCAATCCTGATATATGTGTCCCCTCTGAACCCTATCATCATGATCAGAGTTCATAGGAGTCCAATTAGACACGGCCTGGTGTAGTTCTGTTATGGTTTGATGATCTTAAGAGAAGAATGGAAAGAGAGGGGTAGAGGAATGTAATAAGAATATAATAGGGAAGGTGACAAGCTGGATCTTGACTGATTAGAACAAAATATTTTTAAAGTGCACAGAGCATGAGATGAAGTATTATGTACAAGGAACAGAAAGTAGCTAGTTTTTTTGGGACACGAAGTGTGAAGGAGAGTAGTAGTGGCACTGGCAGTAGTAGTAATGATTATAATAAAAGCTAGCTTTTGTAGAACTTTAAGGTTTATAAAGCATTGTACATACATTATCTCACTTAATCTTCACCATAACCCTGGGAGGCAGGTGCTGTTATTATCTTCATCTTAGAGATGAGAAGACAGGCTGAGAAAGGCTAAGTGACGTGCCCCAGGGTCATAATTTAGTGTCCAAGACAAGATTTGAACTCAGTTCTTTGTGACTTAAAGCCCAATGCTTCATCTAGTATTCTACCTAACTACAATAAATTTAGAAAGGCAGGATAGAACCAGAATAGGAAGGATTTTAAAAGTCACGGAGTTTTTGTTTTTGTTTTTAATCTTTAAGGCAAGTGGTAGCCATTGTAATTTCTTGAATGGGGACATCATCACATCTGTGCATTAGGAATATCACTTTGTCTGATGGTGAAGAAGGGATTGATATAGTAGACAGGGAGACACATTACAAGTTATTGTCATTGTCTAGGTGAGAAGTGATTCAAGCCTAAACCACTGTGATTATGTCAGTAGTGGAGAGAAGGGGCATATGTAGGAGATGTGGAGGTAAAATCAATTGTAATAGCCAGATGGTTGTATGTGGGGGTGAGGGAGAGGGAAAAGTAGAGGATTGACCTTCAGTGCTTAGAAAGATAATGGTGCCTTCAGCAGAAATAGGGAAGTTTGGAAGAGGTGTGGGATTTTGGTGATGAGAATTTATAAGATCACAAAATTGAACACTGGTTCCTAAATTTCTTTACAGCAAACCATGCTGCCTCCCTCTGCTGCTCTATTTTTGGGATGTTAAGTTTCAGATGACTATGGAACATCTAGGTGGAGATGTCCAACATGTATTTGACTTAGAACTGGGTACTTGTCAGAGATCATGTGGTTGTATATGCAGGTCTGAGAGTTATCTGCATAGAAGTATGATAAACTAGAGGACCTTCTCTTTTTCCGCAAATTCTTTAATGGTCAGTTTGAACTTATTAACTGGTTTCTTCTCAGTGGGCATTAGGTCTATAAAAGAAGTAGCTCTTGTTGATCCATTATTATTTTCAGGATGATATTACTAAAGCAGGCCAAGAAATTATTAGTTATGATGCTAGCAGATGTCCTAGAATGTCATTGAGGTTGTAGAATCATGGATTAGAACGATCCACCCCCCTCATTTTATAGATAGGAAAACTGCTACCCCGAGAGGTTATGGTCATATGGGTAATGGGTGTCATAGGCAGGATTTGATCCCAGGTTCCCTGACTTCAGATGCATCTCCTTTTCATTCTACCGCACTTCCTTATATTACTTTATATTATGCATCCGTGTTAGGCTTGTGGTCTGTTTTCTGAATTCCATAATTTTTTTCCTGTTCAAAATGGTCTGTAGTATATTGCTTCTGTTTCTCTGTCTGTCTCTTCTGCCCACTTGCCCTTCATTAGATTTCACCTTTTGGGTTCCTGGATTTTCTCTCATGAATATTTTTCTTAAGTGCTTGTTTAGTTGGGTTGGATCTTCATGTCGGATAGTCCTGTTCTCTACCCCTTTCTCCTTGCATCCCCTTTTCCTTTTGAATAATGTACATAGCCTTCCGGAGCCAATATCCGTTATGGTTCCCATCATACTAACTCCTCTTTTGTAAACGAAATTCTGATATTTTTCAGGCCACCTACAAGGGAGAAGTTGGATGTGTGCAGTAAGGAAAGGAAAGTATTATTTGGTGCTCAAACCACATTTTTCTTCTCTAATCTTTTTCCATTTGCTTCTTGTTCCACTGTAACCACCCTAGTCCAGGCCCCCACTTCTTATATCTTAGATACTTTATCTCTGACTGGTCTACCTGCTGTAATGATTCAGTTCAACACACAGGTCAGAGACGTTTCCATGGGGTTAATTCCCTTCTCTTGGAGGTCATAGTGATGGTTATTTTCTAAGAGTGTTTCTAGGTTCTGTAAAATATAAGCTACTGGCACTGGGCAAATCACTTAAATCTCCACAGTCTGGCTCTGACTACTCTCGTCTTATATTACTTTCCTTCATGAATTCTGAGTTCCAACCAAACTAAAACTACTTGGTGTCCTTTGTTCTTATGTCTCTTATTCTCAATCTGTGCTCTGCATCTCTGTTATCGCTCCCTCTCTCCTCCTTCATTTCCTTATCTCTCTCTATTGAAGTGAAGTTCCTCTGGAAAACACAATTCAGGCATCAGCACCGCCATGAAAACTTTCTGACCTGCCCTCCAGATGAAAATTCTGTCTCCTTCCTCAGTAATCTGCTTTGCAATACTCTCAGTGTGCTGTTGGTAGAACTGTGAATTGGACCAGCTATTCTAGAAAGCAATTTAGAACTATACCCAGAAAGTTACCAAACTGTTCCTTGACCCAGCTGTACAGCTGTGATGCCCATAACCCAAAGACATTAAAGAAAGAAGAAAAATGTATGTGTACAAACAAATTTATAGTAATTTTTTCGTGGTGGCCAAAATTTAGAAATTTAGGGGTTGTCTTATTGGGAAATGGCAAACAAATTGTGGTAAACGAATGTAATGAAATATTGTACCAAGGGAAATGATGAAATGGGAGATTTTAGAGAAAGTTTGAAAACCTTTTATGAACTGATGTGTAGAGCAAAGTGAGCAGAGCTAGGAGAATGATCTATATGTTAATAATAACTGTGTAGAGGGAAAGTAATTTTGAAAGCTTTTAGAATTCTTATTAGTGCAATAAGAAACCAAGAACCAAACAAATGAGCATGAAACATGCTATTCATTTTCCTGACAGTAAGGTGATGAACTTAAAATGCAGAAAGGAACATGTATTTTCAGACATGGCTTATTTAGGAATTTATTTTGCCAGACTCTGTTAATCATATTTTGAGAGTTTTTTTTCTAAATAATTGTCCCATGAACTTTGTCTTTGATTTTTTTGCCACCTTTCCCCTCGCCCCATGCCAACTCCACATTTTTCTTCTTTAAGAGCAAACACTATGTTCCCATGGTAATTTTTTCCCACATTGCAATTTTTTTCAAACTGGCCCCTCAGAGCACAGGATCTCACACTCAAAGTCAATCTTCGCCTATCCCTTTGCTCATCAAGACTGCCTACCTATTAGCCATCTCTCCATGATCTGTACCTCCACTGGACACTCTTGCTTTCCTGAGGAATTTGGTGTTTACATTTTTTAAAATTCCATAATAGGAGTAGAGTTAGAAGTACAGATTAGTTAAAAGTACTTGTACTTGAAAATTTAAAGGAAAGAAAGGAGGCATCAGAGGCAAAAAAGTCATTAAACGTAGTTTTTAAAAGTACGAAAGAATGTTCATTAAAAATTTAACTGAGTGAATGACAACATAAACTGTGTTTAAACCCCCTTCTGCCTTTTGATGTGCTCTGTAAGGTGGAAGTACTGTCACAGTCTGTCAGGTTTTCTACTTCTGTTCAGTATCCTTTAGAAGTTAAACTGTGTGTGTTGGAGGGGGGGGGAATTCTACTAAAATTTTCCCTAAACATCTATTGGCTTTTAAGTACCCCATAGGATTTCATTTAAAAGGTTATGAGGTGTAAGAGGTAGATGTAAGGCAATTCCTGCAACTTGACTTGAGTTTTACACAGTGAACTGAGAAGAACAGATGGTTTCTTAAGTGCCTACATTTAATCAGTAATTCAGGCTTTAAAAGCTGTTATACTACTGCATCATTAATACTTTTCATTCATTTCTCATCTTCACATTACAAAGTTACCTATACCACTGTTTTCTGTCTTATTTACAGGAGGCTTGAAATGTATCAAAGTACTGAAGACCACACACCAACAACTGGTAGAACTGATCTGACTGCTAATTTGAATCTTGGTGAGTTATCTATAACGTTATATTCAGTTTGTACTTTTATAAGTCTGTTTCCATTCAGGAATAATTTAAAGCGGGGAAATAAAAGCAGGAACGGTTCTAATCTGGGGCCAACAAATAATTACTTTTCACTTAATTTTTAATTGAAACTTAAATACTTTTAGTTGACTTACAAGCTAATAATTCGTCAACAGGAAATTTTTTAGAGTCACTGGTTTATTACTTGTTTAAAATTATATTTGTGGGTAAAGAAATTTGTTCTGTATTGCTACTAATTTCTAGTATCATGAAATATGTAATATTTGATGTATTAACATCTTTAATAGCAGCATATTGAAGGTATTTTCACTTGAGTATAGGTTATATACAGCAAACTTGTATAATGTAGGTTATTTTTTCCCTATCCACTGGCAAATATAAATTTCAGTTGTTGCTGAAATGGTCCAATAATGGTTCTGAACACTTGAATAGTTACTGTTTGTACAGGATTGGGAGACTCATGGTTCCGTCACGCAGTGATAAGCCTGTCTTAAGTCCATTCATGAGAGGATAATTCTTCTATAGACCAATTGATTAAGGAATTCCTGTATTTTGTATGAGATTAAGAATACTAGTAGTTCATTTTAACAAGTGGAGTAGAGTTATATTAAAGGACTAGAATATTAAATAGACATGTTAAGTTTGTATAATTATGTAAACATTTCTTTCTGAAACTTACTTTCAAAACATAGAGCTGTTTATATTTACCATACTTGAAAAAGATCTCTTGGGATTTTGAGAAGCTTTGCCTTTTATGTTACCCCATGTACTGTATAAAAAGCATTTCTAAAACATTGATGGTTTTTAAAAAATACTGTGTTTGTTCAATTAGTGTATGCTGCTTGTGATACTAATTGACATTTCTCTAGTACTTTTAAAAAATTTTGAAGGCACTTTACAGATACGATCTTAATGGAGGCTTCTCAGCATCCTCTGGGGTCAGCATTCTAGGTATTGATATTATCCCAACTCAGACTTCTCTGTCCTCAGTGGACTGGAGTAGATGTGACTGTTGGATATAAATAATTTTTCTTGGAACTATTTATAGTACTTAGAAAATTTCTGATATATTCTGGATTAAATCATGAATATCCATCCACCTTGAATATAATTTCTTTAGTATTTTCTGAGTGAAGACATTTTAGTCTGAGTATTTGAAAACAGTAACATCACACTAGTTAAGTTTCTGAATATTTAAGGAACAGAATGAAACCTAAACCATCGAAAAAAGAAACTGGTAAAGAATCAAAGATCCATTTAACAAATATTTAATAAGATAAAGGATTTTAACTATCCCTCTTCATTTTATCTTGTTAATTTTTAGTTATATCATCATCCTGTTATTAGACTTTTTTTTGCATAGTTGAGACTTCTTTTGTGTTAAATTATTCTATAGGACTAACTTCCCTCACTTTTCAACATTTTTCCCTCCCGTTGATAAGTAATGTTTTGTTTTGACCCTTTCTTTTAAAGATTTTCTTTTTGATAATTTGTGGAAGCTGTTAATATCTGTTTAGGTCCACATACTTTTTTAAGCACATAATAATGATTTGGGCAAATTTGAAGTGATATTTTACAAGTCAGGAGTGGGACAATTAATTTAATTATGAGCAGAGGGATCTGGTCATGGTAACTTAGTGATTAAAATAATAGCCCACCAGATTGAAGCCACCATTTTGTCTGGTCTCTGGGGTGGCATCTGTGCCCCAGTTTCAACTTGGGGCTAAACTCCATATTTATTCCAGTCTAAACTGTAAATGTGGCATAGCTAATTGGTCCAAAATTAGTGCGTGAAGATTAGCCTCCAGCTTATCTTACTTAATTAAAAAAAGTTGGTATAAAGGCTTTCTGGCATTTCATTTGCTTAGAAGACAAAAGATCAGTTCATGTTTTTTGCCTAATTTATTTAACTTAGATTTATAAGCCTACCGCTAATGAGGTTTTTTAAAAAATACTTTGTGTAATAAGGCATTTTTTTGATGCTCAATAAGTGTGTTTGCTTTTTAATTCAAGGATATGATTACTGTTGAAAATATGTAAAGAAAAAGTTATTTGTAGAAAATTGGAAAGTTCTTTTATTTTCATGCAAGGCAATCTGTCCTTACACTAATAATTTTACACTAAAATTTTTTTCAAGAGAATGGCTTTGATAATGATAAGTCATGTAGGATTTTAAATATAGATCAGTTGAAATAAAATGCAGTAATATATACACACCATCCATTATTATTATTATTATACATACTGACAGGGGGTTGGAGGAAAGAGTGGTTCATGAGATTTGAACCCAGACCACCTGGCTTCCAAGTTTCCCCTACACTTTATTGATGAGTGAGAGCCAAGTGGGTGAAAAGGTGTACATTTGAAGTCTTCTGTGCAATCCTTAGAAAAAAGCTTGAGCTAAGCATATAGCCTGTAAATGCTAGCTATTAGCTATTAAGTTGTTCAGTCAAATATCTGTTGGTTATTCTTTCTGTGGAGCAATGAGAGAGTTGATAATAACTAGTAGCAAGTATTAGTTGAATAAATTCCAACTAAATAGTTTTTATATAATGATATAGTACCTGATAAAATTCTACTTGATAAAATTCTCTTTGGAAAGTATAAATGGCATAATGTCAATGACAAAGGAAAGCATCAATATCTGTGGAATAATTATTCCTTTAAAATGACAGACAGTCCATCTTTTATATATTTAAGACTGGTTTTAATGAGTTTTGAAAAAGAATGTTTAAAATACTTTTCAACTTTCATTCCGTTCCTTACTTTTCTTACAGTGATGTTGACAAAAGCACAATGTATAAGCATATTTACTAGATTATCTGTGTAAAATCTTTTTTAATCTGTCTTGCTGTATATAATTTGGATTGGTGACATGGTGCCTTTAATGCTAGACAAAGCAGAGAAGTGCTAGAAAGCAGGACATCTAAGCTCGAGAGTTATCAATAATGATTATTCATTGTCATGACTACTTGCCCTCAGCCTCTCTTAGGAGATTCAGAGATGTACTTGAATAACATACTGGGCCTGGCAATAACATCGGTACTCTTAAATAAGAGGTGTCAAACTGGGGGAAAGGGAGGGTAACCAGATTAAAATGTAATTGGGAATGTTTAACAAAATTAATCAAAATACAGCAGAACATAGATAATGTTAATTTGTGGTTTTTCTAAGTCAGTATGCAGTCTATAGGGATCTCTGGTTGAGTTTGTTACCTCCACTTTCAACTAAGGCCATCAGATATTGCCTTCTTTCTTCTATTAAAAGTTTCATTTCAGTTTTCTAATTTTTTAATGGAAGATTACAGTAAAGTTATAAAAAAATCTAAGCAAAGATCCTTAAACTTTCCTTCCTTCTGTCATAGAGGTGAACTTGGATTCCTGAACAGTATGCCAGCAGAGTGGAAGCTCTGGAAGTTTTTCTCATGGTGAAATGGCTTTAAGTATGATTCCAACAATGGAAGAAAGAATGAGAAGCAATAGAATTGTAGATTGCACAGAAGCCTAATGTCAATCAGCAAATATTTTATTAGGCGCTTACTGTGTCAGATGCACTGTGCAAAGTGCTCTTGATATAAAGAGGGAAAAAAAAAGACAATCCTTCTGTCAAGAAGCTCACAGTCTAATGGGAGAGACAACCTGCAAACAACTATGGACAAATGAGCCACGTAGGGAATAAATGGGAGAGAATCAGCAGGGGGAAGGTACTAGGAATGGGGAAAGGCTTCTTATAGATGGGGTTTTAGCTGGGACTTGAAGAAACACAGGTAAGTCAAGTGGCAGAGATTAGGAAGAACAGAATAGGAATATTCTGAAATATTCCCTGAGTCAGGAAAAGGAATATCTTGTTTGAGGAACAATAAGGAGGCCATTGTTACTGGATTGAAGAAGTACATCGAGGGGGCCAGGTTATGAAAGGCTTTAGACCCTGTCCTTTAGGAGTGTCATTTTGGCAGTTAAGCATGGATTGTAGTAGGGACATACTTTAGATAAGGAGACCAGCTGGCAGACTATTGAAATAGTCTAGAAGTGAGGACCTATACCAGGGTGGTATTAGTGTCAGAGGAAAGAAAGGGGTGTGTAGGAGAGATGCTACATAGGTTGGAAGGACAGGACTTGGCAACAGATTGAATATGGGGAGTTGAGAATGATATTTTGGTTGGGAGCCCGAGTGATTGGGAATATTTTCAGCTTCCTATAGTGTATTTTCTTCCCCCAAGAGTGTAAGCCCCTTGAGAGCAGGAATTGGTTTTTTTCCTGTTTGTATCTCCAGTGCTTAGCACTGTGCCTGGCACATAGTAGGTACAAATAAACATTTACTGACTGTAACTGAACGACTATAAATGTTCACCAAACAAGGTCATGTCTTTTTATCAGTCAAGCAGTCTTGTACAATTTGACATGTACGGGGAGGTAATGGGTTGTAAGAGCTAGTTTTATGATATTGTGTTTAACTTAGAAATGTTTATATATTTCTTTTCTAGAATAGTTAATTTAAACTTGAGTAGCTAAATAGTCTTTTTTACATTCTTAGACTACCTCCAAATGAAGCAGTCCTTGAGTTAAAACTAAACCTAATTAAATGATGGCGTTTGGAAAAACAGAGGACAAGACAAAACTTGCTGATTCTTCTTGTTGCCTAAGTAATGTAGATACTTGGGGAGACGCATAGATTTTTTCTGGTATTTACTGGTTGATTACTGTTAAAAAATAAAGGCCATTTTTGTTGGGGAGATTATAGGAACATGGTAGCATGCTAGGACCAAGGATCCCAGATCTCTGGCAAGCGCTACAGATGAGCTTAGAGGTATGCCACTCTGTAACAGAAAGAATTACCCAACCCAGGAATCCATAGAGGGATCCCTGGAGTCTTGGGGAAGTTCTTGGGTTAGAAAGCAGAAAGCAAGGACAAACAGAAGGTGACATTTGGCAGGGGGCTTCTGAAGTCATAAGAATTGATGAGATGAACAATTTTAGAGGAAACCGTGAAGACCTTTGTGAATGGTTACAGAATAAAGCGAGTAGAACCAGGCAAACAATCTAATTTGTACAGTGCTAACAGAATAATGATCAATGAAATGATAAATCAGACCAAAAGAATGAAGATAAAACCTGACATCTCCTGATAGAGTGGTGGTGAACTTAAAATGCTGAAAGAGACATACCTTTTCGGACATGCCTAACACGGGATCTTGTTGTGTAGCTATATATTGGGCGATTTGCTTTTGCGTTTTAATTTTTTAAATTTGATAATTTGGGGGAGGGAGTAAGAGAGACAGATTATTTTTTTTAATTAGCTACTTCAAAAATTTTGTATACACATTTATTTTATTTTATTTTTTTTTTTTAATGCAAAATGTAATTTTATTTGTTTTCAAAGCTATTTAACAATATGGTAAATATTGTTTGGTTGGATCCAATAAAAAGAAATATTAACAATTAACTTCTGAATGAATAATAAGAAGGTATTTTGCACTGCCCAGGGCAGTGCTCCCTATTTTTTTTTATTTAAATTTATTTATTTAACATATTTGGTTTTCAGCATTGATTTTCACAACAGTTTGAATTACAAATTTTCTCCCCATTTCTACCCTCCCCCCCACTCCAAGATGGCTTATATTCTGGTTGCCTTGTTCCCCAGTCAGCCCTCCCCTCTATCACCCCCCCTCCCCTCTCATCCCCTTTTCCCTTCCTTTCTTGTAGGGCAAGATAAATTTCTACGCCCCATTGCCTGTGTATCTTATTTTTTAATTGCATGCAAAAACTTTTTTTGTTTTTGAACATCTGATTTTAAAACTTTGAGTTCCAAATTCTCTCCCCTCTTCCCTTCCCACCCACCCTCCCTAAGAAGTCGAGCAATTCAACCTAGGCCACACATGTATCTTTATGTATAACCCTTCCACAATACTCATGTTGTGAAAGGCTACCTACATTTTGCTCCTGCCCAACCCATCCCACTTTATTGAATTTTCTCCCTTAACCCTGTCCCCTTTCCAAAGTGTTTGTTTTGATTACCTCCACCCCCATCTGCCCTCCCCTCCATCATCCCCCCCCTTTTATTTTTTTTTATCTTCCTCCCTCTTCTTTCCTGTGGGGTAAGATACCCAACTGAGTATGTATGGTATTCCCCCTCAGGCCAAATCTGATGAGAGCAAGGTTCACTCATTCCCCCCTCACCTGCCCTCTCCCCTCCTCCCACAGAACTGCTTCCTCTTGCCACCTTTATGCAAGATAATCCACCCCATTCTATCTCTCCCTATCTCCCTCTCTCACTATGTTGCTCTCTCATCCCTTAATTTCATTTTATTTCTTTTAGCTATCTTCCCTTCATCTTCAACTCACCCTGTGTCTGCTCTCTCTCTTTTACATATATATGTATATATATATATATATATACACATACATATAAACACACATATATATAAAAACACACACATATATATACACATACATACACATACATACATATACACATAGATACATACATACATACGCATTCACTTATATATATACATAAACATATATATGCATATTCCCTTCAACTGCCCTAATACTGAGGTCTCATGAATCATACACATCATCTTTCCATGTAGGAATGTAAACAAAACAGTTCAACTTTAGTAAGTCCCTTGCAATTTCCGTTTCTTGATTACCTTTTCATGCTTCTCTTGATTCTTGTGTTTGAAAGTCAAATTTTCTATTCAGTTCTGGTCTTTTCACTGAGAAAGCTTGAAAGTCCTCTATTTTATTGAAAATCCATATTTTGCCTTGGAACATGATACTCAGTTTTGCTGGGTAGGTGATTCTAGGTTTTAATCCTAGCTCCATTGACCTCCGGAATATCGCATTCCAAGCCCTTCGATCTCTTAATGTAGAAGCTGCCAGATCTTGGGTTATTCTGATTGGGTTTCCACAATACTCAAATTGTTTCTTTCTGGCTGTTTGCAGTATTTTCTCCTTGATCTGGGAGCTCTGGAATTTGGCGACAATATTCCTAGGAGATTTCTTTTTGGGATCTATTTGAGGAGATGATCGATGGATTCTTTCAATGTCTATTTTGCCCTGTGGCTTTAGAATATCAGGGCAGTTCTCCTTGATAATTTCTTGAAAGATGGTATCTAGGCTCTTTTTTTGATCATGGCTTTCAGGTAGTCCAATAATTTTTAAATTATCTCTCCTGGATCTATTTTCCAGGTCAGTGGTTTTTCCAAGGAGATATTTCACATTGTCTTCCATTTTTTCATTCCTTTGGTTCTGTTTTATAATATCCTGATTTCTCATCAAGTCACTAGCTTCCACTTGCTCCAATCTAATTTTTAAAGTAGTATTTTCTTCAGTGGTCTTTTGGACCTCCTTTTCCATTTGGCTAATTCTGCCTTTCAAGGCATTCTTCTCCTCATTGGCTTTTTGGAGCTCTTTTGCCATTTGAGTTAGTCTGTTTTTTAAGGTGTTGTTTTCTTCAGTGTATTTTTCAGTATTTTTTTGGGTCTCCTTTAGCAAGTCATTGACTTGTTTTTCATGGTTTTCTCACATCCTTCTCATTTCTCTTCCCAATTTTTCCTCTACTTCTCTAACTTGCTTTTCCAAATCCTTTTTGAGTTCTTCTATGGCCTGGGGCCAGTTTGTGTTTTTCTTGGAGGCTTTTGTTGTAGGCTCTATGACTTTGTTGTCTTCTTTAGGCTGTATGTTTTGGTCTTCTTTAGGCTGTATGTTTTGGTCTTCTTTGTCACCAAAGAGAGAATCCAAAGTCTGAGACTGAATCTGGGCGCGTTTTTGCTGCCTGGCCATATTCCCAACCAACTAACTTGACCCTTGAGTTTTTCAGTGGGGTATGACTGCTTGTAGACTAATGAGTTCTATGTTCTACGTTTGGGGGGGAGGTGCCAGCTCTGTCAGAGCCGTACTCCTCCTTCCCCAATAACCCCCAGTCCAGACTGGGCTTAGATCTTCAGCAGGCTGTTGCACTCCTGCTCTGATCCGCCACTTAATTCCTCCCACCAGGTGGGCCTGGAGCCAGAAGTAACAACAGCTGTAGCTGCCCCCGGGGCTGGAAGCCGAACGGCGAACTCCTTCCACTCCCGCAGCTTTTCCCACTAACCTTCTCCGCAGTCTTTGGTGTTTGTGGGTTGAGAAGTCTCATAACTGCCGCAGCTCACATATTCAGGGCGCTAGGGCCCCCTCCGCCCGGCTTCTGGTCTGGATGGTCCACGCCGCTCAGGCTGGCCTCTGCTCCACTCCGTTCCCAGCTCCCGGCTCCGTGTGGAATAGACCTCACCCAGAGACCATCCAGGCTGTCCTGGGCTGGAGCCCTGCTTCCCTCTGCTGTTCTGTGGGTTCTGCCGTTCTAGAATTGGTTCAGAGCCATTTTTTATAGGTTTTTGGAGGGACTCGGGTACTGAGCTCACTCTCTATACACATATATTTTAAAAGGTCCCACTCCCTATTTGCAATATAGATAAAGGTTTTTTAGGATCCATGCCATAAAATGCTTTTTAAACTTTTCATATTTTTTCTAAATCATAGCTTTTTCAAAGTCTGTTAATTAAAGTCTTAATACTTCAGGTCTTATCTGCAGTATTGTGTTTCGTTCTGGGCATTGTTGCTTGAGAAGGATACTGATAAGCTGGAGAGGGTCCAGGAAAAGGAGCAGAAGATTGTGAAGGGCTTTGAGTTCATGTCATGTGAGCATCACTGAAGGAAGTGAGTATGTTTAGTCTGGAAAAGAGAAGACTCTGGTATAATATGATAGCTTAAAGTAGCTGGAAGACTTTCACGGACAAGAGGAATTAGACTTGTTATGTTTGACCCCATAAGGCAGGTCTAAGAGCAGTGGCTAGAAGTGGCAGAAAAGCCAATTTAGGGTTGATGGAGGAGAAACTTCCTAACACTTGGAGATATGCAGAAGTGGCATGGCCTTCCTCAAGAGGTGATGGTTTCTTCCTCTCCCTCCTGGGACTTCTTCACACAGAGGCTCTGTGAACTCTTGTAAGCTAAGTCAAGTCAACAAGCATTTATTAAATGACTGGCACTGTTATAACTAGCTAGGCACTGAACATAGAAACAAAATGGATGAAACAATCCCTACCCTCAAGGAATTTACATTCTATGAGGGAGATATTAAGCACCCATAGTATATAAACAGTAGATACAGACGAAAACAAAGTAGGTCAATCCATAGTAGTTTGATAAAGGAGGGTAGGAGACACTGGAGGAATCAGGAAGGGCTTCACTTAAAGGGTGGTGTCTCACCTGTGTTTGGAAGGAAGAGGGTTTTTCTGAAGCAGTGAGGAGGATGGAATAATTTTTCATGTATGAGGGGAACAGAGAATAGCGGTTTGGCTGAAATGCAGAGAGGGCTAGGGAAAATGATGTCCAACAAGGTAGAAAAGATACTTTGGTTATGGAGGGCTATGAAAGCTAAACTGAGGAATTATATTCCATTCTAGAGGCAATCTGAAGCCCCTGGAGTCTGAGCAGGAGAGCTCATTGACTTCTTGTAAAGTCTGCATAAGTCACTCAATCTTTTTTGTGGGTCAAGTTTCCTCATCTCCAAAATTGATGAATTGTATTTGATGCTCTCCTAAGTCCCTTCTGGCTTTAAATCCATTGTCCTGTGATCCTGTGAAACTACCTATATACTATCATCCTGTCTGTCACAAGCAATTTGTCCTTTTTGTATTGGAGTCATGATTGTGCTGGCTTAGAGAATCTCTGGGATGAATGTTCTACTACTAATGCAAATAGGCAACTTGTATGTTGTCTTCAACTGCTGCTGTTGTTGCTCTTGCTGTTGCATTTAACATAGTGCCTGGCACGTAGTAGTCACTTGATGAATGTTTACTGATTGATTAATACACTAATATATTTGTAATCTCATCAGTGTGGGTACGTTCTTTAGTGATTAAGTAAGAATTCATCCTTACCTCTCCATCCTGTGGGATTGGATAGCCCTCTTACAAATCAACACACAAGGACATTTCTCTATGTTACGAACCTTTGTCTTGCTGTTTTAATACTGTATAGATACCAGTTCTCTCTATTAGTAATATGCTTTTTGCATTACTTGTCTTTTTTCCCCAGCGATACCTTTTTTAATGGCATCATTTTCGCCTCTTCCTCTGCTTAATTCCTCATCTAAACTGTGTTTTAGTTTGCTTATCCTTACTTTAAACTTCCCTTTAGTGCTCTTTGGAGGATCCTCAATTTTATTTCCTTGGAGGCTATAGCATTCTGTGTCTTGCAGTGATACAGCATCATTAGAATAATATTCTTCTCAAAAAGTTGCACCTTTGTTTCAGGAGAAGCTTGGGGTTATTAAAATAACTGTCTTTTTCTAACTCTAAAGTTTTCAAAGTGCTTTACATTCATTGTCTTATATGAACTTTATAGCAACTCAGAAGTAGGTATTACTAGTTTATAGTTAAGGAAGCTGAGGCTGAGAAATGCCTAGTTAATGTCAGTGGTAGGATTTGAACACAGGTCTTCCTGCATTTTTATATATGTAATTCTTTAAAATATGTGGAAAGTGGTTAACAAAGTAACAGTATTCAAATTAGCAAATGGCATGAATTGTCCTGAGAGTTGAGTAAGGTGTATTTGAAATCTTTTTTTCACCTTTTGAATAACTTTAGTTATTTAACGTTGCTTTGAAAGGGCCAGTATGTCTCTTGCTAGGATAAGATATCTTAAGGTGCAGAGCTATTTAGTTTTTTCAGATTTACAGGTGTGTGTGTGTGTATACACATATGTATATCCACATACACACGTATACGTACATCTTCCCCACAGTGAGGGAGCAAGTTAAATTGCTTACTTTGGCGGGGGTGGAATTAGACTGCATTGAACTCCTCATTAATTTTACCAACTTGCCTTTAAGTAAATTTGTTCCAGCGATACCTTGAATGGCTGACTGGTGGCCTTAAAAATTCTGTGCAATCCCTGCAGTCTCTAAGAGTGATTTATTTCATCTTCCCTGATCCAGACTAAATGTACTGATTACATTTTAGTGGGTCAACAAATTGTTGACTTTCCAGGTAACAATGGTTTTTGTATAGCTGTAGGTAGTGATGTCATTTACATATAAATTAATGTGATAAAATGTTTCAATAGAATAATTTTAACTGCATGTAAACTGTATCATTATAGGCAAAGAGGTGTGGGAAATTGAGCAGTTACTTGGTAAATTTCATCAATGGGGATGTCTGATGGGAGTTACTTAGTTCAGACCTTCGCTTTCTTTGAATTGCTTTGCTTACTTTGAATCCTTGGACATTGTTTTAGCTTTCCCCAGCTTCCCTCTATCCTTCCCCAGCTTGCTAGGCCATCTTGTCACCATCATCCTAAGCGGGATTGCAGCTCTGTAGCACCTGGGAATACCTGAGTTACCAGTCAGGAATACCTGAGTTCAACTTCAGCCTTAACTTTTGTTCGCCTCAGTTTCCTCAATTGTAAAATGATAGTAGCATCTAACATGGTTCTTATGAAGATCAAATGAAATAGTATTTATATAGTGCTTAGCACAGGATTTGGCACATAGTAGGTGCTATATAAATAGACTCAGAAGTCCTTTTGTTCCTTTGTATATTGCTCATGAGGTTCCCATTAGAGTGTAGCTTTCTGTTGAAACTCTATTATGATGTCTTTCTATATGGATAGCCAGCATTTCTCACTTGTCATGAGGGAATCATTCACTTCTTAGGGAGCTATGTTCAAATTTTGCCTGTGTTGCTTATGAGCGCATATGGATATGCCATTTTTCTCTGAACTTAGTTTTTATAGCACTCCTTTGCTAGTTAATCATATACTGATTTTTTTTAAAATTTATTTAACATATTTAGTATTCAGCATTGATTTTCACAAGATTTTCTCCCCATTTCTACCCTCCCACTCACTCCAAGATGGCGTATATTCTGGTTGCCCTGTTCCCCAGTCAGCACTCCCCTCTGTCACCCCACTCCCCTCCCATCCCCTTTTCCCTTCCTTTCTTGTAGGGCAAGATGAATTTCTACACCCCATTGTCTGTGTATCTTATTTTCTAGTTGCATGCAAAAACATTTTTGTTTGTTTTTGAACATCTGTTTTTAAAACTTTGAGTTCCAAATTCTCTCCCCTCTTCCCTTCCCACCCACCCTCCCTAAGAAGTCAAGCAATTCAACATAGGCCACATGTGTATCATTATGTATAACCTTTCCACAATACTCATGTTGTGAAAGACTAACTGTATTTTGCTCCTTCCCAACCCATCACCCTTTATTGAATTTTCTCCCTTGACCCTGTCCCCTTTCCAAAGTGTTTGTTTTTGACTACCTCCACCCCATCAGCCCTCCCCTCCATCATCCCCCCCCTTTATTTTTATCTTCTTCCCTCTTCTTTCCTGTGGGGTAAGATTCCCCATTGGGTATGTATGGTATTCCCTCCTTAGGCCAAATCTGATGAGAGCAATGTTCACTCATTCCCCCCTCACCTGCCCTCTCCCCTCCTCCCACAGAACTGCTTGCTCTTGCCTCCTTTATGCGAGATAATCCACCCCATTCTATCTCTCCTTATCTCCCTCTCTCAGTATGTTTCTCTCTCATCCCTTAATTTGATTTTATTTCTTTTAGATATCTTCCCTTCATCTTCAACTCACCCTGTGTCCTCTCTCTCTCTCTCTCTCCATATATATATATACACACACACACACACACATAGATATATACATACATACACATTCACCCATATATATATATATATACATAAACATATATGTGTGCATATTCCCTTCAGCTACTCTAATACTGAATCATACTCGTCATCTTTCCATGTAGGAATGTCAACAAAACAGTTCACCTTTAGTAAGTTCCTTGCAATTTCTTTTTCTTGTTCTTTTTCTTGATTACCTTTTCATGCTTCTCTTGATTCTTGTGTTTGAAAGTCAAATTTTCTATTCAGTTCTGGTCTTTTCACTGAGAAAGCTTGAAAGTCCTCTATTTTATTGAAAATCCATATTTTGCCTTGGAGCATGATACTCACTTTTGCTGGGTAGGTGATTCTAGGTTTTAATCCTAGCTCTATTGACCTCCGGAATATCGTATTCCAGACCCTTCGATCTCTTAACGTAGAGGCTGCCAGATCTTGGATTATTCTGATTGGGTTTCCACAATACTCAAATTGTTTCTTTCTGGCTGCTTGCAGTATTTTCTCCTTGATCTGGGAGCTCTGGAATTTGGCAACAATATTCCTGGGAGATTTCTTTTTGAGATCTATTTGAGGAGGCGATCGATGGATTCTTTCAATGTCTATTTTGCCCTGTGGCTTTAGAATATCAGGGCAGTTCTCCTTGATAATTTCTTGAAAAATGATATCTAGGCTCTTTTTTTGATCATGGTTTTCAGGTAGTCCAATAATTTTTAAATTATCTCTCCTGGATCTATTTTCCAGGTCAGTGGTTTTTCCAAGGAGATATTTCACATTGTCTTCCATTTTTTCATTCCTTTGGTTCTGTTTTATAATATCTTGATTTCTCATCAAGTCACTAGCTTCCACTTGCTCCAATCTAATTTTTAAAGTAGTATTTTCTTCAGTGGTCTTTTGGACCTCCTTTTCCATTTGGCTAATTCTGCCTTTCAAGGCATTCTTCTCCTCATTGGCTTTTTGGAGCTCTTTTGCCATTTGAGTTAGTCTGTTTTTTAAGGTGTTGTTTTCTTCAGTGTATTTTTCAGTATTTTTTTGGGTCTCCTTTAGCAAGTCATTGACTTGTTTTTCTTGGTTTTCTCGCATCCTTCTCATTTCTCTTCCCAGTTTTTCCTCTACTTCTCTAACTTGCTTTTCCAAATCCTTTTTGAGCTCTTCCATGGCCTGAGACCAGTTCATATTTTTCTTGGAGGTTTCTGTTGTAGGCTCTTTGACTTTATTAATTTCTTCTGTCTGTATGTTTTGGTCTTCTTTGTCAGCAAAGAAAGAATTCAAAGTCTGAGACTGAATCTCAGTGCGTTTTTGCTGCCTGGCCATATTCCCAACCAACTAACTTGACCTTTGAGTTTCAGTTCTATGCTCCACGTTTGGGGGGGAGGTGCCAGCTCTGCCACACCAAGCACTGGTCCTTCCCCAAGAACCCCCAACCTGAACTGGGCTTAGATCTTCGGCAGGCTGTGAACCCCTGCTCTGATCCGCCACTTAATTCCTCCCACCAGGTGGGCCTGGAGTGGAAGCAGCAACAGCCATAGCTGCCCCACCTCCGCTGCCCCGCCCCCCCCCGGGGCTGGAAGCCAAACTGTGAACTCCTTCCACTCCCACAGCTTTTCCCACTAACCTTCTCCGCAGACTTTGGTGTTTGTGCGTTGAGAAGTCTCGTAACTGCCGCAGCTCACTGATTCAGGGCGCTAGGGCATGCTCTGCCCGGTTGCTGGTCTTGTTGGTCCACGCCGCTCAGGCTGGGCTCTGCTCCACTCCGTTCCCAGCTCCCAGCTCCGTGTGGGATAGACCTCACCCAGAGACCATCCAGGCTGTCCTGGGCTGGAGCCCTGCTTCCCTCTGCTGTTTTGTGGGTTCTGCCGTTCTAGAATTGGTTCAGAGCCATTTTTTATAAGTTTTTGGAGGGACTCGGTACGGAGCTCATGCTATTCACTGCTTACCAGCCACTATCTTGGCTCCGCCCCCTCATATACTGATTTTATGAGTTGTTTTACTGCTTCCTAATTTTCTATTTGTTGTATTTTCCTGCTATGACTTCTTTTTAGAGCAATGACTTTGATCCTTATACTTTTACATTACTGTGTCTTGTATAAAGTTACTAGACTAATTATGCCTTGGATATAGACTCTCAGTAAATAGTTTAGAATTGGAAGGATCTGGTCTAACCTTTTCTAGAAAAGATACTGAATCACACATATTGATTGTGGAGAGGATTTTTAAATACCATCATGAGTTGGACAGATTTTATTGTTATATTTGTTATGTTATTTTAATATCAGATTTGCTATCTGCCCATAGTATACATAATACATAATCCCTTCAGCTTTCTTTTTTGTATTTGCTTAGAAACTTTGAGATACTTAAAATTATGTAAAAAATTATAGGAAGAATTATTTAAAACTTTTAAAATGAGATTACATAATGCATGGAAACTGATGATCAAAGATTTACTTTGCAGTCGTTTGTACCTGTGAACTGACCTTACCAAATACAGGAGGAGTACTGTGTTTATTGGTTCTTCTGTGCAGTAACTTCAGAATCTATATTATGCTCTCAGCAGTACAGTTTTTATGTTATTGGTGTAATTATTACCCTGTTGGTAGTCTTTTTACTGTATCTGGAAATGTAGTCCACCTCCTGAGGACCAAAGGGAAAAATGGCAGCACTTAATGCCATTATTCCCACAGAGCCTCAGAAATGGGGACAAACGTTTTTCAGGGTAATCTCACAATTGCTATTATTTTGAATTTATTTTATTTCAAAACAAGGTTCAATGTCTGCTTTGGTAAAATGTGAAAGCTGAAATAATGTCAGACTTTTAGAAGAAAAATGGAGAATTGTCTTAATAGTTTTTACTGGTTGGAGAGTGTCACTATTGGAAGAGAGAATCTGGGATAACAGTACAAACAGCTCTCATTTATCTTAGAGGTTCAAAATTTTTTTAACCTGTTCCTCTTTTTCCTTTTTGAAGTTTTTTTTTCAGAGATATTGTTAGGCATCTTTTTAGTTTTCTTAATAAGGGGCTCAGAGTAGATTGCTTATTGTATTCTATTAATTAAAGTTTATTTGAGTATAGATTTACTGTGTATTCCTCTGAGTCTTTAGTTCAGCCAGCAGTAAAAAGCTATGTCATTATGTCTTTTCTCAGTATTGAAGCTCAGAATTTTGTGCCAAACTGTGTAAATTATAACTGTATACTAATTTCTCTTAGGACCTCATTTCGTGCTCAATTTAAACTGATATAAAAGTATCCGTTCAGTACTCTATAATCTTAACTATTTTTTAAGTCTTTTAAATGAGTAAAGTTTTTCTCGCCAAATATTTGATATTTGTTATCTTGACTTTAATGTACAGTATGTACAGTATATACCTCCATAGGCATAGGGATACATTCTGAATTGATCACTATAAGAAAAACCGAAAGCAATGGAACATTAAGAATTCCTTCATCCACAATTTTTTTCCCATCCAAAACTTGCTAAAGCAATATTTGAATATTTGATTTTCATCTCTCAAATGCCAAATTATAACTAAGGCTATTGTAGAAGCCAAGTTGATATATCAGAAATGGTAATTATTACTATTATTACTGTTGTTTCGAATTTGTTGTGTTTGTGTTCTTTACACTATGTCGTGCTGTGTACTTTATGGAATATAGAAATTGATGAACCCTGCTCCCTAATCTAAATGTTTTTCCCACCGCTTTTCAGCATCCTTTCAGTTAGTCTTCTTTCCTTTTAAGGATTTCTCAAAAATCTAACTCGTTCCCCCAGATTGTGCTGTATCACTTTTGGCATACCATTCTCCAAAGACATAAAAACCCCATTCATAGACTTAGTTGAATATTGGTAGTGACAGGAGTTCTGGTGAAATTGATGTAATAATAATACCTTGTATTTATATAGCACTTACAGAGTTATTTTTCTTTTAAATGTTGTTTTGATGTCCCCTTTTTCTTATAGTGCTGTCACTTCTCAAAAAATAGTCCTTGTTCCCTCTAAAAAGAGCTTTCTCATAACAAAGAAGTGCAATTATGCAAAAGTAAGTCAATAAATAAATGAACATATTGACCATGCCTTGAGAATATATACCTCATTATGCACCAGTACACCACCTCCTGTCTTGTAGGAGTTTGAACAATTTTCAGAATGCTTTCACATTTGTTATCTTATCAAACCAAATGTTGTAGAGGAAGTCCTGAGTCGATCTTTGTTTTCTTTTAAGACAAAGCGATGTTACTTTCTGCTTCTCTAAGCATTACTTGCTTGTATTCTTAAAATATTGGTTGATGCTTCAGTAAAACCCTGGCTTCCAAGTTGATCAGATTAATCTCTGCTTATCTTGTTTCCACCTCCCATTTTGAATGAAAATAGAGAGGTGTTTTGTTTTTTTGGTCCAATTCCCCACTATCTTTCTTTTCCCCCTTTCCCTTCCTCCGAATACCTTTTTTACTCCTTTGAAATAAGAATTTCATTGCCAACAGAGGCTTATCTAAGAGGAATTAACTTTTCTTTCCAGGAAAAGTAGCTTGGTGTAATGGAAAGAGTGTTCAAGTTGGAGTCAGCAGGGACTAGGATTTGAACCTAGGCCTCAGCTGTGTGATTATAGGCAAATCATGGCATTTAACTTTCCTTAGTCTCATTTTCCTCATCTGTGAAAAGTGAATAATAGCATTTGACATTTATATAGTGCTTTAAATTTTGCATATGTCTTTACATTGTTGATTTCTCACAACAGTATGTGAGGTAGGCATTACAGGGGTTATCCCCATTTTACAGAAGAGAAAAATAGGCCCTCAGGATTCAAAAATATAGCTTATTCAACTAGTATTTGTACCTCAAAGATTCTTCTCTTATTTGTAAATGAGAAAACAGGGTTCTCTGAATAATCCTTTACTATTACTTGACTGAAGTAATGTCTGCTTATTCTGTGGGTTTTTGACCCATTCTATCATATATCCTGAGAATGTTTTTCCTATTTTTGGTGAGGACATAACCTTTTTTTTGTTAATATTGTAAGGATTTTTGTTGATACTTCTTAAATTTATTTTGGCCCATATTACAGCTCTGAAAGTATACATTATTACTACTTTGGTGTTAATTGCTTATAAAGGTGTTCTTTCCATTTAGCTTTGATTTCAGGAGGCCATTAAAATTCTTAAAATATTCAGCCAGAGTTTTCTCTTTGATAAATCTCGATAGATTCATACTCAATGTGTCTTGCTTGGAGGAGGCCAAGGTATTTGTAAGTATTACCTTCTTCCATTGCTTTAATTTGAACCTCTGGATTCAGGCTCAAAATGTTAGTTAGCTCTGTCCTTCCGTGCCTGTGTTCAGAGTTTGATACAGACATACTGTATTTCCCCATGTATAAGATGCACCCTTTTTCAAAAAAGTTGGAATCTAAAAACTGGGTGCATCTTATACAGTGGTTGTAGATTTTTTTACTCGCATTTAAGAAGGCCATGAGAGGCAAGTCAGCAAAATGGCCTGATTTAGAGAGGGAATTGAAGATATGGATTGAAGAACAAAGGGCAATTGGAATTCCTGTGTCCACAAAGATGGTTCAGCATGAGGCAAGAAGAATTGCTGATGAAAAAGAAGTTACTGATTTCAAAGGAGGACTTCAGGTTCATGAAATGAAATGGACTAAGCATGCGTAGACGCACCAGACTTGCCCAAAAGATGCCTGAAATCTATGAGCAGATGAATAAAACTTGAGTTCAATAACTTTATGTAATATATTTTTTTTTCAAATTTCAGGCCCCAAAATAAAGGTGTGTCTTCTACATGAGGAAATAACGGTACTATGTCTTATTGCACTTCACTTTATTGAACTTCGTAGATACTTAATTTTCCAAAATTGAAGATTTGTGGTGCCATTTTTCCAACAGCATGTGCTCATGTAGTGTCACATTATTTAGTAATTCTTGCAGTATTTCACACTTTTTCATTATTATGTCTGTATGATTATTTGTGATCCATGATCTTTGATGTTACTATTGTAATTGTTTTGGGGCACCATGAAATGCACCCATATAAGACTTCAAACTTAATTGATTAATGTTGTGTAAGTTCTGATTTCTCCACAAGCTGTCAGTTTCCCATCTCTCTCTCATTTCTTGGGCTTTCCTTATTCCCTGAGACACAATGATATTGAAATTAAGCCAGTTAGTAACCCTACAATGGCCTCTAAGTGTTCATGTGAAAGGAAGAGTCAATTAATGCAGCAAACTTCATTGTTGTCTTATTTAAAGAAATTGTCACAACCACGCCAACATTGAGCAACCACCACCCTGATCAGTCAGTAGCCATCAACATTGAGGCAAGACCTTCCATCAGCAAAAACATCACAACTCAATGAAGGCTTAAATGATAGTGTTTTTTTTTTTTTATCAGTAAAGTATTTTTAATTAAGGTAAATACATTTTTTGGACATAATACTATTACACACTCTAAATAGACTACAGTATAATGTCAACAATAACTTTTATATGCACCAGGAAATAAAAAAAATTGTGACTTACTTTATTGTGATATTTGCTTTATTGTGGTTTTGTGAAACTGAAACCAAAACTGAAACTGAAATTGAAAAAATCTCTGAGGTATGCCTGTACTTGTTGAATAGAAATGACATTTTAATCTTATTAGAGAAGGATTCTACATGATAAAGGAGCTTTTTTTTTTGATGGAGCTAATAGCTTGATGTCATCAAGCAATTTTACAGGATGTTTTGATTTGTTTTTAGTTTGGAAGGTACATTTCATTATCTTTAGAATATATACTATATTAGATTTAATGTTAGAACCATAATGGGCTTAAAATATCTTCCCAATATTCTCAGAATATCTTCCCACATTTTACATACTTGTTCTTAACATTACTACGTTAGTGGCATGTTTTAAAAAGATAGGTTTTCTATGTGGGTATCAAATTCATTGGAATTTTCATTGTACTTTTCAGTTTGTTTATATATTTGTAGTACATAAATAGGCCATGAATGTGGAACCAAGCCAAATAATGATAACCAATAAAGGCAGTTTAGATGTTATGTTGCTTTCATATGGCTTGTTCAATAATTACTGAATCAATAATGCTTTACACATCTGGGACTTTTTAGCCAACTATTTTTGCTCCTTAACCAATATATTGTTTTCTTGTAAATATTTGTAGATTTTTAAAAAAATAATACAGTTTGTGAATGCTTTGTATAAAGCAAATAAATATGTAACTGGCCTGTATTTGGAGGAGTCACTATTTTTTGTTGTTGTTTTTGTTTTTTGGGTTTTTTTGGCAGTAGATACATGAGGCCTTCTGTTAAGAAAGACAGGATTAGACTTGCATCTGAGAGGACCTTGTTAACGTGCTAGTAATTGATACACTGTTATGAAGCATTTGATCCAGTAATTATGGATCTTATCAGTCCTTCCTCCTCTGGTTTTGTAGTGACCCAGGCATTTGTCACCTTCCTTGGCAAACATGTTATATTGATGAAACCCCAGCTTTCTGTCTTTTATCCAACTTGTATTTTTATTGTGTTGCTTGCATATAGATCAGAAGTTGTTCACATCCTCCTTTGTGGTTTCTCTCCTTGCTGTGATTTCTTTGTTTCTCAAACTTCTCTAGAAGATTTTTGATTGATAGCTGTTTGCTGCTTTAGTATTTTCTGACTTTTTCTTTCAATTGCTTATTAAAGGGATAGAATTTTGATGGGCAGTTTGGTGGCAAAGTTGATTGAATTCTGGGCCTGGAACCAGGAAGACTCATCTTGCTGAGTTCAAATCTGGCCTCAGACACTCACTAACTGTGTGACTCTGGGCAAGTCACTGAACCTGATTGCCATGGTTTCCTCAATCTGTAAAATGAACTGGAGAAGGAAATGGCTAACTGCTCCAGTATCTTTGTCCAGAAAACTCCAAATGTGTCACAAAGAGTCAGACATGACTGAAAAATAACAGAATTTCTCATGCTTTTGTGTTCTGGGTTCCTTCAGCTCATTCCTTTTCTGTTGCCTTTGATTGGACAGAGTGAAGTTCAGGTTTTCTACCATGGGTCCCAGCTAGAAAGTGACTCGAGTCCAGTGCCTTTGCTCAGATCTCCAGCAGCCTCCTCATCATGTTGCTTCTGCCATGCTGGTGTTTGATATCAGCCCTTCCAGATGTTGGCTTCATAGCTGCACTTCTTCTTTAATGAATCTTACTGTTGCAGTGGTCTCTGCATATCCTGCTGAGTGTAGGTCCTGAAATATTTATATACTTTTGCTGAGTACTGTGGTTATAGCAAATGCTAGCTTTTTTTGAATTACTCTTTGGATATAATTGGTCTTCTTTTGGGTTTAATGCTTTACACTTTAAAATGTAAGTGTCAGTTATTGCTGTTTTCTTATGGAGTAGACAAGCTTTTGTGGAAATAGCCTAGGAATGAAAAACAATAGAAATTAATACTGCTTTAGTATTTAAAAAACAAAGAAAAGCAAGAAGAAATAGTGTTTCATATACTTTTAACATTTGTTGCTTGAGCAGGAGACAATGTTCTTGTTCTAAGAAGGTGAAGGTGAGTAGCTTTTTCTGAAGATTTTCTGTGTATTTTCAAAGTTTTTTTTGACTGCAATTATACTGATTCTTTAGCTTAATTTCTCTTCAACTTTGTTGCTTTTTTTATAAAAATGTATTACTAGCATTATTCTTTTGCATATCTGTCATGATATGAGCCATTCTTTGACTTATCAATGGAATGGGAAGAAGATAGAAAGAGAAAAGTAGAGAGATTTCCTGAGGTAACTGAGCAAGGTCTAGAAGAGAATGGGGAAGGAGGGTGGTTTTTAAAGAGGATGTGGGTGCATTTGTGAAAATGAGATTGTCTGAGATTTAACTGACTGGTGAGTTGTGAAAAAGAGAGGGGGAATATGTGGCATATGCCTGATGCTTTTGAGGGGAGAAAGGAGGCAGATCTCCATGTTGGCTATAAATTGCTACTATTGGCCATACAACTGGATTACAGATTGGGAATTAACTGTCAGGTAGGGTGGATTAGCCATGGGGTAGAGATTTAGGAAGGAGTTTGGTACGAAAGGAAACATCCTGTGATTAGTTCATATTATAAGACTTTTTGACAGTTCAGGTCAGCATTTGTTAGATTCCTGTTGTGTCCCATCTACTGTACTTGTTCTTCTCATTTTTATTTTATTTTTTATTTTTGCCAAAGAAATACAGAATTTATTACAGATTCACCATATTGGGTTGTCTTAAGGAATCTGACCATTTGTGAGATTTGTGGCCCGTTTTCACAAGCAGGCCAGATTCAACCTGAGGTAGATGGAATCTGAGCACTTCCAAGGAGGCAAGATGAAACTTACATACAGAAAGATTGTGGGAGGGATCCGGGTCCTGGGGTAATGGGAGGAGGGGTTTAGGAAGGTTCTTGAGGAGGAGTCTAAGGAGGAGCTTGATGGGACTGGGGTGAGGTCAGACCCTAGGAACCAAGAGAGTGAGATTAAGGGTGGGAAGTAGCTGAAGGCTACCTGGAGAGAACAGACAATGTAGGGCTAGGCTAGTTTAAAGGTAACAGATATGGGCACAGATATTTTGATAGGATGAAGGGTGGGAAGTAGCTGGACAATGGAGGGCTAGGTTAGGTTAAGAATAACACAGGGATTTGGACCTAGCAATAATGAAAGGCTTATGGCCCCAGGCAAAAGCCTCATCTAGTGGCAAGATTCAAGAGTTCAAGGGGGCTTCTACAGTCTAAACTCCACACTATCTTTGGCACATAATTAGAAAGCATGCTATAATTTCCCTTTTAAAAGTGGTAAGGGTAAAAGTTTTCCTCCACTTAGAATCTTAGAATCATTAAGAAGATATATTAGGGGCTGGAAGGGACCTCAGAGGTCATTATTTTACAGATGAGGAAACTGAGGCCCAATGAAGACTCGCCCAGGGTCACATAGCATTTTGAGTTTTCAGCATTAATTTTCACAAGAGTTTGAATTACAAATTTTCTCCCTATTTCGACCCTCCCCCCCACTCCAAGATGGCATATATTCTGATTGCCCCGTTCCCCAGTCAACCCTCCCTTCTGTCACTCCCTCCCCATCCCCCTTTCCCTTACTTTCTTGTAGGGCAAGATAGATTTTTATGCCCCATTGCCTGTATATTTTATTTCCAAGTTGCATGCAAAAAAAATTTTTTTGAACGTTTGCTTTTAAAACTTTGAGTCCCAAATTCTCTCCCCTCTTCCCTACCCACCCACCCTCCCTAAGAAGGCAAGCAATTCAACATAGGCCATATGTGTATCATTATGCAAAGCCCTTCCACAATACTCATGTTGTGAAAGACTAACTATATTTTGCTCCTTCCTATCCTATCCCCCTTTATCCAATTTTCTCCCTTGACCCTGTCCTTTTCAAAAGCGTTTGCTTTTGATTACCTCCTCCCCCATCTGCCTTCCCTCCTTATTTCCTGTGGGGTAAGATACCCAATTGAGTGTGTATGGTATTCCCTCCTCAGTTCAAATCCAATGAGGGCAAGATTCACTCATTCCCGCTCACCTGCCCCCTCTTCCCTCCCAACAGAACTGCTTTTCTTGCCACTTTTATGTAAGATAATTTACCCCATTCCATCTCTCCCTTTCTCCCTCTCTCAATATATTCCTCTCTCATCCCGTAGTTTGATTTTACTTTTTTTAGATATCATCCCTTCATATTCAACTCACCCTGTGCCCTCTGTGTATATATGTATGTATGCATGTATGTATATATGTGTATTCCCTTCAGCTACCCTAATACTGAGGTCTCATGAATCATACACATCATCTTTCCATGTAGGAATGTAAACAAAACAGTTCAATTTTAATAAGTGCCTTATGATTTCTCTTTCTCGATTACCTTTTCATGTTTCTCTTGATTCTTGTGTTTGAAAGTCAAATTTTCTATTCAGCTCTTGGTGTTTTCATTGAGAAAACTTGAAAGTCCTCTATTTTATTGAAAGTCCGTATTTTGCCTTGGAACATGATAGTCAGTTTTGCTGGGTGGTGATTCTTGGTTTTAATCCTAGCTCCATTGACCTCCAGAATATCATATTCCAAGCCCTTCGATCCCTTAATGTAGAAGCTACTAGATCTTGTATTATTCTGATTGTGCTTCCACAATACTCAAATTGTTTCTTTCTGGCTGCTTGTGGTATTTTCTCCTTGATCTGGGAGCTCTGGAATTTGGCGACAGTATTCCTAAAAGTTTCTTTTTGGGATCTTTTTGAGGAGGCGATCTGTGGATTCTTTCAATCTATATTTTACCCTCTGGCTCTAGAATATCAGGGCAGTTTTCCTTGATAATTTCTTGAAAGATGATATCTAGGCTCTTTTTTTGATCATGGCTTTCAGGTAGTCCAATAATTTTTAAATTATCTCTCCTGCATCTATTGTCCAGGTCAGTGGTTTTTCCAATGAGATATTTTACATTATCTTCCACTTTTTCATTCCTTTGGTTCTGTTTTATAATATCTTGATTTCTCATCAAGTCACTAGCTTCCACTTGCTCCAATCTAATTTTTAAGGTAGTATTTTCTTCAGTGGTCTTTTGGACCTCCTTTTCCATTTGGCTAATTCTGCCTTTCAAGGCATTCTTCTCCTCATTGGCTTTTTGGAGCTCTTTTGCCATTTGAGTTAGTCTATTTTTTAAGGTGTTGTTTTCTTCAGTGTATTTTTCAGTATTTTTTTGGGTCTCCTTTAGCAAGTCATTGACTTGTTTTTCATGGTTTTCTCACATCCTTCTCATTTCTCTTCCCAATTTTTCCTCTACTTCTCTAACTTGCTTTTCCAAATCCTTTTTGAGCTCTTCCATGGCCTGAGACCAGTTCATGTTTTTCTTGGAGGCCTTTGTTGTAGGCTCTTTGACTTTGTTAACTTCTTCTGGCTGTTTGTTTAGATCTTCTTTGTCACCAAAGAAAGATTCCAAAGTCTGAGTCTGAATCTGAGTGTGTTTTCGCTGCCTGGCCATGTTCCCAGCCAACTACTTGATCCTTGAGTTTTTCATCAGGGTACGACTGCTTGTAGAGTAGAGAGTACTTTGTCCCAAGCTTGAGGGGTTGCCCTGTTGTTTTTCAGAGCTATTTCTACGCAGCAAGCTCTGCTACACCAGTGCTCCTCCTCCCCCAAGAACCGCCAGCCTGGACCTTGACTCAGATCTTAAGCAGGCTCTGTACTCCTGCTCTGATCTGCCACTTAATTCCTCCCACCGAGTGGGCCTGGGGCCTGAAGCAACTGCAGCTGTAGTTCTGTCCTTAGACCTGCACCACCTCTGTTGCCCCTGGGGTGGTGGCGAAACCATGAACTCCTTTCACTCTGTCCCCTGCAGTTTTTCCCACTAACCTTCTCTGTTGTCTTTGGTGTTTGTGATTTGAGAAGTCTGGTAACTGCCACAACTTACTGATTCAGGGCATTAGGGCCTGTTCCACCAGGCTCCCAGTCTGGTTGGTCTGGGTGCAGCCCATGCTGGGCTCTCCTCCCCTCCACTCCCAGCTCCTTGCCAATAGACCTTACCCAGCTACCATCCAGGCTGTGCTGGCCTGGAGCCTTGCTTCCCTTTGCTATTTCGTGGGTTCTGCACCTCTAGAATTTGTTCAGAGCCATTTTTTATAGGTTTTTGGAGGGACATGGAGGGGAGCTCAGGCACATCCCTGCTTTCCAGCTGCCATCTTGGCTCCGCCCTCCTGCTGTACTTGTTCTGGGGATATAGAGACAAAAATGAAAAAAAAAATCCTTTCCCTCAAAGAGTTTACACTCTAGTGGGAAAGTGGGGTGGAGGGAAGAAAGATACCCTGAAGGATACATAGAGAAGTAAATACAATATGCAATTAAAAGGTAATTTGAGAGGAGGATAGAGAAGTGTTAACAGAAGAGTAGTCCTGTAGCATTTGGCATTTGGATTGAGCTTTGAATGGAGTCTTAGAATATTAGCTAGTCTCACAGTTCCCTATGTTGGATGATTCAGGTGTGAAGTCTCAGTAGGCCATTGTCTCAGACATTGCCCTATTGTACAAGTTTTATCTGACTATCTGTGCTAGTTGCCTCAGCAGATAATAATATAATGACTATCTTATTGTCTCAATAGGCTGAACAGACAAGTGAGGATTCCCTTGAGGGAGATGGAGAGGGAAGGGAAAAGGTCCCCAAGTGAGCCCTATTCTTCCTGAGATACAGAAAAAAACTGTTTTGTATAGCAGCTGGGAGTTGAGCCCGAAGTATAGACTAGGACATATATTTCATAATTCAGGAAGATGTGAGCTGGATTACCAGATAAGTTGTAATAAAGAAATTTGTCTATTTCACGGAAGGCCATTCTAAGATTACAACTGGGAGCTAAATACGTGAGCATTAGAAAAGCTCTGGGAACTACTATTTGGAATGGCTAGCACAGAAATATGAAAATGACTTTGGTTTGGTGTTTATAGCTTATAGAATACTTATATTCCAACTCATTCTCTCAATGTGGATTTATTTTTCAGGAGGTTACTAAAACATGGTTTTTGACATAAATTTATGTTTTAAGCCTATTTTGAGAATTTCTTAAAGTAACATTCAGTAATTTTATAACTAGGTAGATGAAGCTTTAAGGATTTGGGTATACAAATACTTTCATCCTATATATATCTTCCTTGATTTTATAAACTTTGATTCAACTCATTTCCAGAAATATTTATTTAAAAGTTAACATGTGCAAGGAAGGCATTAGTCATAACTTGTTATTACTTTGTCTTACTAGCTCCAGAAGTCCCAGATTTTTTCAAGTGTTTTTGTATGGCAGAACTTCTCTGTAACTAACCCTCCATCTCGCCAAACTCTCCTAGACCCCTTTTGGTTACTAAAGTGCCCTTTTCTGGCCTAGTTTTATTAAATCATTTTGTGTGTGTATATGTGTGTGTACTCTCATACACATAGACCACCAGAACTACATACAATATTTCAGGTGTGCATAAACCATAGTTTTCTTACAAGATTAGACAGTGTTTTGTTTCCAGATATTTCCTGATAATGGCAAACATTTTCTTGGCCTTTGTTGATGGAATAGTAAATATTGGACCAGTGTCTTTGCTTCTCTCATGGCTCCAGTGCACATTGCCATATCTTTCAATTTTGTATAATGGGGCAGTGGAGACAGGTGCCTGAGAAAGGAAAAAGCTTTTAAAAATTTTAAAGCTCTCTGACTTTTCACCCCACCAAATTGAGAAGTAGAAAATTTTGGAATCTTTTTGAGAGAAGAATCCAAATTCTGAATGTAGAAACTTCAATTTGATTACTCTCTTTCTGTTTGCTTTCCTTTTTGATCTAGTTTCTCTTGTCACATATATATATATATATATATATACACGTGCACATATATATATGTGCACATATATATGTAATTTTAACACACACACACACACACAATTTTTAATCAGGTCCATTTGTGATGATGATACCACACATTTCCAGGCTGTGAAAGTCCAGCCTGTCAGAGCAATGGTTAATGGACTTTGAAACAGTACAGCTGTATAAGGGAAATGAATTGTTTTCTCTCAGTGCTGTGAAATAGTTTGTTTTTAACAACTACTGACGATGGAAATATTTATGGCATTATATATATATATATATATATATATATATATATATATATATATGTATATAACTTGTCAAAATCAGAAATATTTATCTGTATTGATAATGATGAGATTTCCCAAAATTTATTTTCCTCTTGATCTTATAATGCTGGGTTTATATATTAGAATTGTGTAGTGTTGGGGAAAGAACACTAGATTTGGAATTACCTACCTGGGTTAAAATCCTGTCCTTGCTACTTAACAACTATATGACCTTGGCCAAGTCGCTTTGTTTATCTTAGCCTCGATATTGTAATCAGTAAATTGAAGGTTCTGTTCTAGATAATTTCTGAGGTCCCTTCCAGATCTAAATCTGTAGTCCCTGTGATCTTATAGTCAATTGAATCATAATTAGGTTGTAGATTTAGAAACAGAAGAAAACTCAGAGATTATCTAGTTGTTTAATAAAGACTTATGATTTTATTGTAAAGTGATAGAATATTAGAGACTCGTTAGTATTCAATAAGAATATGTCACAGTTCCATTTTTTTTAATGGAAAAGATCGCATTCAAGATCTTTCTAAAGAATAGCTTTTCTAGAAAACTGAAAATTTACAGTTCTTAGGATTTTAAATTTAAAATGTTCTTCCTCATGGAAAATATACTATTCCGCATGCCCTTCTCATCCATTACCTCCATTTCTGATTGTATTAATAAATTAGAATACATGCAAGTTCACAGGCTAATATAAAAAGAACATAAACATTCATATTTTACATACTAGTTTAATAAAATATCATTGCAATGGTATTACATAAATGTAGTATTTTGCTATATTAAAGATGTTGTTTTATTAGGAAAAAGCTTGTGACAAATAATTCCTAGTATGTGGTCAGGGTAATAATTGGCCATGCAGTGTGGTCTTACAGTTAAGAGAACTGGGATCTAATTTAAATCTGGTGTCTAATAATCACCAGTTGTGTGATTTGGAGCAAGTTACTTAACTTTTTAACGCCTCATTTCCATTATTTGTAACTTGCAAATTGTAGTACTTGTACTGGAGTTCTTTCCAAAGTTACCAGCAATCTTTTAACTGCCAAATCTGATGGACTTTTCTCAGCTCAACCTTTACAAGCTTTGACATTAGATAACCCTTTTCTCCTTGACCCTCTCTTCTCTCTGTTTTCATGATACTTCTTTTTCCTGGTTCTCCTGCTGTACCCCTCTGATCACTCTTTACTAGTCTCCATTGCTAGGTTTTTATCCAGGTTACCCCTTTAACCCTGGGTGTCTCTGAAGGCTCTGGCCTAGGCTTTCTTTTCTTATGTTTTTATACTGTCTTATACTTCTGTACTGTTCTATAGTATCCTATATACTCTATATCCAAAATTGAACTCATCATTTCCCCCAAAGTCTGTCCCCTAACTTTTTTATTACCAAGGAGGAATATTCCCATTCTTCCCAGGCACTCAGGCTTTCTTAGGTTTCACCTTGACTCTTTGTTCTCTCTTAGCACCCCCTTTTTCCAATCTATTGCCAAATCTTTTTGATTTTGCCTTAACCTTCTTCCTGTACTTTCCTACCTTTCTCCTGTAATACTGCCACCACTCTGATGCAAGATTTCTTCACCTCAAGCCTGGATTATTGTAGCCTGCAAGGTGGTCTTCCTGTCCCAGCTCTCCTCATTCCAGTCTCTCCTCTACTCAACTGTCAAATTGGTCTTAAAAACACAGGTCTGACCATATCACCTTCTTATTCAGTGAACTCCGCTGGTTCCCTAGTCGCCTCCTAGGTCAAATACAGACTCCTCTGTTTGGACTTTTGAGCCCCGATGTTCCTCAAACAGGACACACCCATCTCCCAAATGAGATTTTGCCCATTTTTCCCCAGGTGAACCCCATGCCTGGAACTCTTGCCTCCTTGTCTGCACATCCTACTTCCCCTCACTTCCCTCAAGTCTCATCCAATGTCCCTTGTGCAAGAAAGCTTTAATCTTTAGTGCTCTCTCTCTGAAGTTACTTGCAAATTATCCTATAAATACCTTGTTTATACGTAGTTTGCAGATTGTCTCCTTCATCAGACTCTCTTACACTTATCCTCACTCCCTTTATACTTTTCAATTTAGTGACACTGGTGTCCTTCCTCTTCCACTAGATACTTTATCTCCCTATTCCGGAAATTTTCACTGATTGTCTCACATGCCTGGAACTCTCTCCATCTTTATCTCAGCCTTTTGGCTTCCTTGGTTTCCTTCAAATCTCAATTTAGGTTCCATATACAAGAAGCCTTTCTTGGACCCTCCCCCACCTCCATGCTGTTGTCTTCATTTGCTAATTATCACTAATTTTTCTTGTACATAGCTGTTTGCATGTTGTTTCTCCCATTAGACTGAGTTGAGAGAGAGAGAGAGAGAGAGAGAGAGAGTGTGTGTGTGTGTGTGTGTGTGTGTTGGAGGGGGGCATCTTTCTTTGTAGCCCCATACATAGTAGGCACTAATAAATACTTGTCAATTGACTGTACTACTCACCTCTTAAGATTTTTGAAAGCTTCAAATGAGATAATGTAGATAAATAGCTTTTGATCTGAACCTATGATTTCATTAATATGGGGAATTCCCAGTGTAGAAGCTCACTCTACCAATGCAGATTAGCTAGAGAGTTTTCTGGGGCATCTGAGAATTTCAGTGCCTTGCCCATGCTACTAAGTGCTAAGAGGTGGGTCTTCAACCTCGGTTTTCCGACACCAAGTCTGGCTGTCTACCTGTTATATTACACTGCCATCCTACTCCCCTCATTCTCTTATATAAGAATTATAAATCATTAGCAGTAGTTGATATAAACAGAATTTTTATTTCAGTTTTAAGAAATTCTTGTTTAGTGGGTAATGGTAAAGCTATTTAAAACTCTTGATTGGAGAGGAAAACTATTTTTATACTAGCACAATGTTCCACCTAGCATAATAAATAACACTTTGGGTATAAATAGTCTTCCTGTGACTATTTTCTATAGCTCATTTGGGGTTATCAGTCCTGATTTAAGTAAGGGGGTCTTTTTTTGTAGCATTGTTTAAATTCAGCTTCCATACTAGTAGGACAGCCCTCTGCTGTGTGTCATCTTTTTGGGGGACTTATGCTTTTTGGGTGGTGATTTAATTGTTTATCTTTTCATTAAATTTTAATTTTAAAAGGAGGACAGAAACCTGAGACTATTATCGAAACATCTGCAAATCATGCCTTGTGGCTAAAAGATCAAAACAAAATACATATTTGATTCTTTCTGGATTTATATAGATTCTTGATTAATGGACTTGAATTACTTCAAGGTGGGCTGTTTATCCACAATGAAAATTCATGTGTTTAATTCTTTAGTTATCTGACAGACTGCTGGTGACATCTTAAAAATTTAGTCTTTCCAGGTCTCGTATTTGTTACTGTCTATTAAGACTTGCAAGGGGGCAGCTAGGTGGCGCAGTGAGTAGAGCACCGGCCCTGGAGTCAGGAGGACCTGAGTTCAAATCCATCCTCAGACACTTGACACACTTACTAGGTGTGTGACCTTGGGCAAGTCACTTAACCCTAATTGCCCTGCCTTCTCCCACCCCCACCCCCACCCCGCCAGCCCCCGGGCAAAAAAACAAAAAGACTTGCAAGTAGAGAGTACTTTCGGAAGAAAAAGGGGCTGTTGGATATAGAATTCGATGTTTCAGGTGTTCAGGATAAGCTTCTTTTGAGTAGAGACTGTTTAACTTTTTGTATTTGTTCCTCCAGTTCCTAGCACAGTGCTTGGCACCTAGTAGGCACTTAATAAATCATTATTGATTGATTGTTTTGAGGTTAAGAAGACTGGATCTGTAATATTGAGATATAAGTAGTCTTTGTAGACTTAGTTGCATTTCTATAATACAGATGAAATATGTGGTTAGTAAATATTGATCAAAAATAGAGAACATACAGAGATAGTTGGAAAGACAAGTTCTTAGTCTATACTGCTTGAGTTTGGAAACCACATAGATTTTTGTCATCAGAACTAAGTGTCTTCATTCATTCAGCTACCTTAATAAATGCCTAATCATCTTTTTGTTATTTCTGTAGCAGGGTCCTACCCACATAGGCAGTGGCTTTAGGGAAGCAATGGGAAGGAGGAGGTGTTTTTTGTCAGCTGATTTTTGAAAAGACATACCCAGATAGCTCATAAACTCCTGCACTGTATAACAAATACGTAGATCATGTGTTCATTCCAGAGTCCTATATGCCTCTTGCCCATATCTAATGAGTTGCCAAGTCATATCAAATCTGCTTCCATAGTATCTCACTTCTGTCACTCTCTCTGCTCACATCCATGACTTTAGTTCAGACCTTCACCACCTTTCTCCTGAACTGTTGCAATAACTTTCTGATCATTCTCCCTGTCTCAAGTCTCTCCCCTCTTCAGTCCATTCTCTTTTCTATTGCCAGAGTACTTTTCCTGAAGTATGTTTCTGACCATGTGGCTACTTATAAACTTCAATGACTCCCTATAGCTGTAGGATTAGATATCCTCTGTTTGACATTTAAAGCCCAGCACCACTAGATCCCAGCTAAGTATATTCTACATCACTCCTCATCCAGCACCCCAGGATTAGCCAAATTGGCCTTCTTATTGTTCTGGACATCTCTTGTTTCTGTCCCTTTGCAATGACTTTCCACCATACTAAGAAATATACCCCCTCCTCACTCTTCTTCCAAAATGTTTGCTGATTCCAGTCCTCCTCCCTTTATCTCAGAATTAGAATTTTTTAGATTTCTGCACAACCTAAAAGCAGAGAGACATTGAAAAGTAAATGGAAAGCTTTCAAATGGAAAACAGACATTCACTACTCTCAAAAGGATGAAAAAGGGTAATACTTTTCATAGTAATGGTAATGATGAGAATAAAAACTACCACTTTAAGGTTTGCATATTGCTTTACAAATGTTATTTTATTTTTGTCTTCTTGACCTGGCAGGTTGGTGCTATTGTTGTCCCCATTTTATAGATGAGAAAACCAAGGCCTAAATAAAAAAAAGTTAAGTAACTTAGCCAGGGTCACACCATCTAGTAAGTGTCTAAGGCAAGATTTGAACTCAGGTCTTCCTGGCTCCAGGTCCATAGCTCTATCCATTAGTCCCCTAACTGTCCTTAATTGCATATGAAGAGACCAGTAAGACATTGAATATGTACTCAGCATAGACCACATTCACACCTTTGTCCTTAGCTACCCATCTATGTAAGATTCTTAATGGAGTCTGGGAGGTGAAAATGATTGAACTGAACCCAGTCACTCTAAGGTCACATGATGTAGCTTATGGAAGGAAGAAACTTTTGATCAAGTAAGAATTTATTTAAAAAACTAAGGGTTTTGCCATTGCAGGAAGAGCCAATGATAGCTCCTATCTATCCAACTCCCTTAGCCAGTGGCTGAGGGTAGACAAAAGACTTCAACTGACCATGGCAAAAGTGAGCTTAGGACACTGCTCTAGCAGTGATGTGCTCTGAGGAGAGCACAGCTGCTGACCAAGCTGCCTGGCTCAGTCCACAGTAATAGCTGCCCTAGTAGGAGCCACTATGTGCTTTATAAATGATGATTCATTGATATCAAGCACATATTAATATATTGCAGTTGCAATACAAAGCACATATTATATGCACTCCAAAAATGCTTGTTTTTCCACTGTGTGGATAATTGCTTGTCCTTTTTTTATGCAAAAGCAACAAAAGTGTGCTTAGTCACTGGCCTAACATGCCTGGTACTTCTGCTGTGATCCCTTGAGCTTGTAGATGGCCTCACCTGACTATCAGCATCCACACATCCACACGTATAAAATGGTGGATGCTAGATGCTCTAGACTGACTGTCACTGTCTTGAGTCTCCCTGGGTGCTCTCTGTTTCTTCGTTAGGTCTGCTATTGAAGTATTTTGCTTGGAAAGAAGATGCCCCTGGGATCCTCTTCACCCCCCCTTGGGACCAGACAACTCTTTCTACCCCCTACCTGGTTGATGGTGATCCGCTAAAAGTCATGGCATGATGCCCCATTTTGTAGACTCCTGGTAGAATTTGAGTTCCTGAGAATCATGTCCTTGCTGCTTGGCTTTATCACTTTTTACAGTCCTTTTTACAGTTGGTCCCAGTGCCAGTCATCCAAGGATAACTGTAGTAAAATTTCTCTTTTCCTTTGTTCTATATCATTTAAATCGTATTTATTTTCTAGGGATCTGTTTTCCTTCTTTCATTGTATTGTGTGTCCAAATGACCAGTGTTCCATGGTTATACTCTTTGTTTGCCTTGGGGAATCAGTGAAACCAACTCTTCCAACCTCTTTTATTTACCTTCCCAAGGAAAACTTGTGAGTTAAGCTTCTTTGTATAGCCATCTAGCTAGACGGATAGTTAATAATAGCTAATTGCTAGTATTTATACGATGTTTTTAGGTTTGCAAAGCATTTAACATATTTTACATTATTTTGAGCCTTACAATTACCTTGTAAGGTAGATGCTATTATTATTCCCATTTTACAAATGGGGAAACTGAGACCCAGAGATTCTAAGTGACTTGCTCAAGATCACACAGCTACTAAGTATTAGAACCAGGATTCAAACTTAGGTTTTCTTGACTTCCAAGTACCAGGTTCTATCTGCTGTGCTGCCTAGCTGTTAGTTTGTGCTTGAGACACAAATACAAGAAAATAAGATGGTCTGTACTCTCAAGGAATTTATATTCTGGTAGGGGAAGACAAAATATAATTAGGATTTAGAAGGTGGACGGATGCAAGGAGCAAAGCTTCTGAGGTATGGAGCAGTCCAGAGGGTGAGCCTAGGAGTGAAATGAGCATGGCTGGGGTCTCAGTGGGAGCTTAAGTGCTATGAAAAAGTGGGAATTTAATTTTGGATATTTTAATGTCATCATTATAGCAGCCTACATAAGACATTTCTAAATTTTTTTTTTAATTTAGACTAGATGGTTTTCAAGTTGCCTTGCAACTCTATATCTTTTTTTTTTTTGGAGGAAAAAGTTTCATTAATTAAAAGGAAAATTTGCTAGATTATGTCAGACAACATAGGAAAGTAATATTTTTTTTTGACAGGAGAAGGCAGGGCAATTGGGATTAAGTGACTTGCCCAAGGTCACACAGCTAGTAAGTGTGTCAAGTGTCGGGGGTCAAATTTGAACTCAGATCCTCCTGACTCCAGGGCTGGTGCTGTATTCACTGCGCCACCTAGCTTCCCTGAAAGTAATATTTTTCAAGTTGAATGTTTACTGAAGTTTAATGGGTGACTAGAGAGGCATTCATAGTCTGTAAATCCGTATGGAACAGGGAGAAATCTTTCTTGGTTTCTGTTTCTTCCTACTTTATTTACTTTATTCCACTCCTATTCTCCTTGTGTTCTCCTCCTGCTATTCTCCAGTCTGTTGTCTTTCTGGCACATCTAAGCTCCTAATAAAAACTCTGCCTGCTGGCCTTCCTAGCCATTTTGCATTCCCTCTTGGATAGTTCTGATTTTAGAGAAGCTCCATCAGGATTTCTCAACCCCACGATGGAGCACTAAGTCTCAGTGATTAACTCATCAGGCGTGGGGGATGAGGGCTCTGATTCTGGGGTAATTGGTGTAGAGGAGGGCAGTAACGGATCCCTAAAGCACTCCTGATAAAGAATTTGCAATAGTTCCTTTTTGCCTTTAGGATAAAATACAAATTGCTCAGCTTGGCCATCAGAGCCTTTTATAATCTGTCTGCCCCCCTCCCCCCCAGGCTTTTCTCACATGTATTGCTCTCCTTCATGATCTCCACATGACAGCTCATATTTATGTAGTTACGAGTGCAGACCATTTCAGATGCTTTTTCTCAACCCTGCAAGGTAGCAGTGAATAGATTAGGAAACTCTGGTTCCCAGAGGAGAAATGACCAAAAGTGGACACGCTGTTGTCCCATGGTTTGTATTAGAAGCGAGTTCTGAAGTGCACATTCTGTTTGTAATACCTAGAAACAGGAAACCAAACAGTTAGGTGTGACGCTAAATTGTGAGCACTTTAAGCTGTAAGGACTATAGGATTTCAGAGAAGGAAGCGCTGTTACTGATGTAATGAAGTTTGGAGTGCTCTTACTGCCCTGGAGGTCTAGCTGTGTCACTTAACTAGCCCTGGGGTTTTGGAATGAGCTACTTAACTTCACCTCTTTGACCTACTGGTATCTTCATCTTGTCTTAGGGACTTAAGTCTATGGTCTCCCAGGGCCTCTTTGTTTTTAGTAAGATGTGCCAAATTGTTTTTCCCTCCAAGAAGACATTTCCATCTTCTTGACGTCTGAGAGATCCTAGTGTCAAGCTCTTCACTGCAGCAACTGCCCTCAGACGTTTTAGTCAAGGCCACGCTTTAGCTAGAGGGGGTACTCTTTTAAGTTAGATTGCTCTGGTTATTTCTTTACCTTCTCCTTTATAAAAAAAAGTACATCATTTATTTTCTTTAATAGTGTAGCCTCCTAATAACTGACTTAGGAAATAAATACATATTGTTTATAAAAAATTTAAATGCTTTTGTATCAAATATGAGAACAAGCTCAGCATAGTCACCCATCCATAAGACACCTATCCCTGTCTCCCATAAGGACCTGTTTACTTGCTTGCCTTCCAGCACTGGGCACATTGATTGAAAACTTTAAAATATATTAGTTGATTTTAATTCTTTGTTATAGTACTTCAAAATATAATGGCAAAATTGACAGTCTCCATTAATGCTGTTTCTATAAGATTGCAAGATTAATCAGAACTAGAAGTCACTTCTGGAGAATGTGAGCTTCTTGAGGACCAGGGCTGTCTTTTGCCTCATTTTGTATCCTAGCACAATGTGCTTAATAAATGTTATTTACTAGCTGAATCTGTACAAGACAAGGAACTTTTAGTGACTTTTAAAATTAAAGACTAATGCTGCCAATTTGCCACAGCTACCACCAGTAGGATATTAGTGATCTATTCAGAGGTTTTTGTTTTGTTTTGTTTTTGCAAGAAATTTGAGGCCTATGAATGCTAATGTAGAATAAATTGTTTTTAAAAAAGTGAAACCTGTGTTGGAACATTCGTCTCATTCTTTGTGGTGAATATTGTAGTACTGAGATGATGAGATATAGAGGAAGAAGCTCTGGGCTGAAGAGTCAGGAGGACTGACTACTGCAAAGGTACTTGACCAGGGACAGTTTACCTCTCTGGCTCTCAGTGTCTTTATCCGCAAAATGAAGGTGTTGGACAGAAGGTTATTGAATCTCTGAAGTTCTGTTATGATTATTTTAAATGTAGTCATATTTAGATTTGAGCAATGTATATAAGAGACCTTAAAGAGAGAAACATTTTAGATGTTTTATGTGCTGGTTTCCCCTAGTCAAATTTATATTGGGGAACTTATTTTCCATTAGCTTGAAAGTCTTCCTTCGAAAATTGCCTATTCATATCCTTTGAATATTTATCAATTAAGGAACCATTCCTTACATCTTAGAAATGGTTACCTTTATCAGAGAAATTTGCTTCAAAGATTTTATTTCCCCAGTTAACTATTTCTCTTCAAATTTTAACTGCCATTGAGTTTGTTGGTACAAAAAATTTTTTAATTGCCTACAGTTATGATTGCTAATTGTGTGTTTCCTTGAATTCTGTTGTCTTATGTTGTGCTCCTCTCTTCACACTTCCCCATTTTAGAAAGAAGAGGATAGTTAGTAAGGAATATGGAAAGTACTAGTGATTTGGGCTTGATACAATCTACTTCTACTTCTTCCCCCTTCTATCCTCTTCTGATTAATAAATCAATTAATAAATATTTATTAAGCACCTAAGTTGTCATAGCACATGGCAGGGAGTAAGGTCTAAGGAGACTGAAAGGGTAGGAGGGGACTAGATTATGAAGGGCTTTGAATGCCAGAGCATTTTACATTTGACCCTGGAGACAGTAGGGAGCCACTGGAGTTTATTGAGTAGGTATGTGACATAGTCAGACCTGTACTTTAGGAGGATCATTTTGGTGGCTGATTTGGAGGATGGATTGGAGTGGGGAGAGACTTTGCAGGCAGTAGTTTAGATGTGTGATGATAAGGCCTGCACTAGGGTGGTGGCAGTGTCGAGAGAAATTGGAGTATTCAGTAGATGTTCCCAAGGTGAAATCGACAGGCCTTGGCAACAGATTAGATGGGGGGGGGGAGGGGGGCAGAAGGGGGAAGGATAAGAGATAGTGAGGAATCCAGGATGACTCCTAGGTTGTAAACTAGGTGGGTGGTGGTGCCAAGAGCAATACAGAAGGTGGGGGTGAGAGGGGATTTTTAGGAGGAAAGATAAGTTCCTCATCAGTTCTTGATTTTTCTTTCTTTTTAACTCCTTTTCACGATTTCTACCCCACCTTTATCCTGAGTTTGTTTTCCTTATGACTAACTCCTCTTTGACTCTGCTCTCCCGCTCATTCTCCCCTCTTCCTGTTCCTTTCTGTTTTCTTGTGAAGATGAGTATTTCTCCTACTCCCCAACACCTTCGCCCTTCTTTGTTGAGTATTAGACTCGAATGCCCAGATTAAGTGAGATACGGAATTTCCCTTCCTCTCCTCCTCCCTTTCTTTCCTCCCTTTATAATGATCAAAACTTGACAAAAACACTTCCAGGCCCTTTGTCTTATGTCACTTCTTCTATGACCCTTGGTGACATTAGCATTCTTAGGGGACACTTGTTTCTTCCCCCATTACTATAAACACATTTTCCTTCCAAATGCTCAAATAGTATCTCCCTTATTATGTTTCTTTTGATTCCTGTGTTTGCATTTCAGAGTTTCTACTTAGCTCTTGTTTTTTCATCAGGAATACTTGAAAGTCCTTTGCTTTATTAAGATCATTTTTTTTCTCTTAGTTTTGGTTGGTAAGTTATTCTTGAAAATAAGTTTTATTTTTGGCTTTATGTTTTGTCTTTTTGAATTTTGTGTTCTAAACTTCCTGATTTTTTTCTTCAGTTTTTTTGCACTTTGTTTTAATGTTTCTTGTCACATGGAGTCACTAACTCTGAGTTTGTGTCTCGGGTGTCCCTGGCTCCGTAACAGCTCTTTATTGTAGGTATCTTTTGTTGTTGTTTTTGTTTTTAGCTGGTTGGTTTTATTTCCTAAATTGGAATATTGTACATGATGTGTACATGGAATTTGAGGGCATTTCTGTGTCCTCATATGTATCGTTTGGACCCTTGCTTTCTTGGAGTTTTGAGTGCTGTTGTCTTTAAGGACTTCAGAGATGGCTCAGATTGGGAGCTGCTGTGGTTCCTTAGCTTCAGGCTCCAGCTTGGGTCTGTGGGTTTAAACTGCAGCAGTGATCTGACTCAGAACCATGCAGCTGTGGCTCACTTCTGTGAGCATTCCTATTCCTTGCCCATTATACAGCTTTAGGCCCTGTCCAGGATCTGCCCTAATCTCCTGCCTAGTTCATGATGGATTCATAACCCAGGCTTCTCTATTCCATTAAACTTCCAATTTTCCTCCCTGTAGAATTATACTTAGCTTTGCAGATAAAATTTGGTTATAAACCTTTCTTGTTTGCCTTTTGGGGTATTATATCCCAATATTTCCTCTTGTTTTTCATGGAAGCCACCAGGTCTTGTGTGATCCTGACTGTTGTTACCCAGTACTTGAACTGCTTCTTTTTTGATGTTTGCAGTAAATATTTTGATGTTGGGGTTCAGGATTTGAGCTATGAACTTCTTGTGAGTTTTCCTTTTGGAGTTTCTTTCAGGAAATAGATCTGTGTTGTTTTCATTTATAACTTTTTGGAAATACATTGTCCAGGCTTCCCTCCTCCCCTCTCCGCCACGGTTTTCACGAAGTGCAGTGATTTAAAATTATCTCTCTTTGACCTGGTTTCCAGGCTTTTGACATCAGGTAATTTATATTTTCTTCTATTTTTTTTCAAGAGCTTGGTCTATTTCAGATTTTTGGGGAGATGAGTGTTAATTTAACACTTTCTCTTATTTATGTGTTCTCATAATTTTTTCTACAGAGCTTTTATTTCATTTTTTTAGTCTCTTAATTTCTTACCGGTATTCATGTAGGTCTTATAGAAAATCTATTTTTTCCCATTTGGTCTCTGCTTGCAGTTTTTCTGGATCCTTTTTTTGAGCATCTCAATATTTGCAGTAATTTTTGATACCTGTTAGTGTTTTCTTTCAGTTTCTTTTTCCACTTAAAATGTGAGCTCCTTGAAGAAGGGACCATTTTACTTATCTATTTGTATTCCCATTGCTTAGCACTGTTCTTTGCACACAGTAAGCACTTACTAAATGCTCCATTCATTCTTTGATTTACTCATCTCTCCAACTTTAGTTTGTGAACTCTAGTTACTGGATTGAGGCTTAGTGCCAGGACCAGGCTGCCCACCCTACTGCACTTGCTTCTAAAGTGTTGACCCTCTTTATGTCTTGCTGATTCCCCTAGGTTCTAGTTCTCATCTTTACTTTAAGCCCTGTGGGTTTGAGGTTAAGATCGTTAGATCTTCAGGGCCTACTCTGGTGGCTCAGACAAGTGTTAGGCCCTTGTGTTCCTTGGGTCCAGGTAGGATGTCCCTATTTGAACCCAGTGATACCACTCTGGACCAGTACCATGCTGGTGGTGGTGATAGTGGTAGGAGGATGAGGTCCGTGTTTCCTGTTACTTTTGGTCTTCTGTTTGCTTTTTGTGCAGCTGTGAAATAGAACAAGTCACTGTCTTTCTTATTGAATATCTTGATCATTATTTGATTTGGGGTGAATTTTAGGGTTTTCCTGGAGTGGGTATGTGGGAGCTAGGCAGTCACCCTGTTCAGGCAGTCATCTTGTCCATCAGTCTCTCCTTGGATTTCCTAATCATTCCTTGGCTATTGTTCTTCTTGAGCCTTTGTCGTTGGGCTGTCCTGCATCCTTTCACTTTATCATCTTTGCTGGTTTCCATTTAAATCATTTTTAAGGAATGACAAAAGCAAACAAATTTGTTAGTTAGGTAGTCATTTTTTGTATGTGAAGAAGTTAATTTTCCTCAACTATGAATTTCTGGTTTTTTTAAGTAGCAGGCTTAAAATTAGTCCTATGTAAATTTTTAGTTCATTTTTTAACTGCACTGAGTGTATTTTAATATTTTAAACTATGCTTACAACTTAATGAAAAGATTGATTGGTATAATAAATCAGTAAGCATGTGCCAGATGCCATGCCAAGAGCCAGGGACACAAAAAGGTGCAGAAGACTGTCCTTGTCCTCGAGAAGCTCACAACGTAATGCAGCACAGAATATTATTTTGTCCTTCTTCAAATGGATGATACTGAATGTAACCATGTGTCTCAGTACATAATGACCTGGGTATACTGGGGGGTGGGGGAAAGACGACACAACAACCATTAAATGTTAACAGGAAAAAATTGTACTTTCATATGACATCCTGAAGTGTATTTTATCTATAGTGAGGTGTGATTATTTTTCCCAGTCTGCTTGTATTTAATGTACTACAGAGGTTTCAGAATTGCTTCGTTATAATGTAGATTCTAAGTTAATTGTAACTACTAAGTTAGTCCAGTAGACTCTTTTGTGATGTGATGTGTGAGCTAGTTCCTTCAGGAATGAGTTATGTAAGCCTTCCTTCTACCTGGAGTCTATCCTAAAATTGAAAGTAAATTTTCATGTTTTTTTAAAATCTAATTACAGTATAAGGGGAATAAATCTTTCTACATAATGAAAGTGGCTGTGACATGGAGACCAAAGTCTATATCGAAGATCTCTCCTTTGTAATATAGAATGCCCTTTTCCATCTTTGGCTCTGTATAAGGCAAATATTTCCAAACTGCACTTTACAACTTGTCCTGGAGCCTAGGCAGGCTACATTACTGTTTAGAATTAGGGTGTTCATGACAACATAGAGGATGACTAGGCATTTATCTAAACTGGAAAGTGAAATACAGACTAGACTGTAAGTACCATGAAGGTATAGACCTAGATCACTTTTTAACTCCCTCACTGCCTCGGATCATCAGTACAGAGTAAGTGCTTACTAATAGCTAACATTAAAGATGGAAATGAAGAATAAAAAAATATGAAATGGAAAATAAGCTCACTTTTGGATAGAAAAGTATTTTTTATAGTGAACAAACCCTAGGAATTGGTTTAATGAGTGGCCTTATTTAACATTTTAATAACTTCAAAAAAGTGTTCTTCAGTATATAAAACACTGTTGGGCACTGAGGAAGATAGGTAAATAAGATGTGGTAGCTTATCTAGAGGAGTTTCTTGCCAAGTAAATGATGTGAAAAGGGAACGGTATCGTTTTCTGAGGAAGCTTGGTCTAATCTGGATTAATGAAACAAAGATTCAACCATGATGGACTTCTTGAAAGTGTCAGAAGGCTCAATGAATGGTCAGTTAGCAAGTGTTAATGTAAGGAAATTGGACCTACTGCTGCCTCCACAGCCATGGTCACTGGTCCTGGCAGCCATTAATTCAAAAAGTCCTTTAGCCTCTAGATTTTTTTTCTTTTCAAATATTAGTTTTTTATTCTGAAATTAAATATTTCCCCCAAAAGAGCATTTCCACATTCATACCTGAAAACAAAAAGATGATGGCATATGAAAGATGAGTCTACATTTCATACCCCTAGTTTTCTTGAAAAGTATACATTATATAGTCCACATATTACTTTCTGCTTATAAAATGTCATTTTTAAACTTTCTCATAGTTTTCCTCAGTATACTTCCTTTTCCATCTCCCAGAGATTCATTCCGTATTAGAAAGACCTCTTTAAAGACAAAAAGAAAAGAAAAAGAGGAAAAATAAGCATCATTGATCAATATATTGAAAAAAGTCTTAAAACTTGTACAGTGTACCACAACTGTGGGCTTCCCATCTACCTCCACAAAGAGGTGACCTGGGAATGGCCTTTCATCTTTTTTTTTTTTTGGTGGGTAGGGCAAGTCATGCTTTATCTTTCAAGTTTTGCAACGTGCACTTTTGATTTTGTGTGTGTAGTTCTTGCAATTTACACTATTGTAGTTATTGTGTATGGTTTTTTTTAGCTCTACTTGTCTTGTCCTGCATCAGTTCATGTCAGTCTTTCTATGCATTACTGTACTCATCATATTCCTCATTTTTTACTAAACAGTAATACTTCATTATATTCATGTACCATGATTTGTTGAGCCATTGGGCTTCTTTCTGTTTTGTTTCTAGTTCTTTGCTATCCCTCAAAGTGCAGCTTATAAAATATACTGGTGTCTATGAGGACTTTTTCCTTGGGCTGTAAGCCAAGTAATGAAATCTTGAACATGACATTTATGATACGACATCATTAGACCCTATTCAGCTCTGATCTGAGCCAGAAGCATTGTTTTCTAGATACCCTCTTTTGTCACATATATAGTACATTGACCTAAATTTTAGTTTCATTACTTGTTTGCTGTTCATTTAATGTCCATAATTGATAAATCAGTTAATTTAACTTATTGTAGACACCTATCTAATTTGACTGTTTGCATTGTTTGAGTTCAGAAACTCTAGAAGACAGAACTACTTTGTGGGGCTAACATTTCTGTCAAAGCTATGATGGGGATAAAAATTTGACCCCATAAATAGGGTTGATTTAGATGAAATTAATTAGTCTTTTACTGTAGATTAATACAAAACTTAGAAAACAGTAGTTTCCACAAAAGTTACTAAAATAAAGGCTAGAAGATGCTTGTATACATGGGCTTCTCCCCACATTTTCAGATTTTCTTGCTCATCATAGAGAAAGTCCTATCATTTCACTTGTGCATGCTGTCTCCATTCGTTCGTATCTTAGGCTTCATTCTTAAAGACAAAGAAAAGGAGTTGTTTCTGATGTCAGAAAACAACTTTAACTTTCTATCCAAATTTAAATATCATTTGTGTGGGCTTAATCATCAAGTTCAGAATTCAGTTTTTTTGTTTGTTTTATTTTTTAAAGTAGTCAGACTTTCTAGTAAAATTTAATGTTAAATTAATGAAAGTTATTGGAATTAATTTTATTTATTTAGCTTTGATAATTTTAAATATAGAATAATTTAAAAAAGAAAATCTGTTTTGGTTTGGTTGTTTCACGCTCACCTAAATTATCTAATAAGGGAGATAAGATAGGCTTTAAGAGACCAATAGTGTCATTTGTGAAGAGGGAATCTTGTCGTTTTTAGAGGCACGTTGGGGAAGTGACTTGTGGTATACTGAAAGGAATACTCTAATGGAAACATTAATATTTGCAGAAAACCACTGGTTTTGTCTTTAACATCATTTGCATTCTCTCTTAACACAATAAACCATAGGATGATTACAAGTAATTGTATAGGCACATTTAAGGGAGAATCAAATGCATTTGTATGAGCATTTTAGAGAAATTTGTTGTTGTTTGAATTTGTGAGTTTGAAGGTATAAGAAACTCCCACTGAGGAAACCCTTTCTAGAGGTGCAAATCAGCAACTCTGCTGCAGCCACCCCCCACTTAGTAAACTTCACTAGCTCCCTATTACTTCCAGGATCAAATATAAATGCTTTTGTTGTGCATTTGGAGCCTTTTAAAAACTGACCCCTTCCAACCATTGTAATCTAATTGCACTTTACTCCTGTCATCAGTGTATTCTATGATCTAGCAACACTGGCATACTAACTGTTTTTCATATGACACTCTGTCTCAGACTCTATGACTTTGTACTAGCTCCCTTCCATACCTGAAATGCTTTCCTTCCCCACCTGTGCCTCCTGGCTTTCCTGGTTTCCTTCAAGACTCAGATCAAATTACACCCTCTGCAGAAGGCCCTTCCAGGCCCTGCCCCACTTCCCCCCTTACTAGTCCTTTCGTTAGATTTATCTTTGGCCATGATTCCTATGTAAGATTCATTTCTAAGGAAACCTCCCTGTATGTTTTTTATCATTGTTTTTTTCTTCTTTTTTAAAAATTTTTTATTTAATTTATTTAATATATTTAGTTTTCAGCACTGATTTTCACAAGAGTTTGAATTACATATTTTCTCCCCATTTATACCCTCTCACCCACTCCAAGATGGCATATATTCTGGTTGCCCCGTTCCCCAGTCAGCCCTCCCTTCTGTCACCCCACTCCCCTCCCATCCCCTTTTCCCTTACTTTCTTGTAGGGCAAGATAAATTTCTATGCCCCATTGCCTGTGTATCTTATTTCCTAGTTGCATGCAAAATTTTTTTGTTGTTGTTTTTGAACATCTGTTTTTAAAACCTTTAGTTCTAAATTGTCTCCCCTCTTCCCTCCCTACCCACCTTCCCTAAGAAGGCAAGCAATTCAACATAGGTCACATGTGTATCATTATGTAAAACCCTTCCACAATACTCATGTTGTGAAAGATTAACTATGTTTTGCTCCTTCCTAACCCATCCCCCTTTATCCAGTTTTCTCCCTTGACCCTGTCCCTTTTCAAAAGTGTTTGTTTTTGATTACCTCCTCCCCCTGTCTGCCCTCCCTTCTATCGTTCCCCCTTTTTTATCTTCTTCCTCCTTCTTTCCTGTGGGGTAAGATACCCAGTTGAGTGTGTATGGTATTCCCTCCTCAGGTCAAATCTGATGAGAGCAAGATTTACTCATTCCTCCTCACCTGTCCCCTCTTCCCTTCCTACAAAGCCACTTTTTCTTGCCACTTTTATGCGAGATAATTTACCCCATTCTATTTCTCCCTTTCTCCCTCTCTCAATATATTCTTCTCTCATCCCTTAATTTGATTTAATTTTTTGAGATATCATCCCTTCAACTCGCCTTGTACCCTCTCTCTCTCTCTCTCTCTCTCTCTCTCTCTCTCTCTCTACATATATATATATATATATATACATATATATATATATATATATGTATACACACACACACATATATTTATACACATAAACACATACACACACACACACACATATATATTTATACACATAAACACATACACACACACACACACACGTATATTCCCTTCAGCTACCCTGATACTGAGGTCTCATGAATCATACACATCATCTTTCCATGTAGGAATGTTAAAAAAACAGTTCAACTTTAGTAAGTCCCTTTTGATTTCTCTTTCTTGTTTACCTTTTCATGCTTCTCTTGATTCTTGTGTCTGAAAGTCACCTTTTCTATTCAGCTCTGGTCTTTTCACTGAGAAAGCTTGAAAGTCCTGTATTTTATTGAAAATCCATATTTTTGCCTTGGAACATTATACTCAGTTTTGCTGGGTAGGTGATTCTTGGTTTTAATCCTAGCTCCATTGACCTCCGGAATATCATATTCCAAGCCCTTCGATCCCTTAATGTAGAAGCTGCTAGATCTTGTGTTATTCTGATTGTGTTTCCACAATACTCAAATTGTTTCTGGCTGCTTGCCGTATTTTCTCCTTGATCTGGGAGCTCTGGAATTTGGCGACAATATTCCTAGGAGTTTTTTTTTTGGGATCTATTTGAGGAGGCGATCTGTGGATTCTTTCAATTTCTACTTTGCCCTGTGGCTCTAGAATATCAGGGCAGTTTTCCTTGATAGTTTCTTGAAAGATGATATCTTGGCTCTTTTTTTGATCATGGCTTTCAGGTAGTCCAATAATTTTTAAATTATCTCTCCTGGATCTATTTTCCAGGTCAGTGGTTTTTCCAATGAGATATTTCACATTGTCTTCCACTTTTTCATTCCTTTGGTTCTGTTTTATAGTATCTTGATTTCTCTTAAAGCTACTAGCTTCCACTTGCTCCAATCTAATTTTTAAGGTAGTATTTTCTTCAGTGGTCTTTTGGACCTCCTTTTCCATTTGGCTAATTCTGCCTTTCAAGGCATTCTTCTCCTCATTGGCTTTTTGGAGCTCTTTTGCCATTTGAGTTAGTCTATTTTTAAGGTGTTGTTTTCTTCAGTATTTTTTTCAGTGTTTTTTTGGGTCTCCTTTAGCAAGTCATTGACTTGTTTTTCATGGTTTTCTCACATCCTTCTCATTTCTCTTCCCAATTTTTCCTCTACTTCTCTAATTTGTTTTTCCAAATCCTTTTTGAGCTCTTCCATGGCCGGAGACCAGTTCATGTTTTTCTTGGAGGCTTTTGATGTAGGCTCTTTGACTTTGTTGACTTCTTCTGTCTGTATGTTTTGGTATTCTTTGTCACCAAAGAAAGATTCCAAAATCTGAGTCTGAATCTGAGTGTGTTTTCGCTGCCTGGCCATGTTCCCAGCCAACTTACTTGACCCTTGAGTTTTTTGTGGGGGTATGACTGTTTGTCTGTTTGTAGAACAAAGAGTACTTTGTCCCAAGCTTGAGGGGCTGCACTGTTGTTTTCAGAGCTATTTCTATACAGCCAGCTCTGCCACGCCAGTACTCCTCCTCCCCCAAGAACTACCAGCCTGGACCTGACTCAGATCTTAAGCATGCTGTGTACTCCTGCCCTGATCCGCCACTTAATTCCTCCCACCAGGTGGATCTGGGGCCAGAAGCAACTGCAGCTATAGTTCTGTCCTCAGAGCTACACCACCTCCATCACTCCCGGGGTGGTGGCCGAACCCTGAACTTTCACTCTGTCCCCCGCAGCTTTTCCCACTAACCTTCTCTGTTGTCTTTGGTGTTTGTGGGTTGAGAAGTCTGGTAACTGCCACAGCTCACTGATTCAGGGTGCTAGGGCCAGTGCCACCAAGCTCCCAGTCTGGTTGGTCCTGCCGACGCCCACGTTGGGCTCTGCTCCCCTCTGCTCCCAGCAGCGAGCATCCAGGCTGTCCTGGGCTGGATCCTTGCTTCCCTCTGCAGTTCTACAATTTGTTCAGAGCCATTTTTTATAGGTTTTTGGAAGGACCTGGCGGAGAGCTCGTGCCAGTCCCTGCTTTCAAGCCGCCATCTTGGCTACGCCCCTACGTTGTTATCATTGTAACTACATGGAATGAAAATTAGCAAACAGTAAAATTGTTAACACTTTGATATACAAATGCATCAGCTCATTCCTGCTGGATGTTCATCTTCATTTTTAAGCACCATTTTCCAATAAGTGCTCATATAACCAGTAAAAACATTGTTGTAGCAATTTTAAGGTATAACATCTCTGCAGATGATTCCAGCATTAATTAATCTGTTCCTAGTTGTTCTCCTAAACTATGTAGTCTTGCATTGCTAGCTGCCTATTGAACATTTTGAACTGGGTATCCTATAGGCATCTAAATTTCAGCATGTCCCATACTAGTCTCATCACTTTTCCCACCCCCAATCAAGCTTGTGTAAACATTTTTTAAAACAAGGAACCCCCCCCCCCCACCACCAATCCGCCCCGGGCTCTAGCCCCCAGTTTACAACCTTTCAGTTATCTACTTTCTTGCCTACCTCAACATTTCCAATATGTTAAATATTATCCTTTGTACTACCTTCACACCTTCTGTCAGATACACGTGCCCTTTTTTCCACTTAAATAGCTCCCACCATGGTATAGGCTCTTATTAGCTGCTTGCCTGGACTGTTGCACACAGCCCCTTCTCATTGAACTCCTTAAGTCTCTTCCCCACTGGATGCATCTTCCACATACTTGCCAAAGTGGGTTTTCTAAAGCATAGGTGTGTTCATGTCACCTCTCCTCACAATTTCTGATGGTTTCCACTTGACTCAAGGAGCAATTATAAATTCCTCAATTTGGTATTTAAAATTCTTCTGTCTTTTTAATGTATTATTTGTCTCCAGACACCCTAGGATCCTGCTACACTGACCCACTTGCTTTGACCTGCACACAATACACTATCTTTTTCTTCTGCCTTTGCTCTAGCTGTCCCAAATGCCTGGCACGTTCTCTCTCCCCGCCTTTGCTCCTTAGCATCTCTCTCTTCCTTTAAGACTTAGCTCAAGGGTTACTTCCTCTAGGAGGCCTTCCCCCTACCCCTTCTTGTTACCTTTCTCTTGACATCTCCATTTCATCTACTCTTTATGTATCTTACCTTTATTTTAAATTAAGAAAGGGACTGTGTTTAAGATGATATTCCTTGAGAACAATGTTAGTGTCATAATTCAGGTAAAAATACTGAGCTGTCATGGAAGCTACGTGCAAGCACCAGTTTCCATCGTTGCTTTTCTCTGTAAATTGGGATAATGCCATTTGTGTCCTGCGAGAAATAATTACTGTTTATTAGACACTTAGAGAGGCAGGACCCAAAGTTGTAAATAGTCATTAAAAAGTCATTGCATCAGTTGGTATGACTGGTTCACCACTGTCCCAAAGAGGATGAATGAAGACCAGGAAAGAAGGCATCTTGCAGATATGAAAGAAGAGAGTTATGTAGGTATTTTGATAACTACACACGATTCAGTGTTTTACCATGAAGTTTTTAATTGTGACATCATTTCTATTTCAATAAATCAGAATTTCTAATGATAACTTAAAGACAACAACAGCAGTGTTGCCACTTCTCAATAACTCCAGCACAGTTGCTTGACAATTTGTTTTATTCTTTACTACTGATCACATTACTTACAGGAGGGAGGCATTTTTATCTTCTTTCTCCACTAGGAAGTCTTGCCTAACCTCCCTACCTTCCTCTTTTCAGAGTACTTTGTTTGAAAAAAAAAAAAAACTTTTATCCAATTATGTTTTTTTTTTTAAATTTTTGGAGGGCGGAAGGCAGGGCAATTGGGGTTAAATGACTTGCCCAAGGTCACACAGCTAATGAGTGTGTCAAATGTCTGAGGCCACATTTGAATTCAAGTCCTCCTGACTTCAGGGCCGGTGCTCTACTCACTGTGCCACCTAGCTGCCCCTGATTATGTTATTTTTTACTTAGGTCATTTGTATATGTTTTACCATCCTTTTGCCAAACTCTAAGCTTCATGAGAAGAGGGACTCGATTTTATTTTATTTTTTTTTTCCTTGCAGATCTTTTTTTTTTTTAATTTAAATTTATTTATTTAACATATTTGGTTTTCAGCATTGATTTTCACAACAGTTTGAATTACAAATTTTCTCCCCATTTCTACCCTCCCCCCCACTCCAAGATGGCTTATATTCTGGTTGCCCTGTTCCCCAGTCAGCCCTCCCCGCTATCACCCCCCCTCCCCTCTCATCCCCTTTTCCCTTCCTTTCTTGTAGGGCAAGATAAATTTCTACGCCCCATTGCCTGTGTATCTTATTTTTTAGTTGCATGCAAAAACTTTTTTTTTTGAACATCTGATTTTAAAACTTTGAGTTCCAAATTCTCTCCCCTCTTCACTTCCTACCCACCCTCCCTAAGAAGTCGAGCAATTCAACCTAGGCCACACATGTATCATTATGTATAACCCTTCAACAATACTCATGTTGTGAAAGGCTAGCTACATTTTGCTCCTTTTCAAAACATCCCACTTTATTGAATTTTCTCCCTTGACCCTGTCCCCTTTCCAAAGTGTTTGTTTTGATTACCTCCACCCCCATCTGCCCTCCCCTCCATCATCCCCCCCCCCTGCTTTTATTTTTTTTTATCTTCCTCCCTCTTCTTTCCTGTGGGGTAAGATACCCAACTGAGTATGTATGGTATTCCCCCTCAGGCCAAATCTGATGAGAGCAAGGTTCACTCATCCCCCCCTCACCTGCCCTCTCCCCTCCTCCCACAGAACTGCTTCCTCTTGCCACCTTTACGTGAGATAATCCACCCCATTCTATCTCTCCCTATCTCCCTCTCTCAGTATGTTGTTCTCTCATCCCTTAATTTCATTTTATTTCTTTTAGATATCTTCCCTTCATCTTCAACTCACCCTGTGTCTGCTCTCTCTCTTTTACATATATATACATACACATATAAACAGACATATATATACACATACATACACATACATACATATACACATAGATATATACATACATACACATTCTTTTATATATATATATATACACACACATAAACATATACATATATATATATATATGCATATTCCCTTAAACTACCCTAATACTGAGGTCTCATGAATCATACACATCATCTTTCCATGTAGGAATGTAAACAAAACAGTTCAACTTTAGTAAGTCCCTTGCAATTTCCGTTTCTTGATTACCTTTTCATGCTTCTCTTGATTCTTGTGTTTGAAAGTCAAATTTTCTATTCACTTCTGGTCTTTTCACTGAGAAAGCTTGAAAGTCCTCTATTTTATTGAAACTCCATATTTTGCCTTGGAACATGATACTCAGTTTTGCTGGGTAGGTGATTCTAGGTTTTAATCCTAGCTCCATTGACCTCCGGAATATCGCATTCCAAGCCCTTCGATCTCTTAGTGTAGAAGCTGCCAGATCTTGGGTTATTCTGATTGGGTTTCCACAATACTCAAATTGTTTCTTTCTGGCTGCTTGCAGTATTTTCTCCTTGATCTGGGAGCTCTGGAATTTGGCAACAATATTCCTAGGAGATTTCTTTTTGGGATCTATTTGAGGAGGCGATCGATGGATTCTTTCAATTTCTATTTTGCCCTGTGGCTCTAGAATATCAGGGCAGTTCTCCTTGATAATTTCCTGAAAGATGGTATCTAGGCTCTTTTTTTGATCATGGCTTTCAGGTAGTCCAATAATTTTTAAATTCTCTCTCCTGGATCTATTGTCCAGGTCAGTGGTTTTTCCAAGGAGATATTTCACATTGTCTTCCATTTTTTCATTCCTTTGGTTCTGTATTTCTCATCAAGTCACTAGCTTCCACTTGCTCCAATCTAATTTTTAAAGTAGTGTTTTCTTCATTGGTCTTTTGGACCTCCTTTTCCATTTGGCTAATTCTGCCTTTCAAGGCATTCTTTTCCTCATTGGCTTTTTGGAGTTCTTTTGCCATTTGAGTTAGTCTATTTTTTAAGGTGTTGTTTTCTTCAGTGTATTTTTCAGTATTTTTTGTGGTCTCCTTTAGCAAGTCATTGACTTGTTTTTCATGGTTTTCTCGCATCCTCCTCATTTCTCTTCCCAATTTTTCCTCTAGTTCTCTAACTTGCTTTTCCAAATCCTTTTTGAGTTCTTCCATGGCCTGGGGCCAGTTCATGTTTTTCTTGGAGGCTTTTGTTGTAGGCTCTATGACTTTGTTGTCTTCTTTAGGCTGTATGTTTTGGTCTTCTTTGTCACCAAAGAAAGAATCCAAAGTCTGAGACTGAATCTGGGCGCGTTTTTGCTGCCTGGCCATATTCCCAACCAACTAACTTGACCCTTGAGTTTTTCAGTGGGGTATGACTGCTTGTAGACTAACGAGTTCTATGTTCCACATTTGGGGGGGAGGTGCCAGCTCTGTCAGACCCGCACTGCTCCTTTCCCAAGAACCCCCAACCCGAACTGGGCTTAGATCTTCGGCAGGCTGTGCACTCCTGCTCTGATCCGCCACTTAATTCCTCCCACCAGGTGGGCCTGGAGCCGGAAGCAACAACAGCTGTAGCTGCCCCACCTCCACTGCCCCCGGGGCTGGAAGCCGAACGGCGAACTCCTTCCACTCCCGCAACTTTTCCCACTAACCTTCCCTGCAGTCTTTTGTGTTTGTGGGTTGAGGGGTTTGCCGCAGCTCACTGAATCAGGGCGCTAGGGCCCCCTCCGCCCGGCTTCTGGTCTGGATGGTCCACGCCGCTCAGGCTGGGCTCTGCTCCATTCCGTTCCCAGCTCCCAGCTCCGTGTGGGATAGACCTCACCCAGAGACCATCCAGGCTGTCCTGGGCTGGAGCCCTGCTTCCCTCTGCTGTTCTGTGGGTTCTGCCATTCTAGAATTGGTTCAGAGCCATTTTTTATAGGTTTTTGGAGGGACTCGGTAACGGAGCTCACTCTAGTCCCTGCTAACCAGCCGCCATCTTGGCCGACTCGATTTTATTTAAACTCTGTATTTTGCACAGGCCCTAGCACTGTTCTACCAGTAATTGGCTCCTAATAAATGCCTGTTGAACTGAATTAAATGAGATCTCTATAAACATCAAACAGTTTTGGAACACTTCTGTCTGTGAATAGTTATATCTTCTGTGATGTATTATTTATTTTCTAGATTTACAAATACTGTAAATAGTAATTTTCGGGGAGGCAGTTGGGGCTAAGTGACTTGGCCAGCACGCAGTATAGTTAGTGTCTGAGGTCAGATTTTAATCCAGGTCCTCCTGACTCCAGTGCTGGTGCTCTGTCCACTGCACCACCTGGCTGTCCCTGTAGATGGTAACCTTTACCATCAAATTCTCTTAGTAATTATTTCATTTGAAAAGACTAGGCACTGAAATTCCTCGCTCTCCTAATAATGGTTTTATATAGTTCTCTTTTTAAATTAATCAGTGTAGCTCTTCTACTGCACTATGATCTTGTCAATGCATGAACTTCCTCCATTGATGAAGATCACCACCCAGCCACACCTTTCTATCCTTTCTTCCTCTTACATACCTTCTTCTAAATCAGCCACAGGGACCCAGAAAATAGGCTGTAGTCCTCTCTGTGGGCTCTAGCACTTGCTGGCTAGTTCTGTTATCTTTGGCAACTGAAACCAAGTACTTAGAAAAAAAGATTTATGTTAATGCCCTTTGTTTTCATATTGTACAAAATTTCCTCAACATTCTTCTTTCTTCTTCCAGAGACAAATCCTATACAACAAAGAATTTTTTTAAAAAAATCAACAAAACTAATTAATCCAATTTTAAAAATATCAAAATACATGCATTGTTACACACCTGTGGACCTCCCATCATTATAAAAGAGTACTTCTTCCTGGTGGCCATGCTTGTTCCATGTAATTTTTCGACATTTACTTTTTCCCCCTGGTGGTGTTTTCTATTTACCTTGTAGCCATTGTCTCTGTGTAAACATTTCTTTTTTTCTTTCTTTAAAAAAACATTTTTATTTACTTTGTTAAATATATCCAAACTACATGTAAACATTTTTTAACATTCATTTTAAATAATATTCTATTTTCCCCATTATATAAAGACAATTTTAAACATTCAATTTTAAAAATTTTTGAGTTCCTATTTTTTTCCCTCCCTCCCTCACTTCTCCCCTCCCTAAAACAGCAAGCAAGTTGATATAGGTTACATATGTGCAACCATGTAAAACTTATTTCCATATTAGTCATGTTGTGAAAGACAAAATAAAATGAAAAAAATAAGCAAAGTGAAAAATAGTATGCTTCAATCTGCATTCAGACTCCTAATTAAGTCATTCACAGTTGATCGTCACAAATATGATTTTTACTTTATATAATGTTCTTCTGGCCTTGCTCACTTCATTTTGCATCAGTTTGTGTAAGTCTTTCTAGGTTTTTCTGAAATCAGCCTGTTCTTCATTCCATATGGCACAATAGTATTCCATTGCTATCATATGCCACAGCTTGTTTAGCCATTCCCCAATTGATGGGCACCCTCTTAATTTCCAATTCTTTGCCACCAGAAGAAAGAGCTGCTATAAATATTTTTGTACAGAAAGATCCTTTTCCCTTTTTTTCATCTATTTCGGATACAGATTAAGTAGTGGTATTATTGCTGGATTAAAGGGTATGCACAGTTTGATTGCACTTTGGGCATTGTTCGAAATTGCTCTCCATAATGGTTGGATCAATTCACAGCTTCACCTATAGTGCATTAGTGTCCCACTTTATCACTTTCTTTTTCTATCATATTAGCCATATTAGGTGTAAGGTGGTATCTCAGAATTGTTTTCATTTGCATTTCTCTAATCATAGTGATTTAGAGCATTTTTTTCATGTGATCATACATAGCTTTGATTTCTTCATTTGAAAACTGCCTCTTCATATTCTTTGACCGTTTATCAATTGAAGAATGACTTGTATTCTTATAAATTTGACTCAGTTCTCTATATATTTGGGAAATGAGTCCTTTATCAGAAACTTTTGCTGTAAAAATTGTTTCCCAGCTTTTTACTTTCCTTCTAATTTTGGTTGCATTGGTTTTGTTTGTGCAAAAACCTTTTTAATTTAGTAAAATCAAAATTATCCATTTTACATACAGTAGTGCTGTCTGTCTCTTGTTTGGTCACAGATTCTTCCCTTCTCCATAGATCTGACAGGTAAATTATTCCTTGCTTTCCTAATTTGTTTATGGCATCACCTTTATGTCTAAATCATGTATCCATTTTGACCTTATCTTGATATACAATGTAAGATGTTGGTCTATATCTAGTTTCTGCCTTACTTTTTTCCAATTTTCTCAGCAGTTGTTGTCAAATACTGAGTTCCTGTCCCAAAAGCTGGGACTTATCAAACACTACTACAATGTACTGTGACCCTAACAAATCCCCTGATCTACCATTCTATTTCTTAGCCAGTACCAAATAGTTTTGATGATTACTGCTTTATAATACAGCTTGAGATCTGTTATGACTAGTTCACCTTCACATTTTTCTTCATAAAGTCCCATTTGTTTTTTCAGAGAATTTTGTTATTATTTTTTCTAACTCTATAAATTTTTTTTTGGTAATTTGGTATGGCACTTAAGTAGATTAATTTTGGTAGAATTCTTACTTGTATGATATTGACTTGGCCCTCCCATGAACAATTCATATTTTTCTAATTGTTTAGATCTGACATTATTTGTGTGAAAAGTGTTTTATAATTTCAGTGTTCACATACTTCTTAGGTTTGTCTTGGGTGGTAGATTCCCAAGTATTTTATGTTGTTTATAGTTATTTTAAATGGAATTAATCTTTCTATCTCTTGCTGCTGGGCTTTGTTGGTAATATGTAGAAATGTTCATGATTTATGTGGGTTTGTTTTATATCCTGTAACTGCTAAATTTTTGAGTTTTCAAATTCTCTCCCTAATCTTACCCAGCCAGCACGCCTTGAAGGGGCAAGCAGTATAATGTTGATTATATACGTGAAATCATGCAAAATGCATTTCTATATTAGTCATTTTGTAAAAGAAAACACAAAACAAAAAACTCCAAGAAACATAAAGAAACTTTTAAAAGTATGTTTCATTCTGTACTCAAGAGTTCATTAGTTCTCTTTCTGGAGGTGGTTTGTGTAAGCATATGCAGAACAGAGAAAAGAGAGATTTTCCTGGCCAGTCAAGTTTTCTAGTAGGAAACCCTTATCACAGATTTTAAAACATGAGATATAGTGTTAAGAGAATAAACAATGGAAAGATAACTTTTTTCAAATTTGTTTATAATACAGCTTATAAAATTCTTTTTAGAAAAATAAACATAAATCAGAATACACATTCTCATTTTTAGATGGAACTAATTATAGGCAAAACTACATCAACTATAGCATTCGTTTTACTACATCATACTGCTTCCTTCAATGCCTTAAAAATTCACTCAGGTGTCATTGTATACTGAAACCTTTCCTGATTCTCCAGGTGCTATTGTAATCCCTCCACAAACTAACCCAGGTTCAGCTTTGACCTCATACACTTATAACTGTGTGACCCTGGGCAAGTCAAATAACATGTCTGTGCTTCAATTTCCTCAACTGTAAAATGGGGGTAATAATAGCGCCTACCTCCCAGTGGTTGTGAGGATTTAACATTTACTCTGTATTTTGGATTTTATGATAAAAATAATTGTAGATTTTGAGTACTTCATAATTTTCAGAATTGAAAATATATAATATATTGAACTTTTTTGGCTTATGATTTAATTGAAGTACATATTGGGTATTTTAGGCCTGGAGTATAGAGGAAATGAGGTCTGCTCTTAACATTTATGTAACTCCCTCCCCATTTAGTAGAGGGAATTGATGTAAAATACATTCATTTTAATAAAAATTCCTGTTAAGAATTTTTTGTAGTTGAAAAATTAAATTTTTGCAATGTCAAAGACCATTGTGAGCAGAGCAAGTTTGTATGTCAGGCTCATTTTACAAGTTCTGCCAGGGTTTTAGTATGCATAGTTAGTTCTGTTTGTATTCCCATATGTCACCCATTGCTTTGGAATAGCAGTTTTCCCCCTTGGGGGTAGCTGGCCTACACCATGCTGTGCTCTTTTTAAATTGCATGAAACAATAATTTGAATTTTGCACATGTATCTAATCTGCAGGCCCTGTTTCCTAAGTATTAGCATATATGTCATGGCAGCCTTAAATGTTTCCAGGTGTGACCAAAAACATACACATAAAATTGCTCTTAGATCATCATGGCCCAAAGGAATTACCACAAGATTTCAGATTTGGCATCAGTAATTGAAAAAAGGATGTTTACACTAATCTTGCTTTGTATGCATTCTCTCTGACTCTTTGAGCTTTAAAAAAAAAACATTAAATATAACCTTAAATTCTGATTCAGCAGTTTCGGTGTTTGAAAGAAAGTTTCTGTATTGTTTTGGAACTTTTTTTTTTGAGCTGGTTTTCTCTTTTCTCCACTTTGTCTCAGATTAATCCTGCAGCAAAAGTGGTCCTTCACATGCCCCTGCTTACTTAGTGAAGAGACATGTTAGAAAACCTGTGCTTAAAATTTCTTATCAATTATTGTAAAGTGGTTGGGTTTTTGGACTTCCTTTGAAATTTCAGGATTGGAGGGCGGAGCCAGGATGGCGGCTGGAAAGCAGGGACTTGCGTGAGCTCCCTGCCAGGTCCCACCAAAAACCTATAAAAAATGGCTCTGAACAAATTCTAGAACTGTGGAACCCACAAAATAGCACAGGGAAGCAGGGATCCAATTGAGGATAGCCTGGATGGTTGCTGGATGGGTTCTGTTGCGCACAGAGCGGAGGGGGGGACCAACCAGACCACGAGCCGGGTGGAACAGGCCCTAGCGCCCTGAATCAGTGAGCTGTGGCAGTTACCAGACTTCTCAACCCACAAACACCAAAGATAACAGAGAAGGTTAGTGGGAAAAGCTGTGGTGACAGAGGGAAGGAGTTCGAGGTTTGGTGGGGCGGAGGTGGTGTAGCTACAGAACTACAGCTGCAGTTGCTTGTGGCCCCAGGCCCACCTGGTGGGAGGAATTAAGTGGTGGATCAGAGCAGGAGGGCACAGCCTGTTTAAAATTTGCCTCAGGTCCGGGTTGGTGGTTCTTGGGGAAGGAGGAGCTAGGATTAAAACCAAGAATCACCTTCCCAGCAAAACTGAGTATCATCCTCCAAGGCAAAATATGGATTTTTAATAAAATAGAGGACTTTCAAGCTTTCTCAGTGAAAAGACCAGAGCTGTATAGAAAATTTGACTTTCAAACACAAGAATCAAGAGAAGCATGAAAAGGTAAACAAGAAAGAGAAATCATAAGGGACTTAATAAAGTTGAACTGTTTTGTTTACATTCCTGCATGGAAAGATGATGTGTATGATTCATGAGACCTCAGTATCATAGTAGCTGAAAGGAGTATGCGTATGTGTATGTGTGTATATATATATGTGTGTGTGTCTATGTATGTATATATGTCGGTGTATATATATATAGACAAAGGGCACAGGGTGAGTTGAATATGAAGGGATGATATCTCAAAAAATTAAATCAAATTAAGGGATAAGAGAGGAATATATTGAGAGAGGGAGAAAGGGAGAGATAGAATGGGGTAAATTATCTTGCATAAAAGTGGCAAGAAAAAGTGGTTTTGTAGGAAGGGAAGAGGGGACAGGTGAGGAGGAATGAGCAAATCTTGCTCTCATCAGATTTGACCTGAGGAGGGAATACCATACACACTCAATTGGTTATCTTACCCCACAGGAAAGAAGGAGGAAGAAGATAAAAAAGGGGGGACGATAAAAGGGAGGGCAGACGGGGAGGAGGTAATCAAAAACAAACACTTTTGAAAAGGGACAGGGTCAAGGGAGAAAATTGGATAAAGGGGGATGGGTTAGGAAGGAGCAAAACATAGTTAATCTTTCACAACATGAGTATTGTGGCAGGGTTTTACATAATGATACACATATGGCCTATGTTGAATTGCTTGCCTTCTTAGGGAGGGGGGGCTGGGTGGGGAGGGAAGAGGGGAGAGAATTTGGAACTCAAAGTTTTAAAGAGAGACATTCAAAAACAAAAAACAAAAAGGTTTTGCATGCAACTAGGAAATAAGATACACAGGCAATGGGGCATAGAAATTTATCTTGCCCTACAATAGAAGAAGGGAAAGGGGGATGGGAGGGGAGTGGGGTGACAGAAGGGAGGGCTGACTGGGGAACAGGGCAACCAGAATATATGCCATCTTTGAGTGGGTGGGAGGGGAGAAATGGGGAGAAAATTTGTAATTCAAACTCTTGTGAAAATCAATGCTGAGAACTAAATATATTAAATAAATTAAATTAAAAAAAGAAATTTCAGGATTGGAATAATGTCTTTCTATTACTAGTTTAAGGGAAATCCTAGAAAGGAAATTAATATAGGAGAACATCATTTTCTATTAACAGAACTCCTGAAAATAGAAGGAAGAATGGCAACAGAAGTAGAAGTCTTAAGCAGATAAACTCCATGAAGAAGGGAACTTTTGATCCCCCCACGGAGCATAGTCTTTCAAGTCCTTATAAATTATCAGTGAATATGTGCTGCATGATCATGATTTTATATATACATATAAAATTTACATTTTCTTATAGAATAGTTGTTACACTGTAGTAAAAGAATCTCTAACTTGCTAGTGACATCCTCTTGAAAGTTTTACTTCTGTGGCATTCATAACTATTGGCAGTTGATATTTTCATAGTATTTGCTGTGACAGTTTAAGGGGTGTGTGTGTGTGTGTGTGTGTGTGTCTGTGTCTGTGTCTGTGTGTGTCTGTGTGTAGTAATTCAGAATTGCACCAGATTTCACCTTTAAAGCCCACAAATATCTAAGTAAAGATTTGGAATTAAATTTTAAAATGTGACAACAAAAAGCTTCACAAATAAATTGCTTAAAATTTTTTTAAGTACAAAGGCAGTATTTTATTTTATTTTTTAAATTTAGTTTTAGTTTTCAACATTCATTTCCACAAGATTTTGAGTTACAAATTTTCTCCCCATCTCTCCCCTTCCCCCCACCCAAAATGTCATGTGTTCTGATTGCCCCTTTCCCTAGTCTGCCCCCCAATAGCTTTTCCACTTACTTTCTTGTAGGGCAAGATCCATTTCTGTACCCCATTGCAAAGGCAGTATTTTAAATGGATTCCATGTGGTAAATAAGTGATCCAATTATTTATGAGGTCTGGAGACAGCTGGGGGCACAGTGACACTAGGCCCAGAGTCAGGATGGCCTGAGTTCAAATGTGGCCCCAGAGACTTATTATCAGTTTGAGCCTAGGCAAGTTATTTAACCTATGTCTACTTTAGTTTCCTCAATTGTAAAATGAAGATAATACACTGGCTTCCCAGGATTATCATGAGGATCAAATGAGTGAATATTTGTAAGGAGCCTGATAGCATAGTAGGTGCTTAGTAAGTGCTTATTTCCTTCCTTCCTTCAATGGAAATTTGATCTTTTAATTGACTCATGTGGTCAGATAGTAAGAAGGCCAGTCTCTATTCGTCCTAAAGAATTTCCATTTTTGAAAGGAGTCTTGGGTTAGAGCGTCTCAGGATAAGGCTCAGGTGGGTGAGGTTGGACTTTAATCAGTGACTTGGATGAAAACAGAGGACTTGTGTATCAAATTTGCAAATTTTGCCTATGACACAAAGCTAGCAGGTATAACTAAGGCTAGCAATAAGAGTTAAGATTTTATTTAAAAACTGTGATATACTTAGAATGCTGATTCAGTCAGGTCTAATAGAATGCAATTTAATAGATATAATTGTTGAAGTCTCACACATTCTTTAAAAAAAAGCTTTACACATACAAAATGAGGGAGAAATGGCTAGACAGCAGTTCATTAAAAAAAAAAAAGACCTCATTTTTAGTGAATAGAACTCAGTATTGAACAACATGATATGGCTGTCAATTAGCTATCGTAATCTTAGCCTTCATTTACAAAGGAATAGTGAGCATTTCTAGGAACTATGATAGTCCTGTTATACTCTCCCCTGATTGGGTCACATCTGGAGTATTGTATTCAGTTTTATGGGAGGACGTTCATTGCTAATCTGGGGAACATCCAGAAGAAGATAACTGGGATGTTAAAGGGGCTCAAATTCGTGCCATATGATGATTGGCTGAAAGAAACCAAAATGTTTAGCCTAGGGAATAGAAAAATTAAGGGCAGGACATGAGAGCTCAATAGGGTATGAAGTATTTGAAGGACTCATCTCATGGAAGGAGGAATTAGACTTACTCTACTTGGCTTTACATGGAAAAACTAGGAAGAATGACGGAACTAGCTATAAGTTGCAAAGAGGTAAATTTAGGCTTACTGTTTATGTCAGAAACTTCCCAGTGATTTAGAACTATCCAGACCTGGAGCTGGCTGTCTATGAAAGGGTAATAGGCTCCCCTTCTCTTAAGTTTTAAGCAAAAAATTGGAGGTATAAATTGAACTAGATGGATAACCTAAATTGAGCTAGATGGTGTCTCCCAATTCTGAGGTTCTTTGATTCTGTGGAATGTAACACGTAATTAATACTGTACATCAAATCTTAAGTGATTTAAATATAAAAAGTACAAGGAACTTGGTCCAGATATAAGGCATCATTTAGAAACGGCTACGTGCTAAATAACTTCTTGTTTGTTTGTACCCTGTGAAAATACTTACCACTGAGTACCATTAATTACTTTGATTGTTCTGTGATCCCACTGATGTGGGATTCTTGTCTTCTTAAAACTCCTCCATAGCGGTTCTAACCCAGAACATTGAGGGCCTTCCTTTACATATCCTTAATGTCACACTGATCCCAGAAGGAACAGGTGGGTTCCTATCAGTTATCTTACCTGTCTTTCTACCTGTGTGACTGCCCCCACATTCTTTTCCAGTCATGCCTCTTTGTGATGTCTGCAAGGTGTCTAATATACAATTCTTTATTAGTTGTATGCTGTAGCCTTTTTATACTACTATATCCATCTCCATTGTCATCATTTTAGAGATAAAGAAACTGAGGCCCAGTGTGGTTTGACTGACCTGCCTTAGATTACACAGGCAGTAAGTGACAAAAGTAAAAGAATTGGGGTTTTGGGCTCCAAATTCCACACTGCTTTTCTTATTCCATCTAGGCCCTGTTCACTATCCATCCACAGTATGTACACAAGATACTAATAGTCAAGGTAGTCAATATGTTTGGCTGCTTTTCATTATTGACATTACTTTAAATATGATTTCATTTTTCTACCAATTTTTAAAAAATAATTTTATGTAAGTGTCCTCCAGCCATGTTAAGATACTAATGATACAAAAATGATTTCTGAATTAAAATATTTTTGAAATTAGGATTAAAGGACTATTTTTATTCCATTTTTTTACTTGTATTTGTCACAAGTGACATAACCTGTTTTGGTGTCAATGATCATTTTGTCCTGATTCACTTGTAATGAAAATTCATTAATTGTAAATAACACGGTCTGTATAACTTTAAAAATAAGAAGTTCTATATAAGTACTGCAAAATTTATATTTCATGAAGAATGTCTACTTGGCTAAATTTGGGGTAATTTTGGCTGGTAATTAACAAGTATTTAGTTTAGTTTTTTTTTTTTTTTGTATTTTTGGCAGGGCAATTGGGGTTAAGTGACTTGCCCAAGGTCACACAATGTGCCAAGTAATGTGCCAAGTGTCTGAGGCCGGATTCGAACTCAGGTCCTCCTGACTTCAGGGCTGGTGCTTTACTCTGTGTACCACCTAGCTGCCCCAATTAACAAGTATTTAACCCAGGAATATTTCTTCTGAACAAATATGACAGTTTTATCAAATTATTAGGTATGGATAATTAAATCAGAGGTTCTGCACATGTATATTTGGAGATGCACACATTCTAGTTGAGGCACTAGCAATTTGATTCATTGTGGTTTTAAAGGGAAGTAATTTATGAATGTTCTAGTGCTGTGTTGGCAGAGTAAAGTACCCGTGTAGTTCATTTTCTACAATTAAGAGAAATCCATTTTTCACCTTTTTAAAGTCTGGAAAGTTAACTCAGTCTTTTCCTAAAGCAATACTCCATATTAAAATGTTAAATGCTACATTTATAGTTATTTCCAATGACTCTTATTCAGATACATTTTGCATGTTTCAGAATAACTGGCTAATATAAGTTTTTAAAAATGTACTTTTTGAACCCCTTCTCTGCCCTTTGAGTCTGTGGTTTTCAGTGCTAATGGATCTAACACTAATGTATGTAAGACCTAATGCCAAGTGTTAAATTAATATTCCTTAGTATACGTTAAGATGTGTTAAAAGTTTTTGCAGTTTTTTTAACCAATTGGTCATTCAGTTATATTTATTTAGGATAAGAAGCATTCCTTAAGAATTTTATACACCCAAAATGTCCATCTTTCTCACTTTGAGGAGTGAAAAATCATCTCGCAATATTGGGCTGTTTAGGAGTATGGAATTGGATTTGGAAGAAGGCAAGGCAGTTCCTATTTAATGTCATATTAAAAAGGTCTACAAAATGTAGAAAGCGAGACCGGCTAAGAGCCTAAATGTTGTATGATAAGGAAACTTCACTTGGGTAGTGGCTGTAGTAAATGAAGAACAAATGGATATGAGATGATTTCTTTATTTTTTTTAATATGAAAATGATAAATGATGGAGAAGATGTGGGAAAATTGGAGCGCTAATGCATTGTTGGTAGAGTTGTGAACTGATCCAACCATTCTAGAGAGGTATTTGGAACTGTGCCCAAAGGGCAACCAAGCTGTGCATACCCTTTGATCCAGCAATACCACTACTAGGTTTATATCTGAAAGAGATCATAAAAAAAGGGAAAGGACCCACATGAACAAAAATATTTATAGCTGCTCTTTTTATAGTGGCAAAGAATTGGGAATTGAAGGGATGCCCATCAATCGGGGAATTGCTGAACAAGTTGTGATATGTGAATGTAATGAAATAATATTGTGTTATAAGAAATGAGGAGCAGGCAGATTTCAGAAAAAAACAGGAAAGATTTAACATGAACTAATGCTGAGTGTGATGAGAGGAACGAGGAGAACATTGTACACACTAACAGCCACATTGTGTAATGATCAACTATGATAGATTTAGCTCTTCTCGCAATAAAATGATCCAAGACAATTCCAAAAGACTCATGATAGAAAAAGAGAGAACTATGGAGTCTGAATACTGATTGAAGCGTATTATTTTCAGTTTTGCTTTTTTTTTCTCCTGGTTTTTCCCTTTTGTTCTGATCCTTCACAGCATGACTAATGTGGAAGTATGTTTAACATGCTTGTATATGTGTAGCCTATATCAGATTGCTTTCTTGGGAAGGAATGGAGGGAGAGAAAAAAATTTGGAACTCAAAACCTTATAGAAATGAATGCTGAAAACTATCTTTACAAGTAATTGAAAAAATGCTATTAAGTAGAAAGAAAAATTTTAAAAAATTATATTTTTCCTACCTACTTGTAAAACAGTTTTTGACATTCATTTTTAAAATTTTGAGTTCCAAATTAGCTTCCTCCCCTCTTGAAAAAGCAAGCAATTTGATACAAATTACACATATACAGTCATGCTAAATATATTTCCATATTAGCCATGTTGTGAAAGAAAACATAGACTTCCCCCCCCCCCCAAATAAAACCCCTAAGAAAAATAAAGTTTAAAAACAAAGTATTCTTCAGTCTGCATTCAGACTTTATGAGTTCTTTTTCTGGAGGTGGATAAAATTTTTCATAGTGAGTCTTTAGAATTGTCTTGGAGCATTGTATTGCTGCGAGTAGCTAAGTCATTAACAATTGATCTTCATACAATATTGCTGTTACTGCGTACCATAGTCTATTGGTTCTGCTCACTTTACTTTATATCAGTCTGTGTCAGTCTGTCCAGGTTTTTCTGAAATCATCCTGCTCTTTATTCCTTGTAGCACAATAATGTTTCATGACAATCACATACCACAAGTTGTTCAGCCATTCCCCTATTGATTGGCATCCCCTCAATTTCCAGTTGTTTTTTTGCCACCACAGAAAGAGCTGCTACAAATATTTTTGTACATATAGATCCTTTTCCTCTTTTTGAAATCTTTGTGATACCAACCTAGTAGTGGTATTGCTGGGTCAAAGAGTATGCACAGTTTTATAGCCCTTTGGCCATAGTTACGAATTGATCTCCATAATGGTTGGATCAGTTCATAACTTCACCAACAACTCACTAGTCCCAGTTTTTCCACATTCCCTCCAACATTTGTCATTTTCCTTTTTTCTTATATTAGCCAATCTGATAGTTGTGAGGTGGTACCTCACAGTTGTTTTAATTTGCATTTCTCTAATCAGTAATGATTTAGAACATCGGAAACTGCCTGTTCATATCCTTTGACCATTTATCAGTTGGACAGTCACTCAAATTCTTATAAATTTGACTCAAATCTCTATACATTGGGAAAATCAGGACTTTATTGGAGAAACTTGCTGTAAAATTTCCCCTCCAATTTTGTGTTTTCTTTCTAGTCTTGGCTGCATTGATTTTGTTTGTTCTGAACTTTTTAAATTTAATGTAATCACAATTATCCATTTTGCATCCTGTAATGGCATCTCTTGTTTGGTCATAAATTTTTCCTTTTGGAAGATCCATAGACCTGACAAGTAAATTATTTCATGCTCTCCTAATTTGCTTATGGTATATCACCTAGTATGTGTATATCATGTGCCCATTTGGACCTTGTCTTGGTAGACAGTGAGATGTTGGTCAATACCTAGTTTCTGCCAAACTGCTTCCCAGTTTTCCCAGCAATTTTTGACAAATACTGAGTTTTTGTTCCAAAACCTTGGATCTTAGGGTTGGTCAAACACTAGATTACTATGGTCACTTACTACTGTGTGTTACATACCTAATCTTTTCCATTGATCTCTATTTCTTAGCCAATACCAGATTATTTTAATAATTACCTCTTTCTAATACAATTGAGATCTGATGGTGAGGCCACCTTCCTTCACATTTGTTTTTCATTAATTCCCTTGATATTCTTGACCTTTTGTTACTATTTTTTCTAACTCTATAAATTAATTTTTTGGTAGTTTGATTGGTATGTCACTGAATAAGTAAATTAGTTTAGGTACAGATTGTAATTTTTATTGTATTGGTTCAGCCTACCCATGAGCAGTTAATATTTTTCTAATTGTTTAGATTTGACTTTATTTGTGTGAAAAATGCTTTGTAATTATATTCATATGTTTCCTTGGTTTGTGATGGGAGACAGACTTCCAAGATTTTTATATTGTATGCAGTTATTTCAAATGGAATTTATCTTTCCATCTCTTGCTACTGGACTTTGTTGGTAACATTTATATGAGTTTATAACCTGGAACTTTGTTGAAGTTAATTATTTCAACTAGTTTTTAAGTTGATTCTGTTAAGATTTTCTAAGTATACCATCATTTCATCTGCAGAGTGTTAGTTTTATTTCTTCATTGCCTATCCTAATTTTTTCAATTTCTTTTTCATCTCTTTTTCCTATACCTGGCATTTCTAGTACATTATCAAATAATGTACTGATAATGTGTATCCTTGCCTCACTGCTAATCTTATTGGGAAGGTGCATAGCTTATTTCCATTGCAAATAATGCTCGCTAATGGTTTAGATAGGTACTACTTATCATTTTAAGGAAAACTCTGTTTATTCCTGTGCTTTCTAGAGTTATTAATAGGAATGAGTGGTGTATTTTGTCAAGCTTTTTGTGCATTTGTTGAGATAATCATGATTTTTAATTGGTTTCGTTATTGATATGTCAGTTATGCTGATAGGTTTCCTAATATTGAACCAGACCTGTATTTCTGGTATAAATCCCACTTAGTCACAGTGTATGACCTTTCTGATATATTGCTATAGTGCCCTTTCATTTAAGATTTTTTTTTCAGTGTTCATTAGGGAAATTGGTCTATAGGTTTTTTGATCTGTTTTTGTCCTTCCTGGTTTTAGGTATCAGCACCATATTTATGTTGTAAAAGGAATTTGGTAGGACTCTTTAGCCTATTTTTCCAAATAGTTTATGTAGAACTGGAATTAATTGTTCTTTAAATGCTTTGTAGAATTCACTTGTGAATCCATCTGGTTTTTATTGATGGCTTGTTCAGTTTTTTTTGCTAAGATAGTATTATTTAAGTATTCTATTTCCTCTTTCGTTAATCTGGACAATTTATATATTTTATATACATATCCATTTTTCATAAGATTGTTAGGTTTATTGGCATGTAATTGGGCAAAATTGCTCCTAATACTTGCTTTAACTTCCTCTTCATTTGTGGTAAATTCACCCTTTTCATTTTTGATGCTGGTAATTTGGTTTTCTTTCTTTTTTATAATCAAATTAACCAGTATTTTATCAATTTTATTGTGTTTTTTTCCCCTATAAAACCAGGTCCTAGTTTTATTTCTTAGTTAATTTTCTTAATCTTTCTTTTGAATTTTGGGATTTTGAATTTGGTGTTTAATTAGGGATTTTAAAATCTGTTCTTATTCTAGGTTTTTTAGTTGCATGCCCTAAATTCATTTATCTGTTCTTTCTCTACTTTGTTGATAAAAAAGTTTAGAGATACAAATTTTCCCTTAAGTACTGCTTTGAATGCTTCTCATAAATTTCATTATGTTGTTTCATTATCATTCTCTTTAATGAAATTCTCATTTCTATGATTTGTTCTTTGACCCATTCATTCTTTAGGATTAGATTATTTAGTTTCCATTTAATTTTTAGTCTGTGCTTCAGAGCTCTTGATTGAATGTAATTTTTATTATATTATGATCTGAAAGGGGGCATTTAATATTTCTGGTTTTCTGCATTTAGTTGTAAGGTTTTTATGCTCCAATCCATGGTCACTTTTTGTATAGGTGCCATTTACCACAGAGAAAAGGGTATATTCCTTTCTATTTCTATTCGATTTTTTATGGAGTTCTGTCATATCTAACTTACCTAAAATACTTTTCACCTCCTTAGCTTTTTTCTTGTTTAATTTTTGGTTATATTTATCTAGTTCTGAGATGGGAAAGTTGAGGTCCTCTGCTAGTATAGTTTTCCTGTCTATTTCCTCCTGTAACTCATTTAATTTTTCATTTAAGAATTTGGATGCTATGACATTTGGTGCATACATGCTTAATATTAATATTAATATTAATTCATTGTTTATGGTACTTTTAAACAAAATGCAGTTGCCCTGCTTATCTCTTTTAATTAGGTCTATTTCTGCTTTTGCTTTGTCTCAGGTTTTGAGTGCTACCCCTGCTTTTTTTTTTTACTTCTGCTGAAATGTACAAGTGTCTACTCTAGTTTTTTACCTTTAATCTGTGTGTGTTGTATGTCTCTGCTTCAAGTGTATTTTTTTTTAAAACAACATATTGTAAGATTCTGGTTTTTAATGCACTCTGCTATCTGCTTCCATCTAATGGGTAAGTTCATCCCATTCACATTCACATTTTTCTCCCTGTTTATCCTTCTCTCTCCTTTTACTATATACCACCTCACGAGTGTGATGCATCTAACCACTGCCTCTTCCAGTCTGCCCTCTTTTTTGTCAATACATCTTCCTCTTATTTTCTTCTCCTCCTACTTCCCTCTAGGATGACAGAGTTCTATATATAACTAAGTGTGTATATTATTTCCTCTTTGAGCCAATTTTGATGAAAATAAGTTTTAAACGTTATGGCCTTCCCAACTTCCCTTCTACTCTGAAAGCTCTTTTGTGCCTCTTTTATATGAGGGAATTTACCCCATCCTGTCTTTCCCTTTCCCCTTCTCGAAGTACCTCCTTTCTTGCCCCTTAGTTTTATTTTTTAGATATCCAATCATAGTCAACTCACACCCATGCCCTATGTCTATGTGTACTTCATCTAACTGCTCTAACAATGATAAAATTCTTAAAAGTCATAAGTATCATCTTCCCACACAGGAATGTAAACAGTTTAACCCTGTTGAACCTTTTATAATTTCTCTTTCACGTTGACCTTTTTATACTTCTCTTTAGTCTTGTATTTGTATTTAGTCTTGTATTCTATTCAGCTCTGGTCTTTTCATCAGGAATGCTTGAAAATTCTTGATTTCATTAAGTGTCCACTTTCCCCCCGAAGGATTATGCTCAGTTTTGCTTGACAGGTAATTCTTGGTTGCAATCCTAGCTCTTTTGTTCCCCAAAATATCATATTCCAAGCCTCTGATCGTTTAATATGCCACTAGACCCAGATGTCTGCAGATGAGAGAGTGAGACTGGTGACTTTGCAGTTGCCAAATCTTGTGTTATCCCAAGTATGACTCCATGATATCCTAATTTTTTTCCCCTGGATGCTTGCAATGTTTTCTTTTTGACCAGGGATCTCTGGAATTTGGCTGTAATATTCCTGGGAGTTTTAATGTTCAGATCACTTTCAGGAAGTGATAGGTAGATTCTTTTCATTTCTGTTTTATCCCATAGTTCTACAATATCAGGGCAGTTTTCCTTGATGATTTCTTGAAGTATGATATCTAGGATATTTTCAAAAATCATGGTTTTGATAATTCTTAAATTGTCTCTCCTCTCTTTTCCAGGTTAGTTGTTTTTCCAATGAGATATTTCACATTTTCTTCTGTTCTTTCTATTCTTTTGATTTTGATTGTTTCTTCATGTCTCTTGGAGTCATTAGCTTCTACTCGCCCAGTTCTAATTTTTAAGGAATTATATTCTTCAGTGAGCTTTTTTACTTCCTTTTGCATTTTACCAATTCCACTTTTTAAGGTGTTCTTCTCTTAAGCGGATTTAATAACCTAAAACTAGATTAGATTTAAAATATGAAGGAATCAATTAGCAAACATTTATTAAACAATTAGTGTATGCTGGGCCCTGTGATAAGTTCTGGAGATACAAGAAAAAGCAAAAATAATCCCTTCCCTTGAGCTTATTACATTGCAGTGGGGGAGACAATGTGTACATAAATTGGTACATTACCAGATATATAGGTTAGGTGAAAGAAAACAGTTTTAGATTACTTCTCAATTTCTAGTCTTGGTGACTTGGAAAGAATGATTGGTGATGCCATTAATAGAAATCAGGAAATTAGGCTTTAGGAAAGATGATAAATTCAATTTGAGATGTCACAACTTTGTAGTCAGTTGTAAATATACCAAAAAGGTTTGGAGGTACAGCTTGGAATTTAGAACATAAAAGTCTGGCAGTTATTGATAAGAGAGGTGATAATCTGCCAATGCACAAGCTCATTGAGGGAGAAAGTATTTATAGCTGATAGCAGAAGGATAGTGGCTCCATGTAGGAGGCAGAAATAAGACAAAATACAGCTGTCCTACAGTCCTTCACACATACACTATGAGGGTATTTAACAGGAGGAAATCATTCCCCACGATGAAGGAGAACAGTCCTTCGTGGAGTATGCCTAGCACGGACAGTTGTTAGAATGTTCTCCTGTAAGTTGCCACACACAGACTTCTGTCAAACCAAGACCAGAGAAACTAGAGAAAAGCTGATCAGTGTTCATGCAAGAGACACCACAGAGTCCCATGTAAACTAGGGAGTCTATCTAGACTCTGAGCCCTTGATAGGGAGAAGGGAAGGAGCTGAAAGGGGTAGATGTAGTTTGAAGCCAGAATGAGGTGACGAGTCAAATGCCACTTTGTTTCTTTGTGACAGCATGATCCAATAAAGTCGAGTGACAAGCTTGCTAATCTAGTCTCGTCTCTTGCCTTTGCTTTGGCAAGAAGATTATTTTTTTTTTAAATAAATGCAGTTTGTTCCTTAGTAGAGGTGTTTATAGGATTCTGAGAACTGAGAATCTCTCTGTTAGCTGCATTGGAAAACCATCATTTCATACAAGTCAGTGTAGCTTCAGTGACATCTGCTCATCTGGATCCAGGGTGTGTCTGTTCGTGGGAGAATAAGAATTGGTTGGAAGGAGATCTATTTTTGTATTTCTTAATGTGGCTAGTTAATGAAACCTAGGGAGCTGCTCTTTTTAAAAAAGTTTTTAACAGGGAAATATGTCTGATAATCATTAAACATTTATTAAGTGCTACTATTTGCCAGGTACTGTGCTAAGCACTAGAAAAGTACTGGTAAAACAGCTTCTTAGTAGGCCAAGTAGGCTGTCAGAGGGATTGGATGTAGGGTACCCCCTTGGTTAATTTTTTAATTTGAGAATTAAGAAATTTTCACTAGAAATATCCAGCAAGAAGAGGAAGGAGAAAGATGTGGAGGGAAGAGGAGGAGGAAGGAGAAGAAGAGGAGAAATGATTATGAAAATTGGGAGAGATAGAGAAAACCAAGGAGTTATTTGTGTGTTAATGGTACATAGAGGTCAAGGACGAATTGTTAGCAATTGTTGTTGAGGGCTGTAAGATTTTTCAGATTTCATAAGCAATGTAATTTCAGTAAATGAAATTTATTTGCCACGTTTTTGGAACTTAAAAAGAAATTGGGGGCAATGCAGTGAAAGGAGGAATTTGAGAGGTTAAACAAAGTTTCTGATTGCAGTGTGACTTGTGAACATTGGGCACACTCAAACAATTTGTATGCCTAACTAAAAATGAAAGAATAGCCACATGTTTGTAATACTCATTCTGGGTTCATGCTCCCAACGTCCAGTCCCACTAGTTCCTGGCTACTCCTCACTGAAGAATTTTAAAAATACTGGGTTGAGGTATCTAGTACTTTTATTTCTGAATCCTTATTTGGTATTCTCTTTATCAGTCAACCAATAGTTTCTATTAGCTTTTAGTAATGAGTGTTTAGGTATAGCCAAAACAGTAGGTATAAATAACATTCCCTTCATCCTGTGACACCTTTTCCCCTTGTATATACAAGGTCTCTGGGGTGTGGGCTCAAATTTAATATACAGTGGTAATGATGCAGCTATGTGGTGAATATATGTGTCTAAGAGGTACTTAGAGCCCAGCTGGTGGTGCAGTGTATAGAATGCCGGGCCTGGAGTTAAGACCCGAGTCCAAATGTGGTCTCAGACATTTATTAATCATGTGACCCTCAGTTTCCTCAACTGTAAAATGGGAATAAAGACATCTACCTCCCAGTGTTGTTTTGAGGATCAAACGAAATAATGTTTGTAAAGTGCCTGGCACATAGTAGGTGCTATGTAAATATTATCTATTATTATTACTTCCTGACTCCTGGTCTCAGAAGTCCTTTTGTTTCTTTATTTTTCATAAGGTTCCTAGCAGATGTATAGATTTCTGTTGGACTCTATGAATTAATGTCTTTCTGTGTGGATTGCTGACATTTCTGTTACAAGGGGTCATTCACTTCTTTGGGGGCGAGGGGAGGAGACTGCTTTTCTCCATCTACAGATGCTTCTATTATTTGCCATCAGTTTGGCAGGCTCTGCTTGGTGGTGGGATATCTTTGATGGCTTTGGTGGATATTGCAGTCAGTTACTCCTTCACAACTTATTGGTCCTGAATGTCTTAATTGAAACAAACCAACAAATAAAAGCCTGTGAACAAAGTCTCAGAAGGCGATAACATGGGACTAGAAGTAATATGTCCAAAGTATCCAGGTGCAAATACACCACTCAGCCAACTCATGGATTTCTTATACATCTTTTTATTGTCCATTTGCATATAATAGGCATTCAGTAAATATTTATTGAATTAATAAATAAAACTCAGTTCTGGTGCTAGGGATTGGGCAGGAAGATATTCTAATTCTTCTTAGTAAACTCTCAAAGGAATTTACTCTCTCCTCTATATATTAGAGAATTAGACCTTATTTATATAAAGTGGGAAAAAAGTAAGGTGATTGAAAAAAAGTCCATTAAGGGCTAATGTGAATTGTTTTCCTGAATTTCAAATTATGTTATCCCTTCTATTAACATATATGATCACGGATTATCTTTACTGATAAATGCACACTTGAAAATATGTTAACTTTGGTTTTTATGCTAAGCTATATGAGATTTAGATATGTAAGAAAGTCATAAGGAAAAGATTATTGAATTTTTTCCTCTGTTTTGATTATCTATCAAACAGTTGTATCTCAGCTTTTGAAAAGTATGTACTTCTGTTGACAATGGACTTGTGAGGTTTGAACTTTAAAAATGAAACAGGTCATGAGTAATCAAAATATGAAACTATATAGATTTTAGCTATCAAAGGATTGTTAAATATTACTTGGTATCACTGAAACTAGTAATTAAATCTACTTTGGCTGTGACTTAAGTCACATGAAGTCTCTAAAATGTATGGCATTTTAAAAAATTACTTGTGGGTTTAAATTTTAAGCAAAATTTGCTTTGATATTTAATTTAACTTTCTATCCAGGAACATAAAGAGCTAGGATAAAGAAACACTTGGAACCAGTCCTGAAAAATAAAAGTATTATAATCTTTTAGAATACATATATTCATATGTAGGTGGTTTTCTTTAATTATTAAGAATAGTTTGAATTTTTCATAGAAATGAAAGTTTGAGAGTTTCATTTTAATTCACAGTACCCTGAACTTGGCGTTAATGTTCTGCCTAAACATGAGTTTTGTTTCTTGAATGGAAAAAAAAAATTACTTAAGCCAGTTTTCTTCATTCCTGCAAGAATAAAAAAATCTGGAGTATTTATTTTGTACTGTTCTAGTGACAAACAATTGAGTTGGCTTTTTCCCTCAACTTCTATTAATTCCATTTAAGTGTTTACTATGTACTTGTGTTTTCAGTTAAATATTTGAATTACAATATCATTAAAATGGTTTCCACTCAAACAGTAGCTATTTTTCATATTTTTTTAAAAACAAGTCCCGCTGATGAAATATATTCAGTACAGATGTAGGAATAATCCTATTGACCTTAGTGGGCCTCTGTGTGCTAAAATTTTCTGCACCTCTATTCAAGTCACGTCTATTGTTATAAAATATAGTTGCAGTCAGTCTGTATGAAGATTGGAATTCACACCCTCTCCTGCCTTCGCCAGGTTTTTAACATCTTAATGGCTTTGTTCATCTTAGACTTGATGGCTGCTTTTTCAGATTCAGGATTTTACAATGGATATTATAAAACTTACCATAATCATTGCTTAATAAGAATATAAGGGTAATCTTTGTTTGAAATTATCTTGGCTTAAGTTTTCCATTTTAATGTAGGGTTCTGAAAACATACACACTGTAGGAAGAACAAAACCATAGAAATGAAGTGAGGAAATATATTTCAGTTGAGTGCTGCAAATCAAAATGTGATAGAACATTGACATTCTGGTAGCTGAGTTAAAGCACAGTTGTGGATTATTTATAAAATGAAAAGACCCTGTAGATTTTTTTTAAAAAATATGCTTTGCATAATTTTCAGACTGCAGTTCTGGATAAATAAAAATTCATAGCTTGAAATAACTTTATGTAGCTAGTATATTGTCTGTATAAATACATATACAGGAATATATATCTCATTGGTGTTTCCTTTTGATTTACAATTCTATTAGCATATTAGACTAAGTTTTAAGTTTCTTACTGATTATATTTTGGACTATTCTGGGAAAGAATATTTAGTAAATTATTTTGAAAAATAGCATGTTTATTATTTAAGCTACAAAATGGAAACAAGGTTCTTTTACTTTTAGCATTTAAAAGCTACGTTGCTTTGATATTTCAACTAGTAAGACTACTTTATTGGCCAAAGAATTAGGTAATTGAATTTTTAAATGACAACTCTCTTCTATGTAGCATTTAAGATTTGCAAAGCATTTTTTTGTTGGAACAACCCTTTGTGATAGCCTGGGCAAACATTATCCTCATTTTACAAATTGAGAAATTAAGGCAATTAGTTGAATTTTTGATGGTCATAGCTAATATGTTTCTGTTAGTTAACTAATCAATTTGTAGCACAATTTGAGTAGCATTCTTCTTTGCCACATTGTCCATAGTTTGAGAAAACTGTGTGTGAGAAAAGGACCTGTTCACTTTTTATTATAGAGTTTAGCTAAAGTTGGAAAAATAGTGCTTTCTCCCTAAGTAAATTTTCCAGGTACCTTCAGTTTATCACTTTTAGGTGATAGAGTTTTTAGTTTGTACATTTTTTAAATGGGAAATTTTCTAAAAAAATATTATACACTTCTGCCGTTGTATATTATATGGATCATAATTTAAATTACTGATGATGATTTGGAATTATCACTTGGTATAAGATGATGAAGTATAGAAAAGATCTTAGAGATGATTGAATTTAATTCGATAAACAGTTATTTAGTTTTAATCTTTGCAAAGGACTCTAAGAATTCCAGGAGAAAAAAAATAAATCCACCTTCCCTGTATGGACCTTTTCTCTTCTCCCAGCTTGGGAAAAAATTTTCACAAAAATAAGTTTAAAGTAAATTGAGAAGAAATATAATCTATTAAAAATAAATCATTTTTCACATCTTTTGGGTTTTCCATTACCTAAACTTCCCTCTGTATGCCTTCCCTTTCCTCCCTGCCCCAAGAGTCCTTCCACTTAACAAAAAAAAAGTTTTCAATCTAAGAAAAAGAAAGAAACAATGGGGGGGAGGAACAAAACTAATCAATATGGAGGGAGGAATTTGGCAATATATAATGTTCCACACCTGTGGAGGTGGGAGGGTGATTGGGGCTCCTCTGTAAAGGAGTGGGGAGACAGCTGTTTCTTCTCAAATCTCTTCTTTGGGGCCAAGGTTGTTCTTTGTAATTTTTCGACATTCATTTTCTACTTTACTTGGTGGTGGTTCTTTACATTTACATTGTTGAAGTATATTGTTTTCTTTGTCTACTTCACTTGGCAGCAGTTCATGGAAATCTTTATATACTTCATTATATCCATCATATTTGTAGTTTCTTATTGCTTATTCATTCTATTATATTCATATATAACAGTTTGTTTAGCCATTCTCCATCAATAGTCTTCTACCTCTGTTTCTTGTTCTTTGTTACTATAAAAAGTGCTACATTAAACATTTTGTTGCATGGTGAGGACTTCATTTTTATCAATAACTACCTTGGAGTATATTCCTAGCCATGGAATGATATGGCCATTTTAGTCACTTCATTTGAATAATTCCAAATTGCTTTCCAGGTGGGAGTACTAATTAACAGTTTCACCAACAACACATTAGTGTGTCCATCTTTCCACAACTCCTCCAGTATTAACTTCTGATCCTATGCTAAAAGCTCATTTATTTAGCTTCACATCTTATTTGGCTCTGTTTCTTTATTGTACTATTCTATAATAGCCCATCAAGTCACTTTTTACCTATATAGTACATTAAATCTTCTGTGCTTTTGATAGGCTTTCTAGTAGATTTCTTGTTTCTTTGACTGTCAATTTTTTTTGTAGTGAGGGTGCTTGCCTCTTACTGTGACTTATTAGACTTGAGTTTATAGTAAAAGTAAATAGTCCTTGAGTGGAAAGGCCTGAGGGGCTGTCCTGAACATAGAGCCAATAAGCTTTATTTAATTTAATGACTTTGCATTATCTATTTTGTCTGCTTAGAGGTCTTTTGTCAATTTAATTAAATCTTACTTTTCTTATATCCTTGACCTTGTATTTAATCTGAGTCTCATGTTAATAGATAGTATAATTACTTCATTAAGTAAAAGGTGATATGTATCATGTATTTCTGTTGTAGATAGCTAAGTAGTAAGACCTATATGTATGCAGTCAGCCTCTCTTAACTAAAGTTTTTCTCTTATTGTTTATTTGTTCATCTTTGTTGCTTAATCTTTAATCATAGGCATTATCAATCTTCTTCATGTAGCAAACGTTCTAGTGTTTGATTTAGAATTAAGTACTGTCATTCATTGATGATATCTAATTTGAGAGGTTAAAACATTTCATATAAAAGGTGTTATTTTGAACAGTTTTGAATATTTGTGAAATAAAGTTCACAATTGAAATCTACAGGAGAGAATTTAAAAAAACCCACTAAACATTCCTAGACACCAGGAACATTAAGCTCATGACTTTGATTTATACTAGTTTTCACATTAAAGAATTTTATGACTTTTGAAAGATTATCACATTTTTGCATTGAATTTCAGTTCATATACAGTCTACAGAAATTAATTTAGAATTTTTAAAAGATTATAAAGCATGTAGAACTTGATGGTAAGCCATGCTTCTGAATAATTCTTAAATTGATTAGAAGTTATTTTTTCCAAGTTTGAATTAAGTTCCATGTACTTTATTAGATCCTCCCCCCCCCCCCCCCCCCCAAGGTACGCCGATTAGTCAGGTAGGCTCATTTGAAACTAATGGATAATAGCGTTAAGTTGTGTAACTTGCCATACCAGTTTTACAGTGTTTTTGTTTTGCTTAAAGTAGATGAAAGGTTTATTTAAGTGTGGCCACACTAGTACTGCATTCCTGATGATCTTGGTAGGTTAATGACAATCTTTGTCATAGAAATCAGGAAATGTGGGTTGAGCCTCCTGGATGCTTATATGGTTGGTTCATTAAAATGCTACCTACAGAAGAACAGAGATTGTCGGAAGAACTTGATAGGTAATGCTGCCTTTTGTGTGTCTTAACACGATTCTAATTTCTGTTTATTTGATCTTTTGACACTGAAATGTTTTCTGATATTCTGTAAGGGACTACTATAATAAGATTTTTAGAAAAAAATCATCTCGATAAATTTATTTACTTTTGTCTAAGCTTTAGTTTGTTTTAATGTAGGTGTTTTGGCTTAGTACTGGCTTTGTTACATTGTCAAATTGTATACTTTCTCTTCTGGTAACACATTCTACATCATTTAACTGAACTACCTTGACTTAAATGAAGCAGCTTTGCTGGGCATTCTTATTGTTAATGAAATAGTTAATGTTTATATAGATTGAGTTGAAAAGTTGCTGGACTTGAAACTTAGGGATGTTAGCAGGTTTGAGTGTTTAAAGCAATTTAACATCTGTCAAACTCAGCTAAGGTTCTTTTTTTTTAAATTAAATTAGTAGATAGAGATTTCTTTGTTTCCCAGTCATTCTTGTGAGGCATATATATTTGTGTATATGCTGGTGTGGAAGAAAAACTGTACATCAGTAACACTGTTTTGGGGCTTGTGTGCTTTTTCTTTTTGTTTATCTGAAATTTACTAAAAATGTGGATGAAGGCATTTAAGGCAAAATTATGATTCATTTAAAGAAATGTATCTATGAGAGTAAAGACTTTGAAAGGAAGTATTTTAGCCCATTATAGCAGAGTTATATATATATTTGTAAGAAATCAGTGGGATAAGAGAAGGTAAATGTGAGATTTGGCAAGCAAGACTTAAAGAAGTAGGGAACAGAGGAAAAGGATCTTTTCAGAAGTATTGATTTCTCCTTCCTATTCTACTTATTTAGTAGTAGTATTGACTCCAGTGCTGCACTAATTTGGATCTAATCTTACAATGAGATTGCTAATTTAAAATTTTCATCTTATTGCTATTGTTTCTAAGATGTTATTAAGAGTTGAATTTGTGTAGCACTTTAAAGTTAAAGTCTTGTTTTTGAGGTACTTTACACATATTATCTCATTTGATAATCAAAATAAGCATGTGAGGTAGGTAGTACAGATATTATCTCCTTTAAAATGATGAGGAATCTTAAGACCTAGAAAGGTTTTCTGTGGTTGTAATAACTAGTTACTTGTCATGAATAGTATTTGAACCCAGGTTTCTCCTGATTGCCTAATATCTTTTCCATATTCTATAAACCTCATTACTTAGGATGTTGAATGAGGTAAAAAAAAAAATTGTCTTTTTAAGACATAAGCAGATACATGGCTAGCACAGTTGCATTCTGCTTATAGCATTGTTGCATACTACTTGTATACTTATTCTCCCTATGGTGTTACGGAATTGAGAATTATCTCAAAAGGGAGAGATAATATGATCATTTTTGGCTAGAAGTGACTATATAATGGACCTAATAGTCCTAGTGTTGGAATATTCAGTTTATCTTATTATGACTAGTATTTAGTAGTTCATCATAATTGAATAACATAAAAAGTTTGAAAAGTCAACAACATAGCTTTAAATTAGGACTTTTCCCTTTCTTCTACTGTATTTCATTTAAAAAATACAGTTTCAGACAAGAGATTTTTCCCAAAGTCTTTTTAGACGTAGTATGCCTTTTATATAATTTTAAAAATCAGTACTAGTTTTTTCCCCATCTTGTTTTGTGTTGTCTTCATGGCTTTTATACTTGTAATGGTGACTTTTGCTATGTCTACTCATGTTTAGTTTAAAATTGAGGTATGTATATCTATATGGATGGAAATATGCTATTGACTTCTATCAGTATCTTATCAAAGGCCCAATTGCTTTTGCATATTTCAGAAAAACATTCATTTGAACTATAGGAATTTCATTGTAAAGATCTAATATCTTAGGCTAGTTATTAGGAATTTTCTGTGGTTATAGCTAAGTGATCAGGGCAGGAGGGTCCAAGGATGAGAAATGGTAGTTTGTACAGTTTTAACCCCTGGTCTAGACAAAGCTGCCTGGATTCTCAAGTGTCAAGAAGCTTACCATGTAGATGACATTGGCGTTGCTGGAAGTTCATAAAGGTAAAAAGGTAATAAAGCCTTAGTGCAAATTAGATTATCTATTTATACATACACATATAATATATACATTTTATTTATATTTATATGTGTTTTGCAAACTTTAAAGCACCATATAAATGTTAGCTATTACATTGGCTTCTATACCATGAAAACTTAATAAATGGTGCCAAAAAAGTTACTTTATTTCAACATGGAAGGTCTCTGAAGCTGATGGAAGTTTTTGAGATTTGCTACATAGTTAGCCTTCTTAACTTTTCTGCTTGTAACCTTTGGCTCTGTTGATCATCATCTCTTCCTTCATGATGAATCTCTCCTCTCTAGGTTTTCATGACACTGTTCTCTGCTAGTTCTCCTCCTACCTGTCTGACCACTCCTTTTTAGTCTCCTTTGCTGGCTCCTATTACCTGTGGGTGTCCCCAAGACTGTCCTGGGTACCCTTCTCTTTTCCTTCTACACTTTCTCACTCGATTATTGTGCTTATGCAGATTCCCAGATTTGTATACCTATCCCCAATTTCTCTTCTGAGCTATAGTCCCGTATCAATAATTGTATTTTGAACATCTTGAATTGCTTGTGGCATAGGCATCTAAAACACCAGATATTCAAAATAGAATTAGTTCTCTTTCTCTCCAAAATGCCCTTTTCAGCTTTCGTTTTCTAGCCCTTGGCACCTCCATCCTACCAGTCACCCAGGCTTACAGCCTCATTGTGTCATCTTCTATATCTCATTCTTACTCAATCTATATATCCAGGCTATGAAAAAAAAATATCTTGTCCTTTTTGCTTTCACAGTACATTCACTATATATTCTGGTCTATCCCTTTGTACAGCTGCCACTCTTCTCCCATCACAGACCCTGGTCACTTTTCACCTGGAGAAGTAGCCTGTCCACCTTATCTCCCTTCTTCGAGTCTTCTCTCCCTCTCTGCTTCAGCCTCCATTCAGATCAGTAGCTCAGGTGGCTCCCTACTACCTACCACCTCCAGAATCTATCTTTCCTTCTTGTCTTCCTCATTCTGCTCCCCTCCCCTCTCCCTTTTCACCATCCCTCCCTGTGTCCACATAGGGAATCGTACCTTACCTGTGGGTTCTCTGCCTAAAGGAATATAAATTTTGATCGCTGAAACCTCACAAGTTATCTTGGAGTTTATGGGCTAGATTTCTTATTAAGGACCACACCTTAAACCCAAATCACTCTGGCTTTCATTGATTGGCCAACAGTAGGTCCCTTCCCAAGCCTCACTTGATCTTTATTTGGTCTCAGATGGCTCAGAATGAGAGTAAATAGTAATTGTTTTTGTTTTGGCCAGAATCCCAGAGGATCTTCCCCTCCCACACTGATTTTTTTTTTCAATTAGGCAAGAGAGACCATTCTTTGCCTCATTTCTTACCTAGCCTTAATCACTAAATGGGCATTGCCTCAGTCACACCGAGACCTGGGAAAGACCTTAGCTTAAAAAGGTCAAAGACTCCTACTGCATCTCCAGTTGTCCTGATCTATGTCTTGCCACTAGACCCAGAGGGCTGCAGATGAGAGAGTGAGGCTGGTGACTTTGCCTAGCCCTGCCTCACTTAAATCCAATTCACTTGCAGGTCATGGTATCTTCCCGATCTCATGGTCTTCTTTGAGGATGAAGGACAAACAATAACAGCTACCTTCAGGATCAAATTGAGTCTTCTCCTTGGTATTTAAAGCCTATCACAGTTTAGCCCCTGCCTATCGTGGTCATGCATTCTGTGATCCAACTACATTGGCCCACTTGATCTTGCCTTTATACAACACTCCATTTCTTAATTCTTTGCTTTTTAACCACCTATCTTATATGCCTGGAATGCTTTCCCTTCTTGCATCCTAGCTTCCCCATTTTTTTTCGTGACTCAGCTCAAATCTAATATTCCTCCAAGATAAATAACATTTTCTATATGTCCAGTTGCTAGTTGTTGCCTCCATTAGAATGTGAGCTTCTTAAAGAGCTTCTTGTCTCTCTTTACATCCCCTCTGCCTAGGATAGTACCTGGCACATACTAAGTTAGTCAGTAAACATTTATTAAGCATTTGCTATGTTCTAGGAACTGAGCTAAGGGCTGCGGATATTAATAAAGGCAAAAGACAGCCCCTTTGCTCAAGGAGATTACAGTCTAGTGAGAGAAACACCATGCAAACAACCATATACAAACAAGAATTATACAGGATGAATGGGATATAATCAACAAAAGGAGAGTATTAGCATTGAGAGGGATTAGGAAAGGCTTCTTGCAAAAGGGAAGACTTTAGTTGAGACTAATCAGGGAAACTGGGAGGTAGAAATGGGGAGGGAGAGAGTTCTGGGCATGGAGATCAGCCATTAAAAAATTTCAGAATGTATCAAATTGAATAGTAGGGGTGATAATGGACATCCTTGTTTTACCCCTGATCTTATTGGGAATGCATCTAGCTTATCCCCATTACAAATAATGCTTGTTGATGGTTTTAGGTAGATGCTATTTATAATTTTAAGGAAGGTTCCTTTTATTCCTATGCTTTCTAGTGTTTTTGATAGGAATGGGTGTTGTATTTTGTCAAAGGCTTTTTCTGCGTCTATTGAGATGATCATATGGTTTCTGCTAGTTTTGTTGTTGATATGGTCAATTATGCTAATAGTTTTCCTAATATTGAACCATCCTTGCATTCTTGGAATAAATCCTACCTGGTCATAGTATATTATTCTCGTGATAAGTTGCTGCAATCTTTTTGCTAATATTTTATTTAAAATTTTTGCATCAATATTCATTAGGGAAATTGGTCTATAATTTTCTTTCTCTGTTTTGACTCTACCTGGTTTGGGTATTAGTACCATATTTGTGTCATAAAAAGAATTTGGTAGGACTCTTTCTTTACCTATTTTCCCAAATAGTCTGCAAAGTATTGGAATTAGTTGTTCTTTAAATGTTTGATAGAATTCACATGTGAAACCATCTGGCCCTGGAGATTTTTTCCTAGGGACTTCATTGATGGCCTGCTCAATTTCTTTTTCTGAGATGGGGTTATTTAGAAATTTTACTTCCTTTTCTGTTAACCTGGGCAGTTTATGTTTTTATAGATATTCATCCATATCTCTAAGGTTGTCAAATTTATGGGCATACAATTGGGCAAAATAATTCCTAATTATTGTTTTGGTTTCCTCTTCATTAGAGGTGAACCTTTTCACCCTTTTCATTTTTGATACTGGTAATTTGATTTTCTTCTTTCTTTTTATTAATCAAGTTGACCAAAGGTTTATCAATTTTATTGGTTTTTTCAAAAAACCAGCTCTTTGTTTTATTTATTAATTCAATAGTTTTCTTGGTTTCAATTTTATTAATCTCTCCTTTGATTCTCAGTATTTTTAATTTGGTATTTAATTGGGGATTTTTGATTTGCTCTTTTTCTAGCTTTTTCAGTTGTATGCCCAGATCATTGATCTCCTTTTTCCCTAATTTATTCATGTAAGCATTTAGGGATATAAAACTTCCCCTAAGAACTGTTTTTGCTGCATCCCGTAAGTTTTGGTATGTTGTTTCATTATTGTCATTCTCTTGAATGAAGTCACCCCTTCTATTCAATTTGGTACTAGAAACATTAGCTGTAGCAATAAGAGAAGAAAAAGAAATTGAAGGAATTAGAATAGGAAAAGAAGAAACTAAATTATCACTTTTTGCAGATGATATGATGATTTATTTAGAGAATCCTAGAGAATCAAGTAAAAAACTACTTGAAATAATAAACAACTTTAGCAAAGTTGCAGGATATAAAATAAACCCACATAAATCCTCAGCATTCCTATACATTACCGATAAAACCCAACAGCAAGAGATAGAAAGAGAAATTCCATTCAAAGTTACTGTAGACACTATAAAATATTTGGGAGTCTATTTGCCAAGACAAACCCAGGGCCTATATAAACATAACTGTGAAACACTTTTCACATGAATAAAGTCAGATCTAAATAAATGGAAAAATATCAGTTGCTCATGGTTAGGCCGAGCTAATATAATAAAAATGACAATTTTACCTAAATTAATCTATCCAGTGCCATACCAATCGAACTACCAAAAAATTATTTTACTGAGCTGGACAAAATAATAACAAAATTCATATGGAAAAACAAGAGGTCTAGGATATCTAGGGTAATTAATGAAAAGAAATGCTAGAGAAGGTAGCCATCAAAACTACCTGGTACTGGCTAAGAAACAGAGGTGTGGATCAGTGGAATAGGATAGGAATACAAGATGGAGAAGTCAGCAACTATAGCAATCTACTCTTTGATAAACCCAAAGAGGCCAGCTTCTGGGCTAAGAATTCACTATTTCACAAAAACTGTTGGGAAAATTGGAAAATGGTAGGGCAGAAACTGGGCATAGACCAATATCTTACACCATATACCAAAATAAAGTCAAAATGGGTTCATGATTTAGGAGTAAAGGCTGATACTATAAGTAATTTGGGAGAGCAAGGAATAGTTTACTTATCAGATTTATGGAAAAGAAAAGAATTCATGACCCAAAAAGAGATAGAGAGCATTACAAAATGCAAAATGGATAATTTTGATTATGTTAAATTGAAATGTTTTTGTGCAGAAAAAGCCAATGCAACAAAAATTAGGAGGGAAGAAGAAAATTGGGAGAAAATCTTTACAACTAGTGTCTCTGATAAAGGCCTCATTTCTAAAATATACAAGGAACTGAGCCAAATATATAGGAATACAAGCCATTCCCCAATTGAGAAATGGTCAAAGGATATGAACAGGCAGTTTTCAGAGGAAGAAATTAAAGCTATCTACAGGCATATGAAAAAATGCTCTGGATCACTACTGATTAGAGAAATGCAAATCAAAACAACTCTTAGATCCCACATCTCTCCTGTCAGATTGGCTGAAATAACAAAACAGGAGGATGATAAATGCTGGAGAGGATGTGGGGAAATTGGAACATTGTTGCATTGCTGGTGGAGTTGTGAGCTGATCCAGCCATTTTGGAGAGTAATTTGGAACTACGCCCAAAGGGCGTACCTTCATACTCTTTGACCCAGCAATACCCCTTCTAGGGTTGTATCCCAAAGAAATCACACAAGCGGGAAAGGGACCCATATGTACAAAAATATTTATAGCAGCTCTCTTTGTGGTAGCCAAGAATTGGAAATCAAAGGGATGCCCATCAATTGGGGAATGGCTGAACAAGCTGTGGTATATGAAGGTAATGGAATACTATTGTGCCATAAGAAATGGGGATGATACGGACTTCATAACAACCTGGAAAAACCTACACGACATAATGCTGAGTGAGCGGAGCAGAGCCAGGAGAACATTGTACACAACCACATATATATATATATATGGATTCCATGAGGACCAACCCTGACAGACTTCGCTCTTCTCCGCAACACAAAGTGCAAGGACAACTCCAAAGGACTCACAATGGAGAATGCTATCTACATCCAGAGAAAGAACTATGAAGTTTGAATGCAGATTGAGGCACACTTTATGCTCGCCTTTTTTCTTCTCTTTTGTTTTTGTTTTTGGGTTTTTTTTTTGGTTCTGTTTCTTCTTTCTCGTGATTCATTCCATTGGTCATAATTCTTCTCCACAACTTGACTAGTATATAAATTAATTTCATGTGAAGTTATACGTGGTAGTTATATGAGATTCCATGCTGTCTTGGGGAGGGAGGGGAGAAAATCTGGAACTCAAAATTATGTAGAACCATGTGTTGTAAACTAAAAATAAAAAAAAATTAAAATTAAAAAGAAAAAAAATTTCAGAATGAGGGGATGAAGTGTATAGTGTTAGGAAGAGCAAGGAGGCCAATATGACTAGATCATAAAGTGGGAGACTTGAAGTCAAATGAAAAGGTTTGGAAAGGGGTGACTAGGTAGTGCAGTAAGTAGAGCACTGGCCCTGGAATCAGGAGGACCTGAGTTCAAATCCAATCTCAGACACTTGACACACTTACTAGCTGTGTGACCTTGGGCAAGTCATTTAACCCCAATTGCCCTGCCTTCCCCTCTCAAAAGAAAAAAGCTTTAAAAAAAGGTTTGGAAAGTCCATTGTGATGGTTAAGATAGTGAAGGCCCAGTTGTGATTATGTAACTGAAACTTCTAGTGAATCCACCTAGTATAATTTTAGGATCATCTTCAAATTCGTTTAGTAGTTGTAGGGGTGAATAAGAGCAAATGCAGCAGGTGGTAGGAATATTCCAGGCTTGAGGCTTGGCAGGGTAAGATCAGGCAATAGGATCAGGGTTCAGGGGATTCTAAAGAGATTATAGTCTGTGCAGGGTTTAGGAAAGAACTAAGGAGTAGAGGTAGGAGAAGTCACATGAGGATGAAGGACAGGGTTTGGCATTGCAAGGAAGGGGACTAGGCACACATTTCCCCCTTTGGTTCTGGTACAGTCAGATGAGTACACTTCTTATTGAGACAACAGATTTTGATAAGAGTTCATGAGTATTTAAGTGGCACATTGGTGGTGAGGGCAAGATCCAAAGGTATGACCATCCCTGCGTGTAGCCGAGGGAGAGGAGTGGGTCATGGGAAATGAGTAAGTTGAAGAATTGGAAAATTAGGGTATTTGAAAAAGTATTTCTATCTCTGATTTTGTAGGTATCAAAATTCCCTCTATGTGGGAGGGCAAGAATTGGAGAAGAGAGAGACTGTGAGCCAGGCATTGAAGTCACTGAGGAAGGATTCAGAGTGCCCTGGAATCTTGATTGGGTAATAAACATGGAATGTATGAACTGCTAATCATGGTTACTAATCTACTATTGTCTTCTGATATTCTTCCTACACTATTTCCTCTCAGTCTTTACTGAATGATGATGGTGGTAAAGGGAGATCCAGGAAGTAGCAACGGAGAAGGAAACAGTATTCCAATTCTCCCGCCACAACCAGTGAGTCGGGATGAATGAGTGAAAGTGCAGCCAGTAAGAGCCATTTCTCAGTGTGTGCAAGAAGATGGAAGAATCAGAGGAAAAGACTTACGACGAAAGCTCATTTGTTAGCTATGGAGCAGGCATTCCAGATAGCACCGTGTAAGGGGTGGTCCTGGATAGTTTTCTAGTGAAACATTGCAGGGATTTGATTGAGGAGAATGTGTAACAGAGTGGTTAGTGAGGGACTAAGAATGAGGTTTGAGTGATTGTAAGGTGGGTTCAGAATTGTTAGAATGGGGAGGCATTGATGTAGGGTACAGGAAATGCTTAGTAAATTCTTGTTGTGTGATTGAAAGTTATCCCACCACATGGAAGGTTCGTTTGGGAAGCTTAAATTTTACTGTGTGCAGGGTAGATACACAAATTTTCAAATATGAGTTGAGGAAGGAGAGAAAACTCAGTTCAGGAGATCTGGGAATTGTTTGAAGTGCCTGAGCTTCATTTTGGATGATGATGATTAGGATTAGGGGTTTAGGGATAGTTGAAGTTAAGAAAGGAGTTTCTAGAATACCGCAAACTAGGAATAGCATTGCTTGCTTATGTGAATGCTTAGCTTCAGTTTAGGAATCAGCTAGTCATTCATTTTAGCCATAATACAGATTTATGTGAAGGGGAATAATGCAAAGTAATAATGGTTATGTTGGAAATAGATTGTAGAAAGCCTCAAGTACCAGAGTAAGAAAGTTGTGTTTTTAGTATAATGTTGAAAATTTTAGCTAAAGAATTTTTGAAGATGAGCAAATTCTGATAATATATGCATTCCCAAATATGTTAATCTGGTAGTAAATCAAACGCTTAGGAAAATTGAATTAATTCTTTTTACTACTTTAAATGTGAGAAGTGGTTGGTGATTTCATTGGCTCTGTGGATTCAATTATCATCTCTGTGCTGATTCTCAAATATACTTACTCAGCCCTTACCTTTTAACTGACCTTTAATCTCTCACTTCCAACTTTCTCTTAGATATTTTGAACTGAATGTTCCATAGTCATCTTAAACCCCAAATGTCCAAAACTGAACTCATTCTCTTTCCCTTGAAACTCCACTTTTAACTTCCCTGTTACTGTTGAGGTAAAAGGTCTTCCCAGTCCCCCAAAATTGCAATCCACATGTTATCCTTGGTTCCTTACTCTTTTCAGTCTTCTTATACTTCATTACTCTCCACACATTTTTTTTTCCATTCAGTGACACTGGCCTTCTTGCTGTACCACAATCAAGACACTCAACCGTTAAGCCCTGGGCCTTTCTCAGGCTATCCCCAATGCCTGGAATGCTCTCTCCCTTCTCATCTCTAACTACTGTCTTCCTTGACTTCCTTTAATTAAGGCTCAACTAAAATTTGATCTTATGCAGGGATTCTTTCACAGTTTCTCTTTAATTCTTCTGCCTTTTCTCTTTTAATTACTTCCTACTTATCCTGTATATAACTTGTTTGTACATATTGTTTCCTTGTTGTATCCATTAAGCCCTGTGAGCTCAGGGACCATCTTTTGCCTGTTTTTCTATCCCCAACACTTAACATGGTACCTGGAACATAGAAATGTTCACTGAGTCAGTGACATACCTCTCCTCTCCATTTTGTCACAAAGTCTTGTCAGTTCTACCTTGACAACATCTTTCAGTATTTCCCCCACCCCCATTAAGGCCTTCATCAGCCTCCAGCCTAGACTTTTGAAATAGCCTTCTGGTTTATTCCTGAATTTCAAGTCTGTCCCTATTCTAGTTTATCCTGCATTGATTTGTCAGATTGTTCTTCTAAAAGCACAAATTTGACCATGTCAGTAACACTCAGTGGCACCATATTACCTTCCAGAGGAAATAGAAAATCTTATATTTGGCTTTTTAAGCCCTCCATACTCTGTGTCCTTCCTTCTGTTCTGGTCTTATTATTATTACTCCTTAATCCGCTCCACATGTTCTGCAATCTGTTTCTGCACCAGATAGTACGTCTTACAACTGTATATTCTCTTTCTTTTTCTTCCGTCAGTTTTATTGATGTGGTCTTGTTATTATTTTTACATTACATAATTTATTTATAGGGTACTCTCAGAAATATGCATAATCATGCAAACCAAATTTCCTTAATGTCTGTATAAAAATATATATCTCATACTGTCCCTTTAGTTTTATCACCTTTCTGTATCGGATAGAATGTTTTTTCATTGGTCCTGTGGAATGATGAATGGTTATTGTATTCTTATAAAAAGGTAAAAGAAAAGGAAAAACAGCGTAGATCAGTACATTGAAAACATCAGAAAACATGTGAAATGGGCAACAACTGTGGACCTCCTACCTCCGTGAAGGGGTAGGTTGGGAATGTCCTTTCATATTTCTTTTTTCGAGTTATGCTTGGACTTTATAATTTTGCAATTTTCAGTTAATTTGTTATGCTTTTCTATTTACATTGTTATCGTTGTGTATATTGTTTTCTTGGCTCTCACTTTACCCTGCATTAGTTTATTTAGATCTTATCATGTCTCAGTCCTTAGATTCATCTGCCACAATTTGATAAGCCATTCCCCAATTGATGGACATCTATTTTGTTTCCAATTTCTTGCTATGAAAAAATGCTGTTTATAAATATTTTGGTGTATATGGTTACTTTCTTATTACTGGTTTACTTGGGTATAAATCTCACAATGGAATCTCTGGGTTAAAGGGTATTGGCAGTTTAGTCATCTTATTTGCATAATTCCAAATTGCTTTCCAAAATTCTTGCACCAGTTCACAGCTCCACTAACGGTCCATCAATGTGACTGTTGCCACAACCTCTCCAGCTTTGATTGTGGCATTTTTTTGTTATCCTTAAAAATTTGCAGTGTGTAAGGTGAAACTTCAGAATTGCTTTGTTTTCTAATTCCCTTAATATTCATGTTAATTGTCAATACTTTGCAATTCTTCTTTTGAAAACTGTTTATATTCCTCAGACCATCTATTGGGGAATGGCTTTTAGTATTTATAGGATTGAGTAGATTCTTTGTAGAAGCTTTGCAGTTTTCATGTAAGGAAAGTTATCTGTTTTATCTTTTGTAGTTTCCCCTGTACCTTGTTTGGTGAAGAATTCATCTATAAAACTGTTCATAGATCTTTCAAAGCAATGTTGTTGCTGCTACCTTGCATTATTCTGATTCTGTTCACTTCATTCTTCATTTTAGGTCCTCAAAATTGTTCTCTTTTAGTAATATTTGCTATAGTGTAAATTCTTCTGATTTTGAATCAGTTCTTATAAGTCTTTCCATGTCTTTTGTAATCATATGTTTCTTACTGTACAGTAGTACTCGTATCACATTCATGTACCAAAACTCATTCAAACATTCCTCAATTGATGGACATTCTTTTAGTTTGCAGTTTTTTGCCACCACAAAAAGAGCTGTGACAAATACTATTGTACGTAAAGGATCTTTTCCTTTTTGATTACTCTGTATTTTCACTTCCTGTCCCCATACTTAGGATGCTTCCCTTCCGCACCTTTGCCTCCTGGTTTCCTTCAAGCCCAAATACTGTCCTACTTTCTGCAAGAAGCTTTTGTTAGTCCTCCTTAACCTTAGTGTCTTTCCTCTGGTACTAATCTTGCTTCTATCTTATGTGTACATAGTTGATGGCATATTGGCTCCCCTATTATAAGAATGTGATTTAACTGAGAGCAGGGACTCTTTTTTTGCTTTTCTTTTTGTATCCCCAGTATTTAGCAGTACCTGGTTCATCGTAACATGGTTGCTGTTTAATAAATACTTGTTGAGTTTTCTTGATTTTATCAAGTTAAGTATATGACAGAACATATGAACCTTATGAAATAGGTTGGCTTGGATATGAGAGAAGCTGCTAGGTAGGTGTCTGGGTCTCATGGAAACTTCAGTTTAAAGTTTAGAAGTATCTAATTTTTTTAAATGCTAAAAATAGTTCAGATGCCTTTGCCTAGTTTTCAGGACCATTTCATGGATGTTTCTGTCTTTTTCTCTCTAGCTTTGAAGGTATTTAGCGGTACCTCTGTGTAATCTATAAGTCTTATCTATAACTCGTTGATGGTTTCACACAAATATTTTAATAGCTCATAATAATAGTAGTTGACACCTAGGATTTTTTCAATTTTATAATACTATTGGTTTGGTTATGTCAGCAGTTTTCCTCTCATTATGTAGAAGAGGAGTTTGCAATTTCAGATAGTTTTTGAACATAGTCTTATAGTTAAATGCCTAAGGTGTGAATTGAACCTGAGTCTGTCCTGACCCCACCCAAAAGCACTTTGTGACTTTGAACCATATTGCTAAATATATATGTATTCTTTTTAAATTAATGGTGTTGTTTATGATTATAGAATATATGATGTCTAGTTCTTTTACCTTTAAATTATAGGAGTCTTCAGTTTTCCTACTTGGAATGAATAATAACTGCTTTCTCCTTCAGTATAGTTGAGGCACTTGTCACTACATGTAGATAGAATCATCTTAAATATAAGCCATTCTTCATATGAGAATTCAATACATCTTATCAGGAATCCTGATTTAAACTTCAGACCATTCTGTTGCTTTTGAAAGAAGAAGCAGTCAGATTTCAGACTCCAATGTTATCACATTTGACCATAGCTTGGATAATTCAGATTGTACTAAAACTTAGTCTGTATCCAGGTAATGAAACGTACCTAAAGTTAAAATCTGAAATATAAAAATACGTAACTTAGTGACTGTTAACCTGTTTTTAAGATGATTGTGTTTTGAATGCACTTACACATCCCTTCCCCCATTATGATTTATAATTGCATTTGGATTCAATTTTGAGGAGCAACAACCATTTAGGAATTCAGTTAGTTAAAAGAATGTTATAGTGATGCAAAAAGTCTCTGAAATTCAATTCAGTAAGTTCAGTAAAAATTTATTAGGAATGAGTATAAGGCATGATGTTAGGGTGATAATCCCTACCCTCAAAGAGCTTACATTCTTTTGGAACCAACCAGATAATTGTCTTTGCATAACTTACTGGAAAAAAAAAAAGTATTGCTTGTTCATTTGACAGCAATGAACCCCCTGCTAAGTCAATTGAATTCCCGAAGGATTTTTTTTATTCTACTTAGGATGTGGAATAAAAACAGGTAAAGAGATAATTATACACACTAGTTTAAGAAGCACTGCCAAACTAGGGAGTATATACTTATTTGTCCGAGAGCAAAGCCTTGAAAAGAGCTCACATTTTTAAGAGGTGGAGATGATAAAGGGGTGAATTCCAAGTGTGAAAGCCAGTTCAAAAGCATGGGTGAGAGATTGGACTCCCTACAGTAAGTAGACTAGGCTCCTCCTCTTATGTAGTTTATTAAAACGGTTTTAATTTAGAACTTAACAAGTAAGAAAATGAGGATTTTTATATTCGTAGAAAAGAAAAAATATTTTCTGTGTAACTATTTCTATTATGTATTATATACAGCTTTTAAATGTATTATACATTCACCTTGCAGTTTTCTAGGCTTCCCATTTTGTGCTTTTTTCCTGGATTTTCTTTTGTTATCTGCAGTTTAAAAAAGAAAAATTCCCGGCTCGCTCTTCTCTCCCTCTTTCCTTGCCTTTTTGCCCCACCCCTACTCCCCTTCCCTTTCTGCTTCTACAGACCCTTTTTCTAGAGATAAGCAAAGAAACTAGAAAAAAAAATAGGCATAATCAAGCAAAACAAATTCCAGTCCTAGGGGACAATTGTGTTTCCTTTCTGTATTTCAAACCTTATTATAAATAATGTAGCAGTGAAGTGTAACATTTTATTATAAAATTTTGAACATTTTTGTGGTTGAATTTTCCTTACTTTTAATATCTAATTGATGTATTTGTGTACAGGCAAGGGGCTTTTTCTATCTTGAAACATTTGTAGATGGGTTTTTAGAATTACCTTTAAAATATACCAAAATATATAAAACTTGAATATAGCATAGATGTCAGTTATCTTCTACATAGCAGTAAGTAGCCCTTAGACTTCCAGGGAAATAGAGAGACTCAGTCTTTCAGAAGGATGGTGGAGAAAAAAAATGGACATTATACATTAATTTGGCAAATTTTATTTTATCAGGTTTAAGTTTTTTACCACTTTTAAATACAGTTTAGTTTCTTTACTGCTTTAATTTTTGATTCCCCTGAGGAACATTTTACCATTGACCTAGAATAAAAGGTTATTTTTTAACATGAACCAAAAGATTCTTAGGTGTCTGCAGAACGGTTTAGAAATATGTTAGTGCTGTCATTCTTTATTTAAATGCAGTGAATCATGTAAAGTCATGGAGGTGAGAATGTGCTTCATAGCTGTTTCTGGGTTCAGGGTTCAGCTATCATATGATTTGCCTAAGATTTTCCCTCTCTTCCATGCAACAGGTAGTATTAATTCTTATCATCCTGTACATAGTTCTTCATATATATTCCAATAACATCCCTCAATTTACAAAGCAGTCACCTCTCTGTGGAGTATTCATGTATCTTTTCATCATCTGTTCATAAAGGACCTACATCTGCCATCTCCTCATAGATAATTAGTTCCAATTTGGAGTATCTGGCTTTGATAGATACGTCGGGAAAACCTTTTAAAACAATATCATTCATATCACGAAAAGTGTAAACTTTTTAAAGTCAGGTGATATGTAGCTACTTTTGCATAACTGCTCCCCCACCCCACTTCGTTTTTTTGACATTTTTTACCAAGGGATGTATTACAGGGTAAGGAAAGGAGGAAAGAGATACTCAGAAACAGTAGCTGGCATCTCTATAATGGTTTAAGGTTTGTACTTTGCATGTGTTCATCTCCTTAGATTCTCACACCAACCTTTTGAGGTAGGTGCTAAATACACCCCCTCCATTTTACAGTTGAGGTAACTAAGGCAAGTTAAGTGACTTACCCAGGGTCACATGGCTAATATGTAAAGACTGGAACTCCCAAGTGCAGTGGTTTATTCATTGGGCTATTTAGCTGTTTTTAACAAACAAATAAATTAGGTAATATTTTTAAAAATATTTTATTGATATGTCTTGTTTTTATCACTTAAACTTGCCCCTTTATGTCTCCCCCATGAACCTTTCAGAGTGAATTCTCATATGACAAAGATTATTTTTTAAGGGAAAAAAAGATGAGGAAGAGAAAAAATTTTTAAATGTGATCAATACATTAAAAACATCTGATACGATCTGTGTCTCTTCTGATTTTTATATCAAGTGATGTTTAATGTTCAGGCCATGTTTCCATTTTGAATTGATCGTGGAATTTGGCATAAGATGTTGGTGTGAGCCAAACCTTGCTTTCCAATTTTCCTAGCAGTTTTTATTGAATGTTGAGTTGAGTCTGTTACATCTAATTGTGCCTTGATTACTAAGTCTGTTGCCATTGAGCTTTTCTTTATTAACCAATACCAAATGGGGTGGGAGAATGAAAGGAAAGGAATAAGCATTTTTATAAAGCACCTACTATGTGCTAGGGCTTTACAAACATCTCAGTTTATGGTTTTCATAGCTGCTGTCTATAACATACTATTCTTTCTTCATTTCTACCTTTTTCATTATTTCCCTTGATACTCTAGGTGTAAAATGAATTTTCGTATTATTTTACGATCCCTAGAATAACAACAACGTAAAGAAACACAATTTTGAAAGACTTAAGAACACTGGTCAAAGTAAATACCAACCTTATTTTCAAAGTACCAACGATGAAGCATGATAGCCCATTTTCAATAGGTGATGGATTTTAAGATGCAGAATGAGACATATGTTTTTGTTCTTGAGCAATGTAAAAACTTGTTTTGCTTCATTAGGCATATTTGTTAAAAGGATCTTACTTTTCTTTTCAGTAGTGGGTTAGAGGAAAGATGAAAGATGAAAGAGTTCCTCAAAGGAAAAAAAAATCACACAATTTCATGTACAACCCTCTCCTTCTAGCCTAAAATGTATATGGAAACTAAATTTCATTTAGTGTTACTAAGTTCTGTAGAAGTCATACCTAAGGAAACCCGTCTATTTGTTGTAGCAACTGTCTAGAAGTATCTGCCTTTTTATAGTTCAGATTTTGATTTGAACTAGATCAAGAGAGGGTGAGCATTGTTAAGTTGTGTAGCTTTGTACCAAGGGAGATCTTTATTATTCAGACAGAATCTACAATTATGTCAGACAGCAAAAGTCTATTTTCCTGGTTTTTAATAAAGATCTTCATCTTATACGTTAAACAAGCTAAGTAGTGGTTTATCTCAGAACCAGTCCTGTTAGATTAGTAATAACTGTTGAATGAAACAATGTTTTCACAAGAATGTTAGACTTCCAAAAGTCTCAAAATAGCATTGTTGGGCCAATACTTTCTTTTCAAAAACCTTTTAAGCTAAAATGCATACCTAGGAACTGAAGTAATAATAGCAGGAAATCTGTGGATTATAAAAATTGTTTCTCTCAATCCGCATTTTATCATAAAAATAAAATAAGCAATCAACAAATAGTAAGCAACGACTAAGGGCCACAACAGCGTCCTTTTGCTTTTTCCTCCACATAAGGCTAAGGTCTAAGATTTCAGACTTTTTGTCAAGAGTATTATGTTCAATTGGGGGTACGTAATTTTAAAAAGATTCTGATGTACTGAAGAGTGTCCAGAGGAAAGATCATCAGAACGGAAAAGTCCTTGAATCTATGTCATATAAGGATTAGTTAAAAGGAACTGGGAGTGTTTAGCTTGGAGAAAAGAGAACTGGGGGGTTGGGGGGGGTGGGGAAGATATGATATCTCTCTTTAAGTAAGTGAATGGCTTAAGGGTATGACCTGGTCCAGACCTTGATTTCATGCCCTAAAACTTTACCATACCACCTCAGCATAGCCTGTCTACCTACTGTGATAGTTGTCGCTTTTCAGTAGGAGTCTTTATTTTTTCCATAAGCCTTCTATTTGTATGGCACAATTACCTAAGGCCAACAGAAGAAAATTATACCCACAGTTAGGGACTGTGATACAGGTATGAATCAAGAACCAACAAATGAGGTGAAGAAGGAATAGTCTGACAAAGTTCAGGAGGAGAAGTAGGAGGTCTCATGAAAGCCCAGAAATGGAGAGAGGCTTAAAGACCCAGAGGGTTGTCAACAGTGCCAGCAGATAGGTTAATGAGAAAAGACAATTAGAAGTGACCATTTAAGGGGATCGTTGCTAACTGGAGAGAACAGTTTCAATGGATATATTTATAGTGGATGGAAGTCAGTTCAATTTTGTTATTTTCTCCCCCACCCCCTCCATTTTGTCTACATGTTTTGTATAAGCCGTGTATTAGCATAAGTGTATAGAGACTTCTGGAATATATTCATAAATATTTATTAACAAAATTCCATTTAATATAAAACAGATGAAGTATCATGTTCCTATCATTCTTACTAACTCTCTTGTTTCTGCTTACAGTATTACAACTTGATTACTGCACATTGTTGTAGTTCTTAGCCAGAAATTTTTTTTTGCAAATGTATGCTTTTTCTAAGCTGTAATAATGCATAATTTGCTCCCTGTTAATGGTGAAAGTAAGTGAATCCTATTTCATAAAAGATTAGTGGACACTTCAGTGGCACTCGATTAGATTTCATTCTTATAAAGTTATTGTGTTAGCTTCATATTTGCATAGGTTCCTTTTTTTCCCCATGAATCAACTCAGTAATACCCTGATTGGTATTCCATTATAAATTTTGATTTCAGTACTAATAATTCTTGTTTAAAAAATTAATAAAACTTTTTCTACTTTTTCCCCTTAGTACTTAACAAATCAGATTTTTCCATTGTCTGAGTAGATGGACATAAGATCCTGAGATACTAAATGTGAAATAACTTTTTGATGTTACTTAGGATTTATAGGAAGTAAACAATACCATGATGATGATCTGGAGGAATTAATAGAATTTTCAAAGGAACCCAATATATATCTGTGGAGTATAGGTAATATTAGGAGTATTCAGTATTAGGAATCCTCAATATTGTTGGACCGGATTCTCCTACATAAGGAAAAGCCATGTTGCCTAAGGATACAAACAAATCTTATAACTGACAAAAAACTTTATCCTTGAATATCTTTGGAATTATGACTAAGGTTTTAAGGTTTGTAAACATTATAAGAACAAAGTACCAGTACACTACAAGGCCATTGATGAGGTAGACTCGTTGAAAAACCCCATCTCCCATTATCTACTTCTCGGGGTTGTTATGAAGTACAGAAGAAATAATGCATATCATGTCTTTTGCAAACCATGTCAATATCAGGTCTTATTTTTATTTATGGGCATAAAGGAGGATATTTTGCTTTTTTGATGTATTTTAGATGTATGAATGTATAATCATTCTTGTGTATGTTTTTTTGTACCGGAAAAATCACATTTAAGCCTTATTTTACTGTTTTAAATCAGGTTACCATTCATAAATATTATGTTACATAAATTGCTAAAATGTTAGTATTTCTCAACAATCTTCTCAATCTCTTTGCTTTTAATATGTTAACATCATTTTGATATTTAAGGTAACATTTTGCTCTAAATGAGCAAATTAAATATGGTCATTTTGGTTAAAATTAATTTCTTTCCATCCTAAACAGACACAAATATCAACATTGTATTTAAAATTTTTATTCAGAAAAATTATTCATCAAGTTTTGTTATTTTTCTTGTATTCTCATGTAAATAGAGATGGTTCAAAGAGTCTTTGTTTTCCTTGATTTAATATCAAAACTATGAAGAAGAGGGTTAAGTGTGATGATTTGTATATGTATAGTAAAAAGTCACATCTTTAGAGGAATTTAATCTGATTTTGAAGATTTTTAGGAACTTTCTTCTTTGTTTTACAGCGTTCTCTTGTACCTTGCTGCAAATTTACGGATCTTTCACGCTGTGTACTGAATCAGGTAAGATAAAGGAAATGCTGTATATGTTGCAATATTCAATTTTGAATAAAGTCAAATATTTAATGCTTTTTTCATAAAATGCTACTTTTGAATAAAACAAAACTTGAAAATACTGACTGCTATTCTTAAAGGTTGAGTGTTAATCTTACCTTTCCCATATTTTTACAACTGCTCAATTTTAGGGTAGAAGATTGCTATGCAATTTTTACTGTTTATTTTTAAGGCTTGTGGAGAGTAAGCTGAAAGAGTAGATTTAAATACTAAATAGCATTTAATGTAATTTTAGAGCAGACTACATATTGTATGTTGGACTTATATTTGGGCATATGGTATGCCACTGATTAGTATATGATTTGCTACTTTGCTATTTGTTTTGAGAAATATTTGCAGGTAGATTTTCCCTTTGTAGAAACCACTAGATTGAGAAGAATCGTAAAAAAAAAATTTAAGTATCTAAACAAGGGAGGAAAAAGATAGCTTATTTCACTAGATCTTGAATCAGAATACTTGTATTTAAGTCCAGACTTTGTTATTTCCTAACTTTATGATCCTCATTAAGTTTTATCCTTTGTACATCTCAGTTTCCTCTTCTATGAAATGATGGAGTTGAACTGCATGGCGTTTTAAAGTTCTTTCCAGCTAGAACTTTATGACCCAGTGAGATAATTGTATTGGAAGAAGCTTTAGGGGATTTTTTTGTGGGGGGGCTTATGGCATAGGAGGAAGAGAAGACAAATCTTTGAGGAGGAAAATTAAAAAGAAAAACAGACTGAGCAAGATCCTAAAGCTACAAGGGAAAGAAATGATGGAGGGAAGGAAAGAAGGAAGAAAAGAAATGAACCTCAAATAATACTTAGTTTTTGTTGGTACTCTGGGTAGACTCTCAGAATATAAACTGAAACTGGGTTTATTGGCTAATAGAATAGTTTTGATATTAAGCCAAGGAAAGTAGACTTGAGGTCCAGGCAGCAAAGGAGCATACTCCTTTAGGAACAAAAACCATTTGTAGTGAGGAAGCCTGGTAGTGAGCTCTAATTCTGCTGCTAATGGGCATTGTGACTTTGTGCACATTAATTTCTTTAACCTTCAGTTTCCTCATCTGTCAAAATGAGGAGGGTTTCACTAGTTGTAAGATCCCTTTCTGTTATTCTAACAATTAGTTTGTCTTTGGATCAAGGAGCTTAAGTGGGGAGAAATGGCATTAAAGAAAACCGAGATTTAGGTCTTTAATAATATATCTTTAGAAACTACATCTTTAACTTATTTTTATTATGTTTGTACCCTAAGATTTTCTGGAAACTGTAATAAAGATAGTTGTTATACTTTTGACCATGTGTTCTAGAGAAGACATGAAAGACCCTGTCTTTGGAGAGGGAGAATTTCTCTTCTTAGAAAATAAGTAGATTGCCTATGCAGAGAAGAGATAGAAGGAATCTTGCTGGAGAGACCTTTTTTTCCCCCTTTTCCTTTTTCCAAGGGAGTTGGGGGAGAAGGTGGACTGCCTTTATAGTCTTTGTATACCTTTTTTTGTCATTCCTGAGTGGAATAGTGTTGTAGGAAAGGATGCCTCACAATTTCTTTATCCTTGTTGGTTTTTGTTCTGCTTCTTAATTTTGAGAAGAGAGTCTTTATTTAAATTGGAATGGAAAATTTTTTGACATATTTGTATATTCTGAAAATAATTCCATACTAACTACATTTGTAGTATATTTGTATATTAAGCATTGTTGTATTTAGTAGCCATTTAGAGTAGGAAACACTTTCTGAGCTGCCACCAGCATCATCAATCCATTTGTTTTTAGGGAATAAAACTAATTTAATAGTTGCCTAAGAAAAAATATTATTAAAAAGGTAAATCAACTAGAGAAAAACATAATGGAGTGCACTCCAAAGCCAAATGTTCACGACATCTGGATTATTTGCTATTTTCAGTTTTTTCCATTAGCTTGGATATTAGAAATTGAGCATATGGATCACATTCAATAGTAAACTCTGAACTAGAAGGAACATAGATATATTAAAAAGGAGCTCGTACATCTATTTTTAAGATTATTGACACTCAAGAATTGGGAAGGATATCTCAGGCTATCCAATCTAATCTGTGCTATAACAAATTTCCCTTTTAGGCTAAATCTCCCCAGTTTCCTTCAACTGGCCCAGCACCAATGTAATTTTCTTTTTATTAATATACTTCTTAAGATGTTACCTAGAATTGAGCACAATATTCCAGATGTAGAGAAAATACAAGAAGACTGTCATTACTTATTCCTGGAAACTATTCTCTCTTATTGTAGCCTAAGATTACATAAGTTTTCCTTCTTGATTGTTATATTGATTTTTTTACATGAACTAATATCTATCCATATCCTCCATTGTGTACTTAGGAAGATTTTTAACCTAAGAGTAAGAATTTAATATTTATATTTATTAAATTCCATTCTATTCAATTTAGCCCAGTAGGCTAGTCCATTAAGATCTTTTTCAATACTGACTCAAAATTCGTTAGCCTTTCCAGCTTACTATACTAGAAAATTTTATAAATGTGCCTTTATGCAAGTCATTAATAAAAGTGTTAAGTAGCATAAAGCCAAATACAGATCCCAGGTACCCTCAGTGGTCACTTCCTTCCAAGTTGTCATTAAGTTGTTAGTGGTTACTCTTGAGTCTGGCCATTGAATCAGTTCCAAATCTGCCTAATTGTACTACCACCTAGTCAAAGTTTCTCTCTTTTCTACAAGATTATTACTAGATAATCTTGCTAAAATTTGCATTAACTTATATTGATAGCATTCTTCCTTTCAATGGAGGAAATAAAATTGGGCTGCTATTCCTGAGGAAGTCATTGCTGGCTCTTTATAATCACTCTTCCTTTTCTCAATTTTTCGCTGACCATGTCTTTAACATATATTTTAATATGTTAAAAATACATAAATTAGCATAATTTATATTTAATATAACACATTAACCAGGAATTGAAGTCAAGTTCAAGATACAGAATAAATGTATCATATGTATATTTAATATTTATCTTTAAAACTAGTAGAAATTAGGGGATTAACCATTATAAATATCATTTCTTGTTATAATCCCAAAGGGAACATGTTATCTTTTGAAGAAAAATGTGAAAAGTGTAACAGTTTTTTCCTGTTGACTGGATCAAAATATGTGGTAAAAATAAGACAGACTAAACATGCATTTTTTTCACAATAGATTTTTACAGCAGTAGGCTGCTTTGTGTCTTCTTGAACCCTAGTGGAAGATGTTTCTGCTGCCTGTCATTGAATGAACAATATTTTCCACCTTATTTGATATCCATTTTTATACTGGTGGAAAGTAGTTTTCTTGCCTTAAGATAAGTACTGTAAATTGGGGCTTTTTACCAAAGGGGGTTGTGGGTAAAAAATAGTTAAGTTGTGCACTTTTACTTTGTGCCTTTATGAATCATGGTCTGAAGAGAGGCTAGGTCTTGGTTTCAATGGCTATTCCTTAAGCTTAAGAATCCTTTGCTTAATGGATCATAAGCTCTTTGAGGACAGAGACTTTTTCAGGTTGCTTTTTTAAAAAAAATCCTTAGCACAGTCTTGCCCATTGCAGATTCTTAATAATTCCTTTCTTGGATTGAATTGTATTTAGTTTTGTTAGTTGTATCCTAGAGTTCTAATGTCAGGGTTTCCATCAATCTTTTGATACCTGGGATTATAGCTTGACTGACCTACAAGTTTTTAATACAAATTTGTGTCATGGATAAATGATCTCTATGATCTGGAGGAAGCCATTTAACTTCCTTGAACCTTAGCTTACCAAGCTTCAGTGAATTCAGGAGTTGGGAGGGGAAGAGTTGAAATAGAAGGCCTCTGAAGAGCACTCCACTTCTCAGTTGATGATCCTATGTTTTACATGAAGTATGACATCTTTTTTAATGTTACAAGAAAGAAATATAAGCCCTCAGAATTAACTTATGTCATAGAATCTGGACTTTTCTGAATTTTTTTCTTTATATTTAAAGGGACTTTTTTGTTTTTCAATGTAAAGATAGTATGCTACAATTAATTTTTCTCCATCCTTTTCAATATTAGCAGTTTTACCTAATAGTTGTTATCTGTGACTTCCTGAATGAATTATTTTCTTACAAAAGACAAGTTGTATAAGATCCTTTATCATAGAATTTTATTTAGAATCTTTGCTGCTAAGAGTAAGGTCTACTTTATATTTCTTTAGGGCAAAAATTTTTTCCTGTTGTTTGAAGTTTTAGTATATTAAAGAGTGGAGGAAATTGGACTGTAGCCTTTTTTCTGGTTTATATTTTTTTCCAAAGCTGTGTGGCATATTTTACTTAAAAAAAAAATTAAGTCCACATTGTTGATTGTACCCTATTATTCTGATTTCAACATTTGGAGAGCTAATTGAAATTATCCCATATCTTTTAAAAGGGAATATATGTATATATGATATTTTTGTTGTGATGGGTAAAATGGTAGTTCTGTGGTTTCTAAGTGCAACACAGTTAAAAGTTTATTTATATTTTTGTTGTCATTTATTGTTAACAAATTGTATATCCATTATCTTTACTTTTTATTTAATCATAGGAGATTAGGGATTTTTATATTGAAAAAGATAGGAGCTTATGGGGAAAGAGGTTTCCCTAGTTTTTTAAATAAACTAGAGTGGGAATTCTGAGCCATTTTCTTATTTCATTTCAGTTTTCATTAATTCATGAGAAAATAGCCAAACATAGTACTCTAGAACTCTGGATGATACACATGAATAGAGTAATAAAAAAGCCAAGTAGAAGGCTTGAGTGGTGACATATAACTGGGTTTGGCAGACCCTCATAACTTTACTACTTAGATAAGCAGACTAGATTTGTTTAGCAGATCTTACTATACTTTTTAATCCGTTGCAGTGTCAACATTTCTTTTCCACTCTTAAATTGAGAAGCATTTTAAAAGCAAACCACCATGGATTATTTGGATGGATAGTCAAAAGCTCAACTGTGATTTAAAATCTTGATTTAACAACATATTCTTGAGTTGTTTTAGTCTTTGTATTTAAAATAGTTTAAAAGTTGATTCTTGGGGCAACTAGGTGGCCCAGTGAGTGGAGCACCAGCCCTGGAGTCAGAAGGACCTGAGTTCAAATGTGACCGCAGACACTTGACACATTTACTAGCTACCTTGGGCAAGTCACTTAACCCCAATTGCCTTGCCTTTCCCCCCTCAAAAAAAGTTGATTTTTAGTTATTTCACGTACTTTTTCAAAGCAAGACAAGAAAGGAACTTTCTTTTCGCTTCCCACTCTCAGATTTCAGTTTTGGCCACTTTGAATTGGCCCAAAATGTTTACGGACACACTGATGTTAAGATACTAACACATCCAAAACTGAGCTTGTCCTCTTCTGTTGAAAATGTTCTCCATCTTGAAGCTCTGTTTCATTGATAGCACCCAGTTATTCCTCATATTCAGTTATTTGCCATGTCTTGCTAATTTTATCTTAATAGATTTGCATTTGTTCCCTCCCTTCCAATCTCAATGCAGCCACTCTGCTTTTGATATTCATTATCTCTGGTCTGAATTTTTTTTTTTTAATAATCTCCAGTCTAGTCTTCCTTAAGCCTAGTCCCTTTTGCATTCTTCTGCTCAAAACTCTTCAGAAACTCCTCATCCTACACTGAAATAATGTAACAATTCTTGAACGTGGTATTCCTGGTCCTTTAACATTGTGCTTCAAATTCACCTTTCCAGGTCATCTAGCATTATTACTCTTCATCTATTCTGCATTCCAGCTAGACAAGACTACTTTTCCATCCTCTGTTCTTTCCCTGCCCTTTACTCATATTCAGCAAACATTTGAGTAACATAAAAAATTGACAAATATTTATTAGCTATGTTATGTATCAAACAGAGATAGCATAACAGAACGAAAAAAAGTCTTAGCACTGAGTCAAGAAGACCAGGGTTCATGCCTTGCCTGATACGTACTAGCTGTTTGAGCAAGGGCTAGCCCCTTAACTGTTTAGTGCTCCAGGAAAGCTCCTAAGTTGGGAAATTAGGCTGGATCTCAAGGAAAGTGATTGTGACAATGCCCAAGCCAGGTCACTGGTGTTCTGTAACTTGTCATTCAGTAACAGAAAGTGAACTTTCCTGGTCCCAGAGGATGGGCTATTGGGTATCATCTAGTGTGTCTTCTCATTACCTTTGTTTTTGAGTGTGAGTGCGTGTGTCGTGTGTGTGTGTGTGTGTGTGTGTGTGTGTGTGTGTGTGTATTAGGTTCTTTACTTAAATATATAAAAACTTAAATTTTTGTTTATAAGGTAGTTTGGACAGATACTGTTTGGAAATATTTTTCCTAGTTAGTACGCATCTCTTCACCTTTGGGAATTGAGACTTTTTAAAGTGAGGAAAAATGATGACTTCATGTTCTTTTGAAATGAGATTGACTTCCAAGTGTAAGTAATAGATAGATGGTGTGGCATATTGAATAATAAAGTGAATGAGTTTGCTAGTGTAATCTCTTTGGGTTTTAGTTTTCTTGTCTGTAAAATGTGAAGATTCTTAGAAGAGGAATTAGATTTGCTCTGCTTTGCCCCAAACAGTAGTACTAGGAAAAATAGGTGGATTTTACAAAGAAGAACTGTACAAAAGCAGAACAGGCTACTTAAGGAAGCAGTAAGTCTCTTCCTTGTAGGTCATTAAACAAAGGCTATAATCTATGCATACCCTTTTCATTCTGGCACTCTATGATCCCAATGCAGGAGAGTAAAAAGTTATAAATATAAATTGCTGATCCCTACTGGTAGAAAATTTTTCCACCCTGGAAATTCTTCACACCAATTAAATCACAAGTCAAGACCAACAAAGCCAAAACTCAAAAGCATGGCCACAGAAAAATAGTACTGTGAACAAAAAAGTAAAAATACCCCTGCTCTCAAGGAGCTTCCCTTCTATTAGTGAGATATGATATATACTTGAATATTTTACAGTTCTATAATTCTTGTAGAAATGGATATTTCTCGTGGCAACTCAGTAGGTGGTACTCTGAAGTTGTCAGTCAATTAATGATTCACTTACCAATTTGAACCTTAGGTAGACTTGGTCCTTGGATCTCTGACATGCAGTTCATCACTAAGCTCAAAACTTTTCCTGCTTATGAAGACTTGTAGCTTTCCTGCCAGAGTCTGTACTGTGCTGGCATGACCTTCAGGAACCCAGTGTTGTTCTTAACGTCGACACTGTCATGAGGCATTAGAGTAGTACTTAGTGGTCATACTGTCTCCTGTGCCACAAGTAGATTTTATCTCTCACTACCTCCTTCCCCTTGGTCTTTGCCTGTTAAAAGTCTTCCCATTTTTCAAGTATAAGCTTTGATGCCATGTCTTTCATGAACCTTCTCCTCCAAACAGGCCCTCATAGGTTTTTTTAAAAATTTTTTTATTCAAATGTTCTGAACTTCCCTATTGGATTTATTACCATCTTGCTTGTATTATTCAGATAGTAATGTTTGCTATGTAGCAGACACAGTTGTAGTTCTGGGAGATAGGAAGAAAGGCAAATACCGTCCCTGTCTTCTAGGAGAGCTCACATTCTAATGAGAGAGATAGAATGCAAATAAATCAGTTTGTAAATATTACATTGTAATTATAGCTATCTTTCATACTGCATTTTCAGGTTTTCAAAACGCTTTATAGATGCTTTCTCATTTGATATAAAGTAGTTGGAAATTAAGCTTAGAGAGCAAGACTGTAGGCATTTGTGGAACCAGAAAACATCTCCTGAAAAAGATATCTTAAGCATTTTTGCACAAGTCTTTTTCCCATTACTAGACTGAAAACTCTGGAGTGTCCAGGTCTGTGTCACATTGATCTCTATTTCCATGGTACACATTTCTACAATGGGGACATTCAAAACACTTTAGATGCGCTTATCAAATTGAATAATCTTCTATTAATTGTGACCTGTTATGTTTTCATCACCAGAAATGGTTGGTAATGTATATGGTGACAAAGGTGGCATACACACTGTGAAGAGTTTGTGCTTTTGTTCTTTTTTGTTGTTGGTACTTGAATTCTATTCAAATGTGAATTCTTCATTTGTACATGAGAGTATAACTAACAGATATTACCTGATAACTCCTATAATATGTAGAAATTCATGTAAAAGTGAAACAACTTTACATATTATGATTGGCAGATATTCTGGATTTTTTTATAAGCTTGGTTTATCAGATATTTGTTTACCTATTAGCTGTTCACTTTAACAAATCTTTGACTAGAGGAGTTTGTATTGGAAGTATACACTTATTTTTCAATCTTTGTGTGTGTGTGTGTGTGTGTGTGTGTGTGTGTGTGCGTGCATGTGAATATGCACATACTTAATTTCGATCCTGTTAGCCTTGACAGGGTACACTTATAAATGAAACAGTAAGAAATTTCACATTGATACCAGTACTACTTCACTTGCCCAACCTATAGTGACTGGCATGTGATAGCCATTTTCCACTTTTTAATAAATACCTAGACACGGCAGGATGAGGTAAGATCAATAATATTGCTTTAATTGTTTAATTCCAGGAGAGAGATTTCTCCTAGTATGATGTCCATTGTTAGCTAAAAACTCAGTGTCACTACAGGGAAAACAGGGAGGTACTGAGAACTTCATGGCTTGGGTCCAGTTAAGCTGTTGTTTGTTTTATCTTGTTTTTCATATTATGAGTCTAAGTATTGGCTTATATTTCATGAATGGATCATGGGGTATAATAGGCAGGGAGATTTTTATATTAGCTCTTTATTGAATTGACTTTTTATTTCCTTTTGTAGAAAAAGTGAGTAGTATGTAGTATTTAACAATTGCTAAATCTGAATTTAAACATACGGTATGAATGTTCACATTCCACTTGTAGTTAAATATATGGGGACATTAAGTACTTGGAGCTATGAAAGCCTGCTTTTGTGGCACTGTAGCCTATAGAGCTAAATGTTGTTGCTGCTTTCTAGAAAAGCAAAATTATTTAATTTGAGTACTTCTTCTTTAAAATCACAAGTCTCTGGTGTTGGGAGGCAATTACTTGAATTTCACTAGCAGAAGTTAAACAAATGTCGTTCTGGGTGTTTGCCATAAAGCACTGGGAATTATGATGTAATTGAACTGATGCAAAGGTCCACATTGCAAAATCATGTTACAATTTACTTTGCGTATTCAAGAAAGGTAAGATACTAGAATATCAGGAATGTGATAGGCCAGATTAATTTCTTTGGAGAAGTTCAGCTTTTGGACAGAATATTGCACTGGAAACGAGGACACCTGGGTTCTGGTCTCTAATCTGCCACTAGTGCCGTTTGAGACTTTGAAGAGAATACTTCTAAAACTTCACATAATACTCTAAAGCAGCAATCATGCACAACTATTTGGTACTGGTTAGAAATAGAAAAGTATACCAGCTGGTTAATAAATAAGCATTTATTAGGCCTCTGTTAGTACACATAGTACCATGTACTATGCTTGACACTGGGCATACAAAGACCAAAGTAAAATAGTCACTGCTCATGAAGACTTTAAAAGAGATAAAGAAGCATCAAGAAAAACTGAGTTTAAATTCAGTGTTTGATAAACCCAAACATTTATAACTTTACTAGAACTGTTAAATGGGAAAACAAAAACAGTGGATTTGGCTTTTGAGACTTTTAGTCTTTCACATATTTGTAAAAAAAAAAAAAACTGTTCAAAACTGTTTTCTAAAAAAAAGTCACCAATTATGAAATTATTGAATTGGGAGTTTAGGTTAGTATCAAGAGGCTATAGAAAACAAATAAAAATTTGTTTTGTTGAATTCTGGGTCATGGAAAAACTATTTAAACCAGGTACTTAATCCTTCATTTTGATGGCAGTTTTATTATAGTTCAGAAATTGGTTTTTGTTACCTAACTATGAGGTGGAGAATGGAATAGAAGGTAATTTTAGGCTAATGTATTTTCAGAACTGTTTCCTATATAATAATTATTCATGCTTTTATGTTATTAGAGTAGAATCGAAATGCAATATTCCCTTGGGGTTAACTCAACATCTGTTGGACAAATTGGTTCAGTGTAACAAGTCTGTTATTAATATCCAACAGAAGATACTGTTTTATGAACTCAGTGGAATCTGGATTTTAGTGCCTTTATTTTAACTGTAAACACTGGTGCATGTCAACCTTAACCCCATCCCCAAACTATTGTAGTGGTTAATATTCCTACTGCTTCAAATTTTTTTTATTAAGTTTCTTATTATCTTTCTGAAACAATGATTCCTTCTCCTGATTTCTTCACCATTATTCATTCCTGTTCTACTCCTTGAGCATAAAGATGTTGAGAAAAGCCTAAATTAATAAGGTAGCATTTTGCATTTTAAAATCATGCACTTTTTTCTTTTTAGCAATAATTGGTGAGGGGAGATAATTTTGTCCTCATTTGGGACAACTGATGTGGCATGTAGTAAATAGATGGTTCCTATGATAGAGGTCCTGGTAATTGGTGGTCACAGAACAATTCTTTCAGAAGACTGCCCCAACTGCTAATCTTGGCACAGTCTTTGGAGTTGAGTCCCACTGGGATTTAAGACCATCACTTTTAATGGGAGAAGTTAGAGTGTTACCTCTCTTATTTTATAGGAAAAATATCCATAATAGCAAGAATATTATTTAAATAATGTAGTAACATTTTTGTGGTGACATGGGGCATTTGCCTGACAGCAAGGAGGAACTGCACTCCATGAGATTTTGCAGTTTTACTCATACTTCGTTTCCTAGGATGGTGATGATATGAGTAGGTTGTTTATAAATACAGCACAACAGTAATTCTTACATGTGTCTAAAAGAAGTAACTCTAAATTAACTATGTTTCTCTGCCAGAATATGAATTATATTTTGATTATAGGTCCAGTTTCACTTTGTTTAGAAGCCAAGATTAAACCTTTTTTATTTTTAAAACTTCAAGATTTCGTGGTTGATGTTCATTTTACATTAAATGAAAGTTTGTTTATTGTAGCCCATATGCTTTTAATTAAATGATCTAACAATGGAAAACTCATTTTGTTCCTCCTGCCCTAGTCAGGTGGGAAAATTATTATGATTGCAGACAAGGATTTTATTAAATGAACTTCATATAATTCAGGGAAACGTTGAAGAAAGTATCTGCTTAATTCCTAAACTTCTGCTTATCATTCATTTGGGGTTTTTTCTTTTTATTTCTGTTTTGGTATTTCATAGATTTTTAAGTACAATGGTTGCTTACAAAGGCACGTGCAGCTTTTTTACATTGCTATGATTTAAAATAGCTTTTTACAAAACTCTTGTCAATAAAGCACTTTGGGCTTTGAAGTATATTGTAGGAATCTGTGGTCACATCATCACCGAGAACTGTGTACATTAACCATGGTCAGAGTTGTGAGCAGTACAGATAGCATCTCTGAAAGTAGGTGGTAAGACAGTTGTCACTGTAGCTTTCTCTCTGCTGTCTTCATCTTCCATTTCTTTTACTTTTTTTTTTCCTTTTGGAGGAATGACTTGTCTTGGGGAATAGTAAGGGAAAAGCGGGATGAGGAGCATCGTTTGTATAGTAATAGGAGCATGTGAGTATATTTTTTTTTGTCTTGGACTACGCCTTTGGATCACGAAGCTGCAGCAATCTGGGCTGAGAGTTACAGGCTGTGTCCTCGTTTTGCTTAATTGGGAGAGGGGTCATTTCTTCAAAATAGCTCTCCACCTTCAACATATTCTCATAGATCTCCTGTCCACATTTTACAGAGAATCTAGCTTGTAATGGGTCAGTTTTTAAAGGTAAAAATTTATTTTATTTTAACATGGGATCATTATTAGTTTCCTATAGGTTAGTAATGGTAGTAAGAATGTTAAATGACTCTTTGAAGGGATGTACATGATGTAGGAAGCATTTATATGAATTGCATTGTTTCGAGTAATTTAAAATGTTTCAAACACTAACTAATAGTTAATATAACCAATATACTTCCTAGTGTAAATGTAAATCATTTCAGTTAAAAATCAGAGATTTTACAGTGTCAGAGCTAGGGGGATCATGTAATATAGCCATGTCCAATTTTTTAAAATAGTGAGCTGCATTGTGATAAATGCACGTGTGTGTGTGCGTGTGCGTGCGTGTGTGTGTGTGTGTGTGTGTGTGTGTATACATTTATATGGACTGCATATGCATGAATTTAATTATATAATTAATTATATTTTGTTTCTGTTATAATTTCTAATTCAACAAGATAAGCCATTCTGACACGTAGTGGCAGTCAGTTACAAGATCAAAGTCTATGGTTTTTCCTTTTTTCCAACATAGGATCCTGCTTCTCTTCTGGTTTAGGAATATTATTTTATCTCTGATAGTTTCATATCATTAGGAAAACCTTTTGTTTTCTTTTTGTTAATTTTAAAAAATAATTTTAGTGTTTTAAATATATTAATTAGAATAATTTTAATTAGCATTAGGATTTTAAACAAATGTAAGTAGACATAATGATTCTAAGTGCCTTCAAAATAGCTTCCTTTCTAAAATAAACTACCTTTAATCCATTTTAATCTTTTTAAAAATAAATTTCATTGATTTTTGTTTTTGCATCAATTTACCAATTTTCCAATGAATTCTTCTCTCATCCATCTTCCAATGAACAATTCCTTATAATAAAAAAAAAAATTAAGGGGGGGCGGAGTTCATCAAACCAATAATTCTTTGGAAATTTTAAACAATTTATTCAGTATGCCACAGCCATAGTCCTTTACTTTCACAAAGAAGAGGTAGAATTGACTTTTCTAAGACTTATTTAGGGACCCAACTTTGAGGCTATAATGTTATGGCATATAGCTTTGATGGTTTTGTTCCTGTTATGTTGTTGCTGTCATTGCCTTTATTTTCTTGGTTCCACACAATCATTTTGGGCCAATCATGATACTTCTGATATTCTACATATTTATTATACTCCATTGTTTCTTTCAGTATAATAATACTCATATTACTGTGTACCACATTTTCTACTACAACTTATTTAGTTGCCCCCAGTGGATGGGAGGATAGATTGTGCAGTTTAGAGCACCAGGCCTGGGGTCAAGAAGACCTGACTTCAAAACCGAGACATTTACTAATTGTTCAATCCTGGACAAGTCGTCTAACTCTGCTTCAGTTTCCTTATCTGTAAAATAAGCTGGAGAAGGAAATGGCAAACCACTCCAGTATCTTTGCCAAGAAAACCCCAGAAGTAGTCACAAAGAGTCAGAGACATGACCGAAATAACTGAACAGCAAAGTGGATGGACATCCACTTTGTTGGCACTTCTTCGCTATTTCAAAAAAATGATGGCTATAAATGATTTAGTGCAAATGGGACTTTTCTTTTGTCATTGATGCCTAGCAGTCAGATCTTGTAGGTCAAAGGGTATTAATGTTTTAGCCACCCTCGTCTCATAAAAAAAATGGTGCTTTCTTAAAAAAAAAGTTTTAAAATTAGCAAGCATTTCTTTTCCTGTGAACTCCTGACCCATCCCTGCCCTCCAAGCTACAGTTTGGAGAGGGGAGAAAGAATAAGTCCTCATAACAAATTTGCACAGCCAAACAAAACAAATTTCCTCACTGGTCATATCCAGAAATATAGGTTTCATTCTACATATTAAAGTCGACTCCTGTTTTCTCTGTTAGGGGATGGATAAGCATTTTCCTTTTTTCTTACATACACAGGCGGAGTATGGCAAAACAGATTCTCAGATTGTCCATGCCCAAAATTATTACGTTGGTCACAGTTTCAAAGTCTTTCAAATTTGTCTTTTCTCTATAATCTAATTTCATTTATATGACCTTTTCTCCTAGTTCTTCTCACTTTGTTCTGCATTAGTCCAGTTTTCTCTTGAACATATAGTTTTGAACATAAAGATATCATCTCATCTCTGATGGCATAATAATATTGCATTATATCCATATACCACAATTTCTTTCGAAACTCCCCAATTGGAGTGTAACTCCTTAGTTTCCAATTTTTGTCAACCATGAAAAGACTTCCCATAAATATTTTGAAACATAGATCTTTTCTTTTTGCATTTGAGTTTTTGGGAGGCAGACCTAGGAGTGATATTATTGAGTCAAAATGTATGTTCCATTTCATCATTTGGCGGGTACAACTCCAGTTTGCTTTACTGAATGGTTGAGCTAAATCACGGTCGCAACAACAGTATACAACTGTTTCTGTTCTTCTTCAGCCTCTTTGATGTCTATTAAAAATAATCATATTATTTTTATCATTCATATTATTAGTATACTTTATTACATTTGTTGTCTTCCTTATGTTGAACCAACCCTGCATTCCTGGTATAAACCTAGCCTGGTGATAGTTTAAACCTTTCTAGCATATTTGTATCCTAGAAAAAGAGTGATTTCTTTCTCTGATAATAGGTTTTTAAAATATGTTTATGTGTATAATGAGTCTCCCTAGTAGATTATAAGCTTCTTGAGTGTAGGGGCCATTTCACTTTTGCTTTTCCATAGTTCAGTGCTTGACCCATAGTAAAATCTATTCAGTGCCTATAGATATGACAGTCTGAACAATATGTATTTTTCATCAATTAAATCTTCACATATGGATTGTTAGGCTGATGTATTTTGATTAAGCATGGATCTTACGGAAGTGCCCCTGTCATCATGGGTCAGGGCTTGATGAAGTTACCATAATATTATAGATAAATAGGAGCATCTGGAGGATCCTAACAATCAGAATTTGTTGACTAACCTTCTCTCTCTCTCATTCTCTCTCTCTCTCTCTCTCTCTCTCTCTCTCTCTCTCTCTCTCTCTCTCTCTCCTTCTCTCTCTCTCATTCTCTCGCTCTCTCTCTCTCTCCCCCTCCCTCCCCCCCTCCCACATAATAATCCATGTATTGGGGATAACATCTTAAGGTTATTATTTTGTTTTTTAGAATAATGCTTGGGGGAGGGGGAGTGTAGTAAACAATAGTTTGAAGTAGAAAATTCTTTTTGAAAGGTTGTCTGTTTCCTTCTCATTTTCATTGAGAATACCCTAGATATAGATCATCAATTCTCATAAAGGTTTTTAGAAAGATATTAATTAGGAACATTTTTATCTTTTTGTACAAAGACTAAAGTAGGACTTATTGTTCTCCTGATTTCCTTTTCTGTGTATTATCTTGCTCTATCCCTAACCTTAAAAGTAGTTGCTTTTAGTTCATTGGTAATAATTAAACCACATATTTCAGACAAACCTGGGAAGACTTATATGAGCTAATGGCGAGTGAAATGAGCAGAACTAAGAGAATAATTGATGCTATAACAAGAGTGTTGTAAAGTCAGCTCTGAAAAACTTAGGAACTCTTATCAACGTAGTGACCAACCACAGTTCCAGCTGAATCAAGATGAGATATGCTGCCTACCTCCTGATTGAGAGGTGATAGACTCAGAATACAGATTGAGACTTTTTAAAACATGGTCAGTGTGGAAATTTGTTTGCCTGTAAGTGTTTGTAACAAGTTTTGTTGACTTTGTTTTTCCTTTCTTGGGGAGGGTGAGTGGAGATCAGGAAAGGAGAAGTTGCCACCCCTGAAAATGAAGTAAAAGTAAAGTACAGAAATATATTTCCAAAGCTCACATTCTGCCTTCATGTTATTCTTCTCAATTGTAGCGATGATTCTATTCTTTTGGAATTGGCCGTGAATAGCTGAAAACAGAGTTTGGCAAGAAGCCATAAAATCTTTAAAAGTCAAGAGTTCAGATGATAACATGGTAAAGATCTGTTGTTTGTCTAAATAAAATTTAAAATCTTTTTTCATTCAGAGGCTCATTGCTGGAACTGATTTTTATCATTATTATAAAATATCCTTTTAAAATTTATATGTCGACAGAAATTGATTAAGCACCTACTATGTGTGAGACAAAATAATAGGTTTAGTATGTATACAAAAAATTAAACAGTCCCTGCTGTCAAAGAGTTTATATTCTATTAGGAGAACAACATGTGTACTTGTTTTTATACACACACATAAACACACACTTTATATAAAATAAATGCAAAAATAAAATAGAAATACAAAGTAATTTGTGATAAAAGGGGACATACCAGCAGCTGAAGGAAACAAGAAAGCCTTCAAATAGTAAAGAAACCTTAGAGTAGCTTTAGGGAAGTTGATTTCAGAGGATGAGAAATTCAAAATTTGACTCATTTGCCAAAACATTTAAATAATATCTAATATTAACTCACAAGAAATCTATCAACCAGTGGTGAAAGAATGCATTTTTTTCAAATGGTCACATGTGCTATTATAATCTACCTTGGTATTGCCCAAAAAGTATGGTTCTGAAATGACACAGCTTCCCTGATTAGTGATTGGTAGTGAATAATGGAAAGTACTGTAAACTTTTGACCACATTACATGCAAGAAGCCATATAAAGCATATAATATACAGATGGCAAGATCTAACATATAGTGAGTTTTCACTTCTCCAAAGCTTTTACAGTTTTTCATATTAGGTCTTCATTGGTAAAGTCATTTTTCAAAATGTAATTTGATATACACACACAATATAAGACTTTAGAGGTGCTGGTCAGACTTGTCTTTGGCTAACTGTGTAATAATTTTAGATATTTTTTGTTCCCATTATATGTGATTTTGTGACTAGTTTAAGAAAGAAAGTAGGAAAATAAAAAAAAACTCCTTTTACTTTGTTGGATTGCTAATTCTCATTTACTTCTTATAGCCATACTTTATAATTCTTACTACATTAAAGTGTTGATGGCCTACTTTAACAAATGGAGTAAGAATAATACTCATTGACAGAATCTGAGTATGAGTACAAGGAAATTATTGGAGTGGTTTATAAGTTACTTTATGACGTTTTTAACACAAATAAGCAGAAAACAGAAAGTAATACCTTAGGCTTGATTTTAACAATGTACCTACCTTAGGTTTGATTTTAACAATGTAGCAATAGGTACATGCTGCATGTACCATCTTTTAGTTGCAAATTTTTTTCCTTTTAGTGTAGTCATTGCTTGATATTCCAAAATAATATAATAGTCTTATGTTCAGAGTAAGAATTCTCTTTCCTTTATTTCTTTGGTTTTTTCTTTTTGGCAGGGCAGTTGGGGTTAAGTGACTTGCCCAAGGTCACACAGCTAATACATGTATCAAGTGTCCAAGGCCGGATTTGAACCCAGGTCCTCCTGACTCCAGGGCTAGTGCTCTACTCACACTGCACCAGCTAGCTGCCATCTCCTTCCTTTATATAATAAACTTCTGTGACAGTATAATTTAGGAATGATATCTTATAATTATCGAAGGTATTTTTAACTGGCCAGTCAGAATTTGTTGTTTCTTGATTTAGTGGTATTCCTATTCTTTTTCCATCTAATAAAGAAAAACACTTTCCTAGTTGCTATTTGCGATTTAATCTGTATTCTTTCCTTTTCTCTGTGTATCCTTCTCACCTCTCTCCCTTCCATTTGCTGATTTGTAATCTGACTCTTGTGCCAGGTGTTGGAGGTGGAGATTAGGAGATCCTGATTTATAGCCTAGTGTGTTGAGAGACTTATATGTTAAGTCTATGATTCATTTTTTTAAAGTCCTTTTTTGTGCGCAGTTAGCCTTATGACAGGCAAAAATGAGAAGTTCATGATGAAATTAGCAATAGAGTGATAGAGAATTATAGTGAAGAATCATGCAGACAAAATAAGTCTGATATCATTAGTGATATTTTGAAGGGGTGGAAGATTGTGTTTAATATGTGCTTTTGCCTTAATTTTGCAAATAAGCTTCAAAGATGAAGCAGTACATTTTAGCCATGTCTTTACCTAAATAAGAGTACTTGAAACAAAAGGTTAAACGTTGTATAAGGAAAATTGAAGAGGCTCAAATGGATCTAATCAATTGCTCAGTTAGCGCTTATTAAATAGCTTCTATATGTCAGAAGTTGTGTTAGGTGCTACAGGAGTTTCCATTTAGGGGCATGAAGGATACCATGTATGTATTCAAGCATATAGAAAATAAATATAAGGTAATTTAAAGAGAGAGAAATGTATCGCTTGGTTGTGGGAATCAGGAGAGGCTTCATAGAAGGTAGTGTTTGACCTGAATCTTTTTTTTTTTGAGGGGGGAAGGCAGGGCAATTGGGGTTAAGTGACTTGCCCAAGTTCACCCAGCTAGTAAGTGTGTCAAGTGTCTGAGATTGGATTTGAACTCAGGTCCTCCTGACTCCAGGGCCAATGCTCTATTCACTGTGCCACCTAGCTGCCCCCTTGACCTGATTCTTGAGGGATTATTTGAGCAGAAGGGAAGGAGAAAGTAAATTATAAGCATGAGATTACCTATGCAAAGGAGATGGTAAATGAGAAATAAGGTACTGTGTGTGAGGAAAAGCTATGCCAGTCTAGCTAGCACCTGGGACAAAATTGGAAAAGTAGATTGAGGCCACGTCGTGGAAGGTTTCAAATGCCAAATGTGGGAGTTTGCGTTTTATTCCAGAGGCAGTAGAATTGATTAGGGAAGTGATGATGTAAATAAAACCTGTGCTTAAGCTGAGGCTCCACCTCAACATCTATCTTATAGGAAAAAATAATAGTAAAAGAAAATGACAGGTGTCGGAAAGACTGAAAAACAAGCATACTGATGCTTATTAATATGGATTTGTGAATTGGTGTAGGCATTCTCAAAAGCAATTTGTAACTATGCCCCAAGTCATCAAACTGCATGGTAATATAGTGATACCACTATAAGACCTTTACCCAAAAGAGATCAAAAAAAGAGGAAGAGACCCCTAAGTATAAATATATTTATAGCAGCTCTTTTTTAGTGATAAAAAACTTGAAACATGCCACATGAATGTAACTTTATATGACTATATCACTATGATGAAAAGGATGCTTTTAGAGAAATCTAGGGACACCTATAAGAACTGATGCAGAGAAGATGGCGGCTGGAAGGCAGGGACTTGCGTGAGCTCCCTGCCAGGTCCCTCCAAAAACCTATAAAAATGGCTCTAAACAAATTCTAGAACTGCAGAACCCAGAAAATAGCAGAGGGAAGCAGGGATCCAGCCCAGGACAGCCTGGATTGTTGCTGGATGAGGTCTGTCACGCATAGAGCGGAGGGGAGCAGAGCTCAGCATGGGCAGCAGCAGGACCAACCAGACCAGGAGCCGGGTGGAACAGGCCCTAGTGCCCTGAATCAGTGAGCTGTGGCAGTTACCAGACTTTTCAACCCACAAACACCAAAGACAACAGAGAAGGTTAGTGGGAAAAGCTGTGGTGACAGAGGGAAGGAGTTCGAGGTTCGGCCACCGCCCCGGGGACAGTGGGGGTGGTGCAGCTACAGAACTACAGCTGCAGTTACTTCTGCCCCAGGCCCACCTGGTGGGAGGAATTAAGTGGCAGATCAGAGCAGAAAGGCACAGCCTACTTAAGATTTGCGTCAGGTTCAGGTTGGCAGTTCTTGGGGAAGGAGGAGTGCTGGTGTGGCAGAGCTGGCTGTATAGAAATACCTCTGAAATCAACGGTGCATCCCCTCAAGCTTGGAGCAAAGTACTCTTTGCTCTACAAGCAGTCATACGCCACTGAAAAACTCAAGGATCAAGTAAGTTGGCTGGGAACATGGCCAGGCAGCGAAAATGCACTCAGATTCAGTCTCAGACTTTGGAATCTTTCTTTGGTGACAAAGAAGACCAAAACATACAGCCAGAAGAAGTCAACAAAGTCAAAGAGCCTACATCAAAAGCCTCCAAGAAAAACATGAACTGGTCTCAGGCCATGGAAGAGCTCAAAAAGGAGTTGGAAAAGCAAGTTAGAGAAGTAGAGGAAAAATTGGGAAGAGAAATGAGAAGGACGTGAGAAAACCATGAAAAACAAGTCAATGACTTGCTAAAGGAGACCCCAAAAAATACTGAAAAATACACTGAAGAAAACAACACCTTAAAAAATAGACTAACTCAAATGGCAAAAGAGCTCCAAAAAGCCAATGAGGAGAAGAATGCCTTGAAAGGCAGAATTAGCCAAATGGAAAAGGAGGTCTAAAAGACCACTGAAGAAAATACTACCTTAAAAATTAGATTGGAGCAAGTGGAAGCTAGTGACTTGATGAGAAATCAAGATATTATAAAACAGAACCAAAGGAATGAAAAAGTGGGAGACAGTGTGAAATATCTCATTGGAAAAACCACTGACCTAGAAAATAGATCCAGAAGAGATAATTTAAAAATTATTGGACTACCTGAAAGCCATGATCAAAAAAAGAGCCTAGATATCATCTATCAAGAAATTATCAAGGAGAACTGCCCTGATATTCTAGATCCAGAGGGTAAAATAGAAATTGAAAGAATCCATCGATTGCCTCCTCAAAAAGATCTCAAAAAGAAAACTCCTAGAAACCTTGTCACCAAATTCCAGAGCTCCCAGGTTAAGGAGAAAATACTGCAAGCAGCCAGAAAGAAACAATTTGAGTATTGTGAAAAAACAATCAGGTTAAAACAGGATCTAGCAGCTTCCACATTAAGGGACTGAAGGGATTGGAATACGATATTCCGGAGGTCAATGGAGCTAGGATTAAAACCAAGAATCACCTACCCAGCAAAACTGAGTATCATGCACCAAGGCAAAATATGGATTTTCAATAAAATAGAGGACTTTCAAGCTTTCTCAGTGAAAAGACCAGAGCTGAATAGAAAATTTGACTTTCAAACACAAGAATCAAGAGAAGCATGAAAAGGTAAACAAGAAAGAGAAATCATAAGGGACTTACTAAAGTTGAACTGTTTTGTTTACATTCCTACATGGAAAGATGATATGTATGATTTACGAGACCTCAGTATCATAGTAGCTGAAAGGAATATGTGCATATATATGTGTGTGTGTATGCATATATATATGCATATGTGTGTCTATGTATGTATATATGTATGTGTATATATGTATATGTGCGTGTATATGCATATTATACATATATAGACGGAGGGCACAGGGTGAGTTGAATATGAAGGGATAATATCTAAAAAAATAAAATCAAATTAAGGGATAAGAGAGGAGTATATTGAGAGAGGGAGAAAGGGAGAGATAGAATGGGGTAAACTATCTCGCATAAAAGTGGCAAGAAAAAGCAGTTCTGTAGGAAGGGAAGAGGGGACAAGTGAGGAGGAATGAATAAATCTTGCTCTCATCAGATTTGACCTGAGGAGGGAATACCATACACACTCAATTGGTTATCTTACCCCACAGGAAAGGAGGAGGAAGAAGATAAAAAAGGGGGGACGATAGAAGGGAGGGAAGATAGGAGGAGGAGGTAATCAAAAACACACACTTTTGAAAAGGGACAGGGTCAAGGGAGAAAATTCAGTGAAGGGGGATAGGTTAAGAAGGAGCAAAACATAGTTAATCTTTCACAACATGAGTATTGTGGAAGGGCTTTACATAACGACATGCATGTGGCCTATGTTGAATTGCTTGCCTTCTTAGGGACGGTGGGTGGGGAGGGAAGAGGGGAGAGAATTTGAAACTCAAAGTTTTAAAAACAAACATTCAAAAGCAACAACAAAAAAAGTTTTTACATGCAACTAGAAAATAAGATACACAGGCAATGGGGTGTAGAAATTTATTTTGCCCTACAAGAGAAGAAGGCAAAGGGGGATGAGAGGGGAGTGGGGTGACAGATGGGGGGGCTGACTGGGGAATGGGGCAACCAGAATATATGCCATCTTGGAGTGGGTAGGAGGGGAGAAATGGGGAGAAAATACGTAATTCAAACTCTTGTGAAAATCAATGCTGAAAACTAAATATATTAAATAAATTAAAAAAAAAAAAGAAAAACTCTGTAAAAGTCCCACCCACAATTTTGATAATGAGAACAGATGCCAAGAAAAGAAAAATGTGGTCGGATAGTCACACTATGGAATTATTTGGTTGCTCGACATTCTATCTCCCTTTTTTCCTTTATTTCTACTTTATCAGTATTGTTGCAAGCACACTTTCAAGCAAAAGAGCAAAAAAAATCTCCAGATAGCCCCAGGTGAGACAGGGTAGAAAAGAAGCTTCTGGAAAGATTTCATCTTTCCAAATGGCTTTTCTCTTATTCCAGTATCCAATGGCACCAGGGACCATATGACTCATGCTCAGAATCATTAGTGAACTCTCATTGATGTCTTGGAGATTAGTTCTGTAGAGGCATTAAGCCCATTACCCAAATCACCGGGCTTCTCCCCACTAACGTGACTTCCAAGAATCCTGTCTCCTTTGGTAGCTCCACGTTTACTCCTGAACTGACTTTTTCACTTATCTAATTTGTCTTGGTAAATGGCAGAAAACATGGTTTTGAGTTTATGTGAGAAAGGTAAAGAGAAGGAATAAAAGTGAGACATTCACAAAAAAAAAGGATTGATGCAAAGTAAAGGATGCAAAACCGGAAACAAATTTATATAGACTACAACATTGTAAAACTGAGCAACTTTGAAATTTTATCAATTCCGTGACCAACCATGACTCCAAGATCAGTTCCTGAAATATGATAAAGGCTGCTACTGCTTCTTGACAGAGAAGTGGTGAGTTCAAGATGCAAAATAAGGTACTGAAAACGTAAATGGGATTTGTTTTACTAGACTGTGTATTTATTTTAAGGATTTTCTTTTTCCTCTGCGTTCTTGAAGATGGGAAAGTTAAAGACTGGTACCCTCAACAGAAATAAGAATGTTTTGTAGAGACTACACTTTCCAACTATTCACCTATCATCAGCCTCCATGTAAACAACTTGTCTTTTCTTATTTCCCCACCATACATCTGTCCTTTAATATCCTTTAGTTCTTCTTGAAATACAGCAATGCGATTAGAATGTTTCTATTAAAAAAAAAGATGGACTTTTGTTTTCATGGGACTTTGGGGGTTCAATAAAGAAGGTTTTCTGTTTCAGTCTAGCATGTTATCTAACCCTTGTTCAACTCTTGTCCCAGCTTGGTATCCATTTATGGTGACAGTCCGAGATAAAAACAGTGATAGGTGAGCTTTATTGGTTGTCCAAATGCGTTTTATAATCTGAGTGATGGCTCAGAACATTTGGAAGATTTCACCATCTACAGAGGATTGATGATAATGATAATATTGTGTTAATATTAACAATAAAAATAATAACATAGAGGGATTCTAGTGCACTTTCACATATTATCTCATTTGATTCTCACCATGATGTAGTAAGTGCTATTATTTATTATCCTCATTTTATAGATGAGTAAACTATAAGGCTGAGGGATTACGTGACTTCCTCTGGGTCACATGACTAAGAGGCACTTGCAAGACTTAGACTCAGGTCTTCATGATTCCAAGTCCAGCACTATCTGCTTTGTTTGATCTCCTACATTACAGTACTGAATACCTTTGATGAGCATATACTTCCCTTTTTTATGCCTTATTTGATGTTTAAAGTTAGATGGTAATTTCTTTTATTATGTCTTTCGAGGAATTTTCATCAGTTTTGTTGTGGGAATGAGATACCGTATTGGAAAAATTGCCTTTATGATGAAGTTTTGCTTTTCTGACTCAAATCCTTTTTTTATAATTAATGAACAGTAGACAAAATAGGATATCATATTTTCTTTTAGTCATTTTTGAAATGGTGAAGATGAGATGCATTTTTAAATACTGCTTTTCAGAGGCTTCTTGTTCCTTACTAATACACTTCAATGAGGATATCCTTGATTCATATATAGATTACTCAAATAAAGATTTCATGATTGTGGAAAAGTGGATACATACATTATTCATTGTTTATGTAATCCCGCCTTCTTCAGAGGCCTTTCCCAATCCTTCTTAATATTAGTGCTTTCTCTCTGAGATTACCTTTCATATTTCCTATCTGTAGACTTATTTGCATACAATTATAGATATTTAAGCTTATTTATAATAAGTTGTTTGTATGTTGTTCCTCCCCTGTTAGACTGTGTGGTCATTGAGATTATGGCCTTTTTCGGTATCCCCAGCACCTTGCACAGTGACTAGCATATAGTAGGTGCTTAAACAATATGTTTTGACTTATTGGTCACCTTTTGGCGGGGGAGGGAGGATAATAATTGGGCCTGAGGTTCTCCCCCCCCCCACCCCTACACCATTTTGGTATTCCTTTTTTAACATATCCAACTCTTAGCACTCTAACAAGTGTGTCTTCATTATGAATCCCTGTACATTTCCTCTGATATAGCTGCCTCTCCCATCTTTGTTCTTATAATGTCATTTATTTACCTCCCATATATAGATATCAAGGACTGTGATGCCAGAGTCCAATGATTCCACTGCCTTTGATGGTGGAGGCACTTTGTTTAATGATCTTTATAGATCTTTTCCATTTTTCTTCTATTCTCTTTTCTTTTTTACTTTTAGATACCTTTGAGATTGCTTTGATTAGTTGTATCTCTTGCCAAGTTTTATTTAAACTTTATTTTACCTTATACTCTCAATGCTTTCTGACATGAAAGTGCTATCATCTTTTTTTTACAAATGAGTTTATATTTCAAAGAGAAATTACTCCTTTCAACGGGGCTCCATTTTCTGGGTTCTTGGGGTTTTGTTTGTTTTTTGGGAGGAGAGAGAATAGATTTATAGCATCTAATCCTCTGTATGCAATTGTAACGGTACAATTTTGGATGTTATTGTTTTCCATTTTTCATACCTGTTTATTTGTTAAATAGCTCAGGATTCAGTTATTTAAGTTGTATGCCATATCTTTTTCTTAGTATTGTTTTTCTTAGTGTTTTCTCATTCTTATCCTTGCTGGACAAATTGGTAGTCTAGACTATGGATGTATAGACAGTGGATTCAGGTATAATTTGCTTCAATAAAATATCTTTTCCTATCTTAAAATATAGTCTTTAAAAATTCAATTTATTTGTTGCTCACCATGACCAATACCTTCTATGTCTTTTCTTGAAAAAAATTATAACATAAATGTTTGAGGCTTCTATGTACTCTTGGTCCTTTTTCTTGAACCATGCTTTATTACGTAGTTCTTCCCATCACTGGCTACACTGTTGCATTGAAATCACTGTGTATTCAAATGTATATTGATTTAATTTGAAGAGCTTTATTGTATGTCTTTTAGAATTTTTCCACCATTTCAGAATCATTGATTGATGATTATTTATTAGGTGAAATGATTTTTAAGAAAATATTTATCAAATTGCAATAAATTAAAAAAGTTTTTGCACACAAAGGCAATGTAGCCAAGACTGGAAGAAAAGCAGGAAATGGGGGCAGGGAGGCATTTTATAGCAAATTTCTCTGATGAAGGCTTCATTTTTCAAATACACAGCAAACTGAGCCAATAATATTATGAATCATTCCCCAGTAGATAAATGGTCACAGAATATGGATAGGTAATTTTCACAAGAAGAAATCAAAGTATCTATAGTAATATGGAAAAAAATGCTCTAAATCACTATTGATTAGAGAAATGCAAATTAACACAACTCTGAGGTACCACCTCATACTTATCTGATTGGCCAACATGACAAAAAAGGAAAGTGACAACTGTTGGAGGGAATGTGGGAAAATTGGGACACTAACGTGTGGTTGTGGAGTAGTGAAGTGATCCAACTATTTTGGAGAGCAAATTTGAACTATGCCCAAAGGGCTGTAAAACCATGTGTACCTTTTTTGAACCAGCAATACCACTACTAGGTCTGTATCTCAAAGAAAACGTAAAAAAAAAAAGAACCTATATATACACATATGTGTGTTCACATATATGTATATGTATGTGTGTCTTTGTGTATGTATATATGTATATACATATACATACATACACACATATATCAGCTCTTTTGTGGTAGCAAAGAATTGGAAATTGAGGGGATGCTTATCAATTGGGGAATGGCTAAACAAGTTGTGGTGTATGGTTGTGATGAAATACTATTGTGCTATAGGACAGCTAGGTGTGCAGTGGGTAGAGTGCCAGGCCTGGGGTCAGGAAGACTTATCTTTGTGAGTTCAAATCTGGCCTCAGACACACACTAGATGTGTGACCCTGGGTAAATCACTTCACCCTATTTGCCTCAGTTTCCTCATGTATAAAATGAACTTGGAGAAGGAAATGGCAAATCACTCTAGTATCTTTGCCAAGAAAGCCCCAAATAGGATCACTAAGAGTCAGACATAACAGGAAAATAACTGAAAAACAACAACTATTGCGCTATGAGAAATGATGTTTGGGATGCTTTCAGAAAAACCTGGGAAGATGTATATGAACTGATGCAAAAATGAAGACAGCAGAACTAGAAGAACATTGCCCACTATAACAGCAGTGTTGTATAATGATCAACTGTGAGTGACTTTACTGTTCCGAGCAATACAGTGATTCAAGACAATTCTGAAGGACTTATGATAAAAAATGCTATGCACCTTCAGAGAAGGAACTGGTGTGAGTCTGAATTCACATCAAAGCATTTTTTTTTACCTTTTTTTGCTCTGTTTTCTTTTACAACATTGCTAATAGATAAATATGTTTTACATGACTTCACATGAAAGTATATATCTGAATGAATAATCTTTATCAAATTGCTTGCTTTCTCAAAGGGGTGGGGAGACAAGCAGGGCTAGAAAGTGGAAATCACAATTTTTAAAAACAAATGTTTAGAAAATTTTTACATGTAACTGAGAAAAATTAAATTTTAAAAATTTATCAGTCATACAAGATGACCAAGTATCCTGTAGAATGTTTCTTATTGTCTTTTGAAGTATGATAAAGAATAGTTATTCGCACCTTTCTTTGTTTTCCAAGTAGTACTTGTGACCCTTTCTACCATTTAGTTCTAACTAACCTTCCTTCTACTTTCAACTAAAGAGTTGATTCAGCTCTTTGAGTAATGCAACTTGTTTATCATTAGATAAGAGTCTCATATTTACAACAGTCAAATCAAACTTTATCCATGATCTAAAAACTGTGGGTTTTTTTTTTTTAGTTTAATCAATTGACATGGTCAAAAAAAACTAATCACCAAGTGGCTATCCTGCTAGTGATTTTGACTTTATCTTGGTATATGGTATAAGATGTTGATTTGAGACATGCTTAGTTTCTGCCATACTGTTTTCTAGTTTTCCCAGCAGTTTTTGTCAAATAATGAGTTCTTATCCCAGAAGCTGGAGGTTTTGGGTTTATCGAAAAGTAGATTACTGTAGTCATTGACTACTATGTCTTGTGTACCTACCTAACCTATTTCACTGATACACCACTCTGTTTCTTAGCCAGCACCAAGTAGTTTTGATGATTTCTGCTTTATAATACAATATTAGATCTGGTACAGCTAAGCTACCTTCCCTTAAATTTCTTTTCAATAATTCCTTTGATACTCTGGACCTTTTGTTCTTCCAGATGAATTTTATCATTTTTTCTCACTCTATAAAATAATTTTTTTGGTATTTTGATTGGTATGGCACTAAAAGTAAATTAATTTAGGTAGTCTTGTCCTTTTCATTATTTTAATTGGGCCTACCCATGAGCAGCTGATGTTTTTCCAGTTATTTAGATATGACTTTATTTGTGTGAAAAGTGTTTTGTAATTGTGTTCATGTAGTTCCTGGGTTTGTCTTGACAGGTAGATTACCAAACATTTTATATTGTCTACAGTTACTTCCAATGGAATTTCTCTTTTTTATCTCTTGCTGTTGGTTTTTGTTAGTAACGTATAGAAATGTTGATGATTTGTGGATTTATTTTATGTCCTGCAGCTTTGCTAAAGTTGTTAATTATTTCAAGTAGTTTTTTAGTTGATTCTCTAGGATTTTCTATGTTATCTTCAAAGAGTGATAGGTTTGTTTCTTCATTGCTTATTCTAATTCCTTCAATTTCTTTTTTATCTCTTATTCCTAAAGCTGTCATTTCCAGTACAATATTGAATAGCAGTGGTGATAATGAACATCCTTGTTTCACCTCTGATATTATTGGAAATGCTTCTAGCTTATCCCCATTACATACAATGCTTGCTGATGGTTTTAGATAGATGCTACTTATCATTTTAAGGAAAACTCCATTTTATTCCTATGCTCTCTAGTGTTTTTTAATAGGAATAGGTGTTATGTTTTGTTAGAAGCTTTTTCTGCATCCATTGTGATAATCATATGATTTCTATTAATCTTGTTATTGATATGGTCAATTATGCTGACAGTTTCCCTAATATTGAACCAGCCCTTCATTCCTGGTATAAATCCCACCTGGTTGTAGTGTATTATCCTCATGATAAGTTGCTATAATTGCTGAGCTCTTTTCTTAAATGGAGGTTTATAGCTCAAGACTCTATCCTCTCATCAAAGAGGCTGAGGGTATCAATGAGATACCATCAGTGTCCCAAGGTTTGTGAGCTCTTACAAGATACTGAGATTATCTCCATGCCCTTCCAGGGCCTTGGTGGAGAAGTCTGTCAGAGCAGTCCCTAGGTAGTTCAGAGAGGTGAAAAATGTGGAGATGTCTAAGCTGAGGTCCCTCCCTAAATGGAAGTTTAGAGTGATGGGGAAGAGATACCTAGGCTGGTGAGATCATACAGGTTGATTCAGCTATTGCCAATAAAGAGCTTCTTCTGACATGATGGACAAATCAATCTGAGAAGTCCTAAAGTAGTGCAGCCAAGTGGGAAATAACTGACTTTGCATTCTTATTCTGTTATTGTATATTGTACAAGGTGCTGGTCTGAATATATTTTTCTCCCCACTGGTATATTTTATTTTTCAGGCAGTTTTTGTTGAATAAATATTTCTTTTACTAGAAATATTTCTAAAATGTGTTTCATATACTTAGTTTCTTTGCAAGCAGGATATGCTAAATGTAATTTAGCCTTTTCTTGATGACATTGGGTATCTAGAACTGTTTTGCCCCAATCAAAAATGGGGACAGGTAACTAATTTTTTTAATCTCACAATGTATTTTTTTAACTTAATATTTTTTTCCTTAATTTACCAACTGACCCTTCTTGATGGTATTGGTGTCTGAATATTATTTCTGATGTCTTAAGCCCCTTTATAATCTGCCACTTTGTCTAGAAAAAAGAGCTTGTAGGAAATGTGTGTAAATTAAGATTTCATAGGATATGTGAGGGCCTGAAAAAATATATATGATTAGTTGAATAATGTATAGAAGCCACATTGGGTCTTTCAATGATTTAAATGTTTATTTTCTGTTTCTTGGCTATTTTCTATATTATTGAATTTGCTGGGAAACAGCTAGGTAATTGGATTATTGCAAATATGGAGGGAATATAACATGAAATAGCTTTTACAGTGCAATGAGAGTAATTGAAGATTAAAAATAAAAGTTTTGAATTATATTTAAACAGTTCTACACTTGGAGTTAGAAGGCATAAGTTACTATGTAGGTATCTGAGGTGACCCAGTGGATTATGTATTTGCTGGGCCTGGAGTTCGGAAGACCTGAATTCAAATCTGGCCTTTAGCTCTGTGACCTTTGGCAAATGAGTGAGAAGTAGTGGTCTGACAATTATCAGGAAAACTAAAGGAAAGCCAAGTCAGGAAATGCTAGAGAGAAGAGCATATCAAAGAGAAGAGGGTGAGTATTGAGAAAAAGTCATTAGATTTGGCACTTTTAAAAGCCATTGATAACTTTGGAGACTGCAGTTGGAATATAACAAATTGCACGTAAGCCAGACTTCAGGGAATTAAGAATAGAATGAGAAGAAAGGAAGTGGAAGTACAAATTATACATAGCTTTCTCAAGGAGTTTAGTTAGCTATGAAAGGGAGGAAATATAAACTGAGGGTTTTTTGAAGATGGGGCATGTTTGTAGACAGTAGGGAGAGAACAGTGTAGAGTTCAGTTGATTAACTATAAGGTTAATGGGTAAGAAGGAAGAAGGCATCCCATTCTATTTTCAGAAAGTTCGTAAAAGTCAAGTTTTTATGCTTGGCCCTCTATGTGGAACTAGTTCATTACTCTGATTTCTGTTTTCTGAGACTTCTATTCACTTTCCTCCCTAAGTGTTCAGACTAAATAACATTCTTTCAATATCTCGCACAAAATGTGGTTTGTAATCACCCTTAATTAATCCTGGTTATCTTTCTTTGATCTTGCTTGAGATTGTTAATCTCTTTCCAGGAACGAGGCACAGAGAACTGAAGATAGTTTTGTGGACATCCTCAGATCAGTAAATCAATAAATTGAAACTTTTATGGACCATCTCTTTCTCTTAATACAGATTAAGATCACTATTGCTTTTTTGTCACCCATGTGATGCTGTTAACCATAACATTTATTGTTGCTAAGCTGCTTCTTCCACACCCTTTGTTTCTGCAGTAGATTTCTTAACCCCATATGTACTACTTCATAGAGCTCATAGTCTGTCAGAGTTGTACGTCATCTAACTGTGTCTACCCCTTCTCCTTCTCATATTAACCTCTCAAAGAATTGAATCCTAAAGGGGAAGTGAGTTGGTCTAAGTAACAGTAAGTGGTAGAGCCCAGATATTTTTTACTCCAAAAACCAATATTCTCACCTGAATTAAAAGTTCACCCTTGTGTAGTACGAAATGATGAGTAGGTAGGTTTCAGAAAAAAACCTGGAAAAACTTGTAAGAAGCAAAGTAAAAGAGCAGAACCAGGAAAACATTGTACACAGTAACAGCAACATTGTTCAACTATGAATTAACATGATCAGCTATGAATGACTTAGTTCTTCTCAGCAATACAGTGATCCAATTCTTTTACAAGGGACTCATGATGGAAAATGCTGTCCACATCCAGATGGACTGGATACTAGGACTCTGAATGCAGATGGAAGCATACTTTTTTTGGTAATTTTTTTCACCTTTGGTCTGTTTCTTCTTTTACAACTGTGACTAAAATGGAAATATAACTATATAACCTATATCAAATTGCTTACCATTTTAGGAAGAGGGGAGAGGAGGGAGGGAGAGAGAAAAATTTGAAACTCAAAATCTTGTAAAAATGAATACTAAAAGTGGTCTTTATATATATTTGGGGAAAAAACAAAATACTATTAAAATTTTTTTAATTAAAAAGCTATGATATGTACATGTAAAAAACAAAAAAGTTCACCTTTTTCGAATTCACCAATTATTCTAACCTATTATTCCTGATTTGTCACCCACAAATTTTTCCAGTATATCCTTAATGTCTTCAAAAACAATACAAGGGTGGTCAAGGACACAGAGTTGTGCCATTAAGATCTCCCTCTAGGTTGGTTTTTATTAAATTCCAGTAATCAAAAAATACTGTTTATATGTAGCTCATTCAACAAGTCACAACTTTATCTACATTTTATCTAAAAAGCTATTGTGAGCTTTATACAGCAAGTTCCTTTCTAAAATCTGGATTGCATGTTTACATATGTAGAACAGAAATTCTTAACTCCATCTTACCTTGGTCGTAGACCCCTTTTGGCATTCTGGTGAAGCCTATGGAACCCTTCTCAGAGTTATGTTTTCAGATACATGAAATAAATTAAATTGGATTACAAAAGAAACCAAATTAGATTGAAATATTCTTACGCACATGCACACACATACACACACACAAGTTCTTGGACCACTCTCCCACACACACCCTGGATTTAGAGGTTGAGGTGATCTCAATAGCTATTTTGTACAGATCAGGGCCTGTCAAGTTAGATGATTTGCCTGAGGTCACTTAGGTTTATTTTAGACATTTTAAAAAATTTACTTATTAATAGTTTTCAACATTCATTTCCACAGTATTTTGAGTTACAAATTTTCTCCCCATCTCTCCCCTCCCTCCCACTCCAAGATGGCTTATAATCCAATTGCCCCTTTCCCCGGTCTGCCTTCCCTCCTCTTACCTCACTCTCTTCACCCCCCTCCCCCCACCAACCTTCTTCCCCCTTACTTTCTTGTAGGGAAATATAGATTTCTCCACCCCATTCCCTGTATATCCTTTTTCCTAGTTGCATGTAAAAACAATTTTTAACATTTTTTTTTAGAACTTTAAGTTCCAAATGCTCTCCCTTCTTCTCTCGCCACCCACCCTCCTTGAGAAGGCAAGCAATTCAAGATAGGTCATAGGTTATACATGTATCGTTATGCAAGACACTTTCATAATAGTCATGTTGTGGAAGACTAACTACATTTCCCTCCATCTTATCCTGTCCCCCATTTATTCAATTTTCTCCTTTGACCCTGTCCTTTTTCCAGAATGTTTCCTTCTGACTACTCCCTTCCCCAATCTGCCCTCCCTTCTATGATCCACTTTCCCCTCATCCCCTTCCCTACTACTTTCCTGTAGGGTGAGATACCCAATTGAGTATGTATGTTATTCCCTCCTTAAGCCAAATCAGATGAGAGTAAGGTTCTCTCATTCCTTTTCACCTCCTTCCTCTTTCCTTCCATTATATCAGCTTTTTCTTGCCTCTTTTATATGAGAAAATTTACCCCATTCTTTCTCTGCCTTTCTCCTTCTCCCAATATATTCCTCTCTCACACCTTAATTTTATTTTTTAGATATCATCCTTTCATATTCAACTCATCCTGTCCCTTCTGTATGTGTGTGTGTGTGTGTGTGTGTGTGTGTATGTATATATGAAATGAGTTACAAATATCATTCCATGGAGGGATATAAACAGTTCAATTTTAATAAGTCTCTTACAATTTCTCTTTTCTGTTTACCTTTTCATACTTCTCTTGATTCTTGTATTTGAAAGACAAATGTTCTATTCAGTTCTGGTATTTTCATCAAGAATGCTTGAAAGTTTTCTATTTCATTGAAAGTCTGTTTTTTCTCCTGAATTATTATACTCAGTTTTGACCGGTAGGTGATTCTTGGTTTTGATCCTAGCTCCATTGACCTTTGGAATATCATATTCGAAGCCCGTCATCCCTTAATGTAGAAGATGCTAGATCTTGTGTTATCCTGATTATGTTTCCACAATACTCAAATTGTTTCTTTTTAGCTGCATGCAATATTTTCTTCTTGACTTGGGAAGTCTGGAATTTGGCTATAATATTCCTAGTAGTTTTCCTTTTGGGATCTTTTTTGAGAGACAATTGGTGGATTCTTTTAATTTCTATTTTACCCTCTGGTTCTAGACTATCAGGGCAGTTTTCCTTGATAATTTCTTGAAAGATGATGTCTGTCTAGGCTCTTTTTTTTGATCATGGCTTCCCTGTAGTCCAATAATTTTTAAATTATCTCTCCTGGACCTATTTTCCAGGTCAGTGGTTTTTCCAGTGAGATATTTCACATTGTCTTCTATTTTTTCATTCTTTTGGTTCTGTTTTATAATTTCTTGATTTCTCATAAAGTCATTAGCTTCTGTTTGCTCCATTCTGATTTTTAAGGAATTATTTTCTTCAGTGATCTTTTGGACTTCCTTTTCCATTTGGCCAATTCTGTTTTTTAATGCATTCTTCTCATTGGTTTTTTGGAGCTCTTTTGCCATTTGGGTTAGTCTATTTTTAAGGGGTTATCTTCTTCAGTATTTTTTGGGTCTCCTTTAGCAAGCTGTTGACTCATTTTTCATGATTTTCTAGCATCACTCACATTTCTTTTCCCATTTTTTTCCTCTACTTCTCTTACTTGATTTTCAAAATCCTTCTTGTGCTCTTCTATGGCTTGAGGCCAATTCATATTTTTCTTGGAGGCTTTTGATGTAGGGTCTTTGACTTTGTTGTTTTCTTCTGGCTGTATGTTTTGGTCTTTTTCGCCAAAGTAAGATTCTATAGTCTGAGTATTTTTACTCTGCTCATTTTCTCAGCCAATTACTTGACTTTGGAGCTCTTTGTCAAGGTATGACTCTGCTTTCAGAGTGTAGAGTGCTTTGTCCCAAGCTTCTGGGGTTGTGCACAGCTGTTTTCCTGAGCTACTTCTAGGCACCCATAAATTTTCAGTTGTTCTGAGGTGGTATGATTCAAGGACAGGTGTTTACTCCTCTGTTGGCCTGTTCTCTGATCCGTGAGTGACCTCAAGAACTGTTTTCTGCCTTGGAACTGCTAGGAGGACTCCCTCTCCCTGGCCACCACAAGCTCTGCCTCACCAGTGCTCCACTGCCACCCAGATCCAAGCCAGGTAAAGCAAGAGAATCCTGCCACAGTGCTAGCAAAGAGATCCCTGCATGCCTGCTCTGACTAGCTGTTTGATTCCCCCCACTGTCTGTGGGCCAGGAGCTCCAGAAGCAGCCATCTGTAGCTGTGGCCACTTTTGCCACTGGTGGGGCAAGGGGGTGGGGTAGGGGGCTGGGGCCAGACCACCCCCTTCTCTCACCCAGATCCAACAGAGTTTTCCCCCAACCTGCTAAGTTGTCTTTTGCGTTTGTGGGTTAAGAAGTCCAGAAACTGCCACAGCTCAGTGATTCAGTGCCCTGAGGCCTGCTCCGCCCGGTCTGCTTCGGCCTGGTCTGTGCTGGCACGGCCCGTGTTGGGCTGGGCTCCACTCCCAGCCTGGTGCAATAGACCCTTTCCAGTGACCCTTCAGGTGGTCTTGGGCTGGAGACTTGTTTCACTCTGTCTTTTCTTGGGTTCTATAGCTCTAGAATTTGTTCAGAGTCATTTTTTACAGGTGTTTGTAGGGATTTGGTAGAACTCAAGCAAGTCCCTGCTTTTGCTCTGCCATCTTGGCTCCACCCCCTGAGGTCACGTGACATAGGTTGTCAGTGCCATTATGCCTATAATAATGTGGCACCCCCATTCTTTTTGATGCCTTGTTGGCTCCTAATAATCGCTGCTTCTTTCTCTAAATATTCATAAAACATACTTTTAAATATTTTTCCTTTGTAATTTTAGCTGCATTGGTTTTATTTGTACAAAATACTTTTATATTATGCAATTAAAATTGCCCATTTAATCATCTGTGATCTTCTCTAACCATTGTTTATTCAAAAGTTGTTCTATAAGTAGATCTTAAAGGCAATTTCTTCCTTGCTCCAATAATTTGCTTTATGATTCTTTATGGCTAAGCCATGTATCTTTTGGGAACTCATGTTGGTATATGGTGTGAAGTGTAGATTAGTTCCTAATTTTTGCCAAGCTTCTATCCAATTTTCTTAGCAGTTTTTCAATACAGAGTCTCTTACCCCAGAAAGTAGGATCATTGACATTGTCAAATACTTTGATAGTATGTTTTTTTGCTTTTGTAGGTTGTGTACCTACTGTGTTCCACAGAGTGCCTTCTCTTTTTCAATGAATACCAAATTCTTTAGATGATTATGGCTTTGTAGTATAGACATTAAAATCTGCCATTACTAGATTTCCTTCCCTTCCTTGCCCCCCTTTTTCATTATTTTCCTTGGATTTCATGACTTTTTCATTCTTCCAGCTGAATTTTATGATTTTTTTTCCTAGCTCTGTAAAATAAGGCTTTTATATTTGGATTGTTACAGCATTGCATAAATAAATTAGTTTTGAGAATGTTTTTAATCATGTTATAGTTATGTTGGTGCAAGCCACTCATGAACAACGAATATCCAATTATTTGTATTTATCTGGTTTTTATAAAGATTATTTTGTAGTTCCATTCATATAGTTTTTGTGAATCTCTTGATTAGTAGACTCTGAAGTGTTTTATGTAGTCTGCATTTTGAATGAAATTTCACTTTCTGTCTGCTGTGTTGTGTTGGCAATATCCATAAATACTGATTTTATGTGCATATAGTTTATATTCTGTAGTGTTGCCAAAGTTTTTAATTGTTTCAGTTACTTTTTTACTTGCCTCTAGTGTCTATCCATATACCATCATGTCATCTAAAAAAACCCATTATTTTGTTTCCTTTTTGTATTTGTTTATTCTCTTGATTTATCTTGTTTTTTGTTATCGCTTAGCATTTTTAGTACTAAATTATTTGGTACTAAATTATTCTTGGTGATAATGGGGATCCTTGCACTATTTGTGATCTCACTAGAAAGCCTTCCAACCTTTCTCAGGTATATATTATTTTTGCTTTTTTGTTTCAGATACATGTTAAGGAAAAGTCCATTCCTATGTTTTCTAGTGTTTTGTTCTGTTTTTTTTTTTTTGAAAGCAAAAATAGCTGTTGGATTTTGTCAAAAAGCTTTTTCAGTACTTCTTGATATAATAAAGTGGGTTTTTTAATGTTCATTATATTTTCGTTTCAGTGTTTAATAGGAATGTTAATCTGAGGTTTGTCTCTTCCTGGTTTAGGTATGAAGACTGTATTTGTATCAAAGAAAGATACTTCCTCTTATTTTCAGAAAATAGTTTATGTAGTATTCAGGTTAATTGTTCTTCAAATGTTTGAGAGAATATACTTGTAAATCCATTTTATCTTGGAGTTGTTTTATTTGGGGATTCAGTTATTTGTTTGATTTCTTTTTATCATATTGTGTTATTTAAATAGTGTTTTCTTCTGTTTTCTTCTGTCTCTATTTCTATAAATAGACTAACTCAGTGTTTTGGAGTATTTTCAATTTGTTAGTTTCTTTGATCTTAAGAATTGTTGCGTTGTTGTTTAGTTGCAACTTGGTGTTTTTTAATTGTGTGTCCAGTTGATTGATTTGTTCTTTCTCCATTTCATTACTAAAGAAGAGTTTAAACGTATAAAATTTTCCCTAAAGTCTTCTTTATCAGGATCTTAAAAATTTTGGTACATTATCTCATTATCCTAATTTAATTTGGTGAAGTTTTCTATTTTTCATATGATTTTTGAAACATCAGTTATTTAGCACTGTTTTTGTTCTCCCATTAGTTTTTTATTCTTCAAAGGGTTTTATTACATTGTGTTCAGTAAAAGATATATTGAAGATTTTTCTTTCTTATGTTTGTTTTTGAAGTTTTTATATCTCAAAATACATCTGTCATTTTTTGTAATGGTTCCATGAATGATTAAGAAATATGCAAACTCCTTTCTGTTCCCATTCAGTAATTGTCAGAGGTCTATCATCATTAATTTTTCTGACGTTTTATTCAGGTCCCCTTTTCTTTAAGACTTATCTACATCTGAAAAGGGTACTTTGAAGTCTTTTGCTATTAAAGTTTTACTGTTTCTTCTCCCTGAAACTTAATGATCTTTTCATTATTTTGATGCTATGCTGTTTTTGCTGCATTTAAACAGTTGATATTATTTAATGATCTATTAATTTTAAGCATAATGTAGTTTCCCTGCTTGTGCATTTTTCTTCTGTTTATCTTTGTTGAAATTATGATGGTTTTTCTAGGAATTTTTAAAATTTAGGTCAAGCAATTAAAAATTTTGCTTCTTCTCATTTTAACTCCTAAGTGAATCTTTTATGTTTCAAGTATTCTTTTAAAAATAACATGTTGTGGCATTGCATTTTCCAATCCATTCTGCTAACCTCTTATTTTTTTCAGGTGGCTTCTTTTCATTTCTGTTAATTGTTGAGATTGTCCATTGATCTCTAACTTGTCCTCTCATTCATTCTCCCCTCCTCCCACCACTTATTTCTGTCCATCACTTCTCCCTTTGCCAGGAAGAAGGTTTTGAAATGGGAGTTTGCCTAACACTTATATCTTGTGTCTACTTAGTTATTTTCTTTTCTCCTTGCCCCACTCCCATGGAAGGGTATTGTTGTTATTTTTTAATCCTTCCTATCTACTCCCCACCCATCATATTGAAGTTTGTTTTTATCATTGTTATTCTTTCACTATCCTGCCCTTTTTTCTTAACCACCCCCTTCCATTCCCCTATATCCATGTATTTATTCTTGGATTTAATGTATTTCTATATTATGTACTTTGTGTCAATATGTATATATGTGAATGTGTCTGTCTGAGTGTTTTCAACCTTCCTTTCTCTAGACAGATAAAGGTGAGTGTCTTAGAATACTCCTTCCTTCCTCCATGCTTTTACACATTTTATCTCATGTACCTTTATTAGTTGGTGTGGTTAGCTAATTACCCTTCTTCTTCCTTTCTTCCCCATTATAGGGCCCTATCTATTTTCTCCTCTTAAGGCCATCAGAACAGGTCCTTTATTAGGATTCTTAGAAGATTCTTGTTTCTTCTCTCCCTATATTAGTATTTGAACAATTTATCTTCACCTAGTCCCTTCAAGTTGATTTTGTGGGTGTACTTTTCTATGCGTTCCATTAAATTGATTAATATGTCAGTATTTCATTGTCTTTTAGAACAGATTGCTCCCTTTTTCATTCAGATTCTCTTATCTTCCATCTCTCCCAGACTGCTTACCTACTACCTATAAACATGGCCATGTCTTCTCCTTTCCTCAGCAAACCCTCACTTGATCTGTCTTTCACTAGCTATTGTCCTGGTTTTTTTTTCTCCTTTTCATGACTGAACTCCTTAAGAAGGTTATATTCAATCAGTGCCTCCACTTCATTTCCCCTCACAATCTTCTTATTTCTCTGGCCTGTAACCAGTAGTTTGTATTATATTCCAGCTGCTCTTTCTAAAGTTACCACTGATCTCTTAATCACCAAATCCAGTTGCCTTTATTCAATCCTCATCTTTGCTGATCAGTCTGCAGCCTTTGACACTGTCACTATCCTCTTCTCCTGATGTGCCTTTCTTCTGATTCTCCTGCTGCCTCTCCTACCACTCCTCAGTCTCCTTTGGTGGATCTTTACCCACTTCATTAATGTGACCATTAACTATGGTTGTCCCCTAAGGCTCTGTCCTGGGCCTTCTGCTTTTCTCTATCAAGGCTGTTTCAGTCATTGATCTCACCAGCTCCCATGGTGTCAGTCATCATATCTCTATGCTGAAGATTCTGAAATCTGTTTATCCTGTCCTGTCCTCTCCTTTTTTTCTAGTCTTGCATCTCCAACTGCTTCTCAAACTTCTCAAACATATCAAACTAGATGTCCCATAGATATCTTAAGCTTAACAAGTCCAAAACTGATTTCATTATCTTTAGCCACCTAATCCCCTTTCTTCCTTCCATCCTTTCCCCATTACAGTCCAACCTCCACTAAGCCATCAACTTGGTCTTCCTAATGCACGTCCCCACTCCATTTCCTCCCTACTTAACCCCAGGATCATATATAAAATCTTGTTTGACTTTTAAAGCTCTTCATTCATTACTTTGTCCCCTCCTGCTTTTCCTTCCATTCTCCTATTCCCCACTCTGCCCTACTCTATGATCTTTTTATACTGCTCTCTCTCTCTCTCTCATCACAGAAGATAACATCTCTGGAGTCTGGTCATTTGTACTGACTGTTTACCATGCCTGGACCTCCCTCACTTCCCTGACTTCCTCCAGTCAGCAAAAATTTATATTATTACATTTCTATATTATATTAATAATTTATATCACACCATACTAACAATTTAGTAATGTAATTATATGACAAATATTATTGCTATGATAATAATTATATGGTATATAATTATGTATTTCTATAGCTTATACTGTTGCCAGGTACTATGCTCTCAAGGAGCTCACAATCTAATGGAGACAACATGCAAGCAACTGTGTACAAAGACACTATATACAGGATAAATTAGAAATAATCAAGAGAGGGAGGACCCTATAATCAAGGGATACCAGGAAAGATTTCCTCTAGAAGGTGGGCTTTTATCTGGGGCTTGAAGGAAGCCGTGAAAACCAATAGGGAGAACAAACAATTTAGGCATGTGAGAGGAACAGCAGAGATGTCACTGTTTTGTTGAGTCTGTGGAAAGATTGGGGTTGGAGTTATGAAGGGCTTTGAATACAAAACAGATGAGTTTATTTTTGATGCTAGAGGTGATAAGGAGCCACTAGAGTTTATGTGGGTAAGAAAGGACTGATGTGGGTAGCCCTGCACTTACAGTAGAGCATGGAAGATGGATTGGAGAAGAGAAAGGCTTGTGACTGTGAGACCAGCCAGGCTGGGACCTTCCTCTGTTGATTATTCTAATTTATCTTTATCTAACTTCTTTGCACTTACTTTTATGTGGCTTCTTCTCCCATTTAGAGCACAAGTTCTCTTAGAAAAGGGACTGTCGTTGGCTTTTCCTTGTATCCTCAGCTGTTACCATAGGGACTTGCATAAAGGAAGCACTTAATAAATTGCTCATTGCCTGAGTAACTGACTCCTTGAATCCCTTGCTCCCTTGTACTATGTACTATTGTTGTACATGTTGTGCCTAATCCTGGCCGAATTACTTCCATAATCTTTGTTATCCCTAGCACTCAAGAGGTTGTCTAGTACTTATTAGAAGGAGGAGGGGGATGCACTTCGCTAAGCACTTTACAGTTATCATCTCATTTGATATTCACAACAACCCTGGGAGGTAGATGCTACCATTATCCCTGTTTTTTCGGAGGAAGTCAGATGACTTGCCCAGGGTCACACAACTAGTAAGTGTTTGAGGTAATTTTAACTCAGGTCTTCCTGACTCCAAGTGTGGCATTCTATCTCCTGTTTCTCATGTCTCCTATATTTGTATTTCAGAGTGTCTAAAGAGTTCTGATCTTTTCATCAGAAATGTTTTGAATCTCTTTTTCACTAAAGGTCCATTTTTTTCAATGATTGAATTACGTTTTGTTTTGCCCAATTGATTATATTTTTTTTGAAACCTATATATTTTGCCTTTTATAATACTGATTCCCCTTTTTACTTTTATTTTTCTTTATTGTGACTGTTGTCAAATCTCTTGTGATCTTATCATGAATCCTCAGTACTTAAATTATTTCTTTATAGCTGTTTGCATCATTCATTCATTCATTCATTCATTCTGGATTTTATCTAATCACATTCCTGGGAATTTTCACTCGTTCTTGTAGAAAATAATTTTTTTACCTTGAGTTACCCATTCCTTTTGTGTTATTTCTAGGTTGACAACAATTTTTGATGCTAGTTGCTGTTTTCTTTGATTACTCATTTCAACAATGTGAATTGGTGCTTTTTGTAAGGGCCAGTTTCTGTATACTTACCCTGTGTTCCTTGCTCTGACCTCTATCTCCTGGGCTTCAGCACCTCTAGATCATTGAGGCTCATGGCACTACATCTTAAGAGTGTTCTCTTATATCTATGCTAGTCACTTCATTACCTGATACTGTTCTTCAGGGCTTCCAAAGTTCCCACACTGGGGCTTTCTGCCCATGTGAGACTTTTTCTAGGGTGCCTTTTGCTCTTTTACCTCTGAAAAGTTTTGCAAGCGAAATTTCTTGGTTCTCTCTATTTTTGTTAAGGAGCAATCCTGCCCTGGCAGTGACTTTCTATATTTTTTCCTACTGATTGAACTTCTCCTCCTCCCATCCCCCAGTTCTGGGATAGAAGAAGTCAGTTGCCATAGTTGTGTTTCCTTGATCACTGATTCAGTCTGATACGAATTTTGAAGTTTTTCTGGAATAGATGTATGTTTTGCCACCCATTCAGCAAGCCATTTCATTTCATTTTATTTTTTAATTTATTATTTTGTTTTTCCTCAGTTCCATCTAAAAACAAATTTTTAACATTCCTCTTTAAAGCTTTGTGTTCCAAATTCTCTCCCTAGCTCCCTCCCACCCCTCACCCTTCATTGAGAAGGCAAGCAATTCAATATAGGTTATACATGTGTAGTCATGCAAAACATTTCCATATTAGTCATGTTGTGAAAGAAAACATTGACCAAAAAAAAACCCTTGAGAAAAATGAAGTTTAAAAAGTATGCTTCAGTCTGTATTTAGACACCATCAGTTTTTTCTCTGGGGATGGATAGCATTTTTCATTATAGGTCCTTCAGAGTTGTCGTGGATCCTGTATTCAGCAAGCCATTTTAACCAGAAATCTTTATGTCAGTTATCAACCTTTGCCTCATATTGTGAATTATGTTGAGTATTGGTAGAACTAGATTAAGGAAAAGAAATTTAAGCATTGATTTTAAATATGTCTTGATTTACATCTGAAATATTAGAATGGTCTCACTAAGCACATTGTGCATTTACATTTATTCTTTTTATTGGCTTTTCTGGTTCTTGCGCATGATAAAGTTAATCATTGAGCATTTATTAAGCACCTTTTCTTTGGCAAACGTGTGCCAAGTGTTGAGGATAGAATGGCAAAACAGAAAAAAACACACCGCAATACCAGTCATTACTTTTAAGGAGCTCACAGTCTAATTCACAGTCTAATTGTTGGTTACTTACAGTAATGACATTGGCTTTAAATTTCTTTATTGTTCAAATAATGCAGTCCCTATAAATTGATTTTTCTGTCATGGTAAGCTTTTATACTGCTTTTTCGAAATTGAAATAATTTTTTTGGAACCTCATAAATAAACTAGTAATTTTGAAGGGGGTATTCTGGAAACAAGGGAAAAAAATTAAAATCACCAAAAATAAGGGCAAATAATTGATTCTGTTGAATTCATACCAGTAGATCACTTAATCTTTTTTGTCAGTACTATCCTGTACACTGACTTTATGTTTGTGGTTTTGATTTGCATGTCTCTACCCTAGATAAGCTTTTTCGTCAAGGTCTCAGCTTATCTCCCCGAAGTGCCTACTTTCTGTGTTGAATTGGGGAATGAAAGCAAATTTCAGCATTACACAAAACACCAATAGGAAATTAACCCAAGTATATGATATTATAGTCAAATAGAACTTAACTTTGAGAATAGAAAGTTAATACAGCTTTACTTTTTTTAAAAATTGCATGAGATAACATGCAAAATATTTTACAGACGTTAAAGCTATTATTATTTTCTTTGGATTATCCACAGTACTCTACCAGTCTTCCCAGACCTTAGTGGAGGCAGCTGGTGGTGCAGTGAATAGAATGCTGGGCTTGGAGTCAGGAAGACCTGAGTTCAAATCCAGTGTCAGACATTTACTAGCTGTGTGATCCTGGGCAAGTACCTTAACCTCTATTTGCCTCAGTTTTACCAATTTCAAAATGAAGATGATATTAGTGCCTACTTCACAGGGTTGTTAAGGATGATTCAATGAGATAATATTTGTAAAGTGCTTAGCAGTGCCTGGTACATAGTAGAAACCATATAAATTCTAGCTACTATTACTACTTCTTGATTCCTGGCCTATGAATATTACACTAATTGAGTGGGTTAATCAGCCATCTGTAAGAGTCCACAGTGTGTTCAAAACGTTTGGCACATCAAAATTGCTATGATCAGAGACAAAAAAAATCTCAAGAGAACAGGATAAAGAACATGTTTCCTACAATCACACTTAATATTACATTTCATAAGAAAATGTTTATAGCCAATGTACTGTTCCCTGGTAAAAGGAAGACAGTGCATCAGAATGTTTGTTTTGAGTAGTTATTTTTAGCAGCAGTGCCAAGAATTGTTTACATTTTCATTTTAGGTTATACTGTTGCATGGTTTATTTTGCTAATTCAAAAAAAAAAAGAAAATTATTTTAGAGAGCGTGTGTGTGTGTGTGTGTGTGTGTGTGTGTGTGTGTGTGTGTAAATCCTTAATAGCAGGAGGGGATGGAGGCTTACTCAGTCTATTATCATAAAGCTCTGCTAATGTAGCTTCTGAGTCATGTGACTGCAGAAAAGGCTATTATCTCAATGAAAAGGAAACTGCTTTTTAGAGCAAGCAATAGAACAGAAGCAGGAGGAATTTTCGAGTGCTCCACCATGCTGGATTGTCAAAGGAGATCTGTGTGATCAGCAGCTAGAAAAGGATTTGTGTGGCTAGTTTTGTCAGCTCTGGTTAGTTACAGATGATAGAGGAGATAAGCGGCTGTGTACTCAGCATGTGCTTAGGTTTACATCAAGATGTAGTGATGGTTTGCTTTAATAGAGGGTATTTATCCCAAGAGCGGTAAACTTATTGCTAGTTTGTATTTTTGATTATTTAAAGAATGATGTATTTTTATTTACATTACTGTCTGAAGATAAAGAAAACCTGCAGAAATCTGATTTGAACTGCAAAGACTGGAAGATTACAAGGTGTGTGTTTTAGAAGTGTTCTGAATTAATATTTGAGATTGCTCTTAGAATTCTGTATGTGCACATATAAGCGTGTGTGTGTACATATAAGCGTGTGTGTGTATACAATATGTCTTAGTGAAAGGAGGACTGATTGTACATGACATTCAGGCATAGTAATACTCTCAAGTAACAAATAGATGGGATTTGGTCCAAACCAATTTCTCTGAGATCAGTTTCATTTGTTATCTTTATTTAGTGATTACAAATGTACTTACAGTTGCCTTAGGTGCCCAAATCTCACATGCTTTTGGTAGTAAGCATTTTTCTAACATTCAGAAATAATATTCTGTAACTCAGAATCGTGAAGGAAGAGCTGCACATGTAAGCTTCACTTTTTTTCTTTTTGTACTTATTTTTCAATATTGTATTCAATAAATTATTTCAGTATTGTATTTCAATAAATTAATAATGTGTTGAAACCTTGAAATTCTTTAAATTTTGGATTAATGATAAATGAAGCTTTTGGTAGGAGAGCAAGGCCTCAGATAATGAAAATCTAAAATGAATAGGTTTTGTATTAAATGTAATCCCAGAAGTTTCTCTGATTTTTAATTTTCCTTACATCCTTGTAGTTCTATATATAAAAGATTTGAATGACATTCATTTTATCTACTGTGCTTGTCTGCTGTTTTTCATGCTAATGCTGTTAATTCTGTTAGCAGTGTGTATGTACCTTTCTTTTAACCTTGGAGGAGGATGCCGTACTGAAAAAAAAAATCTCAGATTTATAAGCTTATTTGAAAAGGGTTAACTATTTTTCAAAACAGGTACCTTTCAGGAGTGCCTGCCCATAATATTTTTCTCATTTAAATTCTCAAGCATTTAGTTTAAACCCCTTTTCCTCAGAAGTTTATTGTGGTATCTGTACATATATTTACAATTATACAATGTTCATGAAAATTGTGCTAAAGTTGAATATGTTTTCCTTTTCAATAAACATTGTCGGAGATATGAAACCTTTTAGACTTTAAGTACAATGTGCAAACAGCTTGCAGAAAATTAGTTTATGTTGTTCTAATAAGAGGTGATAAAAGCAGCTCCAACACCTAGAATTTTTAATTAAAGTACAAGAAATTCTTTGCCTTCCTCTTTTTAATATCATTTATATATTCATTTTTGAAATGGATATTTCTAAATGATCATATGAAGGTTTGTGACTTCGTGGGTATCATTCATCCTTCAATTTTGATGTGAAATATTATAATTACAGTTATTCTTTAAACATTGATATTAATTTTTTCTGCATTTTTACTCTAGGCCTCCAGCCTCCTTGTTTGGTCTTTGTGTATGTGCTTTTGTTTTATTTTTAAGTTTTGTTACTATATCAAGTAACCTACAAATGTTCTAAGGAATTTTGGAAGACCTTAGGGTATTTGATCTAGGAAGATATTTGTAACTAGCATGTGGAACATGGCCTCAATAAATACAATTGTCCTACATGTGTAGTCCTATGGGAATAATAATGAATGAAAAGAATTCTGAACAGAGGGCTGCATTTCAGGTAACATTTTTCCCTTGATTTTCTGTGTGTGTTATCTTAGATGAGCATATCTGAGCATAATTGTCACTGGTGTGCCTCTGTAAATGTGCGTATTATCCATTAATTTCAACCAAAATACTTTATTCACAAAGCACTGTTGCTGAACAATAAGATGACTTGATTTTGAGTTGGTAGGGACCTTATAAAATATCTAGTCCAACACTAATTTTTGGACAAGAAAAGTGAAGCATACAAATACACAGATATAGGCCAGAATGAGAGTTTAATTGAGTTGTTGATTCCAGTAATGTTTAGTGACTTTTTTTTGTCCTCATCACATTATGCCTTAAAAATGAAAATACCTTTGTAAAATGTTGCCTATATTGTATCACTTCGGAATTACTACAATTATACCTCCAATTCTTTTTACAAAAACTTTTGTATTGTATTTAGGGTTGGAAGCAAGATGCAGATTTTAGAATCATAGTTTAAAGGCAAAGTTTTATGGTCAGTATAGTGTCTAAACAAGCTTCCAGATCCTGCTGCACTCCAGAATTCTAACCACAGTCATTAACCAGGAATATTATCATCAGGTCTGATCTTGTCAGGCTGCTTTAAGGATTTGCCCCTAAAACAGGTTTTCATTTTTAAGAAAGAGAAAATGTAAGAAAAAAGCTTGAAAGCAAGGTTAATGTTTTAGTTATTTAAAAAGACTGAGTAAAATGTATATATAAAGTTTTATTTGGGAAAGTGAAAGTTTTCCTAGGCTTTTTGGCTGTGGTTTGGCTCTACAACCTACTTTAGTTTGGGGATAGACCAAGGAAATGGAGAATTCAGAGTTCTGAAGTCTGTGTAACAAATTGAAAATTTAGCCAACTCCCCTATTTTCAGGAGTGGCTTTTTTTGTTATCTTTCTCAGATGTTTCAGTAGGTTTAAAAAAAAATCTTTGCTCACATCTATCATAATTGCTCTGCAGCCTTTAACCTGTTGGTTTGGGTTAGTATTGTGTGTGTTCATTTCTAACAGTTGCCATACATGCATTCATCACTCAAACATTGCTTACGATGTAATCATCCCAACCTTTTAAATACTGTATTATGAAGAAAAATGCGTTTACTTTCTATCTGAATTAGCTGATTTGGTATAATTTTAATTTTCTGAGAAACTTTTAATTCTTTCTTCAAGTCTGTTTTACACTGAGCCAGTCATTCATCTCAGAAACTGAAATGTACTGAGCAGCAGACAATCTTTTGGTGTAAAATTGTGTTGTCCATCAACTTGGTCAGAAAGTCAGATATTCTTGAGGCTTCACAATTAAAGTACATGTTTAATTTGTTATCCTGTAAATTTCTAGTTTTTAATCCAGTCATATAACTATTATATAGAAGCTTAATCAGATAATCCCATTCAGAACTGTCATCAGCATGTCATTCTATTTTGTTTATTAATTGCTATTTCTAATTTTGTTACATATAAAAATTCTGTATTTTTCTGGATTTAGAGGTCATTTTTTTTCATACAGTATTTATTTGGAGGTTTTCAGGGAGTGTTTATGTGTTCATGTGCCTGTTGCATTTTTAAGTAAGTTTTGGTAAATCTGTAATAGTGGACTTGCTAGGATACAGATGGGAGTTCAAGTTGCTGTCTAATCATGACTAAAACATGAGCAATTACTAAAGTGAATAAGTAGTGGAAAAGTAAGTAGCTGCTAAATAGTTAAGGAGCATAGGACATATCTGCACTACGAAAGTAGTCTGTTATTTACCAATGGAACGAGGAAATGTGTTTGTGTATTCCAGTACCCTTTCATTCATTTCTGTTCAATTTAAAATAACTTCATTGAGCAGTACTAAAACAATTTTCAATTTTTTGTTGACAAGAAATTCAAGCTTATGAACTAGAGATCGTAGTCTAGAGCATAGCTTTCTATCTGAGTTTTTAAAAGGACAGGGGAGGGAAAAATAGGAAGGGATAAATGGAGAACAGAAACTAGATTGGGATCTAGTAGAGTGTTTCTGTGCTGATGTGATGTGGGAGAGGAAAATATTTTACATAACTTCATACTTTAGACTCTGCTTCTATGTCTTTAAAAAAAACTAAATTAAAAACCTCCCCAGGCTGCTATTGATTATATTTTTTTGGTATAGCTTTCAGTTATGCCAACAATGTAAATCTAAATTAAGCCCTATGGCAATAGTAATTATGGGTACTCAAAAAGAATGCATAGTACTTCTAACCTAGGACTTTATGTAATATCCATATTAGCGATGAATGTTCCATTCATTTTCCAAACAAATGACAATCTTTAGTGGATTATTCTCAGAGATGATATTCAACATTTATGCTTATTATAGAAACAGATGACACAGCTCTGGAAGGGATAGTTCATAAATTTGGCTTTTGCTGGGTGAGAGCAAATGAACCAAACTCAAAAAATAAAATTTAATAGCGATGAAATGTAAAGCTTTGAACTTGGGTTTAAAAAAATGAATTATGTAAAGCATTGGTTGAATTGACAAGTATGGCTATATAATACTCTATGTGAAAAAAAATCAGGAAATTTTAGTGTGTTACAAAGTCAATATGACTCAGTGCTGTGACACAGAAACCAAAAAATGCCAGCCCTGGAGTCAGAAACACCTGAGTTCAAAACGTGGCCTCAGACACTTACTAGCAGTGTCACCCTGGGTAAATCACTTAACCCTATTTTCCTCATCTATAAAATGAATTGGAGAAGGAAATAGCAAACTATTCCAGTATCTTCACCAAGAAAACCCCAAAAGGGGACATGAAGAGTCAGAGACAACTGAAATGACTAAACAGCTACAACAATCTAGAGAACAGGAAAGGTAAGATGGATTGTGTTCAACCTCAAGCACCTCCTTTTGGAAAGATTGACGGTCTTGAGTGAATCCAGAGCAAGGATATCTGAGTGGTGAATACCACTGAAGCATTGATCTAGGGAACTAGAGATATTTGGCTTAGAGGAGAAAAGACCTCAGAATAGGATGTTAGATATGCACACGTGCGTGCATGCGCACACACACAGATTTAACCATGTAACCTCTCCACCCCCACTCAATAAACTCTAGTGGCTCCCTATTGCCTCCATGATCAAATACAAAATATAAATAATGGAAGAGTTTGGAGTTCAAAGCCCTTCATGACCTCTCTCTTCCCAATTGTTTACTTGTCTCCACCATTAGGTTCTAAGTAGGGACTGTCTCTTGCCTCTTTTCATATTCCCAAGTGCTCAGTACAGTGCCTTGGCACATAGTAGGCCCCTAATATATGTTTGACTGATATTGAAGGAAGAGGGGGGAGTTGTCCCATGCAGGAGAGATTAAACTTGTTGTAAATGGTCCCAGGGGCTAGAACAATAGTTTGTAAACTGAAGAAATGTACTTAGGCTCATTGCTAAGAAAAACTTCCTAATAACAGTTGTCCAACAGTGGAATTGAATGTTCTAGGAAACAATGGCTTCTTCATTAGAGATCCTCAAGCAAAAATTAAATGAACACTTGTTGGCTTTACTATTCCAGAATAACATGTTCTTTGAAGTCTCTCCTAATACTGAAATTCTGTGATTCTTGTCCCTCCTCTGTTTAATAACTTTTTCAAATTCATAAGTAATTAGCACAGCTAAATTCATAAGTAATTAGCACATTACTTTCCAGAATGTGGTTTAGACCATAATAGATTATCAAAAAGCAGGAAATAATTGATGCGTTGGGGAAAGAGATTACAAACCTGTCATAGAGTCAAGATATTTGTTGTTCAGTTGTGTCAGTCGTGTCCTACTCTTCATGACCCCATTTGGGGTTTTCTTGACAAAGAAATGGGAGTAATTTGGCATTCCCTTCTCCAGCTCATTTTACAGCTGAGGAAACTGAGGCAAACAGGGTTAAGTCACTCCAGGCCTGGCACTCTATCCATTGTGCCACCAAGCAGTGGTATTAGCCATCTTTTACCCAGGTTTTCTTTACTTCTTTATTACAAATTCTATGATGGAGTGGTCATGTTTTTCAGATTTTTTGTCATTTTTGCTTTGGCAGCCACTTCTTTTTTTGGTCAGGATCTGATCCAGAATTCCTTTCCATCTACTCCATGTTTCTTCCATATTTCTTCTACTTTTCCCAGAATTAAATTTTCATTAATGTAAGCAAAAAAATTTGACTAGTCTGTTCAGATTTCTTGTGGCAAGTTAGTGCCAGATGATGTCCAGATTACTTCAGTTTCATGTTTGTGGCAGATTAGTTAGGAGTTGTTTACACTTTTGGTGGCTTTTCCCACTTACTTTTATGATTGCTGCAAAAATTGGGCTTTAACCCATTTGATGCATTGTTAGTCTTCTTTTCTCTGTATGGATATGTAACTTCTACCTTTATCCCAGCATTTCTTTTAGCATTATGATTGCATTTCAAATATCTCTTCCAAACTAATTTTCCTGTGGCATGGTTTGAAGGGCTCCAGCTTGCCATTGTTCGCCAAATATGTTGTGCTCTGAACTGGATGTAAGAGTCCTATAGAACTGTAGAATTGAAGATACTTGAAAGAATCTTAGACATAATCTTCTAGTCCAACCCCAGTCTAGTGAATGGGCAGATTGGACACCTGAATGGAATAGAAACTCATTAAGGCCCAAAGAAACTCATTCTACTTTTGTACTTTAGGTGTTTGGACTGAGTATATGGTATTCAGATCTTTTTCATCAAAAATCCTTAAAATACTTGAAGACAGTTGTCATTCTCTCCTCCCCTATCATTTCCAAAGTCATCTTTGTAGGCTAAGTATATCTATTTCTTCTGGAAGTTAAAGTTCATTCTAGTCCTAAGTCTGTTATCCTATCATCCTTCTGATCTTCAGATAACACATTTTCCAGACCCATCATTATGCTATTTGTCTTCTTGAATATGTCGAAGCTTCTACATGCCCTTAATAAAATGTAGGCTTGCAGATCTATACAATACCTTGGGTGTATGGTTTGACAATATGATGGGACTATGAACTCTCTTATTATGGGTACTGTACCTCAATAATTAAGCCTGAGATCCTTGTCACTTTTTGTGTACTATTTTGCATTGTGACAGTTTGGGCTTAGATTCCTCCAAATCCTCAAGTCTTTATCATATGAATTGTAGTCAGGTTAGTTATGTCTTTTAATGTAGAGCACTTCAGAGAATGCTGGGGTGTAGCAGATAGAGTGGTCTTCAGTGTCTGACCAAGCGCTCCATGTTCTATAGTGTCTACTTTAGTCACCCTCATGGCCATTGGAACAACTTGTTCTCATCTGCCCATTCCGCCAGGGAACATCTTCACATGCTTTGGGCAGACACCCCCCTCAGTTACCTTCAATCTGGTTTAGCCTGTCTGCCAAGACAGTTTTACGGGGGTGTGGCTGCTGTACCTGCTAGTGAGTGTTGGGTGAGAGGTAGACACCAAAAATGGATAAGCAGCCCTGAAAAGGGCTCAGCAAGCCCTCACACCAGAGGTTTTTCCCTTAACAACCCATATACTTCCATAAAGGATAAATAGGAAATAATTAAAAGAGAGAAAACACTAGGATTAAGAAAAATTTGGGAAAAGCTTCCTGTAGAAAGTGAGATACAAGCTGGTACTTGAAGGAAGCCTGGGAAACCACGGAGGCAGAGGTGAGGAAAGAGAACATTGCAGGCACAAGTAACAGCCAGAGTTGGAAGATGGAGTGTCTTGTTCAAGGAACAACCAGAACGCCAACGTCACTGAATCACCAAGTGCATAAGAGGTTATGTGGTATAGGGATATTAGAAAGTAGGTTACAGAAGGCTTTGAACTCCAAACAAAGGATTTTATATTTGATTCTAGAAGGGATAAGGAACCACTGGAGTTCATTTAGTAGGGGTAGGGAGTAACAGCTCTCTGGAGGATGGACTGGAGTGGGTAGAGACTAGTGGCAAGTGGACCACAGACTATTGGAATAGACCAGGCTTAAGGAGATGAGGGCTTGTACCTGGGTGCTGGGAGTATCAGAAGAGAGCAGGGGGCATTTAAGAGATGTTAACAAAGGTTAAATCAAGAGACCTTGGCAATAGGTTGGATATGGGGAATGAGAGATAGCAAGAACTCATGAGCGACACTCAGTTTTTGAGCCTGGGGAAGTGGGGGGATGATGGTGTCCTTAGAGGTAATAGGGCAGTTTGGAAGCAGGGAGTATTTGGAGGGAAAAATAGTGAGTTCAGTTTTGGACATGTTGAGTTTAAGATGTCTACAAGACTTAAATTTAAGATGTCAAATAGAAAGTTGGAGATGTGAGACTGGAGGTCAGTGTAAAGGTTTGGGCTCCTGGTAGAGATAGGGTCTTGCAGCTGTTCTGTTGAGTGCTATAGCCCTGGTTTCCTCAGTAGCTCAGCTACTCTTAATGGCATTAGGGAAAAGATAGTTCTGGCTGCAGAAGTCTCTGGCACCATCAAATATTTCAACATTAGAAATTGATATGGTTTTATTCGTTAAAGAAGAAGCATTGCAATGTTCTTTGCTGTGTCCTAAAGGCCATGGGGCCTTTCTATCTGCTTTGGAGCTGAAACCCCACAGGTTGTCTCCCCTCTTAGGATGTTAGTTTTCTTCAGACCGTTTTTTTATCTTCTGTTTATATCTCTACTGTTTAGGAAGTCCTTAATAATGCTAATCCTAGAAGTTTCCCTTTGTGATTATCTCCAGTTTATATTGTATATCTTTTGTTTGTACAAAATGCTGTTTGCTTGTTGTCTCCCCCATTAGATTGTGAGCTCCTTCAATGCTAGAACTGTTTTTGCCTTGTATCCCCAGCATATAGCATTTCCTGATATAGTATGCACTTTAAAAATGCTTGCTGACTTAAATTGACTTAAGTGCTTTTTTGTTCATTTAGTAATTCATTAGTTTTTTTGAAGGATTGCTTTAGCCATTTCGCTGTAGGGTATGAGTACTGTATTTGAATCCTTTGATTCCAAATTCAGTGTTCTTGACTATCTAACATTGCCTTTTTTTCTGACTTATGAATAGAATCTAAATTTCTTAGCGTACCTTTATCTGGGAGTGTTTAAGAGAAATTCAGTATTCTAACTAGTTGAATTGTCTAGGTAACTGGGTCTCAGTTTCCTCATCTATAAAACAGGAATGTTGGACTCAATAAGGCCCTATCTAGGATATCCTATGAATTTTTTGTAGAACCTTGTAAATGTGGAAGTAGGGAAACATACTTACCTAAGGAATTCCTAGTAAGTGGCAGGTCTGGTACTTGAACCCAAGTTTTCTAATTTCTAAATCCAGTGTTCTTTCCTTACAGCATACTGGCTTACTGGGTTTTTTTTTTCTTTCTTCAATTACTATTTTAACATCTTTCTAAAATGCATTAGCATGTTTCCTTGCATTCATATTTAGAGTATCCTAAGCATAACTTAATCTTTTTTATCTTAAGTCATGATCTTCTAGTTCTTGGGATCAACATCATAGTACTGAGATGTAGATAGAAAAGCAACAAATGATTGTATTGAATCTATAAGGACTCATGGATATATTTGTGAAGTTTCTATATGTCTCATGGCTGTATTTTAATCAAGATTATTTTTCTACTTGTTTCGTTATTTGCCTCTTTCTATAACTGTGGAGTAGGAAAAATATTGGACCATTTAGAATCCAAATAATCATGATATACAGGAAACATTTTTAGAATACAGATTATTCCTCTCCCACCTGCTCTGTAGAGTCATCTATCGGTCAGTACATGAGGGAAGCACAAGATTATTTGATATAGATTGTATAGTTGGGACTGAAGGAATTTAGAATAAGGAAAAATATGGAATATCATTTGCATGAGGAGTCTTCATGAAGTTAGTGATTCTTTTGGTGTTTTAAGAAATGTAAGATTTGGATAGATGGAAACATAGCTATTTTCTAGAATGGACAAGTATTTTCAGTAAGAACTCAATTGTCCTAGGAAAGGGCTGTCCAAAATGCGGCCCCCACATTTATGAGGTCTGCCTACAAGCATAGAAATTTACATAAATGCTTTAGTAAACGAAGCAGAAGCCAAGCTACCAAAGAGCTCTCACTAAAATGGCAAATCAAAATATATTGTCTGTTGTTTCAATAAAAACCTAAGGTTGGATAGCCCTGCCCTAGGATATAAACAAACCAGCCTATTTGGAACAGAAGATGAGAAGTGAATAAGCTTGAATAGATAAGGTTGGACTAAATGATGGACAGCTTTGAGTACCAAGCTAGAATTTGGACTTGGTAACTTGTTAAGAACTTAATAGATAGTAGGTGGTTAAAGACACAATCTATAAGTACCTATTTTGGGTTGTCTTTTCTTTATATCAACAAGAAATTGATGTTAATTAAGGACTTAAACTCATGTAAAACTTAATTGTTCAAAGCACAAATGTATTTTTGCCGTAAGGAATGTAAGTACTATGCTTTGTTTTGAAATACTGACTTAAAAGAAAGCACTAAAAGAAGTAATTATATGTCTCTGTGTATATGAGCATGTGTTAGTATGCAAGTTTGCAAACTGGTTTAATGTGGATGCATCATCTCTGACACATCTAGACTCATAGTTAGCTTCTAAGCAATAACTTGTCCCTTTGACTTGTTTACAAAAGGAATATAATTTACTTAACTCCTTGAGAGTCTCTAAAGTGTCATATAATTACCTTAAAAAGGTGGGAACATTTTCCTTCTGAGGTTACTTCTTGGCACTGATTTGTTATATTGGTAGTAAAAACCAAATTCAGTTTATCCTTTAAAAAGTCATTTTGTGAGCAGTAATTTTATAAAGGGTTTGTCCTCTGTTCTGCCTGTAGAGACAGACCTTTGAAATAAACTTTTGATCTTGAAAAAAACTTTAAAAGCTGAATTATCTGTTAGGTAAACAGTTCTAAAACATCTTTTCAATGTTATCAGAAAGTTTTTGTGACATAGATATTTTCTTTTGAACCTATAGAGGTATATGAATGATAGAAAAAAACATGAGAAAGTTGGAGAGGAGTGGAAGAGAACCCAGAATGGTTTGAAATGCCATTTAATAAAGATTTTCCTAATCTTTTCATGTTTTAGCTCAGGGATTGGCAAACCATAGGCCCAAGAAGGCCTATGAGCTAAGAATGGAATTTACATTTTTAAATGCAGCAGAGGTCAGTAGTTTGCCAACCCTGGTTTTCAGTGAAGCAGGTCTGATTAACTCATTCTTTCCTAAAATGTAATTAGAAAAAGTGGTCAAACATAATATAAATATGGGCAACAGAAAATACAATAGCATAGTTTAACTGCATGCAAATAATCTAGCATTTTGCACAAATTTAGTCATATTTCCTATTTAGGTAATTTTTATTTCTAATTTGGTCACCAATGCCAATCTGAGAAAAGTTAAGTGGATACATTTTCACATCATAAGGCACCATAGATATCTAGTGCAACTTCCTCATTTTATAGAATAATAAAACCACCAAAGGAGGTTAACTGATTTCTTCAGGGTTACATAGGTAGTGAGAGAGGTACTGGATTTGTACACATTTTAAAAATTCTGAATCCATTGCTGTTTATAATCACTGTATCACATTGTAGTACTGGTTATAATTTCATGATTACCATGATCATGTTCCTAAATATGTCTATTTATTGAATTTTTGTTAATCAAATTGTATTAAAATAGGCACAGGGACCTGTTTGTTATTGTTGTTTTTAAATGAACCTAACCGAATTCTTTTTGTAAAGTGAAGAATTGTATAGTAATTAATTATTTTTATGTTTCATATAAATCAAGTTTTTAATAGATAGCATTTAATCCAAACAAGCTACACCTATCCTGGATATCCTAGAAATATTTAATATCTGGTCTTATGATTTCAACAATATTAGATTTCTTTTCAGTAAACATTCTCCCCTCTAGTTGAGAAATGATTCTGATTCACAGTCATGTGTTTTGCCTAAACAAAGAAATTTCTTATAACTATAGAATTGTATTTCTTAGGCTAATTTTAATTGTAATGATCGTTCAATATTAGGCAAATCATTAGAATGATTAAAAATGTGCTAATCTCTGTGGCATACAGCAAGAGGTATACATTAAGAATGTGACTGTTTCCTTTCTAATGAGTAGATGGACTCTAATGCCACTACACTGTGGTTTGGGGGAAAAAATGAATATGCTACACTATAGAATATATTATTTATATGTTTATTTTTCAAATAGATTTACAATTGCTACAGATTGTGAGTGTAAGAATGATTTGTTCATAGGGGAAAATGTTTGCCTGCAGGATTTCAGCAAGGTTTTCCTTGTAAATTAGACTGCAATTTTTTATTCTAATAATTGAAATACTAATTAGTTCCTCGAATGAGGGAGAGAGCATAAAATTTTTATTTGAAAAGTTTTGATACTGAATCATAAGCATAATGCAATTCTCATTTTGATAACATTTTTTCAGGAATGCTGAGCTTTCAGTTAAATCTGCTTTGCAAAATGTTCAACACCGAATAAGTACACTGAAGGTGAGGGGTGGGGGTGGGGGTGGGTAATCACTTACATTATACAAGGAGTGCACCTTTTTCCCAAGATGTTTTCTCATCTGAAGTCTTGCTATTCTTGGGCTTATAACAAGCTGACATAGTCTGATATGTAAGCAATTCAGTGACTGGCTATATTAAGTGACTTAGACTATGGTGATACAGAAAGTAGCAGCCATCTTATGGCATTGATGTCAGATTAGAGGTTTTTCCCAGTTTATAATTATAGTTAAGATTACTCCGTGCTTCTTTATATACTAAGCATTTAAGTTTGGTCAAAGTAATGTTTGAAAAGGGGCTTTTTGCCACATAAAATACAGGTAGATGATGAATGTGGTAGAGTGAAATAGCTGTGTAACCATTGAACATGGATTTTAGCTATTGATTTGATTGCTGCAGCATGTGTTAAAGAGCTGTGCCTGCCCATTTGCAGCCTAATGTGTTTATTACAGGCTTCCCAATGGCATCTTGAAGTGTCTTTCACCTAAAAAATTCATGAGTATTATTGGCTTTCAGTCAGAAAATGGAGTATGACTTCTAGTTACTGCCTAATACTCCACTTTTAGATCATTACACAAAAGCAAATCTAAGGGAACAGCATATTGAGGGGAAAGGAACTTTGAGGTTAAACATTTGCTTATAGTCTGAGCACATGAGGTAAGTGCTGGAACCAGCTTAAAGAATTGAACCAGAAAAAAAAAGTGATTGTAATTGTAGGGCATTACAATCCTGTAGTCACCTTTAGACTTTACATTTGCTTTATTTGAAGGTTAAGTTTTTGTTAGTTTATTCTTGTTTTTTAAACAAATAAGTGGGATCAGAGCTTTAGTTAAATTGAATTTTGTAGCCCAGTATTAAAGTGTTTTTCTAATCAAAAGGGTCAGGTGTAGATTTAGGGAATATGTCTGTCTCTGTGTGGTTTTATATAAGGTAAATCCCTTTTTCAAAATTTCACTACCTGATTGTGATGAATTTTTGGCATAATGTGGGCACTTATAAGTCTAAATATCCACACACCCTTTGTCACAAGAAAGGAATCTTAAAATGTTTCTCTAGAAAAAGTGAGAGACAATGCAGTGTTATATAAGGACAAGTATCTGATTAAAGTTTCCTTGTAATTCTGGCAAAAATAATAAAATTTTTGATAGAACATTTTATTGCCTAAAGTAAATTTATTTCTATAATGCGGTATAGCACTGTCAGATATATTTTTTGGCAGGAAAATTTGTTTGTTGTCTTACGACAGAGAGACAAACGTCTAGAAGTGCTACATTGCTTTCATGTCTTTGTTTCATATACATATGTACATTGTGTTACTTTTATTTTTCATTTCCCAGTGGCACTTTATTGTGTAAAACCTTATTTTCTTAAATATTAATGTTAATCTGTTTACAAAAATATGTAGCTCATTACCATAATATATTTATTTTGTAAGAAAGTCATCTTGAGGACAAGGGAAAGAAAGCTTGGGTAAAACTTCAGTATTTATCCTTGAAAATATATTTACAGTGTTATCCACGAAGGTCTTTAAATATCCAAAAGAAATCACTATTTAAAAAAACTGCTGTTATGTAATCTATCAAGATTTGTACCATAAGGAATTATGTGATTTGATTCCTGAATGGTTAAAGCATTTGTTGATATGAATATAACTTTTGTATTCCTTTTTCATTTTTTAAAATAATATAGATTGATCAGACTGCATGGCATTTGTTCTCATTTCCTTCCTTTTTGAGCCAGGTTGTCTACCTGAATACAAAATAAAGATCAACAAGTTAAATTGAACATTCTTACTGATCAGGTGAAGAGAATTTTTGTCATCAACGTGAGAAAGTTATTTAATCATGCCACCTTGGGCAAGTCATTAATTTATGGGTCTTGGTTCGCTCATTGGTAAAACAGAGGCATTGGACTAGATATCCTCTGGTCCTTTCCAATTCTGAGTCTGCTTCGGTGATGTTATTTTTTCCCTCATCTTTTAAAAAATTCTGAACCCCACACAAAATAAGATTGGCATTTCCATATACAAGATAAAATAGAAAAGAATATTGAACATGAAAATCTAACTCTGTTATGAACAGCTTGCTCTTCTTATCTAAGAAATTCAGTCTTTAATTTTCAAAGCTGTCCTTATAGGTCATTTTATAAAATAAGAACATTATAAAGAAAAACAGTTTTGAATGACTTAAGAATTCTGATCAGTGAAATGATGAGCTGTGACTCATTGGGTAGCCAGAAAGGAGTACTATTGAAGCGTTTTTTAAATTTGCCAGACAGAAAACCAAAAAGAATCCTGACATGCAGGACAGCTTTGAAAGTTAAATGTTGAATTTATTACATATTCAAAAAGAAAAGAAATCTATACATTATAGAGATCAATCTGCTGTTCAATTTACAATCCTCTCTTTTTGTTTTTCCATTCATATGGAAATGACCTTTTGGTTTTTAAATTAGAATAAAAATAAATAAAACTAATTCCCCCACCTAATCTGTTTTCTACTTATCTTTGTTCTGTTCTCTTCTATGTATTTCTTTATGGACTTCACTTAAAAAAAATTTGCTTTTGTTAATCCCAGCCATACTTTGCCTTTCTCCCCTCCCTCCAGTTCCAAGAAAAATAAAACACTTGCATCAAAATATGATTGATAAGCCAAAGACCTCCCTAAATTGGCCATGACTTAATTTTTTGGCTCATTTTGTACTTGAAGTTTATCACTATGCAGCCAGGTGGGTCTATTGTGTTTCATTTACGTCTAATCCTTTTGAATTTGTGGTCAGTTACTGCTTTGATCAGAATTCTTAAGTCTTTAAAAGTTATTTCTTACTTTACAATATTGTTGGTATTATAAATTAGATTGTGAGCTCCTCGAAGGCAAAGGATGTCTTTTGCCTCTCTTTGTAACACCAGTGCTAGCACAGTGTCTTGCAAAATAGTACATACTTAGTAAATGCTTATTAACTTACTGACTAATTTATTCCCCTAGTTTTGCTCATTTAATTCTGCATCAGTTCATATAAATATTCTTAGGTGTTTGACCATCATCCCTGTCATCTTTTTTTTAATAGTTTAATGTTATTAATAGATGCATTTTCTCCCTTTGTTTTACTTTGTTTCTATTACTTATGTTCTGCTGCCTTCCCAAACTTGACTTTCCCCTATCTCCTATTTTAGGTAGGGAAGGATATACTTCTAATATTTAAATATAAAATTTTCAAGGTTATCGTTGCCAGAGTAAAAAATTAGTCCTTTAAAGGGAACTATCAAAATATGACCCAGAATAAAGATGACATGTTTGGAACAAGAAGATATTATAATAGTAAAATGCTTGAAATTTTAAAGTCATTATAAATAGAGATAGTTCTCTCTTTGCATAAATTCATGTTATACAGGTCCAACTCCCAGGAAGGCTGCCTGCCCTGACCAAGGATCCTCCAAATGAGACCAAACCATCTTTGAATCATGTTGGAAATTTAAATTTTATTTTACTGTTTTCTCAAGAAGGTTGGTGGCTTTCAGTCTTGTCAGAATTTGCCCCCCAAAATGGATGTCTGACTTTTTAAAAATATCATGTATACAGTCTTATACAGCATTTTAAACCTCCTGTTCATTTTTCACTTGTAATGTTTGAAAGCAGACTAGAGGATGTAAAAGCTGAAACTATTGCTTTATTATTGGTAATGAATGAGAACATATCAATTGAAACTTCTTTTCCAGCCTTATCCTTTCATAACTTCCCAACATCTGGTAGAAACCAGATTGCTCTCAGTGATTATAATTACTAGCAAATACTGCCCCACCTTTTACTCCAATAATTTTCTCTTTCTTGTGGTTTACATTGAGCAGTTAGAGAACTGAGGTTTGAAAGTCTCAAAGAATTTTGAAACTCCAATGTTAATGGTGAAAATAGACTATACATTTTTTTAAAAAAATTCATATGGGATTGCTACAAAGCAGTACACATTTTGTGGGTTTTAACTTTGTAAAATCTAAATTTATACCTTATTGCTAATGTGTTTATGTCTCTTTTTATAATTATAAAATTTAAAATAATTTTGTACTGCATTAAATCCCCTAAGCTGATTTTTATGTATGATGTATGATATTGATTGTTATATATATTGTGTGATAAAAAAGATACTTAAGCAGCTACATTTTGACTTGTCTGTTTCTCCCTACTTATTCTCATTTAGAAAGAAAATTAGAAAAAAAAAATTATCCCCCCCCCTACTCCCCACATACACACATTTTCTTCCACCTAAGCCTTCTGCTGATTACTTATTCATACATCAGTCATTTGCATAGCCAAAGCCAAAGTGATCCCGTTCAGGGGGCTCTGAAGTTGAGTGTAAAATATGTTCAATTGAAAAAAGCATTTGAACTTTTTCCCCCTAGAAAATAGGTAGGAAATTAAGTTTTACAAATATTTAATAAACAAATCAATACTGGTGCCCCTCACTTTACCCATGTCAGATGGTTATATGTCATGGACCATATACAATGTATCCTGATGAATGGATGAGTTGTACACCTTGTAGGCACTGACCATAATACCTTGATTCCGTATATTCTGACATGTGCCCAGTTAAGTAGATTTATATATTCTGAAAATAACTAACCCTCAAAAGATGAAAAAGTATCTTGCAAAGAAACCATTGATTGAATAAAATACTAATATTTTCTTGCAAGCACAAGCAAAGATTATGACCATCATAAACTTCTTAGTTCTAGTAGGAACTCGTCAGTAGCCCTATTAGGAGATGAAAACATGACAAGAAATATACCAAAAAAAAATGAAAGAGTGTTTTAAATAAGCCTTTATAGCCAGTCAGCCAATCAATTAACAAACATTTATTAAGCACCCATTTTGTGCCATGCATGTACTCAGCACTGGTGATACAAAAAGGCAAAGACATGTCCTCAAGGAACTGAGAATGTATTGGATTATTATAATGGATAGTTATTGTTATTAATGATGAACTCCGTCTTAAGTATATATTGTGCCTTGAAATAATAGCTAATAATAGTATGAAGCCCTCAAAATTATCAAAACCTTAAAAAACTAAGCCTTTGTTGATTTTTAAAAAAGCAATGGATGTCACCTGTTAACTCATCTTCACGCTTAGAGAATTTTCTAATATTTAAAAATCTTATTAATGTTTCGGTGGTTTCTTAACCCATTTGCTTAAAATGCCTTCAAATTAGTTAAAAGCCTTCCATTTAGTTCCCAAGTAGATTAAAATGTACCGGCTGAATTTCAGCTTAAACCTATGCAATTGGTGGACAATATTGAAAAAATGGGTGTCATTTTAGCATGTACAGCCAGTGATTCATTTATTCTGTTTCTGTTCATTTATCTCTATATAATGACCACCTATTGTGGTCATTAAAATCAAATATCAAAACAAATGAAGCAGACCTACAGAACCATAGCTTTGGGTTTTTTAATAAGTGTTAAATTGAGATTTTTTAAAAAGCAATGGAGCATTTAGTTACCTTATTCTCCCTAAAATATTGTTATTGATAATTTATTGAGCAAAAGTTTTCATGCCATTAATAAATGAAGTAAAATTATTTTTGGAATACTGTTTATTTCTTAATCTTTTTAAAAAATACTTTTTTGATACATGCTTTCTAATGATCAGGGTATGTTAGTACTAGCTGATTAGATGATAAATGAATTAGTAGTACTACTTGATATATTAAAATATTGAGATAGGCTCAGTTTTTTGCTGTTGAGCTGTTTGATCAGAAAAGTTTGAAAATCACTGATCTAATAGTACTACAGTTCTTTTAAGGGCCTTAGTGAAGTCTTTCAGGGAAAACTTTGCATAAAAGTCAGACGTCTGAATACACAATCTTTACCCCTTTCCCGGGTCGAGGTGGGAGAAAGTAAGAATGAGAATGAACTAGTACTTATTCCTCTAGCATTAACATAACAGCCTCTTTCTCCCCCACCCCCCACCCCATCTCCCATCCCCCATCTTTACTTGGCTGTTAATGGCCTGCTTAACTAAGAGTGATCTATATATAGTAACTGCCGCTGCTTAGGGTTGAGTATTGAGGGCTAGGAGCAAGGTTAGCTCTTTTAGTCATGTGTTTGAAGACTTAGTGCATCTCTTAACTGTTTGGGAAGCATCTCAGTGTGTTTGGGACACACTACTATACAGTTGCCTGACAGTCAGCTTTAAATGCCACTTAACTGAAAACATCAATTTTGCAAATAACTTCATACCACTGCTTCCCTTAAAAATGTATGTATTATGTCTCTGATTATTTAAAGTATACTAGAAGAAAAGGCATTTATAAAAGTTCTGTCAACATGAAATGATTGTGGGGATGTGTGTAATAAACAGAAAGAAAAAATAGCAATAAAATATGCTTGTGGACCTGGAGTTGTAGATTTCCAGGAAATGTGTGTTTTAGGTACCATTATATTATGATGAAAAAAATAGCTTGGCATTTATCAGTCTTGAGTAGGTGTAAATTAAATACAAACAATCTGTTCAGTTAGATTGCTATACTTAGATCTAAAGATGCTGCCTCCTTTCTTATGCCATTTATCCCCATTTATTCCTTTTGAGGAAATATGTCAGTGATACCAGTCACAGAAAGATGTAATTATCATGATGGTACATTTTTAAAAGGTAACAATGACAGAAACCCAATCTCTTTTCTTAGATTATGGAAAAAGTGTCTGACTCCATCATTTTGATAAGATAGTACTTGAGAAGTTTTCTGTAGGGATGGTTCCTTATCTTAAATTTGGATCCACTGAAGTGTGAAAGAGGGCATTATAACATATTCTAAAGGCACTGACTCCATGCTGGATCCTGGAACTGAGCAGCTTGGATCAGGATAGTGCCATAGCTACATAGTAGACTTATAGTAAATTTGTTGAATTGAAGTAAAGCAGTCATTTCCCATTTTTCTTAAGTCTTAGATTGGTCTCCGAAATTGGGCTGCCATAGTATATACAACATGACTTTTGGGGAAATGGCTTACTCCAAACTGTCTGATTTTTTTCATGCCTTTTCCTTTTTCTCGAATGCCCCCTCACCCTCCCCCATATTCAAGACTTTGTATAAGTCAGTCATCTATTTCTGCTAAGTAACTCATGTGTGCCAGGCCATGTATGGGAGTGGGGTGGGGGTAGGGGATCACAAATGAAAAAACCTGACTTCATTTCACTTTACTGAGAGAAACAATGAGTTATGCATATAAGAATGTATAAAATGTATAATGTAAAGAAACATAATACAAAAAAAAAATAAAAGGCACTTGGCATGAAAGGCAATAGCAGCTATTGGATTGGGAAGGACTTTGTATAGGAGGTGGCCCTAGAGTGGGGTGGAGAACCTATGGTGTCCAGGCCAAAGGTTCCCCACCCCTGTCCTAGAGCTAAGATTGGGAAGGGGTGGAGAGATCTAAGAAACAGAGGTAATGAGAGGTAATACATTTCCAGGGATGGGGGATAACCTACACAGAGGGACTGAGAGGGGAAATGGAGTGTCTTGTGTGAGGAGTAGCCAGAGGACAGTTTTGTCTGGAGCCTGGAGTGGATAAAAGGAAGTCACATGTAAGTCCAGAAAGATAACTTAGAACCAAATTGTGAAGGACTTTATATTTTATCCTAGAGTTCATAGATTGTAGTAACTTCTTAACCACAAGGAGTTTATATTTGGTTCTAGAGTTCATAAGAAGCCAGAAGCAGGATTGGAAATGACCACCACACATATACCCCTCCTAATTCTTTTGGACACCAATACTGCCCCTCCTAACCACTACCCTTCATTCTGCCTGATCATACCATTTGGCAATTATCTTTTCCACTTCTTAACTCAGTGTTTTGGTTAATAAATAACAGCTGACAATTCTTAGATTAACAAAGAACTTTACCCTTTAACTCATTTATCCCTGTGAAGCATTCAGAATAGGTATTATTATACCCTTTTATAGACAAGGAAACTTAGTCATAGAAAAATTAATGGGCTTATTCATGGTTATACATGTAATGAAAGGCAGAGTGAGGATTTGAAGCCAGCTTTTCTGACTCCCATATGTGTTATATTCAGAGGTGGGGAATCTGTGGCCTATGAAGTTTGGATTCAGTCAAAGGGCTGCACTTGAGGACCTAGAAGGCCACAGGGTCCCCATCTCTGCACTAGACTATGATGACATAGTAACAGATTAGCAAATCCAATGCAGTCCTCAAGTAACATTTACACAAAAGCTGTATCAGCATTAGCTCTTACTGATATCATTAACTTAAACACTTTGACAGCTCTACCTATGTCGCTTGTGTCTCATCTCTACTAAATTTTCAGCACCTTCATTTCCAAAAGCCTAAGGAAACCAGATCTATTTGTTTTCTGCTGTCCTTGTCTTTTCATATATTGGTTATCTCTTTATGTTCCATGAATGGTGAGTTATCATCCCTCTGAAGGTGATATCCAGATTTTTACACCATGGTCTTTCTCCTCCACATTGTGCATCATTAACTACCTTTTAAACTAGATATCCTGGAGCCATTTTAAAGTTAGCATGTCCAGCACACAAACTTTCCAGCTACTGTCAAGGATGTGTCCCGTCGTCCGTTCCCTCCTCCCCCACCCCACCTCCAGTCACCCTGATTCCCAGCCTTGTTGTCATAACTCTCAGTCACACCGTCTTTCTCATCAGTTGCCCAGATCTTAACACTTCAACCTTCACAACATCTCTAGCATATATTTCTTCTCAACACACACAGCCATCACCCTAATTCAGGTCCTACATCTTTCCCAGACTATTGTAGTAGCTTCTTAATTGATCCTCCCACAGCTGCTATAATGATTTTCCTACAGTGCAAGTCATCCTCTTCACAGCCAGTAAGCTCTACTAACTTCCTGTTGCTTCTAGAATCTAATATAAAATTCCTCTTTTTTGGCATTTAAAATCCATTAGGCTTTTCCTTGCTTTCCAATTTTTTCCATGTATTATTCCTGTTATGCTTTCTAAAATCTAGTTATACTGACCCAATTGCTAACATGTTCCATCCTTTGTACTTACTACCCCATGTCTGGAATATTCTTTCTCTTCTCCTCTGGCACCTGGAATCCATGGTTGTCTTCAAAACTCAGATCAAATGCCTTCTACAGGAAACTTTTCCTGGTACCCTGAACTGCTAGTGTCCTCCCTCTGTGTGTCTTGTAAACATACAAATTAATGTCCATGTCCCAGCACCTGTGAAAATGTAAATTCCTTGAGGGCTAGGTGTATTTTTGTTTTTTCTTTGTATCTCCACCTTTTTAAATAGCATCTGACATATTATACACCCCTTTAAACATGTGTCTTTGCTTGATTGATTTCTGGTCTCTAACAAGCCTTCCTCTATTGCTGTCAGATAAGAACTTGGACTTGGTGACAGTGTTACCCCATACTTCCAACACATCACTACCCTATCACGACTGTGTCATTCCGTTTGGCCTCTTGAACTGAACATACAATTGTTTCCACTCTCCTTAAATGATAACGTTTATTGATTTACTTGTACATGGCCCTTTTTAAAAAATCTGGATTTTGGTGGCAGCTGAGGCAACAGAAGTATTTGTACATTTAGAACCATGCCAAATGAAGCAGTATGCCTTTTTGTTCATTAAGGCAAATGACAACTGATGGCTTCTTAAGGATATTTTGAGGCTTGTATTTGTATTATGGAGTTATGTCATCTGTTAATTTATTAAAAGGTATAAAATTTATAAACATTTATAACAAAGTTTATGAAAAAAGAGCTTATATATTACTTATTTTTAGTTAGTAGCCAGCATTTTATATAGCATTTTAAGTTTTGCAAAGTGGTTTACAAATATCTCATTTTATCCTCACAACAACCTGGTAAGTTATATAGTTAGGTGCTGTTATTATCCCCATTTTAAAGATAAGGAAACCAAGAAAGAAAGAGGTCACCAGGTCACACAACTAAGTGTCTGAGGCAAGATTTGAACTTAGTTTTCCTTGACTCCAGACTCTGTACTCCATCCACTGAACTTCACACCTGCCATCTTTCTAGGTACTTTGTAGGTGCCAAATTTTTGCAGGCTACAATGATGTATTATGTAGTTTTTATTATTCATTATACAATCTGTATCACTTATGTGCAATCTCTGTAAAGATAACTTTTCTGTAATTTATAGTGTTAGTGACCTGATCATGGATAATTACCATAAACCCCATCTCTTCTATTAATGTATGTCTGTATGTGTGTATGTGTGTGTGTGTGTGTGTGTGTGTGTGTGAGAGAGAGAGAGAGAGAGAGAGAGAGAGAGAGAGAGAGAGAGAGAGAGAGAGACTGACTTCATTGCCCATTTGATGTCATATTATTGGTTGAGTTCATATGGATGTCACCTATGGAGTTCCTTCTACTCTTGGATTTTAGTCACTTAATTGGCTCTCAAGAGAAATAAACCATTTTTTGGTACATTAGACAAATCAGTGGCGCATACCTGTTGTCAGTTTTTATAATTGCTTTGTGCACTGAAGTTTCTTATAAAAGTATTTCTATAAATTTTTAAATCATTTATCTTGTATTCCAAGAATATGTTATTAATCTTCTTTCTCTCCTTTAGCAAAGAAAATCTTGCTACAAGAGTTTTATTTTTCTTTTTTACCTTGGTTGGGTTGTGAGGGAGAGAAAACATATTTATGTTCATTGAAAAAATAAAATAAAATTTTAAAACATTTTAAAATTTTACATTTAAAAGACTTATTGTGTGGTTATTGTTTGCACTAAGATGTCTATTTTCCTGTTGTGATTTCAGAAAACCAGTGAGTCTCTTAAAATATTTGCCTTCAGATTTTACTTTGTTAATGTTATGTTACCAAGGTATTTGCGATTTGTAAGTTCTGCCTTCACCTACTGATTAAATCTAATACACAGATTCAAGTTGAAAACATTTAGTCCCTATTCTTCCTTGGCACACATTGAGAATTTACAATTCAAGTTCAAATAACATTTTGATATTGTTGAAGAAATTTTCCAAGAGATGAAGTAGCTATTTAATGTACTTTTCATTGGAACCATATAACCTGATCATCTGTGTATATCTAGTGATTAATATGACATTTGGTTATACCTTCCACTTTGACTTGAAAGTCATATTAAATTCTTTGCAAGAGTGATCATTGATAATGGATTTTGTTTTATATAGAACTTTAGTGAGCTTAAGCTGTCTCCTTGGAAAATGCTTAATTTTTCGTAACTTTTTCCTAATCTTGTTGTGTTTGTGCAGTGTTTTAATTTTATCATGGTTTTACTTATGGACATCAAATTGTCTAATGTCCTCACTGTGCTTTTATCTGTTTTATATATTTGTAGTATCTTGCTGAATTATAAGTATAGAATTGATACAAAAGCATTTCCATAATCAATAATGGCAGTGTAAATGTTAGTGTTCTTAGGTATTTCATTCGATAATTACTGAGTTGATGAGATATATGTTATACCCCGATACTTTTTGGCATGCACTTTTTGTACCCTTGCCAATTTATTGTATGTGTATGGGGGATTGTTTTGGGGAGGAACAATGCAACTTATGGATACTTTGTATCAAGTATATAACTATATTTAGGCTGGTTACTATCATTCTCATGTTTTGTTAAAAAAATGTAATTAGATTTGGCTTTAGATAAATTGTTGTGACAAAATAAGCTAATATTTGTATAGTGTTTTACAGTTTTCAAAGCACTTTCACATTTTATTTTCTAATTTGTTTCAACAGTCTGTGAGATTGTCAGGATAAATTATCAACATTTCATAGATATGGATAATATGACTTATTGAAGTTTAAATGACTCAGCTCATATCATTCAGGTAGTCAGTGTCAGAGCCAGAATTAATACCCAAGCCTCATGGTTTCTACTCTTATGTACTGTGCTGGTTTTTTTTTTTAAATTTTAAGTTTCTATTAGTCTGAAATGGTATTCTCTTTTTCTCTTCTGTTTTTTGAAAGTGGGTGTTGAGTAGATCTTTAGACTTTTGTTGTTCAGTTGTTTTTCAATTGTATCCAACACTTTGTGACCCCGTTTAGTGTTTTCTTGGCAGATATTGGAGTGATGTGCCATTTCCTTCTCCCGCTCGGTTTTGTAGATGAGGAAACTGAGGCAGAATGGATTAAGTGACTTGCCTTGGGTTATACAGCTAGTAAGTGTCAGAGGCCAAATTTGAACTTGGGAAGATGAGTCTTCCTGACTCCCAGCCTGATACTCTATCCACTGTACCATGTAGCAGCCCAGATGTTTAGGTACTAATAATTAAAATGATTGTCATCACACTGGTTCTACCTGTTGTCTTGTATCTTCTCGCTTTTCTGATTTGAAATTACCTCATATCAGGACACAGTTCACTTTCCCAAGGAAAAAGAAAGAAACCCATCTCTCAAGTTTGGGGTTGTTAGATTGATTGAGCCTTGGTGAAAAGTCCTAAAGCCAACTCAGAGAAGAAATAAAATGAGCACAGAAAGTTGGATTCATGGTATGTGGCAGTGTGTGACATTGGAAACTGCCTTTGAATGCAGGAGATGGAGGGAATGTGGCAAGCTGCCAGAGAGAGTACTACAGAGTGAGGGTTAGGAGAGGCCAGAGACAAATCCTAACTACTAAGGTAGGAGAAAACTTCTTTTACAGATTTTTTTAGGGGAGGCAACAAAGGAAAAGGGTTCAATATCTGTCTGACTAAAAGCTTTTGGAACAATTAAACTTAGTTGTTCAGCACTCCTAAATATACTCCTCTGTCATGGGGAACTCCTGCAGAGGTCAGCCTTCATATTGGCTGAACCAGAACAGAGACTGGGAGGAGCCTGTTTACAACATCCTATGAGTTTCCACAGTGTCAAAATTACTCCTGAAACTAGGACAATTGTGGTGACACTGTTAACCAGGAGGATGTAGTTCCATGTGTTGCTGGAATGTAGCTTGCTTTGAGAGGTTTTGCACCAACAAAAGCAATTTTTTTTGTTTATTTCTTTACAGTTTCACTACCCATTACTTTATTCTTTTGATAGAAGCCCAAAATGTCAGTTGGAGGTGCATGAGCTTATTAGTCAACTTAGTGATTTATAATTGATCTCTGATATACAAATCAAGAACATAATATTGTTCTGATACATTATCATTACCTGCTGTTCTTCTTTCATTATAGTTGCTGATATGTGTTCAAGATGAGTGGGATGGGAGAAAATACCTCTGACCCATCTAGGGCAGAGACAAGAAAGCGCAAGGAATGTCCTGATCAGCTTGGACCCAGGTTTGATTCATTCCAAGAAAAAAAAAGTATATTATTGGGAAGTCACTTAACCTTGATGATTTTGCAAGTCCCTCCCACCCTTAAAATGTGATTCTAGGACTACAGTGAAAATTTCACTTCAGATATAAATAAAATATTTAATTTTGTTTATTCTTTAAGCAAAATATGCATAAATTTTTTATTCTGGATAGCAAAAAGTTGCAGAATTTGGGGGAGGAGGGGGTTTGTAAAATTAGGAGAGCTGAGTTTATTTCTTCTGAATTTTCCTGTCCGGTAACCCCTAAAACTATCAGAACTGGTAGTCCATTTGGAGTAACAAAATGTCCAGAAGTTTATATCACACAATAAAAGGAAGAATACCATTAACTTTAATGTTGCGATTGGAATATACATGCGCACAATTCAGTTTTGAGAGAAAAAAGTTAGAAAGCATATGGTTCATTTACTTGGAGTAGAATAAAAAGAAAAAATAAAAAACAAGGAACTTTTCAATGAGTATTACTAATATTATAAAATTAGTCCCAAATTATGGGAAGTTAAAGGACAGAGGAAACAAAGTGAAAATTACTGAGGTATTTACAGAAAGAGGTTGAGAACAGAGAATGTGATAAACTTCTACTAGCCCAAGTCTTTGCTTCATGGAAAATGTGCCATACCTTTAGGTAAGGTTTGATTAATTCATTTATTCCCTTTTAGCCCCAGCCTTCAATTCTAATCTGATGCCTTCTTACTCTGTACTTGTCCAGAATTTTCCTAATTGTTTAACCTTGCCCAATACTGAGAAGGCCTGGAAAGAAAAGCCGCATGTGATAGTGCAAAGAAAACTAGAAGTCTGAAATTCCCAGCTTTGGTCTTACCTTTCTCAAACATAGTTTGGGTGTGTTAATTTTGGAGGTCTCATTTTTTTGTCACCTGAAAAATTAGATGTTTGGTCTCAATATCTCAGGTTTTTACCAGCTTTAATATGACACCATAAAAATAAACTTGACATAGTGGTAGACGCTTGATTATTTCAGTGTTTTAGATGATCAGATTTAGAAGGTCCATATATACATAAAGACATTTTTATTATAATCTCAAAAAGAATAAACATTTTAAGTGTTTTGATTTCCTTGCCATATAGGGATTGATAACTCCATTGTGCTCTAGAAAGAAATAGTATTATTTAATAAAGCAGTTACCAAGAGAAAATTTTGAGTTTTCTCAATAGACATGAGGCATTTCAACTATTTTATATTAAGTCCTAAAAACCTAAAAGATTGAACAGGTTTTGTTTGTTTACATTTTACTTGTCATTTGGCTTGGACAATTAATAGCCATTTAGGTTCACTTTCATCTTTATTTTTAGCTATGCTCACTGTCCTGTGGTTTTCATCCTCTTGTCCCAAAAGTCTGATTATTTAGCACTCCAAGGCAGTGTGTAAAAATTTTCATTCTTTTGACATTAAGATATTTTCCTTCTATTATATTAGCTTAGCAATTTCCCCCTTTTCTCCTACCACCCCCCCGATAAATTTTTCTATAGAAGTTCAGATTTTAATTGTGTGTGTGTGTGTGTGTGTGTGTGTGTGTGTGTGTGTGTTGAATGCCCAAGCACTATAGTATCTTTAACTTCTGTTGTATAAAAAGTGTCCATTGTGGTATATTGGAAGTCATTGTTCATTTCCATTTTAGCCCTAAAAGGAGCACAGAAAAACGCAACCGTGAGCAGGAAAATAAGTACATCGAAGAGCTTGCCGAGCTGATTTTTGCAAACTTCAATGATATTGACAATTTTAACTTTAAACCTGACAAATGTGCAATCTTAAAAGAAACTGTGAAGCAAATTCGTCAGATTAAAGAACAAGGTAAGAGTCTTAGTTGATTATTTTGGAGAGTTTTATTTCTGCTTGGTCTGAGTCTGGATAACACTTTGGATTCCCTTCTGTCCATTTTTTATGTTTAAATTATTGATGAAATAATGTTGACATGGCATAGGATAAAATGTAAGTATCATTTGCAGGAGTTTATGGATACACTATACAGAATTCATCCATTATCATAGGTTCAGATGCAGGTGGCTTCCATAATTTGTTGGGGAGAAGCCAGTTTGATGGAAACTAGAATAGTAGAACATACAGTAGCTCCTGTTTCAGCTATTCAGCACATTTGATTTAAGTCTTTGAGCCTCAACTGTCTATGTCACTTAGGTTAGAACTTCATATCGTGGATGACAGTAGATTTGAAAGACCCTCATCTGTAGCCAGAATTCTTTAGTGAAGTTTAGACGCAGTATATGACAGCTTTCTTCCTGTCTTTTTTTTTTTTGTTCTGAGACCAGTTTTTCTGTCTCTTTTCCTTTGATATTTTTGCCTATGGAAAAAAAAGTAGTAGTATTTTTTTAAAATACTTTTGACTTTGTAGTGCCAAAATGACTTGGGCAGGCATGAACAGTGTCTCAGTGCTTGGGGCTAATACATGCTCATGAAGTATGTGTGTACTGTTTTACTTCAGGGCTAAAAAGATTATTATCTACTTGTAATCTGTTTTTGAAGGCATCCTCTTAGATTCCATGCTCTTTCATCTAAAACCTTTCATATAATATTCCAGGAGTCAATCCTTTAGAAAGATAATATTCCCTTTTGCGTGTTAGTTATATTAGTCTGAAACCCTTACTTGACCCGTCAACCCCCAAATTTCTATCTCCCTGCCAACATCATCATCACAGCATTTCCCACTTGTAGGCGTGTGCTTTTCTTCTGGATTCTGCTTAAAGCAAGTGACCAAGTGTAGGAAAATAGAAATCTAAAGCTAGCATGAAACCAGGAGGATATGTAGTCCCCAGTCCCCTCGTTTTCTGAAGCTGGGGTCCACAAGCAGTTAAGTGATGTACCCAAAAGCCATATATAGGGGCAGAGCTTGAACTAGATATCAGCACCCTGACTCTTTGCTTTATCACTGGGAATATGTGAATATGTCACTTAATTATGTACCAAAGATGCAGATTCTAGTATCAGCCTGCCCTCAAATTAATAACTTTTTGTTTTCTGGTTTCCTTATCAAAAGTATGTAGTAGTTTTAAACTTAAATGAAGTGCTGCTTTTGCTTCTTCCTATGGGCTCCCTCTCTCCCCACAGATTTTAAAATGTCTGTGTCAGACTCTAAACTTATACATTCCCTGAATGTCTTTGCAAAAGCTTAAGTGTTCTTCCTCAGTTTCTCTTCATGGAATTGTTAGAGAGCGGGGCTTGGCTCACAAGGCTGATGTGAGATTTAATCAGTTTAAGTTTATAATGCTTTGAAGATGAAAAGGACTAGGAAACTATGTTTTGGTTATAATAACTATGATTCATTCAAGTGAAGAAACCATTAAGTTTGCTTAGATTTCTTAAAGTCTGAAAGAGATTATTTTCTACATACCAAATAGGGAATCTTACATTTTAAAACAGCCGTAAGTATTTTCCATTGCTTTGTACCTACAAGAAAGTTTTGCAGAACACTGTTGATTCTGCTTCAAAACAAAAGACATGTTAAGATCTGTCGTGCTGGGATTTTGCCATAACTTCACTGTGTTTTCAGGCAAAAAAAGTTGCACGCTGCAACCACCCAAGAAGCTGTAATAATAAATAACCTGTCACTTCTTATTGTTCTAATAATATACCTACTGATTTTAAAAGTAAATTGTACTTGAACATAGAAATAAACCTGAAAAAGTTAAAAGACACAAATTAAATTCATTTTCAAACCATCTTAGACCTTTATCCGTTGTTTTATAGAATGCTTCTTGAACAGTTAGAAAGGTAGCCCATTAAGCGGACCTGAAGGTCTTCAGCCAGTGGAGTCTCAACACAGTTGGCAAGTGAAAAGAGCATTTTGGTATCTTCCAAGAAGGAAATTATCTTGAACAAATAAAGGTCAAATTTTAATCATTCCTGAGTACTAGTGACAACATTAGTATAGTGAGCAGCACCTCAACAGGAATGCCCATTTGATTTTACCTCCTTATACAAAAATAATTCACATATTCATAGCACCTTAAAATTTTCTTATTTTCCATGTAGTAACACTGGAGTAGGTAGTGTCATTATTATCCTCATTTTTTACATATGAGGAAGCTTAGGAATAACTGTGTTAGGAATTTTCCGGGGGTCACATAGTAAGAACTGGAACTCAAAACTCAGTTCCTCTGACACCCGGACCATCCCTTTTTCTAGTATACCCCACTATAAAATTGACAGCTAAAAAAATTACATAAAGGAGGGCCACAAATCAGTTTAGAAACTAGGAAATGCATAAAGTATCACATAGTATTGTATAATATCAACATTTATCTTTTAATACCATAATGATTCAAATTTTCTCTGATATGAAGGGGCTTTCCAGATCGTGGGGGTGCCATGCCCCTAATCCCATGATGTAGAAGGGATAACTGGATAGGGGGAAAAGTGATTTCAGATAGAAAACTGTTCAGAGACTATATTCAGCAAATTGTCATTAGTTAGAATCTCAAATGCAGAATCTCCATGAAATTTTAATACCATATGGTGAGGGGCAGAAGGAAAAGTTTATAATAACTTCTAATAAAAATTAAAATTCAAATGGGAAGGAATTAAAATTCTTTTAGGAAAAGGTAAAGAAAGTGATAGATTTCTATCACTCCTGTATCACTGCCTTATCATTAAGTAATGCTGCTTTTGTTTCACAGAAGTTGGAATACCTTTTGTTGATTTTCAAAATTATTAAAAACTCTTTACTACTTCATTTACCACCACTGTTTCTATTGTTTATTTGAAGAGCAAAATGTAAGCATTAGCTTAAAGAGAATTAGTTAAACACTTGAAATGCTACAGAGAAAAATGTGGTTTGCCTAGCAAGTAGCCATAAAGCTAATAGTAAGTATGTTTTAGAGAGTTATTCTCTTTTGTGGCAGGCTAGAGAAGTAGAGTCCCTGGTTTCTTTACATGACCTAAATGGATTATTTTCTTTTTATGTTTTTGATTTTTAGTAAATTTTGATCTGTGGTAGTGTGCCAGAATTCTGATTTGATTCATATGATGTGGGATCTCTTTGTCCTTTTAAAAAGTTGGATCAAAACCATTATTAGATAAATATTTATTTTGTTATTATTTTTCATACTATGAGATGGTTTCCAAAAAATCAAAATCATTTCAACAGGTACCATTTGTGAATGTCACAAATGGTAATTGACTATGCTAATGCTTAGGCCATGTATATGAGTTCCATTTTAATCTCTGTAAACCCAATGCATTGCACAGTTAATAAATACCTATTATTTGCTTGAGAGAGTGTGTGTGTGTGTGTGTGTGTGTGTGTGTGTGTGTGTGTGTGTGTGAACTGATTCTTTATCAGTAACACAAGTCATGAACGTGAAGTACCAGGGCTGAAATAAAATTTCCTCCATGGAAATTTATGTTTGTGGGGACAACTTTCATTATGTTTGCTATAATCATGCTGGTGTTTTCTTTGTCTTGTTTTTATGTAAAGTAGCAATAGGTAATTTGGTAGGAATCACTAGAATCGAAATAGTTAACCTCTAACTGGGTAGAACCCAAGAAGAGTCAAATGAATTTTTTAAGAGTACTTTGCAAAACTTTTTACTTCACTTTTTTTTAAAGTGTTTGGTGCTCTTTGAAATATAATTATATTAAAGGATTGTTTTTCCTTAACAGGTCATTCTGACAGCAAACCCCTTACTCTGGTTTCCTCCAGGCAATAATAGTTTCAGCCCTCTTCTCTACAGGCTTCCCACTACTATTTTGGCATTCTCATGGAATGTGGAATGGATTCGTTCCATGAAGTAGCAAAATGTCAAGCTGGCTGTTAATGGAGAATAGTTTCCATTATCTTGAAGCTCAGTACTTATATATTATTAATATCGAATTTTTAAATACTAATTTTTAGACATATAGTTTTGTACTTAACTATTTTTACACAATTGTGCTAAAAGTCAGGTAGCTGGAATGGTAGTTTAAAATTTTTCCATGCCATAACTATTAGGGAATAATTGCTTTTTTAACTTATGTGGAAAAAATATTCATAAATGATAAACTAGAGGTCACCAGTTTTCCTATAAGGATTATTACATCTAAAATCCCAAACTAATATTTTTTTCTGTTTTTATAGAGGTAATTATAAATAAAATCTTTTAGAAGGACCTAAAATTTAAAGTTGAATGGTCATTTTAAATAGTATAACTGTCTTAAGTAAAACACTTCAGAAAATGTAGTACTCTAGAAAAACTCATCTTTATTGGATAAACAATCATTGTTAATAAAATAAGTACTTCATTTTTAGGATCATAAGATTATATGTTTACAATTAAAGTCACCTAGTTCAGGCCTCATTTTGCTGATTAAAATAAAAAACTGATGCTTCAAGAAGTTTTATGACTTGCCCAATATCACATAGATTCAAGTATTTATCATTTACCTATTGTGTACCAATTGGTAGACAGACAAAAATGTAGTAGTCTCAGCTCCAAAGGGAATTTCAGATGTAGCAATCCTTATTCAAAGGCAGAGATGGAAGATGAACTATTATATAATCAAAGAATTTCAGGGAGTCCATTTTTTCTGTATTGCAAAGTATGTAAAAAAGCAATAATGTATGTTAAGCCTGGACTAGTAACCTGGAGCCAGATTTTAAAGGGCTACAGAATATGTAATTTATATTTTATTGTCGAGTCAATAAAAGAGGCATTGGAGGTTTTTGAGCCAGAGCATATGATGATCAGACCTATACTCTAGTATTATCAATTTGGCATCTATGTGGAGAATTTATTGTCCCCAAGAAGCCCATAAAAGACCCATCTTTAATAAAGTCTCTCATCATCTCTTGCAACAGCTTCCTATTTAGTCCACTTGCCTCAAATTTCTCACCACTGCACTCCATCCTAAATATTGCTGCCAAAATAATTTTCTATAAGAGTAGTTCTGACCATGTCTCTACTATTCAACTAACTCTGGTGGCTTCCTCTTGCCTTTAGGATAAAATATATATTTCTCTGTTTAGCTTGTAAAGTTCTTGATAATCAAGATTCAGTCTAGTTTTCCAGCCTCATTGGACGTTATTCTCACTCTGATACTGTGATGGCAAGCAGGGTGGGACTTTTTGCCTTTGTTTTTTTTCTTTAGGAGTGCTTCTCAGCACTGAGGTAATCAAGTGCCTTTGATGAATCTTGCCTTTGTTCCAATCAGGAGTCTTTGATTGAATCAAGAGTCTTTGATGGCCTGCTTAAGAAACAAGAAAGCCCCAGACCCCATACCCTTTTGCTAAGTAGTTGCTAAGCCCCAGGGCCCTGAGAAGTATATATATTCTCTGAGGTTGGAGTTTTGTTTTGGGGGTTTCATTCATTGGGGGAGTGGTCACATAGTTTGGCCAGATGAGACTTTGGGTAGCCATTAAAAGCCGCCCCCCCCCCCCCAGCTTTGTAAACCCGATGTTGGTGCTTCTCTCTCTGGCAACTGTATTGTGATTTGGTCAGACAGATAGAAGCCTTTCTGTTGGTTTGTGTTATTTTGCTCTGTTTATAATTCTTGTTTGTAATTTCTGTTTGTGTTTCCTCTGAAAGTTCAGGGTGCTGACTTTTTCCCTGAACTAAGTGAATGATATATGTATGTTTAATTAAACTAAGATTGTTAACCCCTTAAAATTGATTTCCTTAGAAAAGCAGATCAAAGAATCTGTGCTAGCAGCCCTCTTGTGTGCTCATGCTGTTGGTGTTAAACAGCCACAGTAGCTACAAGCAGCATTATTGTTACAGATACTGTAATCAATCCCAACTGGTCTTTTCTCTGTTCTTCACATGATATACTCCATGTCCCATCTCTGTGCCTTTGTACTGAACGCCCACTCCTGACCTCTTACCTCCTTCCCAGTTCCACCCCCTTCATCCCAGCCATGCATTTCCTGTGTCTCATAAGAGTCCTTCACTTCCTGTAAGATGCAAGTCATGCACCATCTTTTACATGATTCATTTCCTTATTTCTGTTCTCCTATTGCTAGTACCTACTTAACCTTCCAATCTACTTTATATTTATTATTTAATTTTATGTATGCTTTATATATTTTTCTCTGAACTTGTGTCTCCAGTGAGAGATAAGTTCCCAACTCCTTGGGAATAAAGATTGTTTCATTCTTTGTAGTTGTATCTCCAGTACCTAGTTCAGTGCCTGGTACACAGTAAGCACTTAATACTTATTGATTGAATAAGTATTTATTAAGCACCTACCATGTGCCAGGGAGTATGATAGATGCTGGCGTTACAAAGGACAAAATGAACCTGTCCTCTCTCTTTATAGAATTCACATCCTAATGGGGAAAGAACATCATGTACACAAACACATAACTTTGAAAAAATTTGATGAGATAGCACTAACAGCAGAGGTCAGAAAAGGCTTTTTTGTGGCAGATAGCACTTAAGCTATGTTTAAAGATTCTATGATTTTCTTGGTGTGGGTACCCCTTCACACCTTTTGTAACCCTTCTCTTACTTAGAAGTATGGCTATTGTACAAGCTATGAGCTTTCACAACTTTATGATCCCATCTTGGCCATTTATTCCCTTTATTATATTCCTGTCTTCTTTTTCCTCCCCTGTGTGACTATATGATATCTAAGTCCAGAATACCTTTGAAATGTTAGTTTGTATTTTTTGCCATGCTCCCATATCTGAGGATTTAAGTTCATATGTGTCCAGAAATTCCTTTTGTTTTATTTTTAAAAAATAAATTTTATTGATATCTTTTGTTTTTAATTATCAACATTTTCTGCTTTACCCCTTCTCCCCCTGCCATCCTTTAAAATAGAAAAAAAAAAGAGCACAGCTAGCCAACGTACCACAGTCCTTAATTCTGAAAAATAAGTAGGGAGTGATGTCTTCTAGCTTTTCTTTAGGGGCAAGCCTGATCATTATAATTTGCTGGATTTCTTTTCTATTCTTTAGTTGTGGTTGTTTTTCTTGAAAAAAAATTTTTGAGAGAGATTGAATAGTTTATTCTCTATATTAGTGGGGAGCAGCAGCTTTTTCTTCTTGCCTATCTGGTTGTCCAATGGTTATACAATTCTATCTCCTTGCGTTTTTTTTTTTTCCAGATCAATTGTTTTTGATAGGATATACATTATACTTGCTTCTGTTTTTTTCAGTCTTTTAAGAATCATTTCTTATCATTTTATGGAGTGTTTTAACAATCCGGCTAGGAGCCATTGTGGGGGCAAAAGACCAACACAAGCCAAACGACAAGAATGCTGCCAAAGCCCAGGTTCTTTTGATCTGCTTTACCAAGGAAAGCAACGTTAAGGGGTTAACAAGCCTACTTTAATCCGGTAAAAAAAATACCGTTCACTTAGTTCAGGGGAAAAAGCCAGCACCCTGAACTAAGGAGCAAAATACAAACAAATTACAAACATCGACAGACAGACCAAATACAATTCATAGTTACCAACATCTGAATTCAGCCCGGGAGTTCATAACAAGGGCTAGCCCAGAGTCACTCGCGCCACCACGGCTGTGCGTAAGAGCTCAAAAAAAAAAAAAAAAAAAAGAAAGCCAACCCCTGGTTTTATATCTTTTTCAGGGTCAAGGGTGAGTCATACATGCGACTCACCCACGTGACCTAAAATCGTCACAAAGAGGCGACTTAAACCCATGTGGTCTAAAAGCCTCTGATGTCCCAAACATGTCACTCAAACCCATGTAAACTAGGCCCTCCCCTGAGGCAAGGAGGTCACCAAGGACTCCCAATCTAATCAAGGAAACAAAGGCTAAACTCTTCAAGGGCACTTGGTTGAACTGAGTGCTAAGAGCCCGTTTTGATTGCCAACACATGGAGTCATTAGATTCCATCCTAATTTTCAGTCTCTTGTTTCAGTAAGGTTTTTTACCTCTTAGATAAATGACTTTCCAATTCTTTCTTCCAGAACAGTCTTTTCCAGATTTCCCCCCAGTGCTTGCACTTCTCTTCCATTTGCTTCCTTCTAGTGTTCTTATTTCAATTACAAAATAAGTTTTAGCTCTTTTTAAAAGAGCTAAGCTTTTGTTTGACCTCTTCTAGGTATTTTATTTGAGCTTGTGCCTGTAACCTGTGCTTTCCCTTACAGTTTTGTATGTAGCTTTTAGATCCAGTTTGGAATTATACAACTGCTGCTGCTTGTTTCTGTACTTCCTCCTCACTCAATTAACAGGGTAATAGGAACTGCAACTGCTCCTTCCCCTTGGATGGCCAGCTCTAGGCAGAAGTCTCCTCCTCATTCCTCACAGAATCTCTTACCTCGTATTTGGTAGTCAGCAACAGATTTTCTGGTTGGCCTGGTTTCTGCTCCCTCCAGAAGATCAGGCCCTTCCATGCTTCACCTGGGGCATCATTTTACCTTGTGGCACGGCCACAGCCCAGCCCTCATGCAGTCCCTGTATTGCAATGCTCTACACTTCAATTCCTGACTAGACTGCCCCTCACACCCACCCCCATCCCCTTTACATCTAAACCCCATAGATCTTTGTCTAGCTATGCTGACCTGGATGGGGTAAAAATAGCTCATTCTGATTTTTTTTCCTCTTGGATTTCCTAATCACAACTTAGTCTAGTACATTTTCTAGAGCTTTGCAGAGTCATTGTGGGGGAAGGCTCAGGTGGTCTGTTGTGTCATTTTTCAGTTGTGTTCAACTCTTTGTGACCCATTTTGAGATTTTCTTGGCAAAGATACTGGAGTGGTTTTCCATTTCCTTCTCTAGATCATTTTAAAGATGAGGAACTGAGGTAAACAGGGTTCAGTGATTTGGTCAGGGTCACATAGAGAATAAGTGTATGAGGCTGGGTTTGAATTCAGGAAGATGAGTCTTCTTGACTCCAGGCCTGGCACCCCTTAGGTGCCCTTAGATTTATGATTTTCATCTCATGTCTGCTTTTCTCTGCCTATCTTCCTTTGAAGGTGCTAGTGTAAAAGGCTAAAAGGCAGAGAAATAAGAGAAGAAAAGACATAGATCACCTACAAAATATGTTATATCTATGTATTATATCAGTATGTCTTCATAATCTAGTTTACCAAGATACCCAAATCTGACAGCTGTGCATAGTGTTATCCAATCTCCTGATGAAGTCTTCTCCTAATATTTCAATAGGAATGTTTATTTTTATATTTTCAGACTTTTCCCATATTACAGCTTTTCATGCCTGGAGTTGTAACATTCTTGTTTTTCACTGTAATTTGGTTGTGAAGGGGCATCATCCAAGCTTGGGGGAAAGGAGTGTGGGGCAAGGTGACAGATCCCTTTCTCTTTTCAGTCACAGGCAAAAATGAGCTTTTGTGCCTGAGCTATTCACAGTAGTACCATCTCCCCTGCTGCCTTCTGCCCCTTTCTTGTCTACAGTGGCATAAACAGAAATTATAAGAATCTTGCTTCTAGATGAATTTGCTTCACACCAGTAATCTTTCAAGTTTTATTTTATCTCCAATCCACATTGGAACAAAAAAATCTGGCACAAATGGGTCTATGATACATATAGAACCTGAAGCTTGTTTTACTGTTGAAAACTTGAAACTCGGATATTTGTTTGTCACTAGACATGACAAAAGTCACATAGACTTTTGAGATGCCAACAGGGCATCAGGGGGAGAGAAGTGGTGGCAAAGATGTTTGGTGGGAAGTTGGGGATTAGAGTCAAGAAACAGATTAGGAATGTGAAGAAATAAAGATGATTTTCAGCTGTCAGAAATCAGGGAAGGATTTGTGGAGGTATTGTTTATGTTGAGATATGATGGATAGAAGAAGCAGCTAAATGGCTCATTGGATAGATCTCTGGGACTGGAATCAGGGAGACTTGAGTTTAAATCTAGCCTCAGACATTTACCAGCTGTGGGACCCTGGGCAAGTTGCTTAACTTCTGTTTGCTATGATCCACTAGAGAAGGAAATGGCAAACCATTGTGGTATATTTGCCAAGAAAACTTCATGGACAGTAGGGTCCACAGGGTCATAAAGACTGAATGGACACAACTGAACAACAACAAGTGATGGATAAAAGAGGATGTCGGGAGTTGGGAGATGGGAGGCAAGGATATTTCAAACATAAAAATAGAAGTGCTAATAGTAATAGCTTATGTATGTCACTTGAAGGTGCCATATCTTTGTAAAAGAGATAGTGGGGTTCCAGTTGAATGACCTCTGGACTAGGAATTAGTCAAGAAGTTTCTGGGAGGTTCTGCCCCTTCTGTCCTTTCTTCCTTCCTGAGACTTTTTTGTCAGCCTAACCACTATTGGTCTTGGCACATGCCCCTGACACTTTTCAGGATGTTCTGTCTCAGCCCCAGGTCTAGGCCTCTAGCTTTTGACTTTGTCTCCAGGGCCCCTTTCCCCAGAGGCCATTCCTGGATCAGACCCACCCCAAACTTCCAGGTCCTGCCTGTTGTAAGATAGTCTTCCTAACATTCACAGGACACAGCATCACCACATGCCCTTAATCTTATCAGCTCCCTCACTCAATAGACTTCTCTCTAGCCTCTACTAATATGCCTGGCTTCATTCTTCAGTGTTTTGCATACTCTTACCCCATCATAATCCCTCTGGCTGTCATATATCCCTGTGTTCTCATCTCTCACTCCTCATTCCTTTACTCCTGTTCCCCTCTAACTATCCTTTCTTTGTGCTCTCTGGAATGCTTGCTTAGCAGGTAACTTACTTGTTTTCATCTTCAGTCTTTTCCTTACATGGCTCCCTCCTAATGACGCTGCATCTCTGGCTGCCCTTTCCAGTTCTACTTGGACTTTCCCTCATATCTCCCTAAACCAGGGGTGGGGAACCTCGGCCTTGACGCCACATGTGGCCACATCTAGGTCTTCAGGTGCAGCTCTTTGACTGAATCCCAACTTGATCCAAATCCTTAATAAAAGGATTTGTTCTGTGAGGTTGGTAGTGACAACGTTGGAATACTCCTTTCTTCTGATCTATCACCATCATTCAGTGTAACTGATCATTCTCCCAAGATTCCAGTGGATGTTATCTATCAATCCCCAAAACACTCCTTTTGTCCTGCATGAGTTCAGAGCCTCTCTCCTAGTATTTCTGTCTACCCCTACACCTTCCCTCAGTCTAGGGGACATCAACATACATAGAGCTGGTCATTGTTAACCACCTAATGTCTCAGTTCCTCAATTTTGTAATTTCATGTGTCCTCCAGTCCACCTCATCTACACGTAGAGAATGTCATGTCCTTAACCTCGCCATTGCCAATAAGTGTTCACTTCCATATTCTTGATCGCTCTTTTATCCTTTCTTTCCTCCTGCTTTATGACCCTTAAACCTGTTCTTTGAACACTACCACCTCTCCTCTTTCCTAGGGCATCACCCCAACTTGTCTTCCCTTCCCTGTCTCTTCCCCTCCTTGATGAGTCAGTCCAACTCTGCATCATCCTCTACGCCCTGGTCCCTTGCCACCTTATCCTGTTGTTTTATGCCTTGCAAGCCCCAACCTTGGATTATGCCTACTATCTGCAGCCTCAGCTCTTATTTTCCTGATGCTGAATAGAGGTAGAGAAAATCATGAAATTGTGTTGATTGGCTTACTATCTCCACTCAACATCTATGCTATTCCAAACTTTTTTATCCTTCTGTTAGCCTGCACAGCCTCTCCCCACCCTCTCAGCTGGGAACCTTGCCTCATAGTTTACTGTTTAAAAAAATGAAGTGATTTGGTGAGAGCTCCCTCTTTTCTTATTGTTATCTCACATCACTCAGATGCCTTAAGGTAGCTAGGTGGCACAGTAGATAGAGAACTAGGCTGGGCTTGGAGACCTGAGTTAAAAAATTTGGCCTCAGACACCTTATTAGCTAGCTTTGTGGCCTTGGGGAAGTCACATAACCTCTATAAAAAAGGAGATAATATAAGCACTTGTCTCACGAGGATCAAATGAGATAAGAACTATGAAGAGCTTGGCATAATATCTGGCACATAGTAGATGCTATATAAATATTTATTCCCATCTTCCCTCTGCTCTTGATTTCTAGTGAAGGAGAGTGGATAGAAGGAATGTGAGTAGGAAAAAGTAAATGATAATTACAAATTTAAAAAGAGAATTCTATAAAAATGCCCAGAAGAAAACATAAGGCATTTCAGGGGGAGACACAGAGAAGCAGGACAGCTTTAACATGTCGAATTTATCATATACTTTATAATATACATTTATTATTTACCTTAAGAAAATAAGGTATAAATAGGCGATTCTTAGTTTTCTATGCAATCTTTTTCTGTTTCCTTGTATGGAAACGTTCCCTCTCTCTCTCTCTCTCTCTCTCTCTCTCTCTCTCTCTCTCTCTCTCTCATTTTTTTTTTTGGTGCTTCTTGCATTTTAAATAAATGAATGAACGAATAAACAAATAAAGACTTGGGAGTGGGGAAGAGACCATTGCAATCGCTCATACTAGAGATGATATGTGCCTTGCACTAGGTTGGTGGTTTTGTGAGTGCAAGAAATGTTATGGAGGTAGGCATTGTAAAGTTCACCAACTACCTGTTAAACATTTAAAATTGAATGATTGAGAGATTTCTTAAACTCACGTTGTTTAAAACAGACCTCATTATCTTCCTATAAACCCCCATAGAACTTGCCTGTTTCTGTTAAGAGTACCATGTTCTTTTCAGTCTCTAGGTCCAAACTAAGGTGTTACCTCCTTATTCTCTTTGGTGCCATAGTCAGTCAGTTGCCAGATCCTGCCATTTCTTACTCTACACCGTCTCTCACATCTAACCCCTTCTCGTTATTCACACATCCACCATCGTAGCTCAGGCCCTCATTGATCTCCATCTCGATTCTTCCTCACTCCAGTCTGCCTTCCACACAGCTGCCAAAGACATCTTCCTTAAGTGTGGATCTAACCGTGTCACTTTCCTACTCAGTCAACTCTAGGAGCCTCTAAGATCAAATATAAAATCTCCTTTCAGTTTCAGTGGCTTTAAAATCTTGGCCCCAATTAACTTTTTCAGTCACGTTATATATTCTATCTTGTCCTGCACCCTGTTCTAGCAAGACTGACTTTATTGCTTTTCCTTGCATGTGGCATTCCCATTTTTCACCCCAGTGGCTTTGGATTGGCCAGTCTCCGTGTCTGGTTCTCTTCTTCTCTCTCACTTTTGCTTTTCAGAATCTTCTACTTCCTTTAAGACTCGGCTAAAGTATTACTTTGTACTACACTTTGTTTTTTTGTATTGCTATCTCCTACAACTACAGCCTCGCAGATTGTAGTTTCTTAATAAATATTTGTTGAATTGAGGGTGGGGGTGAGGGTGGTGAATGGATGAAATCTCAGCTGCCACTGGTACTCTTTGCTTCCTTCCACCCTATGTAATACCTTTCTGCTCAGTCATTAAACCTTTACTGCTTGCCTCCAAGTACTAGTGCCCTTCCTTTCCGACCACCTTTTATTTAGCTACCATGTGTTTATCCTGCATATAATTCTTCTGAACATCCTTAGATGTGAACATGTTTCACCCCTGATAGAATATAAGCTTAAGAGCACAGTTTCATTTTTTTCCTCTCTTCCAAGTTCTTGGCTCAGTTTCTGGTACAGGGTAGATGTGTAATAAACATTTTTTTTTGTTAATAATTGATTGGAAACCAGCCAATCATCAGAAGGCAGGATGACAGATATTGTGCTTATTTTCCTGCCTTGGCCTGTGTATTAGTAGTGCTGCACAAGACCATGAGACACCAAAATGATAGAGAAGTTGATGGTGGATTCATGGATAGTCTCTTGAACAAAAATACACATCTTCAAAAGTATCCATGGGAAAACTTAGAATACATCCCCATGGTAAATTTCACTCTTACATGCCAGAGTTAGGCATTGAAAATCATTGGAGGAAGAGCGCTGAAACTCTTTTATATATTAACCCAAGTATAAACAGGAAGTCCCTGGGGTGGGTTTAAGATATTTCTAGGCATTAAAGTTCTTAATGAAAGAGTCTGTCAAAATCAAAAGACTTTATGTCTGTTTAAATTGTTCATTGTAGTGCCGACCTTTTATTTTGCTCATTAAGAACACATTGCCATCATCCTAACATAAATATAATGGGCAATTCTGTAGTGTTTATTATACGTTGAGTTGGGTGGAAAAATCAAAGAACACATTTGGAATAGAATTTTTGGCTTTATAAGAACTTATTCTAAATCAGTGACAGGGTTTTTTTGTTTTTGTTTTTTAATTGGAACTGTAATATCTGTGTAACAAGTTCCTGATGAAAAACTCTCTCTACTGGAGATCACTGCCTTCTGCAGCTCTTAGTCTTAGAAAGTTGCCAGGGATACTGAGGAGCTGATGACTCTCCCAAGGTGACATACTGGCTAGTGTTAAAGGGAAGATTTGGATGCAGGTCTAACTGCCAAGTCTGCTCTGTATTCATTTCACCAAGCTGAATGATTATGTTAGTTTAGTTGGAGAAATGAAATTGGCAGCCTTTTATCAGAAGGGGAGAATGCTGATTCTCTCAATCATCCTATACTTGTGCATTTTATTTTACATATGTGAAATCATTTTTTCTGGGAATAGGTCCATAGGCTCCATCAAGCTACCAAAGACAGTGGGAGGTGGGGATTGAGGAGTCGTTTCATGACATGTAAAAATGGTTGAGAATCCTTGCCATTGAGTCAGAAGATCAGGAATAAAATCATACCATTAACACCTACTGTACTATGTGTCACCTTGGTGAGTCACCAAATCTCTGTCACCCAAGGTTTTTCTTCTAGAAAAATGAGAAGGTGGGACTAGTTGGATCTCTGATTTCCCTTCTCACAGTAGCATTCAACAATTTTGTTCTTGGTTATATTCTATTAATTTGTTCAATTTTTTTTCACTTACGAAGCATCCATATCTTTTTTGGTATAGATATGATAAAAATGTTCCAAATTACTAATAATCAAAGCAGTTCTGAAAGTTTCATGTCCCAGTCCACATAGTAGAAAAGATGACCAACAAAAGACATAGCAAATGTTGGTAGGGTTGGAGGAAAACTAGTAGACTCTTAATGGAGCTGTGAATGAATCCAACCATCCTGGAAAGAATTTGAAATTATGTACAAAAAGCTACTAAACATTACATGAACTTTGACTCAGTTATATACCTTGCTAGGCTTATCCCTATAGCTCTAAGAAATCAAATAAAAGAAAAGGTACTGTATGTACAAAAATATTTATAACAGCTCTTTTGTGTTAACAAAAAACTTGAAATTGGGATGGCTGAAAAAATTGTGTTGTATGGATATCATGGAATACTATAGGAAAAAGATGGTTTCAAAGAGACAAGGATAGACTTAGATGAAATGATGCAGAGTGAAGTGAGCAGAACAAGAAGAACAATTTATACTGTGACATCAGTATTATAAAACTGAACAATTTTGAAAGACTTAAAAACTCTGATAAACTAAATTGTCAACTGTCGTTTCACAGTACTGGTAATATTGCCCACCTCATGACAGACTTGATGGTCTAATATGCAGAATAAGAAATGCATTTTTGGAAATGACTAATATGAGAATGTATATTGCTTGCCTGTGCTTATATTAAATTTCTTAGTGGTATAGGGATGATAGATATTGAAAAGGAGGAAGGGTCCCCTACTTGACAATATTCTTTTTTACTTCAATTCCATGATTTTTTAATGTTTGAATGCTCCCTTCCCTGTTACAGATAGCAAACTCTCTCCACTTTGTTAAACAGGCAGTGGTAGTCAAAGTAGCTATCAACAACCAAAATATTACCTCCAAAACCCTGATCCTTTGTATCCTTGACAGCTATGTACTAAATACAGAGCTTCTGTGGTATCAAAAATTGCTGGGAAACATCTTTCAAAGTACACAATAAAATTCAGATGTGCCTTATTCTTGTTATTCCCTAATAATGAGAGAGGATAGAAGGATGTTTAGAGATTTTAAATACTTCTTAAGGTACTAAGTAGAAAAAGCCTACCAAGAAAAAAGGTGCATTATCACACAAACTCTGCTTACTATTACCATATATAGTGTATGAACTCAACATTTATGTAGTTTCTTTGTAGTAAGATGGAAAGAATACAGTTCTCATATCTGGTATAGAATACGGGGAAAAGTAACTGGATATCCTCTGGAATGGAAATACATTGGCCTTTTTTCTCTGTCTGCTATCACCACCATAATCAATGTGAAATACTTACTCAGTTTAGTTTAAAAAAAAAAAAAAACTTCTTACTTTATGCAAGACACTGTGCTATATGGTGTCAGGAGTCAGTCCTTACTCTGTAGTACTTTACACTCATGAGGTGTTAGCACAAGTAAACATAATAAAAAGAAAGATGTGTCACAAGAGAGTTATTACCAAATACCATAATGATTGAGAATGGCATCCTCTTGGTGGAGCCAGGGATGGTGTCATAAAATAGGTGTTATTTGATCTGGGATGAGAGGCCAACATGGAATGTTGAAATAGTTTGGTCATACGTACAGAGGTGGTAAACTTGGGAATGATAAATAATTCACTTTGAACATTTATCAGAAATAAAGCTGAAAAGACAGTTTGGAATTGAATTCCAAAAAGAGTTTGAATGTTATTACATAGGTGACTAGGAGTCATTGTCTTTAAGGAACTCACTTTTCAAATCATGACCATTTCTTTTTGACTGTATAAGGCGAATAATAACTTTAATAATGATCACTCACACTTAGAGTTTGTAAAACACTTTGCTTACATGATCTCATTTGATAAGAAGATATCAAGAAGCTATCAAATACTTTGTGACTTGTCCATGTAGTTTTCTTGGCAAAGACAGTGGAAGGGTTGGCCATTTCCTTCTTCAGTGGATTAAGGCAAATAGAGGTGACATGCCCACAGTCACACAGCTAGTATCTGAGGCTGGATCTGAACTTTCTGACTCCAGGCCCACTGCTCTATCCCCTGAGCCACTTAGCTGCCTCATAAATCAGTCAATAAATATGTGGGTTTTTTTTAAACAAAGGAGTTACATTAAATTACTCTGATTTCCCTTAGAATTTTGAAATGTTGTCTGTAAACTTAATTTTTATTAAAAATGTAATTATATCAAGACTATCAAGTAAAATAAGGAATAAAATCCCAAGTAAAATCTTAACCTAAGATGATAATAACTTCTATTATTCCATCTATGTTTTGACTATTAATGAAAAATCTTAGTAGTGTAAAGTGAGCATGAATATGCCCTTAAGCTCTTCCTCTTCACCTTGTTAAAGGAACTAGCATAACTGAATGCCTCCTAAGATTTATGGCATATTTGAACTTTCTGATTTAGTCCCTGTTTAAGTGGTACTCTTCATTTTCAAAGAGGTCAGCTTTTCTTGTCAGTAAAAAAAATAGATACCCCCAAAATAAAAAGTTGATGGCGTGTGTGTGTGTGTGTGTGTGTGTGTGTGTGTGTGTAATTTCTTAGTAATTAGCAACAAAATTGAATATCCAGGCTCTTAAAGAGCCTGTATTCTATACTCTTATCTAGTGTGAACAAACACTTGATCATTTCTTCTGTAGTCATACATGTTCTTACTGCCTCTCCATTTTATCTAGGTATCTCTTTTATTTAAAGGTTACTCACCTACATAGGTTTTATCTCCCAATTCAGGAAGTATATTACAGGCAAGACGGTAATCATTTGTCTGTAAGTATGACCACCATTTCATCCATTGCATTCATAGGCAGCATGGAAGAAATGGAATCTGATAGAATATACAGAAGTAAGAGCATTGAATATTTAAACCGTATACATAATCATTTGGCTTCTTGTATTAAATTTTTTTCTTAAGGGATTGAATGAAAAGGCAAATTGCAAAATGGTAGATTCCACTAGGGAAATAATCATATTGGATTTCAAATATCTTTGAGGCATCTTGGCAAATTTAAATATTTAACTGTCTTTTCCTCTTTGAAATGTTATTTCTTTTTCACTCTATCATTTTAAATGGAGAGAGATTCGTGATTATGTTTTGGTCTAAGAAAATGTAACTTAATTCTTGGGTGGGTGGAGCTTTCACTTGTATTGACATGATTTGGTCTTAGTTCTATTGTCTTCATCTTATGATCTATGATAACTTAAGAATCCCTCCCCCATATTGACTTCTCCTCTGTTGAAAGCAAAACAACCCATATTGTTAAAGAAAAAATGAAATGAAGAATATCTGTGCTGGGTATAGTACTGCAATGGCATAGCAAACTTCCCATACGCTAAAGAAATTGATTGCTAACATCCTGAATTTTTACTCCCACTTTCAGCTATTGGACATTTCAAAGAATGTCCATTCTACCGTGGAGATGTTGTATGCTCTAACTTTTTAGGTTTTAAGTGCCTTCCCTTCCATTCTGCTGGTGTTAAAAAGGCATAGATAACTTGGGCAGATACATGCACTAATTGTCTTGATGTATTGATTGGCATCAGTTGCAAGAGTTTGAATTCATCTCCTTTAAATCTGAAAAGATTCTTTGTGGGTACAAATTTAATCCTGACCCCAAGTTAGGAAATCAATACAAAACTCTCTTGTGTGCTATATTGTTGAGGCACTAAAGTTGTCAAGAGGTAAAAACGCTGAATTTTTTTTTAATTTCTCCTGATTGATGATAATTATGGTATTCCCCCTTATTTTTGGACTTTGTTCTAGTTTTTTTATTTCCATATTTTGTTAAGAAGAAATATAAGCAGTCTCCAACTTAACAACTGTTTATGTATGTGTGTGTGTATATATATATATATATAATTTTCTTCAGTTTAAAACTCATTAATCTTTCTATGAAAACAGAGATATATAACATGTTCATAGGTCCCAGAAAAGTTTATTTAAACCATAGTGTACCATAAACCTCACCATGATAAGAATAATGATCTTATATTAATATAGTGCTCTAAGGTTACATAACATTTTCCTGTGGGTCAGTACATGAAAATTTTAAATATTTCCTGTGTTCCTAGCATTGTGGTATGCCTTGGGAATACAGAAAAGGTAAAAGACAATCCCTGCTTTCAAAGTAGCTGACTGTGTAGTGGAGGAGACAACAAGCAAGCCATATACAAGATAAGAGGAAATAATTACAAGAAGGAAGGCACTAGAATTAAAAGACGTTGGGAAAGACTTCCTGTAGAAGATGGGATTTTAGTGGGGACTTGAAGGAGCCAAGGAGTTGGAAGGAGACAGGAGGGGGGCAATCAGAGAAAGTGCCTGAATCTGAGAGATGGAGGGTCTTGTCTGAGGAACAGCCAGGAGGCCAGTCTCACTGATCCAAAGAGTATGTGGCAGGGACTAAGATTTAAGAAGACTTGGAAAGGAGGTGGGGGGCAGAAGAGATAGGCCATGAGAGGCTTTGAACACCAAAAACCTGGAGGCAGTAGGCAGCTGCTGGGGTTTATTGAGTAGGAGAGTGTCATGATTAGATCTATGTTTTAGGAAAATCACTTCAGTGACTGGATGGAGAATGGATTGAAGTTTGGAGAGACTTGAGGCAGGCAGACCCACTTGTCGGCTATTATGATAACCAAAACACCACCATAGTGGTGGTAGTACCAGAGAGAAGGGTGCATATTTGAGAGATGTTGCAAAGGTCTCCCAGGCCTTGGCAACAGATTTAATATAAGGGATGAGAGCTAGTGAGGAATCAAGGAAGACCTGTAGGTGGTGAGGCTGAAGGCCTGAGAGGTAGTTGTCTGGACAATAATGGGGAAGATGATGAGGGTTATCTGAAAGACAATTGGAGTTGTGAGATTGTAAATCAGCAGAGAGATTAGGACCGGAGGGGTAGATTTGAGAATCATCGGCATTAGAGATGGTAGTTAAAATCCTGGTGAGCTGATGCTATGATTAGTAGAAAGGGAGAAGAGAAGAAGACCCAGGACGGAAACCTGTAGGACATATCTGGTAAGAGGGCATGACCTGGATGAGAATCCCACCTAGGAGACTGAGAAGGAGCAGTCTGATAAGGTAGGAGGAGAGAAGAAATTATCAAGGAGAAGATGGTAATGTCAGTGTCAGAGGCTGGTCAAGAAAGATAAGCCTTGACAAAAGGCCATTGGATTTGTCTATTAAAAAATAATTGGTAACAGAAGAGAGCAGTGTTAGTGGGATGATGGACAATGAGGTCAGAAGCCAGATTGTGAGGGTTAAGTTAAGAAGAGAGTGAGAGGACAGAAGGTGGAGACACCTGTTGTAAATGGCCTTCTTACGGAGTTTAGAAAAGGGCAAAAAAGATAAGATACTGTCAAGGATTGAAGTATCCAGCTAAGCTTTTTTCAGGATGGGCAAGACATGGGCATGTTTGTAGGCAATGGGGACGGAGCCAATGGACAGGAAGAGATTGAAGATAATTTATAGAGAAAGGACAGTCTGTTGGAGGAGACAGAATAGAATGGGATTGCTTGTTCTGCTGGAAGTTTTAGTTCTGTTAAGGAGTAAGGCCACCTCTTCATGTGAGATAGGTGAAGGAGGAGATAGTGATAGAAGGCATCAGAGGGATAGAAGATGAAGAAGAGGGCAGAAGTGGGAGCTCAGCGAATAACCTCTTTTTTTTCGGTAAAATGAAACAAGGTTCTCAGCTGAAAGGTGGGACAAAGGAGGAGGTTTGGGGAGGGATGAGAAGATTTGGAAGAGCTGCTGTGGAGAGTGGGATAGTGAGTTGATAAGGGAGATATAGAGGATTGTCTAGCAGTAGTGAGGAGGTTGTGCAACATAAATTTGTAGTGGCCACAATCAGAATGGTTATGTGATTTTCTGCACATTCAGGAGCACAAGTGTAGGAGTGAAGGCAGTGGATGGTGGGAGTCATACAAAGTATTCTGTGAGGTAGATAGGCAGGTATGATTAGCTCTGTTTTACAAATTAATAAACTAGGGCTCAAAGAGGTTAAATGATTTGTACAGCATCACACAGCTAATGAGTCTTAGAACAAGGATGCCTACCTAAATCTCCTAACTCCTAGACCAGCACTTTGTCTTTTTGGTGGAGTCTTGAACATGTGTTTTTCTGCTTCAGTCATGGAGAATTTGAGAGAGGAGGAAAAAGAAGTCTAAAGAATGGCAGTGGATAGGGAGCATTGGTGTGATACCCCAGCAACATTGTTAAGTCAGGCCTTTGTAGAACGTGGTTACCTGGAGCATGCTCTTTTACCCTTCTTATAAATGGTGCTTGTGGTTTTGTTTGCTTGCTTGCTTCCTTATTTCTATATTATTTAATTTATCTCCACTAGAATAGAAAGTCCCTAAAAGCAGCCATTATTTCCTTTTTCTCTTTGAATCCCTAGTGTAGATACTTGATGTTTAAGAAAACTTTATTCAAGTAATGATGTCTAATACATTTTTGTTTAATTTATTGAATTTTTCTTTTTTGGTTGATTTTGGACTAAAATAATCACTAGTATTCTCCATAACTCCAGAGAAAGTTTAAAGATAAGAAAAAATGAAATGTAGAATAAGAAAGGTGTGACTTTTTTTAAGCATATGTTTGAATTGGCAATTAAGAGAGAAACAACACATTTTGTAATCGTCCTAGCTTTGTCACACTAAGAAAGTTGATTTAAAGCTTTTTAAAAAAATCGCTTGTCACTTGACATCTTATCTGAACTGGTCAAAAAAAGAAAGTATATGTACGTGTGCGTACGCACACACACACACAAACATACACACACACACACACACACACACACACACACACACAGAATTGGGTATAGAAATCCATTCTACTCAATGGGGAAATAGGGAAAAGAAGAGAAGGAGGGGGAGGGAGGAGGAATGAGAGAGAGAATACATTAAGAGAGGGATTAGTCTCAAGCAAAACAAAGGACACAGAAAAATATTTATAACTTTTTTGAAGAGGCAAAGAATGGGATCTGAGGGCTTACTCATAAACTGGGGAAAGAACAAACACATTAGGGTTTATAAATGTGATTGAATACTGTTACGCTGAATTCTTATAAATATAATGACCAACCATAATTCCATTATTCCTTAATGAGGAAATATGCTACTTACCTCCTGAAAAAAGTAATGAGCTAGAAATTCTGGGGGCGGAGCCAAGATGGCAGCCGGAAAGCAGGGACTAGTGTGAGCTCCCTGCCGAGTCCCTCCAAAAACCTATAAAAAATGGCTCTGAACCAATTCTAGAACTGCAGAACCCACAAAACAGCAGAGGGAAGCAGGGCTCCAGCCCGGGACAGCCTGGATGGTCTCTGGGTGAGGTCTATCCTGCACGGAGCTGGGAGCAGAGCGGAGCAGAGCCCAGCGTGAGCGGCGTGGACCAACCAGACCAGGAGCCGGGCGGAGCGGGCCCTAGCGCCCTGAATCAGTGAGCTGCGGCAGTTACCAGACTTCTCAACTCACAAACACCAAAGACAACAGAGAAGGTTAGTGGGAAAAGCTGCGGAAGTAGAAGGAGTTCTCGGTTCGGCTACTGCCCTGGGGGCAGCGGAGGTGCCGCAGCAACAGAAGTACAGCTGCAGTTGCTTCCGGCCCCAGGCCCACCTGGTGGGAGGAATTAAGTGGCGGATCAGAGCAGGAGTGCAGAACCTGCTGAAGATCTAAGTCCAGTCCGGGCTGGGGGTTCTTGGGGAAGGAGGAGTGCTGGTGTGGCAGAGCTGGCGCATCCCCCCAAGCGTGGAACATTGAACTCTAAACTCTACAAGCAGTCATACCCCACTGAAAAACTCAAGGGTCAAGTTAGTTGGCTGGGAATATGGCCAGGCAGCGAAAACGCGCCCAGATTCAGTCTCAGACTTTGGATTCTTTCTTTGGTGACAAAGAAGACCAAAACATACAGACAGAAGAAATTAACAAAGTCAAAGAGCCTACATCAAAAGCCTCCAAGAAAAACATGAACTGGTCTCAGGCCATGGAAGAGATCAAAAAGGATTTGGAAAAGCAAGTTAGAGAAGTAGAGGAAAAATTGGGAAGAGAAATGAGGAGGATGCGAGAAAACCATGAAAAACAAGTCAATGACTTGCTAAAGGAGACTCAAAAAAATACTGAAAAATACACTGAAGAAAACAACACCTTAAAAAATAGACTAACTCAAATGGCAAAAGAGCTCCAAAAAGCCAATGAGGAGAAGAATGCCTTGAAAGGCAGAATTAGTCAAATGGAAAAGGAGGTCCAAAAGACCACTGAAGAAAATACTACTTTAAAAATTAGATTGGAGCAAGTGGAAGCTAGTGACTTTATGAGAAATCAGGATATTATAAAACAGAACCAAAGAAATGAAAAAATGGAAGACAATGTGAAATATCTCCTTGGAAAAACCACTGACCTGGAAAATAGATGCAGGAGAGATAATTTAAAAATTATTGGACTACCTGAAAGCCATGGTTGAAAAAAGAGCCTAGATACCATCTTTCAAGAAATTATCAAGGAGAACTGCCCTGATATTCTAAAGCCACAGGGCAAAATAGAAATTGAAAGAATCCATCGATCGCCTCCTCAAATAGATCCCACAAAGAAATCTCCTAGGAATATTGTTGCCAAGTTCCAGAGCTCCCAGATCAAGGAGAAAACACTGCAAGCAGCCAGAAAGAAACAATTTGAGTATTGTGGAAATACAATCAGAATAATCCAAGATCTGGCAGCTTCTACATTAAGAGATCGAAGGGCTTGGAATACGATATTCCGGAGGTCAGTGGAGCTAGGATTAAAACCAAGAATCACCTACCCAGCAAAACTGAGTATGATGCTCCAAGGCAAAATATGGACTTTCAATAAAATAGAGGACTTTCAAGTTTTCTCAGTGAAAAGACCAGAGCTGAATAGAAAATTTGACTTTCAAACACAAGAATCAAGAGAAGCATGAAAAGGTAATCAAGAAAAAGAACAAGAAAAAGAAATTGCAAGGGTTAGGGGTGTGGAGCCTCTACAATCTGGAAAATCCAGGTAAAATTTTTTGCCCCTCCCTTCATACCAGAGAAGTCTGAATTAATATGGTATTAAAAGATAAATGAAATATGTTATTATAAAGCACTAAACTTACATTTTGTGCATTTCTGAACTTCTAATCTCTTTCTGTATCATCTGCAGCTTCCACAAAACTCCCCCCAAATCCCCATTTAATTTCTTATACTGACCTGTGATATATATCAAAAATGGAATGGGGAAAGTCACAGTGTGGAAGAGATAACTGTAATATATTTCTCCTCCTTATAACCTCTTTTCTCTTTCCCCTCTTCAAACTCTCAGAATAGAACCAATCCATACCCAGGAACCAATTTTTTTTTCTTATTTTATGCCCTCAGTGACCTTTGAAGACATAAGGGTTCTAATGGCACTTCTTTCTTCCCATTAAAGTACCAGTATTGTGTCAACATAAAGCTCTTGTAAATGTACTTTTCTAAGTTTCTCAGGAGTTCTGAGTTTGCATTTCTAAGTCCCTACTCATCTCTGGCATTTTGGGTAGAAATGTTTTAAGTTACTCCATTCTATTAAATGTCCATTTTCCTCCCTGATAGAATTATGCTTAGCTTTTGAGGGTTCTTCTATATTGTAATTCTGTATCTTTTGCCTTTTGGAATGTTGTATTTCAAAATTTTGTATGACAGAGAAGTGGCTAGGTTTTGTTTGATCCTGACTGTTTCCTTGGTTGTGCATCTTCATTTAAACTTGTGGTATTTTTTCTTTGATGTAAGAACTCTGGATTTTGGTTATGATATTCTTGGCGCTTTTGTTTGGGTTTCTTTCAGAAGTTGATGGGTAGATTCTTTCTATTTTCACTTTTCCCTGTGTTTGCAATAAAACTTTACTGTTTTTATATATGATTTCCTGAAATAGGATCCAGGATTTAAAAAAAAAAATCATGGTTCTCAGGGAGTCTTAAATCTCTCCTTGACCGTTTTCCAGGTCAGTTCTTTGAAGTCTTTTGGCTTTTGTTTCATTTTGTTTTTTCTTGATATTTCTTGCTGTCTCATGGAGTCATTGATTTCTTTTTGGTCTAACATAGTTTTCAGAGGGTCTATTTCTTCTTTAAAGTTTATTACTTTTTCTTTTAAGGTATTTAATTCTCCTCCTAATTCTTTTCTCCAGAGCTTTTACTCCATTTTTAAAAAAATCTTTCTTCATTTATTCTAGGTATTCAAATAGTCTTGGTGGAAAATCCTTTTTTTTCCCTTTGAGTCTCTGTTTAAAGTTATTGTGGATCTAGATTTGCAATATTTTTTTTATTCTGGTTTGTATTTTCTTTGATTTACTCACCTCTGAAGCATTGATTCCTGAATTGGGAGCTTTGTGTCATGGCTAGGTTCTACTTTCTGCAGAACTTTCAGATGGAGTGATACGTTCTACTTATTCTCCTGGGTGCTTGCTCTGACTTCCTCCCATCTTTGAGGTTCAGAGGGATGGATCTTTAGGGCCCTTTCTGGCATCTTGGAACATTTGGGTCTCTCAGAGTCCCTGGACTGGTTGGTAATTTCTGGTTCTTTTAGTGTACGTGTTGTTTGATGCCTCTCTTCCCCCTTTCCCATAGCCCATTACTTTTGGGGCAGTGAAATAAAAGACCCATTTTTGCATTGTTATTTGCCAATGTGTTGAATGAATTTCTCTTCATAAAAATTACATGCTTCTGTTTGGAAAGTGTATATCCTAAAATTCCTCCTCTAACTTGCATGTTTGTAGCTAGAAAATGTTCCATTTTGTCTTAATTTTTTAAAATTCTAGAATCAGCTTAAATTTGAAAAATTGGAATATTAGCAGTTGTTTTTCATGGAGACTATGTTCTCAATTTAAATTTAAGAGATATGTGCCTAATTATCTTGGCATTTCAATTTATCTTTAGAGTATAATATAAAAAATCATTAAACTTTGCATTTTTATTTTTCAAAATTCTCACCTGTTATATTTCAGAGAACTAATTAGGCCCCTTTAGCATCATGAGGTATATCCATTGTTTCTGGTATGTTGATTGAAATTTATTTTGAGTTAAATAATCAGATCTTGCCACATTCATTGTCTGTTGAAAGCAGTCAAATTCTTTGAATAGAAGTCTTTCACCATTCAACATCCAGTCTAATGCTATTTCTTGCACTGAGTTCTCAAAACAAAAGCTTCTATTTAAATAAATAAAAACCTCCTTATGCTTGTAAATTTAAATTTCAGAACTATATTCTTTTTTTCTTTTATTGTTTCCCAGCATTTCGAAGACCTGTCATATTGAATCTTAATGCAGTATTTTTCTTAAAAAGATAGTTTTCCCCCATATTTCCTTCTATTACCAAGCCGCTTGTCCCTCTCTGGTACTTTGAATTTTAGTACTCTATAGTCCGAGAAGGCTTTTGTCTTGCTTTTCTGGGTATTTTAAGTCAGTAGGGCTATTTGTCCCTATGCAAATTCATTTGGGAAACTACCCTGCTTTTGGTTCTTAGTGCTATATGCTATTAGGTTATAGTTGCTGAATGAGTGCACATTTAAAATTCTGGGTTAGTGACTCTCAGCAATATAAATGATAGTGCCAAAGAATCCAGTGCTGCCATTTAAACCCAAGTGATATCCTCTGTAAAAATGATTACAGAAACACAAAATTGAAGTGGGCTTTAATGTCCTGTGCTGCTCTGCTTTGGTTTGTCTCTGCAGATATGGCCTCAGTATTTATAGTCTAGTGGACTAATATCTAGAAAATTTGGCAATTAACAGAAATCAATTACATCATTCTTGTGGTAATAGAATGGGTAAGGGTAATTATAATTCACCAGCAAGGAAAATTTTATTTTATCCAATTCCAGTCTTTGCTGAATTTCCAATTTCAAGATTGATAAACCAAGAGAGGGAAAAAAATCTCATTGTACTGTTAATACAGGCCTTGATTTTAAATGTTGGTTATTTATTTGGCATAGAAAACGGTAGAAATGTTGCTAAATTTAAATCATAGGTATCAGTGTCTCAAAACAGTTTTATACAATATACTCTTCTCCCTTGCCTACAACATTCTTTTAATTTTTTTTTCCCTGAAAGACAGTAGGGCGAATGGTTAGAAAGCCATACATTTGAGTCAGGAAGGATTGTGTTCAAGTCCTAGTCACTTAATCTCAGTGGTACTATATCAAACTGTTAAGTTGAAAATCATTGGTAGAAAGTTTCTTCACTTGAAATTCCCTATAACACCAAAGAAATTACAGTTCCAAACAAGGGGGGGGAACTTTTTTTCTCATATGATTAAAAGAGTACCCATTTTTGTTTTGGCTGCCTTCTCCTATATTCTAGAGTGCTAATAGTCTCTGGTATGGAGTTAGAGCTCTAGATTTTTGTTTAATATTAATTGTTCCTAAGTTTTCATCATTACAGAAAATTATTTCTTTTGGTTTTTGTTTAGAACTGGTGATATTAAGACTTAATATTTGAGTTTGTTTATTATTATAAATGCAAGATATCATTATTACTTAGCATTTTTTTCTCTGTAAAGCTCAACATGCTTAACTTGTATTATCTCTAAATCTAGTGCCAACCGTGTGAGGTATCCCCATAGATACAGGAGATTATGGATGTCTTTGCTGATTCAGCATAGTGCAGTGTCATTATGATAAGCTTGAAAAAGATTGAGGTCATGTACCAACCTGTGCTATAGAACTACTGTAGGCAGCCAAATATTTTCCTTGGTTATAAAGAGCCAGTGACTGGTGTTACTCTTGTACCATCTGGGAAACACATTGTCCAGTGATTCGCTGATACGACACAAATGAGGAAAAGCAAATCAATTCCTTTGGGAAGCAAGCAAATGGTGTGTTGCATGAGCATAGCACTAGCCTTCAATTAAGTTTTAAGTCTGTGGAGTAACGGCCTTTCCCAACTTTTTCAGTGACTGAGTGGGGCATGTCAGCCTTTTTTAAAAAACAGTTTTACTCAAACAAGAAGGTGCAGAATAAATACAAAATGAATGCAAAGTAGTTTGGGGAGAGGATATCCCAGTAATTAGGTAGGGAAGCCAAGAAATGTTTCATGAAGAATGTGGCACATCTACCTCACAGGGTTTCTCTGAGTTACACTATCATACTAAACCTTGAAAGAAACTAAGGGTACCAAAAGGCAGAGATGAGGAAATAGTGAATTCTGGATATGAGGAACAGCTAGTGCAAAATCTCAGAGTCTGGTGATAAAGCAGTGTGTGGGCAAGACAGGCTAGGCCAGCCTGGGTGGCATACAGAATATATGGAGAAGAGTAAAACAGAAGACTGGAAAGATGGAAAGGGATCAAATTGTGAACTTCAAATGTCAAACAGTGAAGTTTATAGTTGATTCTAAGGGCAATAGGGAACCACTGAAATATCTTACAGGAACTGCTGTTGAAGTATTGAATAAGATGAGGGTGACATGTTCAGACTTGTACTTCCAAAAATTACTTTGGCAACTGTGTGTGGAATGGATTAGAGCAGGGAGAGGGCTGGGGCAGAGTCTGAAAAGGAGGCTCTTTTGGTTGTCAGGGTGAGAGGTGATGAGAACCTAAACTAGGGTGGTGGCTGTGTATCACCAGTTCTAAACAGAAACCAAAAGAAATAATTTTCTATAATGATGAAAACTTAGGAACAAGTGATATTAAACAGAAATCTAGAGTTCTTACTCCATACCAGAGACTATTAGTACTCTAGAATATAGCAGAAGGCAGCCAAAACAAAAATGAGGTACTCTTTTAATCATATGAGGAAAAAAGGACGTATGTGAGAGATCTTGACAATGTTTGGAAATGACAATGTTTGGCAACTGATCGAACCTGTAGAATTTGAGAGTGAAAAGTCAGGGATGACACTAAGGTTGCGAAACTGTGTGCCTCGAAGGATGGTGGAGCCCTTGATAATAATAGAGAAGCTTGGAAGAGGAATGGGCTGGTAACTGAGAAGGGGGAGAGTTCTGGTTTGGACATGTTGAGTTTGAGGTGCTTCTGGTAGTTCCTGTTTGAAATATGCAATAGGTAATTGGTAATGTGGGACTGAGCTCAGTACAGACACTATAGACATATTGTTAGATGTATATGGATACGTAGACCTAGGGAAAATCTGCATTTAAAAAATAGTACTTAAACTCCTTAGAGTTGAAAAATTCACCAGGAGTGACTGTGGAAAGAAAAAAATGTGTGTCCAGGACAGTATTTTGCAATCTACCTGTTGTTAGTGGGTGTCATGGACGGTACATCAGCAAAGGAAACTGAGAAGTGATAAGACAAGTAGAATGAGAAGAAGAGCAACATTGTCAGGTATTGCAGTGGGATTAGCAAGGAGAGGATTGATTTGAGAGTAAAAAATCACAGAATCCCAAGGTTTTATTCAGCAGATATGTTTATTTCCTTCTCTATGATAAGTGTTTTACTGCAGTTGGAGGGGAACTCTAAATTTATCTTTTTCCAATCCATGCCTCAAATATGTCATCCATAAGAGGCAGTATGGTATAATGGAAAGAGCACTGGATGTGGAAAACCTGTGTTCACGTTCCAGCTCTACTGGTTACTCCCTCTGTGACTCTGGGCAAGTTACTTAATCTGTCTGGGCTTCAGTTTCATCATCAGTAAAATGAGAGTGTTGGACTAGATAACGTCCCTTGTAGTTCTAAGTCATTGCCTTTTTGGTGCATCCAATGTAACTCTCATCCATTTCTCTCCATAAATCCTTCTGGGTCTCTCTAGTCAATGCATGTAAGGAGGCCCTTTTCCTATTTAGAGGTGTAGGAGATAGAGTGTTAGACTTGAAGTCAGGAACCAGAGTTCAAATCCTAATTTAGGCCTTTAATGTGTGTGCGACTCTGGGCAAGCCACCTCATCTTTGACTCAGATCCCTCATCTGTATGATGGAGGTAACAACAGCACCTGTCTCATAGAGTTATTCTGAAAATCAAGTTAGAGAGTGTGAAAAACACTTTGCAAGCCTTAATTTGCTAAGTAAATGCTAGTCATTGTTATTTTGCGTTTAATATTTTTTTGGAAACCAGTTCAGCACTTAAAACTGTCTTAATCATTGCCCTGTTCTTTTTCTGATCACACATCACTTCAGTGTCTCTTCTACCCTGAGTCTTGCAATGAGAGCATTAATGATGTTACTACTCCACTCACTGCCCCCACTTTCTCCCCTCTCACTCCTCAAAGCTTTGCAACCTGGCTTCTGATGTCATTAGCAATCCACTGAAAGTATTCTCTCCTAAGTTGTCACTTACTTTTAATTATACAGTCTGACAGTCTTTTCTCAGTCCTCATCGTTCTTGACATCTCTATCACATTTGACACTGTTGACCACCCTCTCCTAAATTCTCAAGAGTCTATGTTGAGGAAATCAGTTGTCTGTTATGTTTGATAAATGCTGGAATAGGTCTTTAAAACGTTCAATACCCACCCTCACATATTTTGTATTATTTATAAGTGAAATTTATGGCTGAATAAATAGGGTTTGAAAATGATCATGATTCTTGCTCTTTGAGCTAAAGAAATTAGCAAAAATAACTTGAATCACACTTTGCCTCTTATATTAAAGCATTATGTATATTCATCATAAAAGTAAAACCTGTGAATTTCAGGCTTCTTTCTTAGTTCTTGGTGCTGGTATTGGTATTTATACATTACCAGTGAGTGGTTAAAATGAAACTAAGTCTGTTGCAGAGAATAGTGGCGATTTCGCTGGGTAAGGAGTTAAGAGATTCTGGTGCTAATGTAGGTATGGGATTGGTTAGTTTTTCTGTTTGTTTCTTCACGGCTGAAGAGAAACCCTGATTTGCTAAGAGGAGGCTGTATAGTTAGAAGAAAGTAAGGCAAGGATTTACTCTTAAATGTCTTCCACTACTAAAGAAAAAATGCAGCTGTGCTTTTTAAATATGCACGGCAGGAGATTTCAGCAGCTTGATGATATATAGTGCATTAATGTTGAAAAGATAAACACATTTGGAGAGTCCAGGATGGGCCTTGTGTTTTTATGTTAGTAGAATGCTTCCTAATGAATAAGAATGTGCTGCGGGCTTTGTAGAGCCATATGGTAGCTCTTCTAATTTTAGTTGGGTGTAGATGCATAATTTTTTCCTATTTTACCTCCTAAAACCACTGAGAGGCTATTGCACTTTCCCTTTAATACTTGATTCAAAATATCTGTCCACAAATTGCCTTTTATTATTTCAGTGACTTCCTTGCTCTGTATGTATTTGTATTTGGTAATCATGACACCTAGACTCATCAATTTCCTCAATACATAAAAGATTTTAAAAATTGTGTTTATATTCTCATCTGAATGTTAAAATTTGTTGTGGAGGTAATTAGAATTGTGTTTTGTCTCCTGAAAAATTTATAGTTTTCAGAATGAGTGACTTTATTAATTTTGAAACAATAGGAGTTGATTATAAAGCTAGCACAAAAGTATCATGTTCCATTTTAGTCAAATATTCTAGTGCTTTGAATAATACAGCTAGAAGAAAAAAGAGCTACCCTCATGCTTGACCAAACATGAGAATAACTGATAAATTATGCTGTCGTGACCTTGCTTTACTTCTCTCTGATATAACGTGTTATGGATAGAAGTTTAATTTACTTATTTTTAAATTGGTAAGTATATAAGTATCAAGTTATTCTATTCTCGTCACTGGCACATTTTTTTAGTAGATGTGTAATCTGGAACATGTACACTTGCATTCTGATTTTTTGAAATGTAACCTTATTTCAATAAGTTTTTCATAGTTGGTACATGTGATTCACAGGACTGTTAAAAAATATGTACTTGGACTATAATGGTTTCTTTCACTCTTAATTTAAGAGGCAAAGAGGTTTGTGTTGCATAGAATTTTTTAAATCTTCCAAGTAATCAGTGCCGGTTCATGATACTGCTGCTGCTACACTTAGAACAATTAAAAAGGATGTCCCCTGAGCTTTGACTGATGTGCCTCCATTCTGATACATTTTTGTAAGAAAAATCCCTGGGTTTATGTTCTCATTTCATAGTTACTTAATAAACAAGTAAACAAGGCTTTCAGGTGTTAGGTGATTCAATAACAGTTGTAAAAATTGCTGTCTGCCAACTTAATATGTAAAAGGAAAATAATGGGTTTCTCTCTATCCCTATGAACATGATTTCTTATGGTTTTTTTAAAGATCCCATTTCTTTAGTTAATTTTTTTTTTGCTAGACACCCAGATTCTGATCTGCTATTCACATCAAAAAAGAAACTGAAATTTTACTTTCAAATTTATACGCAGACATGCCAGTGATGTAGAGCAATTTAACCCAGATGCTTTAACAATGCCATTGTCTGTTTTTCTTGGGATTTTTAATTCATTTGTACTGCTAGATTGCTAATGCTTTTTATTCACCTCTCCTGAGCGGGGCAAAGGGGGAAAGATGCATAATAATTACTTGTGTAAAAGAATAAACATATGGAATATAATATTAATGTTTTTTCCCATTTGGGGTGTGACTCACCTCAACATGTTCCCTGAAGAAATTGGGTTTTGTTCTTTACTTTGAAACTGGAAATCTAATTAATTTGTATTAGATTTCTGGATTGTAGGCAGAGAACAGAGGTCAAGGAGGGATTGTTTCGTTAAGGAGGGGCAGTCTGGAGGAGACAATAGAGGCACTTTCTAGGCCTTCCAATCTTGGTCTTTATCTGCAAAAATGTTCACTTTTTAAAAAAAGAATCACTACAGTAGGTTTTTTTTTAATAATAATAGGGAATTAGAAATGTAGGAAAGAATTAGGATGACGAAGAAAGCACAGAGAAGGAAATTCTTTTCTTTGCTCTACAAATTCAATTTTATCTTCTCTTTCTCAGAGTTCAAATATCCATCTACAATACAGTAATGTGGTTTCATAGCAGTTTGATTGAGTCTCATGACTCTGTATTTACTCAAAGATATTCTTGCAAAAACAACAAGAAAATGTTCATGAATGTAAAATATAGAAAAGTAAATATAATTTATGATCATGGGAATAAATGCTGCTTTAAAATTATTAAATACTGTTTTGGTCATAGTGTTATTGTTCCTGGGGAAGAGTAAGCTTATCTCAGGATTTAAGACTACATCTGATAAATGAATATAGCACATGCATCATTAAAATGCTGCATGACATAATTGTATGGATGTACATTTAGTTAATATAATAGTAACTCTCAAAGGGGTCCTTTTTTCTTTTTAAATTTCAAGGCTAAACTCAGCATTGAAGAAGTAGTAATTACCTTATGCAAAATATCCAAATAACAAATTCAGTGTCAGCTTAATTTACATACAGTTACATCGGTGAAGCAATATTTTTCTTTGCAGTATCATTTTTTCATTTTATTAAACACAGATACAATAAAAGCAACAAACTTCAGTCAATATAAAATTACATAGATTACAAATCAAATGTAAATGTTGTTATGTGTAATACAGCAAATTATAGTGAGAACAGTTATGAAGAACTTGGAATTCTTGGATGTTCTGTTCCATATCTGCCATTTATTTACTGTATCAGTATTACAAATCAGTTTATACTTGATATAGTAAAATAAGTACATCTAGTGTCTTATTCCACTTCTGCCACCAGTTAGCTGTGTGGCCTCTCAAAGTCATATTACCTCTCTGGGACTCTGGAACTGTTTATATGTATGTAAAGTAACGAGATTAAACTAAATTATCCATATTATTCATTATAGCTTCAAAAGTGTATGAATCTAGGATACATTTTCCATTAGGTTATCCATTTAATATTTTAGCGTTTTTAAAAGTCCTTATTTCTAGTACAACAAATGTAACGTAGGAAATAGTTATCTCCCTTGAGACATCTCTTGACATTTTTTTTCAAATCATTTAGTTCAGTTCATCTACCAGCTTTTCTCACACATACTCTTACATATAAAGTTTTCAAGTGATTTTCCCCTTTCTTTTTTGGAAATAATGTTACTTACTGCAAATTTCTCTTTATTAAAGGAAATACGCTTTGATATGCTAGCCAAAAAAAAAGGCAGTATCCTGCATAGCCTATCTTACTTCCTACTCCTCTCCAACTCCCTCTTTGTGGAAGCAGACCCTATAATCCCACTCCCAGCCCCACCAAGTGCTTTCCTTTCTCTGTGTGTTTAATGACCATTTCAGCTCTGGTTGGTTTAGGTAGCACCTCTATTCAGATTCTTCCCAGATTTCTCTTTTCAGCTTTAATCCCTCCTGAGTGTCTGTCTTGCATCATTTTGCCTGTGTGGCAGGTAAAAGATGAAAAGACTGAGGAAACAAAGATTCAATCTTCTGAGCATATCTGTTTATTAAGCAATGCATGCCAGTTGCTTAACAAACCAGGACCAGACCTTCTCAGTTTAGGCCCAGACCCCAATACAGGGGGACAGATTTTTATACATTAAAAACAATTAATCAAATTAGGCCAGTTAATTAAAAGGAAACAATTAACCAAGGTACATTAGGTTATCTGATTTCTAATTGGAGGAAGGATTAGAGACTTTCCAAGTTGGGAGGGGGAGAGTGAACAGGTGAAGTTCCCTGAAGTCAGAAAAGGAGGTGTCCTCTTCCCCCCAAGTGTGTGTGAACAACCAAAGGAACATGGAAACAACTGATTGATTGGTATGGGACCAGTTTTCACATAAAACAAATGAATGGCTTGAGATGGACAATTGCAAGAAAACTCCCTGCATCAATCTGTGGGTCTGATTGCATTTCTAGTCAGCATAACCTAGGTTCTTGATTAAGGGTCTCTAAGGAGCAGGTAGAGATAGTCCAGTTTCCCAGCCATGCAGGAAGAGGTCCAAACAATACAATAAGGTTTTCTCACAGTTCCCACAATTTCAAGTTTTCTCACAGAGTTGAAATTGGACTAGACCCATAATTGAACAGAAAGGGAACCGCGCTAGATCTAGAATTGAGTCACAAGACGGGAGTCAATCTTATTCACTCAGTTCCCACAATTTTCTCACTTACTGGGCATTTTGAACTGGATGTCCCATAGGCACCTCAAACTCAGTACATACAAAACAGAATTTATTATCTTAACTTCCCTCAAAACCCTCCCCTCTTTTGAATCACTTTATTTCTGTTAAAAGCACCAGTCATTCAGATCTACTACTTCTGCCATCTTTAATACCCCGGTCACCCATACTCCACATTTCCAGTCAGAACTTGTTTTATCTCTGTGACATCTCTTGCTGTCTCTTCTCCACTTGTACAGCTGTCACTCTAGGTCAGGCCTCCCTTTCCTCTTCCCTAGTTGGCCTCCCTTACCTCAAGTCTCTTCCTCTTTGATCCATTATGCAGAAGAAAAGGGATTTTACCAAAGAGTGCCTCCCTGCTCAGTAAACTCAAGTAGCTCCCTGTTGCTTCTAGTGCCAAGTACAATCTCTATTTGGTATTTAAAGTCTTTTGCAACCTGGTTATGTCTACCTTTACAGCCATATTATGCATTATTCCCATTTACCCATTCTCCAGTCTAGTTCTCCTGGTTTTCTTGCTGTTACCTATATGCAACCCTCCATCCCCCACCTATGCATTATATTGTCCACCTGCAAGGTACTCACTCCTTCCTCACCTCTGACTCACAATTTCTACTTTCCTTCAAACTACAGGAATCCTTTCTATATTTCCCAAACTTGTTCTCCTCCTGCCCTTCCCCCATTATCTTGTATTTATATGTTTTCTTTCTCTAATGTAAGCTCCTTGAGGGTCTGTCTGTCTGGCATGTTTGTGTTTATATTCCAGCATTTAGCATAGGCTGTGCATAATAAAGGCTGAATAAATTGGGTTTTTTAGCTTATACTCCAGACTTTCTCTCCCATTCTTCAAGATTGAGTTTAAATTTCACTTATTTGAAACCCACTTTTGGTCCATACTGATGGGCCTCTGATCACCTGTTTTAGTGATTATGTAGTTTAGCTCCATATTATTTTTTAAATTGTTTCAAATGTCTTAGTTTGGTATCAAGTGCCCTGTACTACTTTTATATCTTCCCCATGTAATGTTTGCTTGGGAAGCCTAGCGTGAGCCACCTACTCCCTTTCTCAGACCAGGCTCCTTTGCCTTCACAACAGTAGGTCTGGGTTCCCAGAAAAGGACCATTACCACACTACTATATTCTTCTCTCGTGGTGCAGGGATAACTGTTGTTAAGGAGTACACTTCTCCTCACTCCCCAGGACAGATCTCAAGTTCCTCCTCAGAATGATGACATCATTATACTTTAAACATAAAACATTTCAAGACAAAAGCAATAATCATAGCATCCTAGGTGCTGAAAACAAATGTAGGATTAATCAAGACATCACAATCCACACATAAACCAAGGTCATGTTCTCCCACAAATGCACTCAGTTTCTGTGGGCAAGAGTGGGCGCACACAAATCTAATGGGCAGTATCTAAGTAAGGGTAATTCGCAACTCTGACCTGTACATCTTGATGTCATTGGTCCATTGTTGTAGCCACACTGCACAGAACCACTATTGTCTAGTACTTTTCACTGTTCTCCTATCATCTTCTCTTCTATTCTCAAACTTAGGAAACATCAACCTGTACTTCTAAGTCACCAGGGGCCTAAGGTAGTTAGTATTCTTATTGGCTTTACGTATAGACCAAGTGCAAAGGGATTCGGTGTCATTCAGTCACCTGTCTGCCCTGCTGCTTTTCCCTTTCGTGCCTAAGAGAGCAGCAAAGAACAACAGACTGCTGAAAGGCCCTGTACCTCAATCTGGAGAATGTGTGGGCTTTTCCACAAGCTGTGTGGGCGCACTGTCTGATATCTTCCCTCAGCTCCATTACCCCTGCTTCTTCCCTTCTTCCCCTCTATTCTCACTCCATCCAGCTTCTTCACGACTTTCAGTGGTTCAGATCAGAGATTCCTGGTATTCAGCGCTTCACTCGATTAAACAAACAAAAACCTCCTGGCCAATCCTTATTTGATCATGATATCTGAGCAGTTACTTGCTTTAGTTACCTGCTTTGCCATTTTTTGAGTTTTAACCTCTTAAGCTTTTAAAAAGTTAAGTGCAAATGAGCCCAGCAACCACAATGCTGTACAACTATTAATCCCCTTCTGAGGCCTTAAACTGAAACTGTTAATATTCTATGTATCTGAAAACTCTTTCTTCACAGTTGAATTTTTTATAATTTTTACTGCTGAAAAAAAAATTATTTTTGCCCCTTTCAGCCATCATTTTTTTACATGCAGAAGTATATCATCTTTCATCCTTCATTAGATGATTTAAGCCTTATTTATCCAGAAGTCCATTTTCTATCCCTTCTGGCAATCATACTACTCACATCTTATGGGAATCTGTGTTTGTTTGCAGAAGGTTTTTAAACAATTTTTACTAAACAAGGTTCCCCCCCCACACGCAACCTTTGAGCCATTAGATAGTCACCAGTGAAAGGGGCATTCATTACCTTACATTCTTCCCAGCTCTATTAACTTGCTTTACTTTATGCAAAAGTATTTTTCTGTTCCCTTCAGCAACAAAACTTCTTACACTAGAAGAGGTAGTATCTTACACATAGAAAACAGTAAGCCAGGGCCAGGGCCTCAGTAAATAATTGTTGATAGAAGACTTGATCAAACTTTCATTTGCTATTGTAAAAATTCCTTGTTTTAATAATATGCAAATATGTTGGCTTGTTTGTCTGGAGACATTGGTTTGGGATTTTTTTTTTAGGCCACTCTGTTCCTCTTTAGTATTTCATAATAAGAAATTGTAGCAAGGCAAGTCTTTTTATTGTTGCAAATCATTTTTGTAATGGCTATTGTTTTCATTTATTTTTTAAAATATTTTAATATTTTTAGTTTTCAGCATTGATTTCCACAAGAGTTTGAGTTACAAATTTTCTCCCCATTTCTACCCTCCCCCTGACTCCAAGATTGCGTATATTCTGGTTGCCCTGTTCCCCAGTCAGCCCTCCCTTCTGTCACCCCACTCTGGGGTGAGCCAGAGTGGGGTGACAGCTTCTGGGCTGTCCAGCTTCTGGGCTAATAATTCACTATTTCACAAAAACTGTTGGGAAAATTGGAAAATGGTAGGGCAAAAACTGGGCATAGACCAATATCTTACACCATATACCAAAATAAAGTCAAAATGGGTTCATGATTTAGGTGTAAAAGTTGGATATTCTAAGTAATTTGGGAAAGCAAGGAATAGTTTACTTATCAGATTTGTGGAAAAGTATAGAATTCATGACCCAACAAGAGATAGAGAGCATTACAAAATGCAAAATGGATAATTTTGATTATGTCAGATTGAAATGTTTTTGTACAAAAAAAGCCAATGCAACAAGAATTAGGAGGGAAGCAGAAAATTGGGAGAAAATCTTTGCAACTAGTATCTCTGATAAAGGCCTCATCTCTAAAATATACAGGGAGCTGAGCCAAATATATAGGAATACAAGCCATTCCCCAATTGAGAAATGGTCAAAGGATATGAACAGGCAGTTTTCAGAGGAAGAAATTAAAGCTATCTACAGGCATATGAAAAAATGCTCTGGATCACTACTGATTAGAGAAATGCAAATCAAAACAACTCTTAGATACCACATCTCTCCTGTCAGATTGGCTAAAATAACAAAACAAGAAAATGATAAATGCTGGAAAGGATGTGGGGAAATTGGAACATTGTTGCATTGCTGGTGGAGTTGTGAGCTGATCCAGCCATTTTGGAGAGCAGTGTGGAACTATGCCCAAAGGGCTATAGAAATGTTCATACCCTTTGACCCAGCAATACCACTTCTAGGGTTGTATCCCAAAGAAATCACACAAGCGGGAAAAGGACCAATATGTACAAAAATATTTATAGCAGCTCTTTTTGTGGTAGCTAAGAATTGGAAATCAAAGGGATGCCCATCAATTGGGGAATGGCTGAACAAGCTGTGGTATATGAAGGTGATGGAATACTATTGTGCCATAAGAAATGGGGATGATGCAGACTTCATAACAACCTGGAAAAACCTACACGACATAATGCTAAGTGAGCGGAGCAGAGCCAGGAGAACGTTGTGCACAGCCACAGATATATGGATTCCATGAGGACCAACCCTGACATACTGCGCTTTTCTCAGCAACCTAAGGGGCAAGGACAACTCCAGGGGACTCACGATGGAGAATGCTATCTTCATCCAGAGAAAGAACTGCGAAGTTTGAATACAGATCGAGGCGCACTACATGCTCGCCTTTTTTGCTTCTTTTCTTGTTTTTGTTTTTGGGTTTTTTTTTTGGTTCTGTCTCTTCTTTCTCATGATTCATTCCATTGGTCAAAATTCTTCTCCACGACTTGACTAGTGCATAAATTAATTCAATGCGAAGTTATACATGACAGTTATATGAGATTCCATGCCGTCTTGGGGAGGGAGGGGGGAGGGAGGGGAGAAAAACTGGAACTCAAAACCATGTAGAACCATGTGTGGTAAACTAAAAATAAATAAAGAAATTCAAAAAAAAAAACCTAAAAAAAAAATTTTATTATTTATTTAATATTTTTAGTTTTCAGCATTGATTTCCACAAGAGTTTGAGTTACAAATTTTCTCCCCATTTCTACCCTCCCCCTAACTCCAAGATTGCGTATATTCTGGTTGCCCTGTTCCCCAGTCAGCCCTCCCTTCTGTCACCCCACTCCCCTCCCATCCCCTTTTCCCTTCATTTCTTGTAGGGCAAGATCAATTTCTACGCCCCATTGCCTGTGTATCTTATTTTCTAGTTGCATGCAAAAACTTTTTTTTTGTTTTTGAACATCTGTTTTTAAAACTTTGAGTTCCAAATTCTCTCCCCTCTTCCCTTCCCACCCACCCTCCCTAAGAAGTCAAGCAATTCAATATAGGCCACATGCGTATCATTATGTATAACCCTTCCACAATACTCATGTTGTAAAAGACTAACTATATTTTGCTCCTTCCTAACCTATCCCCCTTTATTGAATTTTCTCCCTTGGCCCTGTCCCCTTTTGAAAGTGTTTGTTTTTGATTACCTTTACCCCCATCTGCCCTCCCTTCTGTCATCCCCCCTTTTTTTATCTTCTTCCTCCTTTTTTCCTGTGGGGTAAGACACCCAAATGAGTATATATGGTATTCCCTCCTCAGGTTAAATTTAATGGGAGCAAGATTCACTCATTCCTCCTCACCTGCCTTCTCTTCCCCTCCTACAGAACTGCTTTTTCTTGCCACTTTTATGCAAAATTACTTACCCCATTCTATCTCTCCCTATCTCCCTCTCTCGATATATTCCTCTCTCATCCCTTAATTTGATTTTATTTCTTTTAGATATCTTCCCTTCATCTTCAACTCACCTTGTGCCCTCTCTCTCTCTCTCTTTCTCTCTCTCTCTCTCTCTCTCTCTCTCTCTCTCTCTCTCTCTCTCTCTATATATATATATATATATATATATATATATATATGTATATATATATATATACACATATATATACACACACACACACACACACATTATGTGAGATAATTTACCCCATTCTATCTCTCCTCTCCTCCCTCTCTCAATATACACCTCTCTCATCCCTTAATTTGATTTTATTTTTTTAGATATCATCCCTTCATATTCAGTTCACCCTGTGCCCTCTGTCTATACGTGTGTGTGTGTGTGTGTGTGTGTGTATTCATTCCCTTCAGCTACCCTAATACTGAGGTCTCATGAATTATACACATCATCTTTCCATGTAGGAATGTAAACAAGACAGTTCAACTTTAGTAAGTCCCTTATGATTTCTCTTTCTTCTTTACCTTTTCATGCTTCTCTTGATTCTTGTGTTTGAAAGTCAACTTTTCTACTCAGCTCTGATATTTTCACTGAGAAAGCTGGAAAGTCCTCTACTTTATTAAAAATCCATGTTTTGCCTTGGAACATGATACTCAGTTTTGCTGGGTAGGTGATTCTTGGTTTTAATCCTAGCTCCATTGACCTCTGGATCCCTTAATGTGGAAGCTGCTAAATCTTGTGTTGTCCTGATTGTGTTTCCACAATACTCAAATTGTTTCTTTCTGGCTGCTTGCAGTATTTTCTCCTTGACCTGGGAATTCTGGAATTTGGCAACAATATTCCTCGGAGTTTTCTTTTTGGGATCTTTTTCAAGAGCTGATCAATGGAGTCTTTCAGTTTCTATTTTACCCTCTGGCTCTAGAATATCGCGGCAGTTTTCCTTGATAATTTCTTGAGAGGTGATGTCTAGGCTCTTTTTTTGACCATGGCTTTCAGGTAGTCCAGTAATTTTTAAATTATCTCTCCTGAATCTATTTTCCAGGTCAGTAATTTTTCCAATGAGATATTTCACATTGTCTTCCATTTTTTCATTCCTTTGGTTCTGTTTCATAATATCTTGATTTCTCATCAAGTCACTAGCTTCCACTTGCTCCAATCTAATTTTTAAGGTAGTATTTTCTTCAGTGGTCTTTTGGACCTCCTTTTCCATTTGGCTAATTCTGCCTTTCAAGGCATTCTTCTTCTCATTGGCTTTTTGGAGCTCTTTTCTCATTTGAGTTAGTGTGTTCTTTAAGATGTTATTTTCTTCAGTGTTTTTTGGGTCTCCTTTAGCAAGTCATTGACTTGTTTTTCATGGTTTTCTTGCATCACTCTCATTTCTCTTCCCAATTTGTCTTCTACTTCTCTCACTTGCTTTTCCAAATCCTTTTTGAGCTCTTCCATGGCCTGAGCCCAATTCATATTTTTCTTGGAGGCTTTTGATGTAGGCTCTTTAACTTTGTTGACTTCTTCTGGCTATATGTTTTGGTCTTCATCATCAAAAAAAAAAAGATTCCAAAGTCTGAGTCTGAATCTGAGTCTGTTTTCACTGCCTGGCCATGTTCCCAGCCTTGACCCTTGAGCTTTTTGTTGGGGTACAACTGCTTGTAGAGTAGAGAATACTTTGTCCCAAGCTTTAGGGGCTGCGCTGCTGTTTTCAGAGCTACTTCTACACCACAAGCTCTGCCACACCAGCACTCCCTCTCCCCCAAGAACCGCTAACCAGGATTGTGGCCCAGATCCAGGCAGGGCAAAGCAGGCTTTGCACTCCCCCTCTAATCCACCGCTTAATTCCTCCCACCAGGTGGGCCTGGGGCCAGAAGCAACTGCATCTGTAGCTCTGGAAGCAGCCTCAGAGCTGCTCCACCTCTGGGGCTCCCCCCTGCCCCGGGTGGTGGCCGACCATGAATTCCTTTCACTCTGTCCCAGCAGCTTTTCCCACTAACCTTTCTGTTGTCTTTGGCATTTGTGGATTGAGAAGTCTGGTAACTGCCACAGCTTACTGATTCAGGGTGCCACATCTGTTTCGCCCAGCTCTTGGTTTCGTTGGTCCAGGCACAGCCCATGCTGGGCTGTGGTCCGCTCCACTCCCAGCTCTGTGTGATAGACTCTTGCCAGCGACCATCTAGGCTGTCCCGGGCTGGAGCCCTGCTTCCCTCTGCAATTTCGTGGGTTCTACAGCTCTAGAATTTGTTCAGAGCCATTTTTATAGGTGTTTGGAGGGACCTCCTTTCCAGCTGCCATCCTGGCTCCGCCCCCTCAGTGGCTATTATTTTTATCACTTTTTCAGGTCCCACCCATAACATGTGTCTTAAAAGTTCCAAAGTGTTATCTCATTTCAATTCTTGGTCCTTAGGCTCAGATTTTTACTCAGTGTAATCACATCCATCTTTCCATTAGTTAAGATTTAGTGTTTATTAGAGATACTTATACTCAGTTATTTATTTCCTTCATTTGATTATTACTTTTTTAATATTAACCCAGTTTCTTCTACCAGTTCTACTATGTCCCCTTAAGAAAGTCAACCTTGTAGTTTTTTCATCAAAAAATGAAGGGATTGAGTTGTGTGGTCCAAATTCAGTAAATGTTCAGGATAGGCAGTAGTTGGCATTCTTATTCTTTGTAGAACACTATGCTTGATAATGAAGGCAAAAAAAATTTTAGGCAAGATGGAGATTGCAAGCCTACATAGGAGATAGACATGTATAAGTAAAATACAAAATAATGTTTTAGCTTCATAAGAGATGTGCATACCACATGCCATATGAAATCTGAGTAGGCAAAATCATTACACAGTTGCAGAATCCAGACTTGGACCTTTACCTGATCATGGATCCACTCTAACTATTCAAAGTTTTCTAATATTTCGACTAAATATCCCTACTTTCTTAGACAGCATGGTTTCTGTTTCTTTCTAAAGGAATTCAACAGGCAGAAAAATGAGAGGCAGGACATACGAGGCATAAAGAATGTTTGAACTATTAGTGTTAACTACTGTCATAGAAAGTATGTGTTGGATGATGAGTCATCTTTTTTGACTGGGGCATGGAATAGTAGAAAGGGGCCATTCATGAGAAGAATAGCTGACTTTTTGGAAGCACCATTGTAATATACAAATCACTTTGCATTGTCTCATCTGGTCCTCACAGTGACACTGAGATATGCTATTAGAATTGCCATTAGTTGAGGAAACTCATGATGCACAGCTAAGATAAGGCACTTGCCTTGACCATCTAAGTCGCATTTCAATTAATGGAAAATATGAGAATGGTATTTTTGGCAGTAAGCATGAATGAAATGCATAATGTATTTAGGGGACCACAGATAGACCTATTTGGTTCAAGTATTGGATATAAATATTAAAGAAGAGTAGACTGAGTTTAGTTTGGAGCCTGTAGTTTTGGTATCTAAAAGTTATGGCAGGTTGTGAATGCAGACCAAGGAATTGAGAATTCATGAGTCAATTGGCAGCTGACTTTTAATCCAGGTAATGATTTGATCAGACTTGTGCCTTAGGGAGATTAGTCTGATGGTGATTTGTAGGTGGGGAAGAGAAATCTATTGTAAGATTATTATGGTATTTCAGGAAAGAGGGTATAAACCTGGGGTGATGGCAATGTGAATAAAAGAAGCAAGGATGACTGTGAAAGATATTACAATGGTAGAAATAGTAAAATTTGTTAACTAATTGAATATTAGAAATGAGGGAGAATTAAAATGATTAGATCATTTTCAAAATGAAGTTTACAAAAGGTACATATTTTTTTCATATGTAAGAATATGATGGAACAGTTCCAAAATGGTCAATATCAATGTTAGGTAACACAACAAGAATATACTTACATATCAACATATAATATCTTAATTGTGGAAGCTTATTTCCCACTTTCTAAATAGTAACTAAATGAGTTTCCATTGTGACCAAAACTGCTGTTTGTTGTCCCTTCCCCACAAAAATTGCCAAGGAAGAGCTGTGTGTTTCTGTGCCTTTGGAAAATCACTCATCTTCCCTGGGTCTTACTTTCTTAATCCATACGGTGAAGGGGTTATAACAAACAATTCCTTAGACACTTTGAAGTTCCATTGTTCTGATTTAAAAAAAAAAAAACAACCACCATAGAATAACAACATTTTCTATAGTACACGACTGTGTATTCTGGTTGCTTTTCAGTCAGGCCTACAGTGCCTCTCTCAGTACCTATTCAGTTGAAGTGTTGTAGATCCTGATCCAGTCTTGAGGACCCTGGACTTCCTTCCATATATTTCCCTAACCTTTCAGTCAAGGCTGCTTATAAAGGCTATTCACTTTAGACCTTACAAACTTAATAAATTTCACTGGACCCCATTAATTCACGTGATCTACCAGTTTCTCCCCTGGGGAGAAAGGGGAATTAAGTTGTATTACAACTATAATTTATTATATAAAACCTGATGAACACAAGTGGGTGGGACATTACCCTGTATTTCTAGTATTATGTTTGTGAAAATTTAGAGGTCTTTGTATGGAGATCTTTTAATATTATCATAATTATGAATTTATAGAATATTACCTCATGGGCTTAGTTTTTGGCGTGTTAGGAGGTCATAAAAATCTGGCCAATGCCTAAGAAAAATTCAGATGAAAAAAAGAAATGTAATACTAAAGGATGATATTACAGATAGAATGATTATAAATTGTAGAATAATATCAAAGTGTCTGCCAGCCCATAGGGCAGATTATTTATAACTCCTTCCTAAATTCTCTAAGATTTTTAAGTATTCATTAAAATCCTGATAGGCCCTGTAGAATTGTGGCAGGAAGACTAGACATCTTGAAAGAAGGTGCCAAATATTTGCTTTCTATAAAAATTTTATCTCTTTGGAGCTAGTTTCACCACATTTGAAAGGGGTATTTACCAAGCATTTCTTATGAGCATGAATTTTGGGAAGTATGTTTACTTCAGTATTTGGAACATTTTTAAAGACTTGGAAAATTTTTTTCATGTTTTTATATGTATATATACATATATATATGCACACATACATATATATGTATATATGTGTATTTTTGTATATACATTTGTATGTATGTGTGTGTATATCTATATATCTTAAACATAAATTGGTACTTTGCAGCATTTTCAATTGTTTGAATTTGTTTTTACTAAAGTAATTAATGCGGGTTGATTCAGGTAAGTGTGTGTTTCTATATTTGAGTGTGTGTGTGTGTGTATAAAAATACATACCTGAATCAAGCAGCAAAGAGAGAGAATCAGCCTTCTCTCTCGCCCATCTAAATCTCCTTCCCCTTTGATTGAGAATAAAAGGAAAAGAAAACCACTGTTAAAAACATATGTGTAGGGTGGAGCCAAGATGGCAGCTGGAAAGCAGGGACTTGCTTAAGCTCTCCCCCAGGTCCCTCTAAATACCTGTAAAAAATGGCTCTGAACAAATTCTAGAGCTGCAGAACCCATTAAATTGCAGAGGGAAGCAGGGCTCCAGCCCAGCACAGCCTGGATGGTCGCTGGGAAGAGTCTGTCACACAGAGCTGGGAGTGGAGTGGAGCACAGCCCAGCATGGGCCACGCCTGGACCAACCAGACCGGGAGCCAGACGTAATAGGCCATAGGGCCCTGAATCAGTGAGCTGTGGCAGTTACCAGACTTCTCAATCCACAAATGCCAAAGACAACAGAGCGGATTAGTGGGAAAAGCTGCTGGGACAGAGTGAAAGGAGTTCATGGTCGACCCTAGCCCCAGGGGCGCAGATGTGGTGCAGCTCAGGGGCTGCTTCCAGAGATCCAGCTATGGTTGCTTCTGGCTCCAGGCCCACCTGGTGGGAGGAATTAAGTGGCCAGATCAGAACAGGAGTGCAGAGCCTGCTTGGATCTGGGTCGCAGTCCTGGTTGGTGGTTCTTGGGGGAGGAGGGGCACTGGTGTGGCAGAGCTTGCTGTGTAGAAGTAGCTCTGAAAATACCAGCACATCCCCCAAAAGCTTGGGACAAAGTATTCTCTTCTCTACAAGCAGTTGTACCCCAACAAAAAGCTCAAGGGTCAAGTAGTTGGCTGGGAACATGGCCAGGCAGTGAAAATAGACTCAGATTCAGACTCAGACTTTGGAATCTTTTTTTTGGTGACAAAGAAGATCAAAACATATAGCCAGAAGAAGTCAACAAAGTCAAAGAGCCTACATCAAAAGCCTCCAAGAAAAATATGAATTGTGGAAGAGCTCAAAAAGGATTTGGAAAAGCAAGTAAGAAAAGTAGAAGAAAAATTGGGAAGAGAAATGAGTGATGTGAGAAAAACATGAAAAACAGGTCAATGACTTGCTAAAGGACACTCAAAAAACACTGAAGAAAATAACATCTTAAAGAATAGACTAGCCCAAATGGCAAAAGAGCTCCAAAAAGCCAATGAGAAGAATGCCTTGAAAGGCAGAATTAGCCAAATGGAAGAGGAGGTCCAAAAGACCACTGAAGAAAATGCTACCTTAAAAATTAGATTGGAGCAAGTGGAAGCTAGTGACTTGATGAGAAATCAAGATATTATAAAACAGAACCAAAGGAATGAAAAAATGGAAGACAATGTGAAATATCTCATTGGAAAAACCACTGACCTGGAGAATGGATCCAGGAGAGATGATTTAAAAATTATTGGACTACCTGGAAGCCATGATCAAAATAAGAGCCTAGACATCATCTTTCAAGAAATTATCAAAGAAAATTGCGGTGAAATTCTAGAGCCAGAGGGTAAAATAGAAACTGAAAGAGTCCACAGATCGCCTCCTCAGAAAGATCCCAAGAAGAAAACTCCTAGGAATGTTGTCGCCAAATTCCAGAATTCCCAGGTCAAGGAGAAAATACTGCAAGCAGCCAGAAAGAAACAATTTGAGTATTGTTGAAACACAATCAGAATAACACAAGATCTAGCAGCTTCTACATTAAGGGATCAAAGGACTTGGAATATGATATTCCGGAGGTGAAAGGAGTTAGGATTAAAACCAAAAATCACCTACCCAGCAAAACTGAGTATCATGCGCCAAGGCAAAATATGGATTTTCAGTAAAATAGAGGACTTTCAAGCTTTCTCATTGAAAAGACCAGAGCTGAATAAAAAATTTGACTTTCAAACACAGAATCAAGAGAAGCATGAAAAGGTCTCACAACACCCTTTTCCTTTGGAGAGCAAGAACAGCAGGAAGATTTTTGCTAGGGTGAGCAAGTTGTTCCTTAGATCTAAATGAGGAGAATTTTTTTTTTCATACTGGGCATGCTTTGGGAATACCCTGGAAGAGACTCCCTGAGTGGGAGTCTAGTAAGCTTCCAGCCTTCCAAGAGGGGCCTCCCACTTCAAGAGCCACCAAAGGGGGAACCGTTTCAGAGCCTAACTTCTTACTTCTCACCCACTCTGCCCCACCCTCATAGTACCAATGAACTTGTCCAGGGAGTGCCAACAAGATGTGACCCAGTCCCTCAAAGGGATTTTTTTTTCATGCCCTTTTCCACATGGAAATTCTCCAGTTCGTGGAGCTCTCTGACTTTTACAAATTCACTTTGCAGTCTTTCTAGATGGCTACAGATGAGGAATAAAAGGCAATGCTAATGTTGCAAAAAAAAAAAAGTGTGTGTGTGTGTATCTCATACTATGTTCTGAATCCTTTACACCTCTTTTTGAAGTCTCATTATTAGTCCTCTGGAATTGTGAAAGTTGTTTGCCTTTTGCATATTGTCATTGTATAAATTGTTCTCCTGCTGTTCACTTCACTCTGTGTCAGTTTATGTAAATCTCCCGAGGTATGTCTGAAGCCATCTCCTGTGTAATCCCTTATAACACAATAATACTCCATCACATTTATATACCATAATTTGTTCGGCCATTACCCAGTTCATGGGCACCCCCTCACATTCCTATGCTTTGCCACCCCAAAAAAGCAATTAATATTCACATATCTTTAGGGTTTGTTTTTCTTAAGGATAACTTATCCCTTAAAACTACACCCCTGTTAATTCCCCCTTCTCCCATTTTCCTGTTGCATGAGATGTATTTTTAATACAAAGATGAATATATGCATATTCTTGCCTTCTTTGAACCATTCAGATGAAAGTGACATTCAAGTATTAATCCTCCCTTCTCCACCTTTATTTAGTAGACTGATGTTGCTTTTCCCTGCTAGTGTATTCTTCTTACACTCTTCCATTCTTCTCCTATGATCATCAAAATATAACAGAATGATAGGTTTCGTTGTGGACATATGCATTATCTTCCTGCGTTAGATTGTAAGCAATTTATCCTTATTTAGCCATTTATCGTTGTCCATTTTTGTTTGTTTACATAGCAGTGGCTGCTAAATCTTAACATGTGATCCTAGCTGTGGCTCTTGGTACTTGAATGCTTTCTTTCTGACTGCTCAATTATCTTCTCTTTGACCTGGAAGCTCTGGATTTTGGTTATAACATTGCTGGAAATTTTCTCTTAGGGATTTCTTTCAGAAGATGACCAGTGGATTCTTTTTATTTCTACTTTGACCCCTGCTTCCAAGAACTCTGGGAAATTTTCTTCTAAGATTTTTCAAAATATGATGTGTGGGTTCCTATTTTGGTCATAGTGTTTAAGTATTCACATAATTCCTAATTTTTTTCTCCTTGATATGTTTTCCAGTTAGTTGCTTTTGCTGTGTGATACCTCACATTTTCTTTTCTTTTTTTTTCTTTTCAGCCTTTTGATTGTTTTGTTATTTCTTGTTGTCTCATGGAGTCACTGACTTCTCTTTGATCCATTTACTTTTCAGAGAGTTTGTTGCTTGAGCAAGATGCTATACTGCTTGTGCCAAACTATTTCCAATTCTTCCATTGCTCTCATTTCTTTTCCAATTTTTTCTTCTAGTGCTCTCATTCAATTGCCAAAAAACATTTTAAACTCTTGCTTCATTTCTTCCAGAAATTCTAGTTGAATTTGTGCCCAAGTTGTGTTTTTCTATGAGGCTTTGCATATAGATGATTTGCTAATTCTCTTCTAGGTTTGTGTTTTGAGTGTTTACCTGTCACCCTAGTAGCTTTTTATAGTGGGACTTCCTTGTTTGTTTGCCCATTTTTCCAGCCTATTTACTGGCTTTGGACTTGATTTTAAGGGCAGCTTCTTTGTGTACTTCTGGAGGGAAAGTGTGAACTGGTCCTGTTGCTGCTTTCTTGTAATACTGAGTGTTATTTTGTTCCATGATCTCAGAGATAACTTGGACTAGTCCCCACCAGCAAACTTTTGGTGTTCCCAAAGTTGTTTGACTCAGGGCAAACTTCGATTTACTTCCCCTTGGTCTAAGCTCTACAAATCTTTGGCCTGGGTTTGGGCAAAAATAAACTGCTGCTGAATTCAGCCTCTCAGTCAGCTACAGAGTGACAGAAATGAAGGTGCCTCTTTGGTCTGTACTACCTGATCTGGTTATTTCTCTACAGGCTTCAGGGCCACACTGCTGCTGCTATTTTCTTCTGAATGTGTTCCTTTTTTGGAATACCACTCAGGGCCTCCCTGTCTGGGAATACTAGCTCTGGGAGGGAGGTCTCGTCTTCAGTCTGCCCTGGATCTGTAGCCTGGAACTGGACAGTATGGAACAAAGCTGCCAGTTGGCATCTGGGCATGCCCTGGGAAGGGTGTCTGACCTCTACTTGTTCCAGTCAACAATCTGTCCCTGAACCAGGCCTCTTTGTCCCAGTATCTACAGACATTTCTGTCTCTCTATACCAACCGGGGCTGGAAAATGACTTACTGTGATTTTGTCTTGGATTTTTCCATCAGGATTCAGTCTAGTATATTTTTTAGATTCTTTTTTGGAAGAATTTTGGTAACAATCTCACTGTACAGCTTCCTTCTATTCCACCATCTTTCCTCATCTACAATAGACTAGTTTTAACGTTCCTTTGGAATAGCAACATATAGCACAGGCAATAATATATATATATATACTTAAAATACAGGTATATTCTTAGGTTCGTTATCATATCTTCTCACGCTCCCTTGAGTCATATGTCCAGTCACTTGTCAAATACTGACTGTTTCTACTTTTACAGCATATCTCACATCGAATCCCCTCTGTCAGCTAACATAGCTACCACTATAGTTTGGGCCATTTTCACTTCTGACCTAGAATATTGCATTAACTTTCTAACTAGTATCTGTGCCTTGAGTCTTTCCTTACTCTAATCCACCCTCTACACTGCTGCCAAAGTGATTGTCCTTAAGCATGGGCCTGACAAGATCACTCCCATAATTTATTAAAATCTAGTACCTTCTTATTGCCTCTAGAATGAAATAAAAACTTCTCTGCTTAGCTTCTAAAGTCTTTCACAACATGGCCCCAACCTTTACTATACATTACTTCCTCCTCCTCACTCCCAACCCTGATTCTAAAATGCAACCAATCTGTTGGTCTTCTCTCTGTTTCTCAAAAGCAGCATTCTAAGTAAATTCTAGTGGCTCCCTGTGACCTCCAGAATCAAATACAAAAAAAAAACCCTCTCTTTTTGGCATTTAAAGTCATTCATAACTTGGACTCTTCTATCCTTTCCAGTCTTCTTACCCTGTACTCCTCTTCACAGACTCTATGGTCCAGTTATACTACCTACCTAAATGTTAATCTTCACACAACACTCCATTTCCCATTTTTGTGCCGTCCTGGCTGTTCCTCAGGTCAGGAATGCACTTGCTCCTCACTTCCTGACGTAGAATGTCTCTATTTTCTTCTGAACCTGCTCCTTTTTTTGGTACACCACCCAGGGCCTCCCTATCTGGAGACATCAGCCCTATATCCTGGAACAAGATAGTATGGGACAAAGCTGCCATTTGGCACCAGGGATTGCCCTTTTAAGGGTGTAGGACCTCTGCTTGTTACAGTCAACAATCTCTCCCTGAACCTTCTAGTTACCTAGGTTCTCAACTTCAAAATCATTCTAGACCATTACCCCCCTCACCTCCATCAGCCACCTCTTCCATATTCAGTCCCTTGTTGTGTTTTTTCCAGTTTTCTCACATCTGCCCCCTTTACTTACCCAGTTACCTAGTCCATATCCTTGTGAATTCTCAACTATTTCAGAAGCTTCCCAATGAATCTCTTCGCTTTCAGTCCACAATATAATCTATCTTCTACACAACCACTAAGTTGATTTTCTTAAAGCAAAGTTCAGATTATGTCAGCCTATTACTTAAGAACCTTCGGTGGCCCCCTTTGCCTCAGGGATCAATTATAAACTCTTCAGGTAGCCCTTCACAATATGAATCTATATTCTTGCCAAAATAACCTACCTGCTCTTCCCTCTTTGTGTCTCTCTTGGAATACCAAGCTTCCTTCAAGGCTTGGTTCAGAGTACCTCTTCTAGACAAGGTCTTTTACGATTCTTTCTCCTTGTTGTTACTATTCTCTTTCCCCTTCTTCCCCCCAATTTTGTACTTACTTTTCTATTTACATGTGTAAATGTGATATACTTGAGGGTAAAGACAGTTTCATCTTTGTCTTTTCACCCACAGTTTCTACCTTAGGGCCTCAAACATAATTGTTGTCTAATAAGTACTTGTTGAATAACCACAATGATTGTATGATTGACTATTGTTTCTTAAATAAAATAAAATTTTCAGATCAAGAAGGGAAAAGACTACTTTTTTTTCCATAACTCCGATTTAGGGACCTAAAAAAGATGCACCTTTCCATGAGGTAGTGACACAGAATTCTTCAAGTGCTTGGAAATGACAGAAGTCAGACCCCTCTTCACTCTGCTTGGAATCAGTAGGGACTTGAATATGTCATAGGGGATCAGATCTCTTTCAGGTTGTTCTAAATGTGACAAGAAATAGGAAAGGAACATGGCATTTACAAGTGACAGTTAGTATGTAAATTATGTACAGGTCACTTATCATTCCTAAATTACAATAGAAACCAAGGTGTAGCACTTGCTTGCGTTTTAAATGTGACCATATGCACCCAGGCAAGTACTGTTCACTTCTAAACAGCACATCTCCAATTTAGGTGCCTCTTGAGTAAAGACTAATTGTGGCAGAAAATATAGTGTTTTGCGATCTAAAAAGATTTGAGGAATTAACTACGTTGAAACCTGTAAACTCATTTTATCTGTGGCCTAAAATGGGCTTTAAGTACCATAGTCCAAAGATGAAAAGTTAATGCACTAGCTCCACTTCTAGCACACTTGTCACAGTTCAGTGATGGTGATGATGTGCTTTTTTAAAATAACTGTCCAGATCCACAAGAGATTTGAAAAATCATTGCAGTAAAATATTCGTGTGTCATTTTATCCTTGAAAGAGTATTGTCATTTAATTCGCTCTTATGTTTGTTGCAGAGAAAGCAGCAGCTGCCAATGTAGATGAAGTACAGAAGTCTGATGTCTCATCTACAGGTCAAAGTGTTATTGACAAGGATGCACTTGGACCAATGATGCTTGAGGTAAAATACACAAATTTTGTTTCTATTTTTTAATACCTTGAAGATTATGTTGCTAAATTTAATTTCCAAATGAAAAGAACTGAAGTAAAATATACACATGTAACTTTCTTTTGTCATTTAGTAAAAACTGTACTTTTGAAACCTTTGGATCTACTGGCCTATTTCTAGTAGTAGACAAATCTATTTAAAAAAGGGTGGGGCATGGAGTTCTTTGTTTTTAAGTAAATTGAAAAGCAGTATGAAGTAGTTCCACAGTTCTCAGATTTTTTGGTTTTAGAACCCCTCGGTCCTCCTACAAATGACTGAGGACTCCTCAGAGAACTTATGCTAATGTGGGTTATAGTTATCAATATTTACCATATTAGAAATTAAAACATCTTAAGAGTATTATGAAAATAGTTATGACCTCGTGGACCCCCGAATCTCAGTACCCTGTTTGTACTTCAGGAACAGCTGAACATAGTGAATAGAGAGCTATCCTGGAAGTTAGAAAGACCAAGTTCAAGTCTTGCCTCTCACATATACTAACTGCTTAATGAGACCATGAGTTACAAATGAGATATGAATGCTCATCTGTGTTTGTGGAAGGATTTTCCACATTGGGAACTCTACACACTCATGCGCTCATAGTTTCGGCTTCCTAGTCCAAAGTCCCTGCCCCCATACCCCACGACCCTCCAAAAAACAAAAACTAAAACCAGCAGGCATAGACACTACAACAATAAAAGCACTAAATTATGGTGTGTGGTTTGGTGGTGTTCTTTGGTTTTCTTTTTAGGTTTATTTGTTTTGGACTTGTGCTGTATTGTAGGCTATGGATTGTTTGGTTTTCATAGAAGCACCAAATTAACATTTGTTTTGGAATTCCTTGTTCAATATGATTTTACATTAACTGTAGCAGTAGAGGGTATTTTGATTAAAATTTTCTCTGTCTTACATTTTATATATGTTATATATTTGATTATATCCACTCATACGGATATGCTTAGTTGAAAAAAAGTATTAAGGCAAAATTAAAGCAAACCATTATGTTCATGTATACTCCAAAAATTTTAACTTGGGAAGATATCATAAAAAGATAAAAAATTAAATACTGGATGTAAAAAACCTTCTTGGATAAGAATTATCAAAGCAGTATTTTATCTCAACTGCCTGATCTTTATTAACATTAGGACTGTTTAATTAAAATTCCTTCCTATAAATCCTAAAACATTATCTTCCCTGTCATTAACTAATATAATATTAGCCTTCTAGTATCTTTGGGTTACCTTTTCCAAAATTAAAATATTCTTGAAATAAGTCCATCAGTGAGATGATGAAAAAAATATGAGTGTGTCCAAAATAGAAGGCCAGACTGAATCATTTTGGAAATAGCGATTTGGATAGATAAATTTTGCCGGCGTTCAAGAAAACATACATGGTTAATTCATTTGATAATGATTTGATAAAATTTTCCACTGCATACTCGTTTTCCCAGTCTATTTATAGAATGATTATCACTTTTAGCAATTAAATAGATTAGATTGTTGTATTGTTTGGAAACAAAGTCAGAGAATTTGAATATCATATCCAGTCCCCTCATTTGACAGATCAAGAAACTAAGGGCCACAGTGGTTAAACAACTTTTTTTCCCAAGATCTTAGTTAAACACAACTTGGTCTAAAATCCATGAGAAAAAGTTTTTATTTTATTCAATTTATTTTATTTTATTCAATTTTTTCTTCTGAAGCATATTTTTCAGAAGCAGTATCTTAGAGTGATTTCTAGGAAGGGGGCAAAAATAAATACTTGAACCCCCTTTCACTGACCAGTCATCCTAACCTTCTTCATTTATCTTTTCATTGCCACTTTTTGTATCTGCCTAGTGGCTGATAATTACCATGTAGTTGGTGGATGTAAAAAAAAAACTGCAAAGATGAGTTAACTAACTTTAGAGATGTTTTTGTGTTGTATAAAGTATTTTTTTAAATTATATTAAATTATCAGGTCTTGACTCATAATTTAGAGCTTTCCCTACACCTTTAATTTTTTGAGAGGGTGGTTTACTATTTACCACATTCTTTTTTTTGTAAATAGTATTTTATTTTTTCCAATTATATGTAAAGATAGTTTTCAGCATTCATTTTTATAAGATTTTGAGTTTCAAATTTTTCTCCCACCCTCCTCTCCCCCTCGTCAAGACTGCAAGCAGTCTGATATATTGCCACATCCTTTAAACAAATAAAAGACATTTTGGGCCTAAGAAAAGAAGAAATCTTTCCCCTGAGCATCAATCTCACATTGCCAACTGCCTATTGACATCAGTGGTCGGATGTTGCCATTTCAACATCCATTACCTTGCATTGCATCGAGCTCATCTCTCTTCTCTCTCCTTTCATATCTATCAACTTATTTCAAGCCCTCATCACTTCTTACCTACACTATGGGCAGCAACCTCCATATTGGTCTACCAACCTCATTCATGTCCCTCCCCACTCCAGTCCATCCTCCACAAAGCTGCTAGAGTATTAAGTATAAGTCTGACCATTTCACTCCCTTTCTTAATATACTCCAGTGACTCCCTATTGCCTCTAAAATCAAATTTAAACTAGTCTCTTTTATGTTTTAAAGCCCCTCACAATGTATTCCCAACCTGTCCTTCCAGCCTCATGATAGCCTACTCCTTTCCTTAGACTCTGTGATCTAGCTAAATTGGCCTTTTCTTTTCATCATCCACAGTAATCCTTCTTGTGTGCCCTTGCATACTGGCCATCCCACGTGAGTAGAGTGAGAGGTCTTTCCTCACCTCTTCCTCATAGAATTCATCTTTTCCTTCAAGGTGAAGGTCAAGTACCACCTATTATATGAAGACTTTCCTATTCCCCCAGTTTCCAGTGCACTCCCTCATTACCATGTATAAGATTACCTTTTATTTTTTTCTGTATTAGTTCATATGTGCTTTTATACATACATGTCTCTTCCAGCAAAATTTTAAGTCCCTTGGCAGAAGTGGTCGTTTTCATTGTTTTGTATCTTTATTACCAGCATCTTACCCGTAGTAAGTGCTTAATAATGGCTGTTTCTTGATTGGTGGACTGACCATAAGTCTGTAAGTCAAGTCTTATTAGAGTTTAGCTCATTAATTACATAAAGCAGATTTCAAGATTGTAATTTCCATTATCATATAAAGTCAAGCCAGGACTTTCTATTTTTATCTTTTTTATTTTTTATTTTATTTACTTATTTTTTGCGATCACCATGCACCTATTGTGTCAGGGGTTCCATGCAGAGTAAGTTTAAAATCTAATGCTTGACTCCTGTGACTTATGGTTTAAATTTAAATCTTTTCCCCTGTTTACATGCCATAAATTGGACAGAGAAAAGCCTTGTTCTTGGTGAGCTGTTCCCAGGCATAGATGCACAATCATGCTTGCATCATTAGCATTGTTGTTGCTAAGCAACAAAACTGAATGTCAGCTGTTTTTTTTTCCTTAGGAGAGTATCTTAGTGAGCTTTTAAAAACACATGCTGTTTCAGGAAATAAAACTGTTTCAAGTAAACTACAGAATTTTAATTGTGAAAACCTTTTGCATAGATGTCTGTAGCAAAAAGTATGAAAAGGACCCTTCATATATGACCAAACTAGCCAGTTTTCCTCTCCGTAACCTCCTTATCCTCCATATGACACATAAAGACATTCCATTCATTAAGTCTCTTGCTTCCGTGTTGGCTACTCTGAAATGTAGCAAGCTGAATTGCCATTCCTATCTTCCATGTGCTATTTCCCTATAGGTCCGCTCTAAATAATAAGGAATATCGGCACAAAGCTCCTAAGTTCCCAAACCTAAAGGAACATAATTATTAGGCACACTAGGATTCGTATCATGTTTAGACAATGTTGCTGACAACTGTGTCAACAGTTCTTCATGTTGAGTAGTTTTCTATAACTCAAAGTACCAATACCCAGCAAAAAAGAAAAAATCTTATATAGTAAATTTTCCAACCACTTGTTACTATAATTCATCATGAATATATTTCGAACTATGGAACATATTAAGACTATAACCTTGTATTTTATTTGTTTGGAAATGAATGAGTGTTTGTTGCTCTTAGAAATACATGAGTCTCATCTCAAAAAACAAATAAATATATATGAATACGAAGCCGACAAGCCTCATGTTGTGGAAGATTAGAAAAATTAATGTTAATCATGTAGCCCAGAATAAGGAGAGCCTCAGTTAATTCTTCTCCCATTTTAGTCTAGTTTTTTGGAAATGGAATCTGTATGTTTCAACTAGTAAAAATGTGTTAATTGGTTCCATATGACAATTAAAATTAGGGGTTCAGGAGAATAGTTAAAGGAAATGTACTTCTATGAAAGTGTGAATTGAGTATTTCACTTGAAGAGGAAATAGTTGTACATTTCTTAACAAGTGCACGTGAGTTTACCATGCATATTTTTATTAATGATTAGTCCTTTCTCTTGTAGGCCCTTGATGGCTTCTTCTTTGTAGTGAACCTGGAAGGTAATGTTGTATTTGTTTCTGAAAATGTGACACAATACCTAAGGTATAACCAAGAAGAGCTGATGAACACAAGTGTATACAGCATCCTGCATGTAGGGGACCACGCAGAATTTGTAAAAAACCTGCTACCAAAGTCTTTAGGTAAAGTCTTATCTTTTTTCCCGCTGTTTTCATTGTTGATTGGAGTTTAATAAAAATATTTACAGTGGTAGTTTGTAAAAGAATAATCATAGAAATGATTGCTTTTAAAGTATATACCTTAGCTCTTAAAAAATCTCCAGTCATGTTCCATATATTGTAATTTAGAACTTGCATTTCATTCAGGGCAGCTAGGTAGTGCAGTGGATAGAGCACGGGGCCTAGACTCAGAAAGACCTGAGTTCAAAAGCAGCCATAGATACTTAATAGCTGTGTGATGCTGGGCAAGCCACTTAGCCTCTATTTGCCTCAGTTTATCATCTGTAAAATGGGCACACACTGGAGAAGGAAATGGCAAACCACTCTAATAATATCTTTGCCAAGAAAACCCATAGACTTTGTCATACAACTGAACAACAACTTCATTGAGAATTCATCAGAACATTTTAACATGCTCACAATGGTGTTCATGTAGGGGGCAGCTAGGTGGCACAGTAAGTAGAGCACTGGCCCTAGAGTCAGGAGGACCTGAGTTCAAATCCCACCTCAGACACTTGACACACTTACTAGCTGTGTGACCTTGGGCAAGTCACTTAACCCCAGTTGTCCTGACTTCCCCGCCTGTGTGTGTGTGTGGGGGGATAATGTTCATGTATATCATCAGGGAACTAATGGGTTGGTTGTTTTTTTGTTTGGTTGTTTTTGGGTTCTTTGGGGGGAAGGGGGGGTTAAGTTTATCATCAAATTGCTTATCCTCCAGGGCTAGTAGCTAACGGGGCATTTTCTACCTGCCTTTTGCCCATTTTAAAAGTCATAAGAAATTGGGGCTCAGAGTTAAATCTGAAATCCTACACTTATTTGAACCATGCATATAACTATATATTTGTCTTTTTTTAATAGGGTCTTAAGAGGGAAGGCATATTTATTTACTACAAACCCTATAATCTCAAACTTTTTTGAGCACCCCAAATATCACTTCTACTCTCTATCTTTTGTGGTTCATTCTACTATTCTTTCTAAACTGCAATACAGGATTATAAAAGGTTATATTTAAAAGTGGGTGCTACATAACATGGCTGCAAAATAACAGCATTACTGGTCCAACTTGTAGAAGTTGTTTTTTCTCCTTTTCACCTAGACTAGTGATGCTAAGAATTTATTCACAGCTTCAAAAGTAGTGCCTATTTTAGGACAGAATAAGGTCAAACTCCTGAGTTATCTTATCAAATGCTGCTGTTTGGGGTTTTTTTTTTTAAAGCTGTTTGTATCATTTGGTCTTTTTGGTTGCTATAGCATGCACAAAGAAATTCCTTTTCAATTCCTCAATTTGTTAGCATTTCCTTTGTATCATAATCCTTTGTTCATTGTGACTGGAATAAATATTATAATAAACACATGTATATCAGTGAAGTTCCATCTCTCTTTAATAATCCAATAGAGATATCTAATTGCTGTTCCTATATGCTGATTTCTAATAAACAATAGTTTCAGGTATCTACAATTATTTCTTGAATTTATCTCAGGACTTAAATATATTAATTCACCCTTGTATGTTTCTTTCAAGGTATTCTCCTTGCCCCTTTTTTAAAAAATGAAAATAACACAGAAGAGGATTGTATATAAAACTATAAACTTCTATGACTTAGCTTATTTTTTAATGTAACATAATCGTATCAACACTGCCCTTATTTTTTAGCATCATTATCTCTACTTGCCCACTCCCCTCTAAAAAAATAAAAACCCTCCCCAGTAACAAATCTTGCTTTTTCCTGTATCTTTTTAAGTCTTCAGTGATACAATAGGTTGGCCAGAGCTCTTCTCTCTCTCCCTTCTGATCCCTCTTTATAACCCTGATACATAATACAAGCTCTGCAGTGCTTATGGTGACAAGAACTCAAGAAATATCTACATAGAGAACAGTAAAAATGGTTCTTTATGCAAATTAAAAATAATTTCCCCTAGCTTAACTTAGTATTTATTCGTGTTCTTCCTAGGGCTTTGGTTCCTTTTCTATTTCTCTTTGGAATAGCAGCAGTGGTTCAAGTATTTGGCTCACCTCAACACTGCTTATTTAAGTGTTTTGTAGCAGATGATCAGAAAGTATTTTCTAGTTTGATGATGTAATCTCATTGTCTTGCTGATCTTCCTCTTTCTCAGAATAAAAAGTAGTAGGAAATTCACAAGACTAGCCATAAAGAAGCCTGGGTTCTAAGGTCTAGCTCAGCCATTAATTAATTGTGTAATTTTGGACAAATCCTAACATATCAGGTTGGGTTTTGAAATTATAATAGTGAGAACTATGAGGTATAATATTTGTTCAGTCTGTTGATCACATAAATTGTTACGTACCTACTCTACGCCCAGACGGTGCTGGGACCAAAGATTCGTCAAGAAGGTTACATTTGGCTGGGTTTGGGGAAGAGGGAACACTCTTGAGGAGTAGGAACAAGAGTACCTAGAGAAATATAGGACAGCAAATGTCCCATCATTTGGTGTAGATTACATATACAGTTTTATGTAAGTTCAGAGAAGAGAGAGGTGATTATGACCTAGTGATAAGCAAAAGAAAGTATTTTAGATGGGAACAAATAGAAGTAAAGGAATAAATGTTCAATGCACATGGAAGGAGATAATGGGAGACTGGGCTTTTAGTGGTGCCTTTCACTAGACAGTTTTGAGAAACAAGGACTCCATTTTCCTCTGTTTCACAAACAACAATGGCTCCTATTGTACCAAGTCCATATTTCATGAATAGGTGTTATGAGGCAGTAGAAGTTCTTGAGTGGAAGAATGACACAGATATTGTTTAAGGAAAATTTGTCTGGCCATTCTCTTAAGATAGATTGGAGCAGTGAAGGAGAACCAAGAGCCAGAGATACATGTCAGGAAACTGTTATAGGACTCTAGGCAAGAAGTGATGGAAGCCTGTAATGATATGAAAGTTGGAATGGAGAATTAGAGAAGAACCTGAGAAAAATTATATGGCTTTCCACCACTTCCCCAAATACTTTAAAATGCTAGTCTTACTGAGAATAGAGAGAAGGAGGAAAGGTGTTAGTATAGATACTTTGAAAGGACTGTCTTTAATGAATTCACATTTAACATTTGTTTTACTAATTAAATAACTGAATATCTGTGAATCTAGTGTTAACATCTTTTAAAACATTGGTGTTTTGTTTGGCTTTGTTTTTTGGTCTTGATAGTTAATGGGGGACCTTGGTCTAATGAAGCTCCTAGACGGAACAGCCATACCTTTAACTGTCGGATGCTAGTAAAACCTCTTACTGATTCTGAAGAAGAAAGTCATGATAGCCAAGAAGCACATCAGAAATATGAAACTATGCAGTGCTTTGCTGTTTCTCAACCAAAGTCCATCAAGGAAGAAGGGGAAGGTAGGGCAGAATGTTATAGGAAGTCTATATTGTGTATGTGTGTTATGTATGTTATATTGTTTTTACATCCCAATAATCTACAGATAATATATATGCTAAGAAAAACTCAATAGGATTTTCTCATTTGCCTTTTCTTCTAGTCTCCCTTGTGTTAGAGCATTAAAATGGAATTTTACTATAGAAAGCCTTTAAGATTTTTTTAATCACTTTTCCCCAAGTTGAAAAATTTGTTTGTTACTAATATCTTTATAGGTGAAACTTAATTATACGTATATTATGTGTGAAAATGAAAAGATATCCGTTGGGAAGAAATAGAAAATGTAAATTTGCCTTCTTAAAACATTTATGCTACTTTAAAAATTGAATTATGTAGTCTGACAGATGATTTCTTTTTATGTAATGTTGTTGTAAATAATCACCACTTTTACCTTATTTTAGTTATAGAAAGGCAACAAAACAACCAATTTTTTATTGAGGTTTTTAAACATAAACATTTCCTTGTTGAAATTCCCAAATTAACAATTACTCAACCGTTTCACATAGGCTTTCTTAACTTTTTTGTGTTGTAGACCCCTTTGGCAGTCTGGTGAAACCATGGACCCCTTCTCAGAATAATTTATTTAAATGCTTAAAATAAAATAGATAGGATTATAATAGAAAAAGATTATATTTAAATACAACTGTCAGAATATTAAAGAACAAATAAGTTCACACACCCCAGGTTAAGAACCCCTGATCGAAGAAGATATATTACAGCATTGTAAATGTTGCATAATTAGACTAATTTCTGATCAGTTGTGTTCTAGTCACTTAACAGGAAGATAAAAGGAAATATGTTATTTTCATTTCCCTAATTTAAAATACATACTGCAGTGTAACTAACATAACCAAATGTTACAGAGGGATAAGAAAGGAAGCTGTAGGTACCACTACAACTTTCATCACATAGGCATTGTGAATCTACATTACATAGAAGAGTGTTCTTAGTCTGTAGTAAATTATTTGTTTCTAAAATAGCCATATTTAGATCACTTGAAATTTTTCATGATTCATTAAAAAAAATCAGTATAAAATTTAATTTTCTGTCCTCTTTGAGACAAATGACATCGCGTACTTTGATTAACCAGATAAAATAAGAAAAAACTCCTTGCTTCTTCCTTAAAAAGAAATTATTAATCCTTGTGGCCATCCCTGCATTGATAGAAGAGTTCAACAATAACACATTGCATTTCCCACCTTGGACTGTCCCCTTTTCTGCCTCCCAATCCTCTCAGTCAGGCCCTATGTGCTATCTGCTTTTGGAGAGAAAAAAAAATTAGTAGATGAAAATGATAAGCTTTTAACCACTTTTTCTTTCACTAATTTAGATAGTTGTGTTTTCATTAGTATATCTATCTTTATTTGTCTCATCAAAAAAATACTGATATAAGAAGCATATATTTGTTTGATCCAAGATTTGCACTCCTGCTTGATTTGTGTGGCAAGAAGAGTTCCTATGAAGGAAAGGCCAGTTCTTCCCTCATCGGAAAGCTTTACTACTCGCCAGGATCTCCAAGGTATGTAACTATCATGCATGGTTTTAGAACAATTGTTTTCCTGGGGGTTTGCATTGATGACACTTAGTGTGTTTGTGTGTAGGCAAGATCACTTCACTGGATACTAGCACCATGCGTGCAGCCATGAAACCAGGCTGGGAGGATTTGGTAAGAAGATGTATTCAGAAGTTTCATGCCCAGCATGAAGGAGAATCTGTATCATATGCCAAGAGGCATCATCATGAAGGTAAGCCTCTTTAAATCATATCATTTTCTTCTTGAATTTGACTCTGCTTTATGTACTATTTAAGGAGATCATCAAGGAGAGAGAATTCCTTCACAAACAACAATTCCTAAAATGGAATTCAGGGCTACTTCTGATTGTTCTCCATGATTTCTATTTGGGTGAGGTCCTCAAAACAAAACCTCTAGGCAGGAAATAAGTTATCAGGTTATGGGTGATTACCAGTAGAGCAGAGTCTGGGAAGCAAGGGAGAAGAATTAGAAGAGTGTTCTACAGGAAAGTTGAAGGGGAGGAAATGGTAATTCATTGTTGGGTCAGAGGAAAGGAGTCCGAGCAAGCATATTACAAAAGTAAAGTCTGTTTTTTGAGTGCACCATGAGAAAATCCAGAAATATAAAGTTAAATGTCTGTAAAATTGGGTAAAATGCCAAAAGGAGGTCAATAGCTGTGATCCCCAGACTTAAACTCAAAACTTGTTTTAGTGCAGTTTCTTTAGTAACAAGAATATAGAAATGCTTTTAGTCAGTTCCATTTATCTTTCTGAGATTTCCACAACATAATCAGTTTCACGTTATATATGTAACTTTATGAGATCAAAATATAGGAGAGGGTGGAGAGATAGGAATAAACATTTCTTGAGCATCAACTATGTGCCAGACACTGTGCTAAGTGCTTTACACATGATATTTTATTTGATCCTCACAGCAACCCTGTGGGGTAAGTGCTGTTATTATCCTCATTTTACAGTTAAGGAAACTGAGGCAAACAAGTTACATGACTTGCCCAGGGTCACAGAGCTGGGAAGTATCTGAGGCTGGATTTGAACTTAGTCTTCCTGACTCCAGGCTCAGTTCCCTATCACCAACATTCTTCTGGACATAGGGATAACCATAAATACCATCAAAATACTTATAATTTATAACATATTTAAGAAGATGGCTGTCTACCTCTCCATAAGACTATCCTAATAGTTTTACAAACCCTAATTTAGTTTATTTCCTTTTAAAAATAAATTTACTCGATGATGGATGTCTTAATAAAAGTAAAAAATGGAGGTTTTAAGATTAAAACCTTTTTTATCGAGTATATGTTCAATGTATAGGCTAAATGTAACTCACATTTCTGTGAGGGGATAATGAACTTTTTCTTTATTAGAATTTAAGGGAAAATTTTATATCCACCTGTTTTTCCCTTTCTTAGAAATTTGGTGAATGGGTAGACTGAGTAGGTACGATTTGTCACAAAGAAGCCTGGCATTGGCTGAGTCCCTAGAACTTTGTCATTGTACTTCCCAATTGAAGTATACAGACTCTTTCTTCAGCCTTGATATCTTACTGAAATTGAAGTTGTAGTAATTGTTGGGAATTTAACCTGCCTTGATAATTGCCTGTATGCTTATATATTCTACTTTTTTAGATGAGTTGTCAAGATATAAATGCCATATAGATTCTCCCCACCTCCTTTTCCTTTCTTTTTTTTCCTTTCTACATTTGTAATATTTTCAAGAAATATAGGAAAGGTTGACAGTTGGAGCTTTTCTGTTCATGTGAACAATTAGGCAAAATTCGAACACATTTCAGTTTTCAGAGAACTAAAATAAAATGGGAATACTAGTATTCAGCATTTCATAAATCCTTTTTACAGTTTAGAAAATCACCTTAGCCCCTGGGCAGTCATATTCCTTTCATTGTGAATGGACAAGGATTAATGTAACACCAGTTTCATGTTCTTCCTCTATTTGACTCTGTGGCTACTTTCATTTCAAAGATACCACTGATTTGACCAGACAGTTTTTCTCTTTAGTGAAACTCCACATGAAGAAATAAAGATTAGATTGTTTTCTTTTCAAAAATGATTTAACAGAGTGACTCCTTTAAATGTGGAACTCCTATTCTATACTTAAATATATGTTTCAAAAGTATCCGTTTAGCAGAAATGTTTGGAAGAGAGAATGTGAAGAAACTGAATTTTGGAGACACTATGAAGTCTAATAAAAGGTAGTTAGAAATAAGGATAAGAATATCTGGAATTATAGAGCTTAATGAGAAAATACTATTTTGGTTACAAAAATTATACTTAGATCAACTTTTTGAGACTATAACTATCATATAGGGACTTGAAATGACTAGCTTAGTAGTGTCTGTTCCTATCCCTACCAATTACAAGTAGGATATATTCATAAAACAAAATAACTCAGTTATACTCTCTTAAAACAAAATCTCTTTCATAAGATATGGGAGCAGTTTTTAGAACATTACGTAAATAACTTCACACAACAACTTAGGATGGGATGTGTAGTCCCTAAATACCATATTGAGTTTAAACTGTTGGAAAAATTTAGTTAAGACAATTGCCTAGAGTAGAATTTTGTATTGCCTGAGGTAGGATTCAAACTCAGGTCTTCTAATTCCAAGTCACAAGTGACAAAATGGGAAATCAAAGTTGTATTGGTAGAGTAATTGAACTTTATGTATAGGTCCTAAGTACTTTAAAATAGGTCCCAAGTACTTTACAAATACAGCTTTTACTCCCCACTTTGTCGCTTGTGACTTGGAATTAGGAAGACTTACTTGAATTTGAATCCTGCCTCTGATACTTACTAGCTGGTATTTTGTTGTTTTGTAAACATGCTTGGATTTCTGTCTGTGCTCAACATTTGATCCATATAATCTTAACTTAGATGATAAATATGGGTGAAAAAATAAGACCAGTCTCTGAAAAATAACAAAAGACTAGATGGTAAAAGATAGGTGGTAGTCTGGATTGAAATATACTTTTTTCTTTAGCCATCATGGTTAAAAAAGCGAAAACTTGTAAAAGTCAATCCCAAAATTATTTTGAAAGAGTTTATTAGCATAGAGCTTTTTTAAAAAAAAATTATTTTTTATGATGGTAAAAGCACCACATTAAGAGTTTAAAGGTAAAAATAAATATTTACATACCATAGTAGTTTTTCCCTATTTTTAATAGCTTTCTGTTTAAATTTATTCTTTTCTTCTGAAGAGGTTCTTATAAATATTTAATTTTTTATTTCTTCAGCTTCTAACTACAAAATAATGCTCCTTGCATGGGCAAAAATAGGGGTTGTTATGAATTAAAAGAACTTGCTGTTAATTAGTTAATCAACAAGCACCTAATAAGTGCCTACTATATCCCAGGAATTGGAGAAGGAAATGGCAAAGCACTCCAGTTATCTAGCCAAGAAAACCCCAAAAGAAGTCACAAAGAGTCCGATGCGATTTAAAATGACTAGACATATGCCAGGAGCTATTCTAAAAGCTAGAGAATAATAAAGATAAAAGTGTTTTGTATTTTAAATCCCTACCCTTAAAGAATACCAACCTTGCCTAATTCCAGTCATTTTAAAGATGGATAGATTACTATTTGTCTTGGAGGGGAAAAGGCCAAAAGAACAAAAATAAGGGACTAGAAAATACTTTCTGACCTAGTCATGATCAAAGTCATGAAACTTTACATTTTTCAAAAGGGAAAGTTAAAGGGAAAAATATTTATGTTTAGGCCTAAGGATATTTTTAGTCAAACCCAGGGGCACGTGCCCCTATTACCAGGTACTTTGGAAGCTGAACCCAGGGGATCTTTTGGCTTCTGAGCTTCTGTGGTCTGGGCCTTTTGGGTGTATTTGATGTAGTGATGCCCTTCAGGGATTGAGAGGGGGAGGATTGGTGAGAACAATTGGTGAGGAGAGGCAAACTGTCCCACGTAGGAAATGAAATAGGCCAAAGTTTCTTTGCTGATCGGTAGATGGATTGGGCCTGTGAGTAGCCCCTGCACTTCTATCCTGGGTGAGATAGGGAGACCTAGATTTTTAAAAAATAACAATAATGAATAAGATTTTGTTGAAAAAATTAAGTGATTATAAGCTCCTTTACAACATAGACTTATTTTGCCACATAAAGCAGCAAAAATGATTTCATTCTCCTTGTTCTACTTAAAATGTAAGATACTGTCATTTGTTAGCACACTAGATACAAAGTAAATTTCCTTTTCAAAAATTTTATTTTAAGAATCACTTTTTGTAGCATTTTATATACAATATAAATATTTACATAGCACTTTTATAGCATTGTTTGAAACTCAAATTTTAAAGTCTTCATATTGATCATTAAGTAGTTATTAATGACCTATGTACCAGGCACTATGCTAGGTGCTGGCAACCTAGAAAATACAAAGCCTGAAAGATTCCCTACTCACGATGAGTGTGTTAATGTCACATGTGTACTGTTCTCTTTTCGGTTTCTAAATCTACTTCTTGTTTGCTTGCCCGCTTACAGTGCTGAGACAAGGACTGGCATTCAGTCAGATCTACCGTTTTTCCTTGTCTGATGGCACTCTCGTTGCTGCCCAAACGAAGAGCAAGCTCATTCGTTCCCAGACTACTAATGAACCTCAGCTTGTAATATCCTTGCATATGCTTCACAGGTAATCTTTGTTCTAAGAATTGCCCTTCATTCCCAAGTTAATGAGAGGTATTGCAAAGAAGAAAGTCATCTTAGTGCTTGTCTAGTTTAATAGACACATCTGCTGATCAGCACCATAGTATAACAAAGTAAAATTCAATTGTTAAGATATTTAATTTATATCAGGAATATCTTTCTGTGCTTGCCAAATGTCATGGATTTCTTTTTACCTTAAAGTCTTCGATTAAATTTCAAGATTTATTTTATATTCGTCTTCTTAATTTTATTTTTTACTAAGATGTTGAGTATTTTTCATCCACTTCAGCAAAGGAGTACTCATACGTTGAAATTGGGGCTCTTTTGAAGTCCTAAAGTATTCTTTTAATCCGCCTAAAGGAACTTGACCTACAGAAATTGACTTTGCTCTCACATGAGTACCCGTTAAATTAGAGAAAGAAATTTCTCCAATTCAGAGTTGGATAACAGGCAAAGCAGTATATTGAAGCAGATAGTGTTGGTACTACTTTCTATATGTTTGCACCAACAAATTCCCAATTAATATTCATAGAAAGGACCTTCTAAAGGAATTTCATGGCATTGGCCCTTCACCTGAGGGATTATAAACACTTCGTAGTCTAAACTGAAAGTCAGAAGAATGGACCTTAATATTACAGACTCTTTTAGAAACAAAAACATTACTCAAATTCCAGCTTATTTAGATTTCTTTGTGTGTGTTAGAGAGTTTTTGGGGAAGCTATGAGAAGGTATATAATGTAGCTACAATTAAAGGGTCCTGCTCTAACACTTTTCTCAATTATTTGTTTTTTATTTAGGAAAAACTAGTATCAGGAAATTCCCTTTGCCTGCTAACTATAAATCCAATGTAAAACTGAAAATATCTAAAAGTGATTACAGATGTGCCAAATTGCACCCACCTAAACGAAAGCTCCTGTTTGACAATTTGTGAGATGTGTTTTATTTGGCTTGGTGAACACATTTGGTAACTCAAGAGGAGCTGCCAAAGCTTTAAATAAAAGCTCTGGAGCTTGAGAAACCATCTAGCTTAGAAAACCTGCTTGTGAGGCGGGTGGGGGAGGATTGAAGGCAGTCTAAGGCAGTGGGGAAAATGCAAAATGAACTGTTCTTTGTGAAGCGCACTTTCCATGTTGTCTGTCGCGCTCAAGCTTTGACTTGTACAGGGAAAAAATGTTCAGAATTAGGTTATTGACTAGATAGTCTCGTTCTGAATGTGTTTCAGTAGCTTTCTTGGCTCTAGCACTTGGAAGGATTTGGTTTTCTACCAGCTCAGGGCCAAGATTTTTTTTGTTGTTTTTGAAATTTGCTTTTCACCATGAACCTAATGGTCAAACACCAGAGAAATCTCTAAGCTAATGGATATCTCTTCTGAGGAATTAGAATTTCCAACAAATAGATGGGTATAGTTGTACTGTAAAATGTATACTTGTTTTGGTCATTTTTAAATTATCAATGATAGCATCCTGTTTAATGGGAGAAATGTATAATGTGAGTGTGTAAATTTTTGACTATTTTATATAATGTCTGCAATTTAAAACAGATGGTTGTTTCGTTCTCTCCCTATTCCAGTCAAGGTCTTAAACCGCAGACATATTAATTAGTTCTACTGAAAAACATAACTATTGGTCCCAAATTCTACATGTTCACTCATGTTGATAATTGTAGGTGACTTTCATCAAAAGCATTATCTTGTCTTTTAAATGTTAGCCTGTTCTTTTAAAGGAAAAAAACACATCATTTTAAAATATTATTATTAATAATCTGCTAGATAATTTTTTCCTTTTAACTAATATGTTGTGTCTTTGTTCATTATACAGAGAACAGAACGTGTGCGTAATGAATCAGGATCTGACTGGACAAGCTATGGGGAAGCCATTGAACCCAATTAGCTCTAGCAGCCCTGCCCATCAGGCCATGTGCAGTGGGAACCCAGGTCAGGACATGACCATCAGTAGCAATATAAATTTTGCCATAAATGGCCCAAAGGAACAAATGGGCATGCCGGTGGGCAGGTTTGGTGGTTCAGGGGGAATGAACCATGTGTCAAGCATGCAGGCATCGACTCCTCAGGGTAGTAACTATGCACTCAAAATGAATAGTCCCTCACAAAGCAGCCCTGGCATGAATCCAGGACAGCCAAACTCTATGCTTTCACCAAGGCATCGTATGAGCCCTGGAGTGGCAGGAAGTCCTCGAATCCCACCCAGTCAATTTTCCCCAGCAGGAAGCTTACATTCACCTGTGGCCGTCTGCAGCAGCACAGGAAATAGCCATAGTTATACCAACAGTTCCCTAAATGCACTACAAGCCCTCAGTGAGGGGCATGGAGTCACTTTAGGGTCATCGTTGGCTTCACCTGACCTAAAAATGGGTAATTTGCAAAATTCCCCTGTGAATATGAATCCTCCCTCACTAAGTAAGATGGGAAGCCTGGACTCTAAAGATTGTTTTGGACTTTATGGGGAGCCATCTGAAGGTACAACTGGACAAGCAGAGAGCAGCTGCCATTCTGGAGAACAGAAAGAAAATAGTGATACCAACATACCCCAGGTTGTCAGTGGTGAAAGGTCTGATGGACAGAACAGACTCCATGACAGCAAAGGACAAACAAAGCTCTTGCAGCTCTTGACCACCAAGTCTGATCAAATGGAGCCTTCGCCTCTGTCAGGCTCCATAGGAGAAGCTAATAAGGACTCCACAGGTGGCTTGGCTGGTTCTGTATCAACACATGGAACCTCACTCAAGGAGAAGCATAAAATTTTGCACAGACTTTTGCAGGACAGCAGTTCTCCTGTGGACTTAGCAAAGCTTACAGCAGAAGCCACAGGTAAAGAGCTGAACCAGGAGTCCAACAGCACAGGTCCTGGTTCAGAAGTGACTATCAAACAGGAACCAGTGAGCCCCAAGAAGAAAGAGAATGCACTACTTCGCTATTTGCTAGACAAAGATGATACTAAAGATATTGGTTTACCAGAAATAACCCCAAAATTCGAGCGACTGGACAGTAAAACAGATCCTGCCAGTAGCACAAAATTGATAGCTATGAAAACAGAGAAGGAAGAGATGACTTTTGAACCTAATGAACAGGTAAGTCTTTTCAAAGAAGAGTTTTTAATATTTGTCCTAAATGTTACGATTCAGCTTTAAGATGTTCTTTCTACAGTGATGATGCAAATGGCATTTGGGTGGGTAATTATCAAAGTTAGCCTTTTCACCCATCTGATGGCTTGAGAAACAACTAGTACAAAGGTATAGTACACTCATGGAGTGTTGTGTATGAGAAAGAACAATAAAGCCAAAATGGCAAGATTATTGAGTACCCTTAGGGTACCCAACTGTTGTTAGAACGCTGGAAAGAAAGGAGGAGGCTAAGTTACAAAGAGCTTTAAATGCCAAAACCCTAGAGATAATAGAGTGCCACTAGAGTTGATTTGGGAATAGAGGGAGTGGAGTGCAACAAGGCCATGCCTTCCTTTTGTGAAAATCATTTTGGCAGATGTGTGAAGGATAAATAGAGGCAAGGAGATCAATTAAGAGGCTGTTACAATCCATGTGTGGTCAGTGATTAGAGTATGAACTAGAATGGTAGCAATGTAATTAGAGAGAAAGAGAACTTTGTAAAATCAAAACATTGTAGACAGGAATAGCAAGTTTTGGCAAACTGACTGGATGGGTTGAATGACTAAGAATGAAGCAATGAGGACAACACAGAGATTGCAGCTGGGAGGGTAGTGGTACCTTCAGTGGTAAGAGGCAAGCGTAGAAGAGGAATGAGTGAGGGAAAGTGACGATCGATAGTGAACTGGGTTGGGGACGTATGGAGTTCGTCATACCTTTGAGACATCCCATTGGAAATAGCCCAGTGGGCATTTTTGGTGATGCAGGATAAGAGCTCCAGAGAAAGATTAGAAATGGATCTGTAGACTTGTCATCTGAATATGTAGAATCAATTCTATAGGGGTGAATGTGTGGGACTTAAAGAGATCACCAACTATAAAAGTGTATTTTAAAAAAGAGAAGAGGATCCTGGAAAGAACCTTAAGGGAGACCAGCAGTTAAGAGGCATGATATAAATGATGATCCAGCAAGAGTCTGAGAAGAAATATTCATAAAGATAGGGGGAGAACCAAGGGAAAGAAGTGTCATGAAAACTCAGAGAAGAGGGAAGAGTCAGTAGTGTTAAATGATGCAGAGTCAAAGTAGGATGAGTATCAAGAAAAGTCCTATAGATTTGACAATTATGAGATCATTGGTGACTAAGAGAGAATAAGGTCAGTTGAGTGATAATTTTGGAAGCCAGACTGCAGGGGGTGTAAAAGAGAGTAAGAGTGAAAGTAAAGACGTGGATTGCTGAGACAGCTTTTTCAAGGAATTGGGGTGAGAGAAGAGAAGTATGAGATACTTGGCAAGAAAGGTGTATTTAGTGTCTTTTAAGGTTGAGGGAGACAATTCTGTTTATAGGCAACAGGGAAGGAACTGGTACATAGGGAGAGGTTGAAGCCCACAGAGAAGGAATGATATTGGCGACCGTATAGTAGAGAATCAGAAGGGGACAGGATCCAGGGTACATGTTAAAGGTGTCAGCCTTTGTGAGAAAGCTACCTCTTCTCTTCAGAGGCTGGAATAAAGGAGAAGAGAGTAGGAGGTTGAAGTATAAAAAGGTTGTATGATGAGAAGGAGGGGAAGAATGAATTCAGGGCAAATGGCCCCAGTGTCCTCAGTAAAATACAAGGAAAACTTCAGCTGAAAGGCTAGGGGAAGAGGATGTGGCTTTGGAGGTGTGAGGAGCAAAGAGAAGATTTGGAACAGCAGTTGTGCTAAGTGAGGTAGATGGTCAATTGGGAACAAGTTAAAGTGTTGCATTGCTGAAGCTTATTTCTTACATCATTCATGATAAACTTTTAAAAACAGAGTGAGTTGTTTAATTAGAGAATTATATACTAAGGCTACCTATAAATTATTGGTATGATACATTTGAGTGCAAAACTAAAGGAGAGAATTTGATTTCCTATTTTATGGTGTTGAAAGCTGTAATCTCTAAAAAAGTAGCCAAAGTGATGCCAATCAAAATCATCTTCCTGCAGTGCTCTGAGAGGATAATGACACCACAGGAAAAAGTAAACCATTTAATGTTTTTCTTTATTTAAAAAAATAGGTTAGCACTACAATACCGACCTTGGTACAGGGCATTTCCTGGGGAATTAATGACTGGCTGGGGTTAATGATCCAAGACTTCACCCTGCACCATCAACTCTCCCTGCTGGTCATTAATCCCTATAAATTGCCCCTTACTTCAAATCCTCTTTAAGTCCTGATTGGTTAGGAAATTGTATAGTGGTGTATAGCTATTTTATAACATAACCTTCCTACTACATAAATATTTTCAATAATTTGTTTTTAGAATTTACTTTGCATGAGGGTATTTCAGTCTTTCCATACTAGATGGGATATAGAGAAGAGAATATAAACATCATAGCCTGACTATAACCTTAAATCACTACCCCAGGGTTTCATAACTCTGCTTTGTCAGCAGAATCTAAGCTATAGGCAGTCCTCAGATTGAAAGTAATAATCATGGAAGCAGAGGCCAAACATGCTATTAGAGTTTTGCACCATCCCACAGTTGTAAGCACTCACAGCAAAGCATTTTCTTAGGGTTTTTTATTTCTTTCACTCTGTTAAGTCTTGACAGCTGCTGCCTTTCCTAAGGGGTAACTATAGTTTTGCAATCCTGCATACCTTCAGGAGATAAACTGAGCCAAATTATACTAATTTCTTCAGCGATTACTCTTTGAACTTAGATATTAATACAATTTACTATACAGCTAGTATTCTGAATGCCTTAAATATAGCTAGACTGGAAGCAGTGACTGAGAACCACACTCTCGGTAGAAAGTTAATAGTGAGAATTAACAGAATAACAGATGAACTGAAGTGCAAAATCATATTGATAAAAATGACTTTTCAATCCATTGAGGTTCACTTTCACTAGAATGTATAGGAGAACAAGACTATCGTGACTCCTGAGACCTATAGCAATGTGGTGCCTCCTTCCACAAATAAAATTTATTTTTACATTGAGCCCAGTGGTCCAGCGGGTTTTCAGGATAAGAGAAGTGTGATGGTATTGTGTTTAAATATTTAAATGTATAATTACTCTAAGTTTCAGACAAGGAACTAAAGTTTTCTCAGTTGGGGGGGGAGGAAAATTTTTAAATGTCTTAAAGATGCATGTAGATTCCAATTGCTTTGTATTTCTAATTATATATAATTATATTTCTAAGTGTTTCTCAAGAAGACTGCTATATAAAGATTCCATTTGTCACAATCATTAAGTGAAATAAGTTATCATTATCACCACATACCTGATATGTGGAGTTGGGTTGAACATAGTCATCTTAACATTAAAAGTAGTAATCTGGAAGAAAATTTACCCATCAGAAGTGACTAAACTTAGGTAAAAGTTAGAATTTAGTTGAATGGCTGAATGAATGATAACATATTTATTAAGCACTTCACATGTACTGGGCAGTATGCTAAGCACTGGGGTAGGTGCAGATATAAGGAGAGAAATGGCCCCTGCCTACAAGGATTTTACATTCTGAAGGAGGAAGACAATGTGAATGAAGAGGCTGTTGTGTTTGTCCTTTGTTTTCAGAGAGGACCCTGACATCGGGGAAATGATGACACGACCTCCAGCTGACTGATTTGAGGGAGGGAGAGAGGGCTGTGCAATGTCACAAGCCTCACTTTCTCCTCTCATCTATGATAGTTATAGAAGAGAAGGGGAAAGCCGGTTAGGCAAAGCCAGCTTGGTGAATCAGCTGTTTGCCTCTGAGCCCCCACCTTCTCTTTCTGTCTTCATCCTTACTTCTATCAAGGACTTGGATGAAGAAGTTAAGGATGATGATCAAAGTATAGGCAGCATTGGGGTGGCAGTGGCCTCAGTACTGTTGTGGAGGCCTTGTTCAGAGGAAGTTAGGATAAAAGTTCTCTCTGATTGAGACCGTAGGTCCTTTTCTCAACGTTCTGCTTCCCATGTTCACCTCTCATATATGCTGTCCCATTTTCACTAATATAGAGCAAATCCCTAGTGAGACTGTAAGTAAAAAATGATGGAGAAAGAGAAGCCATTAAGTTTTTGAGTATGTGGCTGTGCGTACACATGTGAGTGAGCACACACAGAAAAACACATCCCAACACTTAACTTTTCCTGAAGAAGAAGTGTTTCTTCTGTGTGCCATCATACTAAAAATAGCATTCTTGTACTAGGTAGAGTACCTAAACAGGGTTTTGAAACTCACAGGAAACATTTGTTAAATAGCAAAAACTATTTCCAGTATGTTTGTCTATTTAACATCCTATTTATTCATCTATTTTCACAATGAAATATGACTGAATTCCATTAAGTTCATGTGTTGGAAATTTTAATAGAGGAGGAATTGGAAAAAGAACAAGAATGAATTTCTTCACATAAGTTGGCCACATTTAAAATGTTACTATCCTAAATTTTTCAACAAGAAAATAGGAAAGAAATTTTAGGTATATCATTTGGAAAGTATTGATTTGAGTAAGACTGAGTATCTTTGTTGTTCAAAATGCTTTGAAAGGCTGTTTTGCAAATCATCTCATTGGTATATATGTGCTATCATAATTGAGAGAATTCTCTTTACTTTCAAAGTCAATTTACTTCAAAGAACAAGCTGATTTGACTCATGACAAATCCTCAGAAACACAAAAAGTGGAAAATTAAAAAGAATTAAGTCCAATTTTAATTTTGTAGAACTTCTATTTTACAAGTAATAGTCTTTATTCATTTTCTTCCTGAAATAGCATGATCATCTAACTTCTCAAAATGATGTAGATAATTTGAGCATTCAGATAGATGCCTAAGCAAATGTTTTAAGCAACTTTGCAAAACATTTTCAAGGAAAACTAATCCATCTGTGGTGTCATACAAAAATCATGATCTAGCAAAAAATGGGTGAAGACAAACTAAAATCTTTGGGTGCAGATTAAACATTTTAAAAGTATTTCTGCCATTTTATGATGGTGACTTCACAAATCTTTAATATAATTAACCTCATCTCCTCCATCACTATCAAATATAGAAGGAAGTCATTTGAATGTTAAAATAGTTTGAAAGTAAGCATGACCCAGGAAAAAATAACTGCACTTTTCACAGATGAAGCTATTTTGACATGAATTAGCTGCTAATTTAAAATGTTTAAACAAAACCTCACCAGGAGGAAGAAAAAAACCCACAGCTATATATTACCTATAATAGGAAATTTCATTTTTTACTTTTCAGGTTATGAACTTACTGAGCATAATTTCTGTCTGTAAATTGTAATCCTGAAAGAAGCTATTTATGTACTTATTTACCTTTTGCGGTGTAGTAGCTAGCATGCCACATGAGTTTTCTTTCATAACATAAAATATGATTCCATTATTTCTAGAAATATGTAGAGTTGACTTAAAGTTGAACTGGCTTAGTTGACTCAGTCTTAAAATAGCAAATGTACAAAATAAACTTTTTAAAATTTTACTTGATTATAACTGTGTGCTTTTGGAGTATAAATATTTCTATAATTATCCAAAACAAATGGTTAATTTTATTTATTAAAATCATTTAGAAGGCAGTAGAAGAAAAAACTATGAAACTTATGTTAAAATCATCTAAATTTGTTAAAGTATGCAAACTGTTGATCCATCATTTAGGCTTGTTAAATTTAGGAGTAGATTATAGAGGAAGGGTGTTGAATTCCATCATTAGTTTTTAAAGTGGGAGTAGATATTTGTCCAGAGTGGTTTTGGTCTAATCCTTTTTGTGTATAGTGATGAGGAAAAGAGTAACTCGAGGATTCAATTACTTTATACATTAAAACTGTCCTTGAGGATGGGGGAAGAAATGTTTAAAAAAAAAGGAAGGAAGGAAGAAGAAAATGTTCATTGGGTGCTTATGATATGCTTTGTTATTTTTTTTTTTGTTATTGACATGAAAGTGATCATTTAGGAACATCTCTGCCCTTTGATAGTGCAAAATTTTCTCAGGGGGCAAATTATTACATCTATCTCTTCAGTGTAAGCTTGAGCAAGAGCATTTATTAACATATTATGTATATAATTTGAAAAATTATATTAGAACTTTGTACATCTCTAGAAATTTCTTATAAAGGAACTTCTGTATAATCTTTATTACTAATTTTATAGCCTACAATAGGGATACAATAGAAATTTATTGAGAAAATCTAAATGACCAATTAATGGAAGTAAATGGATTCCTTAAACATAATGTAGCTTATATAGGTCTTAGAGTTTATCCAGAATGTATTCAATATAAGTCCTATTTAGAAGCATTGATAGATTCAGTTCCACAAGAAGTTAGATAATCACTATAATTGTACCTTTTACTTTGCTTTACCACCCCTGCCCAAGTTCTTTGTCTTCATCAGCACCTCCAGTCTTTTTACCTTTTGATTCTTTCCAAGGCCATTACCCCTACATTGGTTGTACTCTCCTCCCTTCCCCATCTTAACCCCTTGATGACCCAATTTAACTCTGTACTATCCTCTCCTCTCCTCATATCTCCTTGATCCCTTATCCTATCACCAATCTTGCCCCAACAAACCTCAACCTCAGATTACTCTACCTCCACTTGTCCCATCTGCTGCCTTCTTTCCTTTTCATGTACTGCTGGACAAAGCTGTTGAAAAATAATCACAAAAATGTGCTGACTGGGTCTACTATGAATTTATGTTACTTAATCTCAATTGGGCCTTTAATGAAGCAAGGCAATCTTTTCACAAGTCCCTAATTGACTCATTTCATCCATCTTTAAGGCTCCCATTACCCCCTCTTCCCCCAGCCAAGAACATTGCCTCATGTTTCACTGAAGAAACTGAAATCATTTTCTCAAGAGCTCCCTTTTCTCCCCTCATCATTTTGTATCACTCAGATGCCTTCTTCCACTATCCCCCCCATCATCCCTGTCTCACATGAAAAGATGACCTTTCTTCTTGGCAAGGACCCTCTACAGGCACAAGTGAACTCTGTCGACTCTGCTTTGTTACTAATCTTCAGTCTCTCCTGTCTCCTGGTCGCTTCCCTACTACTTACAAACACACCTGTCCTTAAAAAAAAAATACTCTAAATCCATCCATCACTACTTAGCCATCATCCCATATCTGTCTTCCTTTTTGTGGCTTTTCTTGAGAAGGCTCTCTACAGTCGTTACCTCTGCTTCCCTTTTTTCTCATTCTCTTCTTAACTCCCTGTTATTATTCAACTGAATCTGCGTTCTCTCTCCCTCTCCCCCCCCCTCTCTCTCCCCCTCCCTCTCTCTCTCCCCCTCCCTCCTTCCCTCTCTCTCTCCCTCTCCCTCCCTCCCTCTCCCCCCGCCCTCTCTCTCTCATTATCAGTGCTTTCATCCTTCTTGACCTCTTTCAGCTTCTGACACTGTTGATCACCTCTTCTCTTTGATACTGGCTTCTCTCTAGGCTTTTGTGACACAACTCTCTCTTGATAATCCTCCTACCTCTCAGTCTCTTTTGCTGGATCTTCATCCAAGTTATTCCTATCTCCAGTCTGTCATTTTAAACTGCCTAATGGACATCTTGAATTGAACTGTTATCCCTCCCTCCAACCTTCCCCTCTTCCTAACTTTCCTGTTAATGTCTGGGCTTTCACTATCCTCCCAGTCGCTCAGACTCACAACTTGGGTGTCATTCTTGAATCCTCCTCACACTCTTCATCCAGTCTGTTGGATGCAGATCTATTGCCAAGTCCCGTCCTTTATACTTTGACATCTCTTATAGACTCTCATCCCCACTGCCACCACCCTGGTGCAGACCCTCATTGCCTCATACCTGCACTGTTGGCAGTGTCTCTCTTCACTCCATTCTGTCCTCCACTCAGTTGTCCAAGTGATCTTAAATCACAGATCTGTCCCTGTCTCTCCTTATTGTTCTTTGTACAAGAACCCTCAACTCCCTTTTGTCATTTGAAACTGAAAGCACAAGTAGAAAGGGTCACTCAAGCTGAAAAAGAAATGTATAGCTAGTAACCTTGAAATCAGTGGAATTACTCTGATGACAAAATAGTTTCTTTCTTCTGGTGTAAAATATTTTAAAAAAAAACTTTGCAATTGAAAAATGTTTTCTTTGGTAAAAAAATTAGAAAAAAATTTAATCAAAATACTGAATTAGTATTTTCTGTAACATTTCAACCTTAGAAAATAGTTTTAAAATCACTACATTTTAAATTAGAGAAATTAAATCAATAAAGATTGTAATTTCCCTAGTCATGTCAAAGGATTAGCTAGAGTTAATGAGGAACTTCAGTTCAAGGAGCTTACGTTTTATTGGGAAGGCATAAAGTTAAATACAGAGTGATTTGGGAGAGGAGGAGCACTATTAACAGGCCTTGTGTTGGTTCTTGAGCTAGACCTCAAAGAAATCAGTGGATCCCCAGAGGCAAGAGTAAGAAAAGAAAATATTCTAGGCTAGGAGCTATTTTGTGCAAGAGGTACAGAGTCAGACAATGAAAAAAAAATTTTAAAGAAATAAAATCTAGCTTCTTCAACTGTAAACTTCTGATTTCCCCATTGCTATTAAATAGAATTACTTCTCTAAAGTATAACTTCAATATTAAAATCTCTCCCCACCCAAAATAAATAAAAGCACTTGAAATTAACAAAATCTACAGATTTTACTGAAAGCATTATGCTTTCTTATTGATTAAGGTTTAATTACTGAAAACAATTTTTATATGTTCATCCCTCAAATTCTGAAATATGTTTTTCACCAGATTTGACATGTTCTGTAGGCTTCTTTGTTTAAGCAAATTTATTATGCATTTTCTCTTATTTCACATAAGTAATTTTCATTTAGATTGCTTCAAAAATGTACAAGATATATTTTCATTTAACTTCTGTTGATTAAATAAAAGTACATAGAACTTTATATAGGATGGGTTACTGGCAGTTGGGAACAGGTTGTGGGTAGTGCTTGAGCTGAGTTTTAAAGGTAATGAAGTCTAAGTGTGGAAGACAGTGGTGCAAAGAGCTGGGAAGACTTGTGATGGAAGCCCATGTTTGTCCAGCAAAAAGGCAGGTATTCTAGATTGTAGAGATTGTAGAGAAGTATAGTAATGAACAGTGAGGTGGGAAAGATATTTGGGGGCCTAGTTGTGAGGGGCTTTAAAAGCCAAACAAAGAAAGGAGCATATGTTTTATCCTGGAATTGACAGAGAGCCACTGGAATTTACTGAGGAGGAGGAGGAGAGACGTGGTAGATTTGTGCTTGAGGAAAATCACCTGGGTTAAGTGTGTAGGACAGAGTAAAGAGAAACTTGAGGAAGTCAGATAAGTTAGGAGGCTATTACAATAGTCTGGGGAGAGTATGAGAGCCTGAATTAAAGTGGTGGTTATGTGAGAATGACAAGACAGTCTAACTAGGAGATTCAGTGCATTATTTATATTGTCAGCTTACTCCTTCGTGGATATTAAAGATGTGGAGGTAAAAATGGCAAGATTTGGAAGCTGATTGGACAGGTGTGGTGACAGAATGAGAAACTGAGGCCCAGACCATAAACCTGCATGATTGCTGCTTTGTCCAGAACTTACGACAGAAATGGGAGTGTTCAAAGGATAAATTGGATGTGTTGGATTTCAGATATTTCTGTGAACATCCAGTTTTATGGGGCAGCTAGGTGGTGCAGTGAGTAGAGCCCTGGTCCTGGAGTCAGGAGGACCTGAGTTCAAATCCAGCCTCAGATACTTGACACACTTACTAGCTGTGTGACCTTGGGCAAGTCACTTAACCCCAATTGCCCTGCCAAAAAAAAAGAGTTCCTTCACCTAGAGGTTCTCTATATAGAGGAACATCCAGTTTGATTTGACCAACAGGCAGTAAGTAGGTAATGAGGAACTGGCTCTAAGGAAAAAACCTGGAGACACAAATGTATATCAGAAGGTTATCAGCAGATAAGTAAAACTCTTGGCTTTGATATGTTCATCAAGTGAAAGAACATAAAGAAAGTAGATAAATAGAGCATTTAAGTGCTTAGTATATTCCAGACACTGGGCTAAGCATTAGGGATAGAAATTCAAGCAAGATAGTCCTTGACGGAAGGCTTTTAATGGGGGAAGACAGCATATAGAGGAGGGGCAGTGGAAAATGAGAGAAAAGTGAGATTGTATGATATGGAAGTGGCATTGAAGTCCTGAGCCCTATAAAGGAAAGACTCTTAGGTTACACCCACAGTTAGGAGGTCAAAGGAGTCTAGAGAAGGAATGGTCAAACAGATAAGAGCAGAACCAAGAGAGAATAGTGTACCAAAAACCTATGAAAGAGAAAGTGTTCAGAAGAGGGAGCATTTGATCTTTAGGCACAAATGTTGTTTTGGAGTGTACTCTCAATACATATATGTATAAATCTGAATCCTTGTATTCCTTGTGGGTGGGAGTATATTTTATAGTACTGTTGTGGGTTTTTTTAGAATGATATTGGATAAATTCTGCTGATTGTTACAGCCTGGCAGTGAGCTGGACAACTTGGAAGAGATTTTGGATGATTTGCAGAACAGTCAATTACCACAGCTTTTCCCAGACACACGGCCAGGTGCCCCGGCTGGATCAGTAGACAAGCAAGCCATCATCAATGACCTCATGCAACTCACAGCTGAAAACAGCCCTGTTGCACCTGTTGGAGCCCAGAAACCAGCATTGCGGATTTCACAAAGCAGTGAGTTTGGTCCATCTCTGTTCAAGCTGAGAAATTTACAGACCATCATTATCAGAAATAGTTAGGCAAGAGTGCTCTTGGGATTATGAAGACTTAATTGTCTCAGATTTCCTGTGATCAGACAGCACCATCTACTGTGCTTAATCATTATAAACAGCAATTTGAAATTAGTTCTAGTTAGTAGTATGCTTTTCAGCTCTTCAGGGATGAAGGAAGGAAGAATTTAATTCCTCAACATAAATAAGCTGCTGAATTTTTTAGTCAGACTGTCTAAATTAAATCACTTGTGAGATAATTATCATATCTCTAGTTCACTTTATGCTCCATTGACAAAATCTTTAAAAGTTAACATTTATTTTTAATGTTAGAACTGATTGATAGTGACTAAAACCATCAGAATTGAAGATGGAGGAGTTTGTCATCTTGAACTGAGCAAGTGAAGTATCTTCATTAAAAATAAAATTCTTGTCTAAAATGTTTCGTTTATAATGTTTTCCTAAACTAAAATAATTAGCTTAGGATTAGAAACCCATTCTAAGATTGGTTTTATATATTATATAACCTTTATATAAATCTAAACTTACTTGGTAAAGTAAGTACCCATATGAATTTTTTTCTCATCTACTTAATCTAAGATCTGAAATATTCTGTTCCTTTATAAAACTTTCTTAGTTACCTTGAGGTGCTAAAGAGCTTAGTTTTATATGACTATTATAAGAATGACATCGAGGGTCAGGATTCATAGATGGGTCATAGATAACATCAGTGTTACATTGTATTCTTGTATCGTATAAACTTGACACCTTTATCCCTACAACTACATATTGACAAGGCACCATGTAGTTATACTTCATGGGTGGGGGAGCAGGATACTGGATTACAATTACCAGGTAAGTTATTTGAAAGTTTCACTTATTAAGACCATCACTCAAGTGAGACCTGATGATTTCTGAAAAGAAAAATTTATGGTTCCTGTCACCTTCTGGAGAGCTGGGGAACCATGGCATCTTTTTTTTTTTCTTTTTTGCTGGAATGTCATAAGAATTTCAGGGTGAAAAAATCTAGAGGAGTGCCAAAAAAAGTGAAATTAAGGATTGTTTTTTCAAGGAGTTTGTAATTATTTAATAAAAAGGGAAATAAAGCCTTTCAAGGGAACATAATTCTGAGAACCCTGGGTCTCTTCTGTACACATAAAAAGTACTGTACATATATTAGAGCAGTAATTAACTAATGAACAAAAGAAGTGAATCATTCTCATTATTTCACAAATAGTGAAACCATCCTTAAACATTAATAATTTCTTTTCTCAGTGCTGATTATTGTAAAAATTCTATTGTACTTATGGTTGTTAATAATTTATGCCTCTTTTAGCGTGATATTCCTACATATTATGAAGTAGTTCAGTTAATTTTATGAATTCTGATAGCCAAACTCTCACATTTACGTGCTACCCTGACTTATCAGTCATTGCTGTCTATACTGAGCCAGTAAATCTTGGCAGATCACTACCAAGCTCTGTGAGAAAATGCAGTGCTATACCGAATATAGTACAACTAACAAATGCTTGGTAGGTAACTAGACAAATACTCTCAGATTAAACCTTGAAATTTATTAATACTGTGACTGAATTCAGTGAATTAAATGGCATTTCATCTCAGTATTTCCTTTAGTAAGCCAATAGAAGTCTAAATCCTTTATATGTTTTCAAACCAGTGATAACCACTCATCATTTAAAGTAATTCCTTTAGGTGCCAGGTTAAAAAACCTTTTATACGCCAAATCTGTAGGCATGTAAGATTTAGACTTATGTTACAGGGGTGTGTGTGTGTGTGTGTGTGTGTGTGTGTGTGTGTGTGATAAGATACAAGTAATAAAGTAATTTTGGAACTCTACTATGTAATCATTATACTAATAATGAGAAAGGCACTAAACATTATTATTTCATCATAGAGATTTAATGTTTAGAGAAAATAATGGTAAGTAAAGCTTCTTCGTCATCAAATATACATACTTTCACCACTTTCTGGAAATTAGGGAAGTAAGATTATTATAGGTAAGCTCTACATTTTGGCACTGTGTTTTTGATCTGTTACCTGTTATGTTTCAGTAGGCTTTGTCTAATCCATTCCTATAGCTATCATTTTTCATTATCTTATTTTAACTTTAATCTCATTTGTTTTCTCCTTAGCTTTTAATAACCCACGACCAGGACAACTGGGCAGGTTATTGCCAAACCAGAATATACCACTTGACATCACATTGCAAAGTCCAACAAGTGCTGGACCTTTCCCACCAATAAGAAACAGTAGTCCATATTCAGTGATACCTCAGCCGGGAATGATGGGTAATCAAGGGATGGTAGGAAATCAAGGAAATCTAGGGAACAGTAGTACAGGTAAGGGCTTAAATGAACTATTATTTTCACCGAATTACTTAACTTATTGGCTATGGCATTATGTTCTACATTAAATGCGTTTTTAAAATTTAAATGAATTTTTCTTCATGGTAGATGTAAGATTTTTTAAGTCAGAAAAATCTCTAGAATTCCTAAGAATGGTGGTTGAAAGGCAAAAAGTAAACTATCATTAACTGATCGTTTTTGCTGTATTTGACATTTTAATGAAATTTCTAATCAGTACTATGATTTTTAATCCCATGACCTGAACATAATTGGTTCCTTTCCATTATAGTTAAAATTCTAGATAGTTATTTTCGAACCTATGTGAAACTAACAGGCGATGGTTTGTTCCCAGTGAATGTCTGACATCCCTAAAAGTTCCCAGTAACTGGTAGTAACTTATGTGTAGGGAGTTATAAAATAGAACTTAAGAACTAAACTAACTTCACACTGGCAGGACACTGAAAATGTTAAATCAAAGTCAACCATAATATTTTTAAAGTGTATAAAAGTATAACTTTTATTGCTGACTTAATTTTCTTCATTATCAAATATATTTCAGTCATCCAGTCTGGACTTGCATATAATAGAACATGAAATATCTGTACCATTACCCTAACCTCCTTGATGTATCTAGGACTAAAAACAACAAGTACTGTTCTTTTAGCTGTTGCTATCCTATTTCCAACATTTATTTATTTGTAACAATGCACCATTGCTCCTAAACTTTTTATTTTGGTGAGGAATGATCAGCAATGATGAGTGGCTTTCCTCTGTTGTTTAAAAAATGAAGAGTGACGGACAAATCCTTGGTTTCTGTAGACAAGATATTTGAGATTCTCATATAGGAAAAGGGAACTCAAACAGTAATTATCTTACCTGTGTCCACGATATCCTTGCAGAGGAGGAAAGTCTTAAGCAAAAGTTTTTAAAAGGCTGACTAAGAAAAGCAAGATTCAAGAGAACTGGGCTCTAACCTTTCCCTTCCCCTTTCACTATTAATGTGATAACAGACGAGCTACCTCCCTTCACAATGCTTTGGTTTCTTCATCTTCAAAATGATTGAATTGGATGGTATCTAAGCTCTAAAATTTTATGAATCACACAAGCAATACTATAAATATGGTTGAATGAAAACCCTAGAACTTCTTATTACTATTCATTTAATATGAATTTGATTAAACATTTACTTTAAAAGAAAAATAAGTATTCTCATTAAAGGACAATTGAGATGTACCTAAATAGGTTATTTTTTCATAATGTGGGAAAACTATATAGCATTATTAGCAATAGTAGCATTCTGATTGCACATGTATTCCAGGAGCAAAGATGATACTAAATTAATCATTCCCTTGTGCCATTTCTCTAAAGAAAAATAGTAAAGCACCAAGATTTATAAGTGATACTTAGGATTATCTCCTTTGCAAATAACAAAAAACTGTGAATCCAGATGCATCTAGTATCCTAATTGGTAATCTGAGTTTAAATGTGGTTAATCTTTATGAACCATGATGGAAAAATTGGAGAATGCTAATAGCTTCATATAGTTGAAAAACAGTTTACAGCTATGTTCCAATTAGTGTAATGCCCTGATATTATGAGGAGCTTTTTAACTGACCATCTCTAAAAACATATTTATTAGTACATAGTCCCAATTACATTTTTAATCTAATAAATATGCCATAAAATAGCACTGAAATAGATAAATACAAATTAATATCTCCATTTTACATGTTTAAAAAACAGCCAGTGTTTTTGGTTTGTTCTTTTTCCTTCTTAAAATTTATCACACTTTCCAGTGGATTGTCATGACCTGCATGTATGTGTACAACAAAACAAATTTATTTTGGGCTATTTCCTCCTTCTTTTAAAATATCTGATATTTGGCCAGTGCCAGAAACCAGAATGCCAGACCACTTGGATCAGGAACTTGTTACCATTTGGCAAATCTTGTATTCTTTGATGTGTAGTAAAAATAATTTCTAATGTCTTAGATACAAAGGGATCATTTCTCTAAATATAGTATGATGCCATATTACATCTAGAGATGTTCAATCGGGTGTGAATAGGTAGCTCAGAATTGTAACAATAGCAGGACTCTTCCCCTGGCTTTAACTGTAATGAACTGTAGTAAATATCGGAAAGTTCCTGTGAGTAATTTTCCTGTAGTTTATACAGGCTGCCTAGGTAGAGTGGGAAGTTGAATAGGTTCTATATTTTGAAAAAGAAGCTAGTATTTCAATGTTTAACCTATGTTTTATAGAGTATTCTTTGAGTTTTCGCTTTATAAAAAAAATATCCATTATTAGTTAACACCTAGTTCTTAGTCTTATCCTAACCCTTTTTGGAGAGTGAAGCATTGACATGTATGCCAGTAAATATGATTCACTTCCTGAGGAAGGAAGTCAGGGTTATCCATGCACCCTCAGCACCTGTTGTAGGGTACACATGGGAACAGTTTTCATAGCTTCTCCAAATGACAGCCGCCAGCAGCTCTATGTCACGCACAATTTGCAGTGATCACAAGTCATAACTGAACAATGAAGGATACAAGTCGCTCATGCAAAAAGATCAGTCTAATTCTATAAGCTAGTAGTTTTCTTGTGAAAAGTAAGATGTTAGCAAGGTATATATTTTTCTACTTTCTTTGGCATTACCACAGGAATGATTGGTGGAAATGCTTCCCGACCTGCAATCCCATCAGGAGAATGGGGATCCCCGGGCTCCACAGTGAGGGTCACCTGTCCTGCCACAACCAGTGCCATGAATAGGCCAATCCAAGGAGGTATGATTCGTAACCCAACTGCCAGCATTCCTATGAGACCTAGCAGCCAGCCTGGCCAAAGACAGATGCTTCAGTCTCAGGTCATGAATATGGGTAAGCTAGCTTCTGACACTCTCAGTCTTCTGTGACTTCTTGAAGGGAGTGACATTTCTCTTAGTACATTCAAAACTTGCCCATAGCTACAATTAGGTACTCTCCCCCATGATAAGTTAGTGTGAATAGCAATTAACAGAAATGAGTAGAAGGTTTTCTTTTACCTGTGTTAGCTAAGTCTAAATTATTTGTAGGATAATTTACCTTAGACAAATATATCAAATGATGATTATGTAAATAAATTAATACTCTTTGATGATAGTACTCTAAAGGCACCAAAGAGAAAATATGAGCGCTATAGTTAAATTTGGCCAGGTGTTAAATAAATTAATAATAGGGTAATGTGTGCTAGTTAGACTTAAGACTTCAAGCTTTTTTAATTGTGTGCTTATATATTACATTATTCAGTATCTCACCCACCATAGCATGGTACAAATCCACTTATGTTCATGTATTTTTCACATACTGTGCTATTAGATATTTCAAGATTTGTAAGAGCCTAACAATAAGAGATAGAGAGACTGACTTGAGGATCATTTGACAAGAGAACCCAAAGTTCTGCAGAGATCATTTTCATTTGCTCTAGAATTAGAAGGGACTTTGGAAATTATTTAGTTCAATCCTAGGAAGCTAGGGCCATGAAAATTTGAGTGACTTGAACTGAAGTTGCCACACATGTAGTAAATAGCACAGATGGAATTGGAACCCAGGTTGTTCTCTGTCTCAGAACCCCGTTGATCTTTCCATTACAACAGCAGCCTCTCGGTAGTTTTAAACCTTAAATGAGGACTTCTAAAAAGTTATAAAATGAATGATTTGAGTCTTTGACCTAGCCATGCTTATCTCCATCTCCTAATAATAGGTTGTAATGGAAAATAAAATGATTAGTAAGTGGACAGGGAGAGGAAGGAGGAAGAAAAGCAGAGAATCTCAACAATCTATGATTTGAATAATCATATATGTGTGTGTGTGTGTGTGTGTGTGTATACATACACACAGAGATACATATACATATATTTTTTTTTACCAGAGGAAATGCCGCCTTATCTTGTTTCCCTCCAAAGAATTTCTCTTTTTCCCCTCACACACCCAATCTTTTCCATTTTTTCTTGGCCGAGAAGTTTACTTGCATATGATGACCCTTCTTTTTTTCTGTTTAGGGCCATCCGAATTAGAGATGAATATGGGAGGACCCCAGTATAGCCAACAACAGGCTCCCCCAAACCAGACTGCTCCATGGCCTGAGAGCATCTTGCCTATAGAGCAAGCATCTTTTGCCAGTCAGAACAGGTAAGTCTTAGTGGAACAGAAAATTTAAGATAATAACACCTTCATTTTATGAGTGCATTATATTTATAACACATCTTTTTTTATTTGGGGTGCAGTTTCTTGGTGGGAAAAAAATAGACTTGAAGATGCATAAGTGAAAGTAACCAGCCAATTTTCTTTGATTCATTCCACAAATATTTGTTCTCTACATGTTTGATGCAAGACTGGGAATACAAAGTTAAATTAGACACCATTTCCTGCAGAGAACTTTCAGACTAATTGGAGATGAGGCAGATAAATGATAGTATAGTAAGTGCAGTAAGATTGGTGCAAACAAATTGTTACAGCCATTCATAGGAGAGAAAAATCATTTCTGTCTGGAGTAACCAGAAAAGATTTGTGGGAGAATTTGAGAGCACCATGAAAGTATAAATAGGATTCAACCAGAAGTCCATCCAATTCTTAAGTGTCTTGATTTCTGTGATTTAAAATTATATCAAAAAAAATGAATGAAATAATTTGTGAAGGTCTGTCTGAATGAATGTTATCAAGAACAAGTATGAGTTTGTACTCTTAAGGACCAAAAAATTAATTTTATAGATTAATATTAATAAGCTTTGAAATGAGTACTGCTTAGATATAAGTACAACAGAAAAGTTCCTCAGAATAGTGAAGCCTAAGTTAAGTAAGAGTCTTTGATGTTGTACCATTAATTGGAAGGTTTTATTTATTAGCTTTATATAACCCCTTATTTTTAAAAATCAAGAGAGTATTATAAGGAGAAAGAGAATAGAATAAATGAGGGAGAGGGGAATAGGATAGAAGGAAATACAGTTAGCAATAGTTACTGTGAAAAAAATTTTGAAGCAAGTTTCTCTGATAAAAGCCTCATTTCTCAAACATATGGAGAACTGAGTCAAATTTATAAAAATAAAAGCCATTCCCCAATTGATAAATGATCAGAATTATGATCAGTTTTCAGGTGAAGTAATCAAAGCTATCTATAGCCATATGAAAAAAATACTCTCACTATTGATTGGAGAAATGCAAATTAAAACAATTCTGAGGTACTACCTCGTACGTGTTAGATTGTCTAATAGGACGGAAAAAGTAAATGACAGATGTTGGAGGTAATGTGGGAAAAATGAGACATTAATGCTCTGTTGGTGGAGTTATGAACTGATTGAACCATTCTGTAGAGCAATTTAGAACTATGCTCAAAGGGCTATAAAACCATGCATATCCTTTTACTTAGCAACACCACTACTAGGTCTGTATCCCAAAAGGAATTTAAAAAAAAGGAAAAGGACATGCTGAGGGAAAGTGAAATGTACCGTGTACAAAGTAACAGCAATATTGTAAGATGATCAGCTGTGAACGACTTAGCTATTCTCAGTGATACAACGATCCAAGACAACTCTGAAGGATTTCTAGTGGAAAATGCTATCCATACCCAGAGAAAGAACTGATGATGTCTGAATACAGATTGATGTGTACTTTTTTCCTTTATTTTTCTAGATTTTTTTTGTCCTGTTTTCTTTCACATCATGACTGTTCTACATATGTTTTGCATGACTACACATGTATAACCTTTATCAAACTGCTTGCATTCTCAATGGTAGAGGGGTGGGGAGGGAGGGAGAGAATTTGGAACACAAAGTTTTAAAAATGAATGTTACCTGTTTTTACATATAGCTGGGCAAATTTTTAAAATAAATATTAGCAAAAAATTTTTAAAAGAGTATTATGAGTATCATGATACTTTAGTGGGTAAACAATTTTTCTGCTATACTTCATATTGATCAGGTTCTGAATGTAATACATTATTCAGATCTCTACTTCCTGATGGGACTATGAAGAAATTGCAGAACATTCAAAGACAAGTAACACAAATTAGTAAAGGCTATGACAGAGAAAAAAGTTAAAAGAAATTGGATTTAGTTTTATGTGGGATCAGTACTATTCAGCCGACATTTAAGTGCACCATACTCCGTGTGTGACAACTTAATTATCTTCCAGTATGTGACAGTTATAAGAAGGGGTGCATACTGCATTTCTTTCTTCCTCTCTTACTATGGAGAAAAACATAGTGAATGTGTGCTTGTATAGTACCAGTAATACCCATAAAGAAATATGTGTGTTTTAACGTGTGTTCTTCTAATGTGTGTTTTAACACTAGAATAGCTGCTAAATGATAGAATGCTATCCAATTCATAAACCACTATAGTGGGGTTTCGCATTGGCAAGGCTAGACTAGATGATCTTTCTAGATCATTTTCAGTCATTAATTGTAATTCAGTGATATCATTGAATGTATTACCCATTTGCAAAATAATTCCACTTTGATTCTTTTAAACACTCACTGCCATGTGGACATGCAAAATGCAAATGCAGCATGATAGTTAAATCAAATATGTGGTAGTTTTCGCAAGAAGAAAGGAAATATTAGAGAAAAAGAGCCCTTAAAATTAAGGTTTGTATTTTGGCCTTCACAAATTAGAGTTCTCTTGAACCTGGAATTAGGAGTTTTAACTATGAAGCCTCCCTTCTTATCTTCACATTTTACCTATGTTTCAGCTTTTCCCATTCTTACTCATTTCAAGTGTTACAAAAAAATTCCTTGTGGGGAACTAGAAACAATATTGTAGGAATGCACACAGTGGAAGAAGTTCAAAATTTTCTGTTCTTTGTTGGCATAGAAGTAGATCAAATGGTATTTATATCATAGTTCAAAGATGATGGGTAATAAAGGTCCCATTTATGGCAGCCATCTGTGACATCAGTGAAGCCCTAATGTTTTTCTCCCCGACCCTTAATTTTCTTCAGGCTTGCAATCATTCTAAAAGGATCCTGCCAAACTATCAGGAAATAGTTCCTTCATTAAATAGCTTGCTATTCTTCTCAAGCAGTTTTTCTTCCATGTATCTTTTCAAAGTTGTATAGCCCATCTCGGCATCATAACTTAAGTTCAGAATGGTCACAAAATTAGCCAGTCGGAATTAAAGAGTACCTTAGAAATCATTGATTTCAACCCCCTTATCTTACATACAAGGAGAACTGACCTGGACATGTCACATGACTTGCTTATTTGTCATACAGCTAGTAACTAAAATTTCAGTTTCTGGTGCTAGCTAACCTTCCATTCTTTTGATACAAACTAAACCCAAAATGCCTTCAAAGACATAATCGAAGAATTTTCTCCCCATGTAGCATAGTAGCTGCTTTTCTTGTGCTTATTTCTTCTAACATTTTACCTAAATGTGTGTTTTGTGGGAAATCCATAGACGGCATGATACGACAGAACTAGAGCTAGAGAGGATCTCAGAAGCCAGTCTGTGTTGGAAAGCACATTGGATTGAAGCCCCCATTTCACAGTGGTTTTTGTTTGTTTTTGAAAGTATTTTACAAACACAAATGTATAAATCAGCCATTAGCATTCTTTTTGTTTTTGTTTTTTAATCAAGGACTTTTTTAAAAAAATACATATATTTATATTTAGTTTTCAACATTCACTTTTTTTGTAATTCAACATTTACTTTTATAAGATTTTGAATTCTAAATTTCTCCCCCCCTTCACTTTCCCTTCCCCAAGGTGGTATGCAATCTAAAATAAGCTATACATGTATGATCATGTTAAACATATTTCCACATTAATCATATTGTGAAAGAAGAATCAGAACAAAGGGAAAAACCACAAGAAAGAAAAAAACAACAAAAAGAGAAAATAGTATGCTTTGATCTGCATTTAGACCCCGTAGTATTTCTGTGAATGTGGGTAGCATTTTCCATTATGAGTCTTTTGGAATTGTGTTAGATCATTGCATTGCTCAGAAAGGCTAAGTCTAACAAAGTAGGTCATGGCACAGTGTTGCTGTCACCGTGTACAGTGTTCTCCTGGTTCTGTTCACTCCACTCAGCATCAGTTCATGTAAGTCTTTCCAGTTTTTTTTTAATCCACCTGCTCATTATTTCTTATGGAACAGTAGTATTCCATTACATTCATATACCACAGCTCATCAAGGACCTTTTTACATTAGGTTTAAGGGAAATCAGGGTTATTTGCATTTGATTTGTTTGAAATCTATGTAAAAGTAAAGATCGGTTTCTTTCTTAATCACACTGACCAGTTCTTTGAAAACCTTAATGGTGTCACAAATGCTTTGTTAGTGTTTACTATAGAATAGTTAAGAAAATGAAGATATATGAGTTTGGTATCTAAAGTAGTGGCCTAAAATTTGACCTCTCTTCCATTTCTATATACATCCTTAATTTTATTTTTCTTTGTAAATAAAACTCGGAATAGATATTTACATTCAGGTTGGTTCAGGTTTCTGATTGTTCTTTTAAATTAGGGTTTTGCCTTTATCATGACTTGTGTTCTTTAATTGATTATGCCTCTGACCAGCATTCTTAAATTTGTGTTAAAATTACTTATTACTCATATAGTAGCAGTAACCAGAATTCATATAATGGTTTAAGGTTTACATAACACTTCAAAAACATTACTTCATTTGATCCATGCAACAATAATAGAAGTAGATGCCATTAGTATCTCAGTTTTACAGATGAGGAAACTGAGGCACAAAGAGATTAAGTGACTTGTCCAGGCCAGATCTGAACTTAAGTCCTCCTGATTCCAGGTCCAGCATTCTATCTCTACTCTGCTCTTTAAATTATAACTTCAGATATTTACTCTAAGTTTAAGTTCAAAAATGATTTCCAAACTTTGAAACAACAGTTTATTTCCCCCTTTTATCATTTTTGTCTGTATTTAGAAAAATCCAGAGATTCTGCAATCTGGCTCTAACCTAATCATTCAAATGCAACTGTTTTCTCCAGAGTTATTTATGATCTCTTAGTTGCAGTGTTTCTTCTAACCTGTGCTGGTGCTGGGCTGAGCAGTGACTGATATGCTTCTACGCACACCAGACTGTTAGGGTGCAGTTGGAATTTTCTTTGTAAAATACTGCTGATTCTAAGTCTCTGCTTACAGGATTTATTTCTTTTTTATATATATATATTCCTTTTTCTGATTCTAATTTGTTTATCTACTGCCTTTGGATTGATCCAGTCAGCTCATGTGATCTTGGCTGCCTGTTAGGAAGAAAACAGGCAGCCTTCCTATTTTCAAACAGATGGGAAAGTGGTGATTGGCTGGAGCCATTGCTTTACTAGAGTCATTTAGAAGCAGAAACCTGAAGTTATGTGAGATAGACTCAGAGCCTGGTATGAAGGTGACTATAAGGAAAGAGAAAGAAAAACAACCATGTACATAGTGACTAATAATGTGAACATTCTGATAAAATTGTACAAAGTTTTATTGTACCATTCAGTTAACAAAGTCAGGTATGAAAATTTTCATTGGAAATATCAATATTGTCTGTATTACCAAAAACAAAGTAACTTCTGGTGCTACACAGTAGTCAGGTTATGTAAACACTTTCTGCTCAAAGCAGTAGGAAGTCCATGGAGCTGTTGAAAAAAAAATAAAGGTAATATTGCTTAATTGCTGGATATAATCACCTTTTCTCAGTCCTGAGTTTTATTAAGCTGTCCGCAGCTTCAGACTCTTGCACACCCTCTCTTCCTGATCTCTCCTGCTTCTCCTAAATATCTGACCACTCATCCTTCAATCTTTGCTGCATCTTCAGGCCAAGTCATACCCTAGTAGGGGCTCTTTGTCTTCTTGTTCTCTCACCTGGTGATCTCATAAGTGTCCTGGAGTTCAATTATTAACTTTTTGCAGATGATTTCCAGATCTATTATATCCAGCCAGCACCAGCTCCCTGTCATCTTGAACTGATTGTCCCCCAGCGTTCTCAAACTTCCAGTTTTTTCCTTCCAAACCTTCCCTCCTTCTGATTTGCATATTACCAGGAAGGTCACTACCTCAGTTCCTCATTCACACATTAACCCTTGTTTTATCTACATCTCCGATCTTTTATCAGATCTTGTGTTTGTCTTTGCAGCATCTCCTGTGTACATCTCTTTTTTCCTACTACAAACACAGGAGCTCCTCAGACTGCATTACTTGCTCCTTTTCCTGCTAGGTACGGGGTGTCCCCTGAGGGAAGGCCATCAAGGGCCAGGCCACGATTCTTCTGCCTGCCCCAAAGGACTTCCCCTAATGCAGAGAGTCTACCACTTCAACTGCTACCTCCAGCCTCCTCCTGAAGTGAGAAGGGGAGCCAAATCTCAAATTATGTGCGTGGTGCCTTTCGTATGTCCCTGAGAGAAGGTGGCAAGGCATCTTCCATCTGCCTGAAAGCAAGGACTTTTGTCTCTGCCAGCAGAAGGCAACTTCTACATCTTCCTTTCCCCTCACAAGTACCCCCTTCAATACCCAAGCTGTTTCCAAGGTCTGTCAATTTCAACTTTGCAACATCTCTCCAGTACATCCCCTTCTATCCTGACATTGCCACCACTTTGGTACAAGCCCTTATCAACTCACATCTGGATTGTTGCAATAGCCTGTTGGTGTGTTGGCCTGCCTCAAGTCTCTCCCTGTTCCAATCTACTTTCCATTCAGCCACTAAAGTAATTTTCCTAAAATAAAGTTCTAATTAACCTTCCTGCTGTACCCCCCGCCCCCATAAACTCCTGTGGCTTTCTGTTGCCTCCAAGATCAAATACAAAATGTTCTGTTTGACATTGAAAGCCCTTCATACCCTATAGCCCCCCTTTTTAGTTTTCTTTTTCTTTTTAAATTTTATTTATTTTAGTCTGAACTTAAGAAATAAAATAAACATTTCTATAACAGTAGAACAGAAAAAAATGATTGTACATGAAACTCCAAATCTATTATGTACACCTTGCTATACCTTTTAAATATATTGTTATATATATATTTTATATATGTGTGTGTGTGTGTGTGTGTGTGTGTGTGTATAAAATATAAAGTTATCGTGTAACTTTCTTTTTTTTTCCTTTTTTCTTCTCTCCCCAACCTTAGAGATGGCCACCATTGCACATAAATATGTGTGTGTGTGTGTGTGTGTGTGTGTAAACCTGTTCTATACATATACTTAATAGTTCTTTCTCCGGGTGCAGATAGCATCTTCCTTCTTCCATCTTACTCCCTGACACATATTCTCTGATCCAGTAACACTAGCCTTCCGGCTGTTCTAACAAACACGACATTCCATCTCTCCACCCTGGACATTTCCTCTGGCTGTCCCCCATATCTACAGTATTCTCTCTCTTCATCTCTGCCTCCTGGCTTCCATTAAGTCCTAACTAAAATCTCACTTTCCACAGGAATCCTTTCCTAACCCTCTTAATTCTTGTGCCTTCTCTCTCAATTATTTCTTGTTTATCTTATACATAGCTTGATTTGTACATATTTGTTTACATGTTGTCTCCCCCTTAGATAGTAAGCTCCTTCAGGCAGTGATTGTCTTTTGCCTTTTTTTTATATTCCCAGAGCTTAGCACAGTACCTGGCACAAAGTAGGTGCTTAATAAGTGTTTTTTTTTTTTATTGATTGATACAACCTCCACCCTAGTATAGGCTTTTATCTGCTCTCTCCTAAACTATTTCAGTAGATTTCTAATTAGTCTCTTTGTGTCAAGTCCCTCCACACTCAAGTCTGTATTCTTCTCTGCTGCCAGACTTCCTGGTTTTGACCAGGTCAATCAGTGACCTCGAATGGCTCCTTATTAACTAGAGGGAATCAGCTATAGAATCTTTGGCTGTCATTTAAACCTCTTCACAAACGTGATTAATTGCTATTCTCCCAATCTTCTTACATTTCACTTCCCTCCACACTCTCCAGAATCCTGCTGCTCTGGCTTACTTGATGCACCTTACACTAGACACCCCTTCTCCTGGCTTCGTGCTTTTGCACTGTCTAGCCCTCATGCCTGGAATATGCTGCTCCTCCCCACTTCCATCTCAACTTCCCTGCCTTACTTCAATCCCACCTTCTATAGAAAGCTTTTCCCTAGCTCTGTGTCTCTCCATCCACCCAGTTTTAGTGCCTTCTCTCTGAGGTTATCTTTATCTCCTTTTTATCTAGCTAGTTAAATGTGCTCTCCCCCATTTGAATGTGAGCTCCTGGAGAGCAAGGACACTGTTTTCCTGTGTGTGTGTGTGTGTTACCCAGCAGTTAGTGCGGTGCCTGGCACGTGTTGAGGGACTATAAATGCCAAATGAATGGCATGCCTATTTAGTGCTGTAGGTTTCAGGAAAAGAAGTGGCCACTGAGGGCATATGAGTGAAGTGCACTGAAAGAAGTCCTGGGGTTTGGACACATAGGATAAAGGATAAACACAAAGGATAAAGGCACAGAAGTAGAAATGTAGACATAGTACACAAAGTGTGAATAAATCAGTTTGGTTGAGATGGAGGGTTAAATTATTCCTTCAACAGATTATCTCAAGGATGACTAACCCTGATTCTGAGGTTTTGTGACTGGGAGAAATATGAAAGTTTGTAGTAGAAGCTGATTTGGGTTCAAGAGAGAATAATTAGTTTTAGATTAAGTTCAGATATATTTCACCTGAAGTGACAACAGAACAAGAAAACAGATGTCCAACTGGCAGTTAGAAGTATAAGGTTGAAACTTGAGAGAGACAGACTTACGAGATGCATTAAGTAAAAATACAGTCTCTGTTTTGGATTGTTTTCTTGTTGGTCATTTCAGTATTTATTATGTGTGACTTCCTTATCTTATATTGCCATGCTTTGCTATTGATACTCAAGTGATCTAAAATTCAATTCATCAAATATTTATTAAGCGTCAGGCACTATACCAGGTTCTAGGAATGCAAAAACTAAAGAATCCTTGCTTTCAAGAACCCTGCATTCTACTGAAAATAGAATTTGATGTATTTAGGTTTACATTTTAATATTTCATGTTCATCATACATATGTTTCTCAATGCCTGAATTAGATTCTTAGCTTCATATCTTTAATAATTCATTCTTACATCCTTGAGTTTTTTATTTGTTACCTAGAACTTGTTATGAATGATAGGGCTTGTTATAGATAAAGCATTCTTTTGATGCAACGGTATGGCAAATTGTTTATGAAAACTCAGGTATCATTACTCAAGTCATTGGCATTGAGTTGATTTAAAAGTTTTCTTAAAAGGCTTAAAACCCTTTTCCAGAGAATTTTATTTTCTATAGGGTTTTAGCTGTGGTGGTACAATGAGATTCTCACCTTTTAGTTCTTGAAACCAAATAAGATTAGTATCATCATTGCTCCAATCTGAATCATATCGTTAAAGATCAAATAAGCCTTTTAGATCAGTTATTTTCTTCTCTCACAGTTCAGAAAAGTTGTTTCATTTTATTTCAGTAATAACAAGTATATTATTAAAATACCTAAGTAAAAAGCTTACAAACACAAGTTCTCTTTCTAACCTACATCCACTGGTGAAACAGTTTACTTAGAACATTGGCTGGCTTAGTTCACTTACACTTTTGCTTCTGATGTTCATTACCCACGGTGCAGTAGATGATGTCCTTCAAACTGTTCTTGACCAAGGTTATATTTGACCTTTTGCAGGCAACCGTTTGGTACTTCTCCAGATGACTTGCTGTGTCCGCATCCTGCTTCAGAATCACCAAGTGATGAGGGAACTCTCCTGGATCAACTATATTTGGTATTACGGAATTTTGATGGCCTTGAAGAAATTGACCGAGCCTTGGGAATACCTGAACTAGTTAGCCAGGTACTTTAATTGCTTAAGAAGGTATCTTAAGATAGAATCTAAAGTATTAATTTTATTTTGATCCAAGTACTTTTCAGTTCACCTTTTCATATCAGTTTGAATTGGAAAAGGTCTCTTGAAATTCATCCTTGTCTGCCCATCTGTTGGCATTATTGAAGACAAGGGAAGATATTTATTGTAGGCAAGAACTTCAAAAAAAAATCTACCCCTTCATTCTTTCTCAAAAAGTATTTTATTAAAAAAATCTTTTTAAAGTATGTTATTGATGCATTTCTTTTGCCATTACTGTCCTTTCCTGGTACCTGCCCCTTTGTCACAAAGAAGTATTGTTAAGCAGTACAAACTGACCTATTAAAGTCTGTCAGCATATGCCTTGTTCTGTACTTGTAGTTGAACACCTTTCCACAAAGAGAAGGGTGCTATGTTTTATTTTTAGTCCTTTGGAAACAAAAACATTACATTAATCTGAGTTCTGCTGTCTCCTTTACGTAATTGTGGTAATCTTGCATATCTTTCCCTTTATTACACTTTTTCATGCTTAATATAGATTTTCCCAAGTTACTTTGACTTACTCATTTTCGTCATTTATTATAGCACAGAAAAATTCCAAGACTTTGTTTGGTCAACTACTGGGCACCCACTTTTCCTCCCAGTTTTTTACTATTAAAAAAAATGGCTGCTGTAAGTAAGTGATATGTCACCTTTCCTTTGACCTCCTTGGTGTATGTGCTTGATCAAAGGGTATAAACAGTTTACTCATTTTTCTAGCATAGCTACAAATTGTTTTTCGTAAATGTTAGGCCAGTTCACAGCTCCACCAACAATGCATTAGAGAGTCTGTCTCTCATTGACTGTTTCCATCAGGTCAGCAGGAACACTGGAACAGTCCTTGGAGGTGGGGAAGCATAGAGGATCAAGAACAGATTGTGATGGTTATTGACCTCAGAAAGTGATAGCACTTTTTGTGTTCCCTGCCCATCCTTTTGGCCTTATCATTTTTATGGGTTAGTGGGAGAAAAACTATGTTTGTTAAAGGAAAGCAAACTTTCTATAAACTATACTGTCTTAACACTTAACACTCAGTAGTTCACATTTAATTATTAACTAGTAGAGTGTTCTCTGCACATAGCAGTTTCTCAATAAATTGACTGATCTTTTGGAAGATAAAGAGCACAAAGATGTTCAAGACATTTTGGAGTAAAGGTGCCACAAAACTAAAGAGTGTCTGACATTAATGTTTGTTTAGTTGTATTCTTTTAAAATTTTCCTTCAGGGATATTCAAGCCACTTGGGATTGTACCATAAGTCTGTGGAACTCTATAAATCCCTAAGGAAGGCGTATAAGGATACAGGGAAGGATTAGGGGATGACTCTAGAGTAAACCTAAGTACAACATTCCTTTCTGGGAGTGTCTCGTTTATCAGAGTAGCATTAAAATGATTAATAAAGAGCGTGAGGGAAGGGTTATCTCTCTCTGGGCTTCAAGAGTGTGGCCTTTCTGAGGACTATTAACCGTGAAGGCAGTACGGGTCTCAAAAACTCTAGCTTGTGCTACAATCCAGTTCTCCTCTGGAAATACCTGAATGTAGCTAGTGTATGCTCAAGTCTCCACAGGTGTGGATTTAAAAGGCTCTCAATTCCTCCATTACTTAAGTTAGTGATATATATTGGATATAGAACTGACTTTTTTCCCCACTCCCCAGGGGAAAAAAATGCAGAAAACACTTTTATTATTATGGTGCGTTTGGTGAAGCAGTTTGACATCGTGGAATAGTTGCTGGATTTGGAGTGGAAAAGAACCTAAGTTTAGATCCCGCTTGTACGTAAACTAGGGCAAGTCACTTAACCTCTCTGACCCCTGTAAAACCAAGATAACAAGAGCTCTGTAGTACCTCCCTCACAGATTTGTTATGAAGCTCATTAAATGAAATGGTGTTAGTAAAACACTTCTCACAAGCATTATAAAAAATGTCAGTATTATTATTACTTTGTCCAGGAGTGAGTTGGGAAGTATGGAAAGTGTTGTTAGCTCTGCCTCTTGAAAGTCCTAGTCAGTTTTTGTGTAAATAAGATGTATTAAAAAAAAAACAAACAAACCTTTGGTTTACTGTAGAAAAAGCTGGGAAAAAACATACTTTTCTGTCACCATCACCTTCTCCCCTTCAGCCTGTCTGCATGAATCATTTTTATTTCCAGAGATGTTAACCATCACTAAAAAAGCTCCTTGTGTGTAATCCTTTTCTTAGAGTTAGTTAAAAAGTCAGATTTCCTCTTCCTATCGTTGGTGTCTTGTGAAACTTTTTTTAAAAAAGTTTTATCATAACTCCCAGTGCTCAGCAGAAATAAGTGGGAGTTCAGATGTTAATTCATATTGAGAACATCAGGATAGAAAAAAATTACTATAGATTTAAAAGTATAACCTAAAATAAATCAAGAAGGAAAAATAAAAGCTAAATGTTTCCTATATGACTAGTTTCCTTTGCTTTTAGTTAGAATTTTAAATGATTCAGCATATGGAATTGCTGTCTTGATATTCATTGTTTTTACTTTAGAATATTTGATCCTCTGTACTACTAAATGACATAATGCTTTACCTCATCAGAACTGATGTCACTTCATCAGGTGCTATTTTAGTCCCCTTTTTCTCACTTATTTGTATTATTTCTCACTTGAGTTCATCAAACCCAGTGTGTATTCCTTTTACATTATAAAATATATATCTAAAGTATATTTTGAATTAAATTACAGAGACATGACTAATAATAACTTTAGAAAATGAGACTTCCTCATTGGGAGAAATTATATGCCATAAAATTTACTTAATGAAAATGCCTAGTCTGTTAAATGCCTGTTATTGTTAATATTCTAAGATGGTTTCCTAGATATAGTCAGGCCAATAATTTGACAAAAAGGCTCCTATGGAAAAGTTCACCATATCCACAGCTTTCACAAATACATAAGGCTCCTTGTGAGGTCTGTGTAGCAGTGGAGGTGGGCCTAGGAAACCAAAAGCTGTAGTAGCAAATTGGCTTTGATGATTCCAAAACCAGAAAAATCACCTTACTTCTAGAGTGTTCTTCTGGGAATCTTGAAAGGTAAAAGAGACATGTGGTCAAGTGAAAACAGTTTGGGTTTGAATCCTTGGCTTCAGTCAAGTCACTTCCCTTCCCTGGGCCTACAGAATGAAGGATTTGGACTAGCTGATCTACAAGATCCCTTCTCATTCTAAATCAGGCCTGCAGAACCTGCAGCCCACGGGCCATTTGTGGCATGCCAAAGGATTTGAGGTGGCCCATGAAAAATGTAGAAGAAAACATCCTCAAAAGCCATCCAAAACAGCAGCAGGTTTTGCAGGCCTACTCTAAATCCTTGAAATAGGGCCATGATTCCAGTTGAGCCCAAAAGCTCGAGTGCTGCTTCTGAACGAATTAAAACTGTCTTTTGACTGGGGGTAGAGGGATACCTTTCAGGGGTGGGGAACCTGCGGCTTGTGGCTTTCTAGGTCCCTAGGGGCAGCCTTTTGACTGAGTCAAGTTTTACAGAACAAATCCTTTTGTTAAGGGGATTTGTTCTATGAAGTTTGGACTCAGTCAAAGGTCTGCACTTGAGGACCTAGAAGGCCACAGGTTCCCCACCCCTGCCTTAGGCCAAAAATATTCATATTGCTCATCTGAATGAGACAGTACTACTACTAGGTTTATACCCCAAAGAAATCAAGAAAGAAGAAAAAGGTCTACATAAACAAAAATATTGCATTTATTTTTGTGGTGACAGAGAAACTAAATAAAGATAGTGCCCATTAGTTGGGTGAATGGCAAAACAAATTATGGTATATGAATGTAATGCAATACTTTTGTGTTGTAAGAAATGATGAAGGGAGTGGTTTTAGAGTCTCCTCAGAAGAATGATATGAGCAGATGCAGAGTCATTTGAGCGGAAATAAGAGATTAATTTATAAAATAACATTATAAAGACAAAAAAGCTTTGAAAGATCCTAGAATTCTGAGCAATACAGTAACCAACTATGGTTGAAACATACCACCTTCCTGATAGATATTAGTCTTAAGTCTTGGGTGTTTTTGTTTTGTTTTGTTTTACAGCAATAATTTGTCAGTACTTGCCTTTTTTGTTTTCAATCACACTTTCCTTTGCCCTTTACTTACTTGTATGACTGATCCTGTTTCATTTGGGCCTTTAATTATCCTAAAAGTATTGATTTCCACAGAACTGAAATTGCTATTTGAAGTATGCCTTTTAGAAGCTGCTTTTTTTTGGCAATATCTATTCTGAAAATCCTCAGAATTAAAAACAAATGAGTAATGAAACATGTATGTATGCTATTAAATCCAGCTTTCAACTGACAGTTGTTAATGGAGAAACTAGCTCAGTCTGGCTGATCAAGGACAGGCATTATGAATCAGCCAGTGTCATCAGAAGCATAAATGCATATTACACAATGAAGCCATATTAAAATTATTACCCGTCCCAAGTAATTCACACATCACTGTATTAGGTTTTGGTCCCAGCTATACATTGTCATAGAAATGTTTGATCCATTTAACTTTTCCTGTTGTTGTCAGGTTTTTTTTTTTGAGTACTCATGGATCTTATTGTCTTTTGTAATTACCTCAATCTGTTATTTGGTTAAAAATACACCAACTTATAGACGTGAAAGGCATATGATCTGCCTCTCTTCTAATTTTCTTACATATGATCATTAATATTAAGGTCACAAATCTATTTTTAATTTATTGTTGAATATAACATAAGATGTTGGTCTAAATCTAAGCAGTGCCAGAAGCACATAATATTCAAGTATTAAGTCTTTGAGGAGCACTGTATAATTGAATCTATGCAAGTATTAATAGTTTTTTCCTTTGGTAGATCAATACCTAAATATCTTGAGCATTTTTTAGGAACGGGATTTCAGTTTCTATTATGACCTCTTGGATTTTTCTTATTATTATATAAAGATGTTTATTTTTGAGAGGGTTTTTTTTGTAGATTACAACTTTGCTGAAGGTATAGTCTTTTCTGAGTAAACCATTGAGTCACAAGCAAATATGAATAGTTTTATGTCCCCATTCCATCCTGTCCATCTAATCCATTGCCTCCTCTGTCATTCGCACTCTTTCACTTATTTTCAGTCTCTCCTTTTCTGCTGGCACATTCCCTGCTGCCTATAAACAGTAAGGCTGCCTTCTCCCAGCCTCAAAAAAACATCTCTTGATTCTTTCATCCCTGTTAACTGTCCTCTGCCCTTTGCAGCTAAACTCCTTGCTGACCTCCGACTGCTTTTCACACACCTCACGCTAGATGTCCAGTAGACATCTTAAACTCAATATCTTGTTTAAAATGGAACTCATTATCTTTCTCTTTAAACCCTCCCCACCTCCTACCTTCCGTACTATGTTAGAGGACAATGCCATCCTCCCAGTCCCTCAGGCTCACAACCTAGTGTCATCCCCAACTCATCACTATCTCCCACCCCTCATATCCAGTCTGTTACCAAGGCCTGTCAATTTCACATTTGAAACATTTCTCGGGGGGTGCTAGGTGGCGCAGCGAATAGAGCACCGGCCCTGGATTCAGGAGGACCTGATTTCAAATCCAGCCGTAGACACTTGACACACTTGCTAGCTGTGTGACCTTGGACACGTCACTTAAAGAAAAAGAAAGAAACATTTCTCCAATACATCCCCTTCTCTTTTGTGACCCTGCCACCACTCTAGTGCAGGCCCTTACCATCTCATATACTTGGATTACTACAATAGCCTACTGGTAGGTCTGTTTACCTCAAGTCTCTCCCCACCCAGTTCATCCTGCGTTCAACCACCAAAGTGCTTTTTCCAAAAGTACAGGTCCTACCATGTCATCCCACCTTTCCACTCAAGAAAACTCTAGTGGCTCCTGTTTGACATTCAAAACCCTTCATAACCTTTCTACCTTGCTAGTCATCTTACAATTTAGCACTTTCCACATACTCAGTGATCCAGTGACACTGGCCTCTTTCTGTTCTACAGACAAGGCACTCTATCTTCTAGGCATTTTCTCTGACTGTCCCTCATGCCTGGAATTCTCTCCTGCTTCGTGTATGCCTACTACCTTCCTTGGCTTCCTTTTGAGATCCAACCAAAATCCCATCTTCTGCAGGAGGCCTTTCTCAACCCCTCTTAATTCTAGTAATACTTTCCCTCTTATAATTATTTCCTGGTTATGTTGTGTACGGCTTGTTTTATCATACTTTTACTTGTTTGTTTGCTTCCCCATTAGACTGGGAGCTCCTTGAGGACAAGGGCTGCCCTTAGATTAAGCAAAATAACTGGAGACATATTACCGCTTTGCCCAGTGTCTGGCACGCAGCGGGCACTTAACAAATGTTTATTGACTAACTGAATGCCTGTCTTTACAACTTTAATTGCTTTCTCCTATCCTATTTTTGTTGCTAGCATTTCTTGAACTATATCAAATAATAGCAGGGGAGAACAGCTTACTTAACTTACTTATTGGGAATACTTCTAATTCCATCGCAAATGATGCTTGACTTTAGTTTTAGACACTTTTTTATGATACTAAAAAAAGAACCCTTTATACCTGTATCTTGTAGGGAAGTCAAAAGCTTTTTCTGAATCTTTCGAGATAAACATATGGATGTTTAAAGTAAATATTCAATTAATTAGTTCAATTCAATTAAATAATTCAATTAATATTGGCCTATAGTTTTCTTGTGCTTTATGTTTCTTCGGTTTACATATTAGCACGATATTTGTCTTATAAAAGGACTTTGCTAGAGTGCTTTCTTTATCATTTTGGGGAAATAATTTGTGTAGTATTGGTACTAATTGTTCTTTAAAAGTGAATCCATCAGAATTAGGAGTATTTCTTCTCTTCCTTTTCTCACCCCCGTCACCCTTTAATTCTTTTATAGACTAGTTCCATGTCTTTTTCTGTTATTTAACTATTCAAGATCTCTATCTGGACATCTGTACTTTCTTTTGTGTTCTCAGTTTTGGTAGCATGTAACAGCTTAGTAGGTTCTGATATGTATTTCTTTAATTCTGGTTATGTTATGATTTCATCTTACTTTGCTATGTATTTATTTTCTGCCTTTTTCTTAAGTAAGCTAAAGATTTATCTATTTTATTGGTCTTTTACACAAACCTGCTTTTAATTTTATTTAGATGTTTTGGTTTCCAGCTTACCTATTTCTTTCTTAACATTTCCTCATGTGTTTATATTGAGTTTGTTTTTTAGCTTTTGGATTTCTTAAAATACATATTCAGTTTATGAACACTAACAGGACTTGGATCAGTTGATACAAAAATATTATAATGTTGCTTGGGAATAAAAATTTTCATCCTGTCTTTCTTTTCTTTGCCTTATAGAGTTTTTAAAAAATGAACCGTCATGTTAGTTAACACAGTTTAGTCCTTTCGAGATGTGCTTAGATTTGGGTCTTTCTAATACTAGTTCTCCTTTTCTATTTTTTATTAATTATGTCTTTAGGGATTTAATCCACCCCCCAAGACTGCTTTAGCTCCATCCCAGAAAAACATAACAAACAAAATCAAGTTTAAGAGTAGGAGAAAATGACTTGACTACTTAAATTGAATAAGAAAAAAGAGAATAATTAGATAACTAGAAAAAGGAAGGAATAAAAAAGATTAATAAGTTAAACAAGACTTCAAAACTGGGGAAAGGATTGACAAATTGGGGGGATAGGTATTCTTTGAGGGTGAAAGCAAGTGAGCCCATGTGAATAGGGTTGCTTTAAAGTAGATTAAGCAAAATAACTGGAGACATATTACTGTGTTTGTGGAGGAAGAAGGGAAAAAATCCGAATTTGAAGAAATAAAACAATATTAGAGACAAGTGAAGGAAAGTGTAAACTTAACTCTAATCCCTTTAAATGGGAATGGTCCCGTAGAATAAAACAATCAACAGATTGAATAAGAAAACAAGGCCCCATAATTTGTTGTTTACAAGAATTATACCTAAAAAGCAGTCTTAAAGAAAATAAAAATGAAGGACTAGTACAGAATTTACCATGCATCCAAATAAGCAGGAATTAAAATCATTCTGTCGTGCAAAGCAAAAACAAAAATTCACTACATAAAAAGAGGTAAACAAGGAAACTGTATTATGCTGAAAGGAGCCATAGACAACAAACCAATATCACTATCAAATGTATATGCTCCAAACAACTTAGGGAGAATTCGCTGAATTACGTGAGGATATAGTTAGGGATACTTTCCTCCCATTTTCTTGGTTCTGGCCTGAATCTATGATCATAATCAGTGTTAGGGATTTCTAATGTAGAAACTAACTGGTACAAATTGGCAAATTGTTTTTGTTTATTAGGCAGGAATTGGAGTCATGTTTTCCTGATTCCAAGGCCATACCTTCTTCACTAGGCCATGCCATTTACTGCTTTTTCATTATCCTGCATGGCATCTGACAAATGAAGTGTAAATCTAAATCAAAACATTTGAGTTTTAAAAAAAAAAAAAGCTTTATTTTTGTCTCCTAGTTTCACTTATCATGAGAATATCAATAGTGCTATGATTTGGTCCTTGGATGTTGGTCGGTTTGTTGGTGATTGAATAGAAGTCTCAAAATTAGCACACCTTTAGTTAAGTTAATATTTACAGATAACTTAAAAACTATGTGCTTCTTTGCATTCCCTGTCTCCCTTTCTATACCTCCACAATCCTTATGCAGAAGCAAAAGAAAAACACAGTGCTGAGCTCCATTTTGTATTTTCTTTGTTTCTTGAATTGTCATTGCAAAGAATTCTTTACCTTATGGCCAGTGAGAATCCTCTGTTTTATTAGCCAGGTTGGTCTCAGACAGCAGATTCAGTCTCTCAAAACCAAAGCTTTTCTAAAATGGTAGAACCTGCCAGAGTTTGTTTCCCCTCTAGAAAAACCCTTAAGAATCAAAAGTCATCTCCATGCCATGATGAGGCTACAGTATGAGCTATCACAAAATAAGCTAGATGATGCTTTATTATATAACAGTTGTTGTAATTATCATTAAAATGTTAAGAAATGTTAGGCCAGTAATTTCACACAGCCCGAAAGAAAACTGGTTTCCATTAACAAATATTATCTGCCTATAGAAGTTTTGACTTGAGGTATAAATCATATACTGACTAGAATGAAGCCAAAGAAGATAAGTAAAGGTTGGTTTGTGTCATTTCAAATAAAGTTAACCACATCAAGTAAAGAAAGTATGTCCTAGTTTTTGGTTCAAAAAATTCTAGACTCTGAGCATCGGGGTTACACATTATGTTCCCATAATAGAAAGTAGCAGGAGGATAGATACCACCTCTCTTCTTTCTCTATGGCAAGGACAGACGAGTAGTCAGGTTGGACAGAGATAATTTTCATTGGCTCCCCAGCAGCTATGACTAGAGCCCTGGGAGAGATTGCAAAGTATGCCAAATGCATCTCTTGAACTTAATTCCCATGCCCTGTAGAAACTGATTATTCTGCTCTAGCTCTCCAGAATTCCTCACCTCATACAACTAAATTTTGTTCTAGTCTTCCTATTAAACTTGGGCTAATCTCCCAAGGAATAAGTGCCTCTTAAAAGAAGTAATGTTAATCTAAATATATCCTTAATTCATGAAATTGGGAAGGAAAGATTTTTTCAGCAAAACAAATTAAGTTCTTGGAGAAAGATTAGATTTAACTTGAAACACCAGCCTAGAGCTAATATCATATGAATATGCTTCAGCACTGCAAGGATCCACTATTTACTACCTAACTGCATAAATTGCTGTGGCTAAAAAAAATTAATTACCAGCCTTGTGAACAGCCTTTCTTCAAGGCCTTCTGTTCAAATTCTCTCAAGTTGGTAAGACCTGCCAGAGCTTGCTTTCTGCTTGGCATTGCCTTCAGGAACACAGGTCATCTCCATGTACAAATGGGATTTTGAAGATTGTATAAATATCTCAGTCATTAGTATCAAGAGGAAATGTGCTTAAGTTATTTGGCTATTGTTTTCAGATGCTTTTAAAAATTGTTATTATTTGAATTTCTTCATAGAGCCAAGCTGTTGATCCAGAGCCATTCTCAAGTCAAGAATCCAGCCTCATCATAGAGCAAAAACCCCCAGTTTTTCCTCAACAATATGCATCTCAGGCTCAAATGGCGCCGGGTAGCTATACACCCATGCAGGATCCCAACTTTCATACACTTGGACAGCGGCCAAGTTATGCCACACTACGTATGCAACCTAGACCAGGCCTTAGGCCAACTGGCATAGTACAAAACCAGCCCAATCAGCTGAGACTTCAACTCCAACATAGGCTTCAAGCACAGCAGGTATGTTATTTTATTTTGCGTATATGTGATACATCTGGACTTGAGGTGGCTGGTATTGAAGGGCTTCATTATCAATCCACTTCTGAAAAAGCGAAAACTACTCCAGTGGGCCCTAACAGTTCCCCATCTTCTACCCTCTTTGCTTTTTTCTCTTCTCTCTCTTCCATCTTTTCCTTTCTGGCTTAGTCCCAGTTCATGGCATAGTTTGAGGCTCAGGAGAAGGTGTTCCTCTTAAAAAAAAGAAGTCCCACTTCAGGATTCATATGGCCATTGCTTGCTGATAGGTAATAGGATGTACCACATGATAAAGCAAATGTATACATAACTTCACATGATATTTAGTACAGGAGAATGTGTCATTTTACTATATATGACTTACTGCTTACTGTCAAAATAGTAGCACTGAACTTTTTCTGTAGCAGAGTAAAATCCAAGTCTCATTTTCAATGTATTTGTTAGACCTTATCTTCTACCCTTGGCCACATTTTCTAATCATCTTCTTCCCCTCCCACTTGAATACTTTGAATTATTGAATATTTTAATCATCAAATATTCCAAAATACTTTCTGAATTGTAAGCAGTGTGGAAACTCAAGGATTAAGAATCCTAAGAGAAAGAGTTCAGCTGCCAATAATATGATTTTAATTTTAGACCCTATCTTAAAGCTTGCACCCTGCCTGCAGCTTGTAAATTTTTTAACAGGGCTGAAATAAAATGTATTCTTTCCAACTTTTTATGTTTGGTATATGTGTGCATTTAGAATCGCCAGCCACTTATGAATCAAATCAGCAATGTCTCCAATATGAACCTGACCCTGAGGCCTGGAGTACCAACACAGGTGAGGGAGCGGAAGCTACAAAATTCTTCTGTTTTAATACTTACCTATTTTGTCCCTAACTATGTTGATCAATTCTTCCTCTTTGATATCCTGGGCATAATAATCTGTTAAGTCATGGGATATGAAAATTGACCACACTGGATGTATAATGTCATCTGGTTATCCTCCCATCACTTGCTTTCCCATTCTCCTAATTGCTACAGAATTTATATTCTCCAATATAAACAAAATCCCTAATGCCGTAGTTAGGACCCATTTAGCTGCCTACACCTATTCCTTATGCCTCCTCCCTCCTCTGGCTGTCACCATTTGTTTTATTCCCTTTCTATTCCATTCTAATTGCTTTCCTTATGTTTGTCCCTCCTATCATCTCCTCTCTTCTCACTGCCTCCTCCTTCTGTCTCACCTCGGCTTTTAGGGACCTGTCTGGGAGAACACAGTATTATGAAAGGCCTGATGGTTCACTTTTTTGAAACCTCAGAATATTTATAGTGAGGCACTAACCTGCCATCATCAGGGTTCATCGGAGAAATCCTTTTTATCCATGAGACCATGTTATGTTTTGAGGTTCATGTGGTTCTTCTGATAACCGTTCTGTTCCATAGCAGGGCATATTATACAAGACTTCATTGTAATCATTCTTTGTGTGGAACTTGGATCAGAATGCTGGCTTTTTTACCATTTCTGTGATTTGACTTGAGACAGTTTAGAGGACCTGCTTCATGTCTAGTGTCACATCTAGTATTCGGTGTATATGAATTTTTACATTTTTGTGCCTGTCCCCAGTCTTTACCACCTCTCCTTGTTTTAGGGACCTATCAATGCACAGATGCTGGCCCAAAGACAGAGAGAGATCCTGAACCAACACCTACGGCAGAGACAAATGCATCAGCAGCAGCAAGTTCAGCAACGAACTCTGATGATGCGAGGACAAGGGTTGAATATGACACCAAGTATGGTAGCCTCTGGTGGCATACCAGCAACTATGAGCAACCCCAGGATTCCCCAGGCAAATGCCCAGCAGTTTCCATTTCCTCCAAACTACGGTACTGGACTTACATCCCCACCACCTTTCACCAGTCCTTTCTCCCCAGTGTCCCCCAGTCCTGGGTCACAGCTCCTCTCTCACAGCTCCTTGCATGGCTCCCAGATGAATCTGGCTAACCAGGGAATGATGGGAAACATGGGAGGACAGTTTGGGCCTGTCATGAGTCCCCAAATGCAGCACAATACCTTCCAGTTTCCCAGCTCAGGTACCACCTTTTCTCTGAGTGCAGGTCTTACTTTAAGAATGACCGAAGTAAGTGTGTGTGTGTGTACACTGCGTGTGCATGTATGAGTGTATGTGTGTGTGTGTGTGTGTGTGTGTAGTAGTTATGATTTTTATATGTCTGACTGTGTCTTTACACAAATATCTATATATTTTTAAAGTCTCTGGGTCTGACTCAAACAAATCAATATATTTCTATAACTATATGTAATAGAGAAAGAAAGAAACTAATTTCTCACAAATAAGATATCAAGGGTATGCTCAAATCTTTTGTAAATAAGAGTTATTGGATGCTACATATATAAACACTACAGAAGGCCTTAATATTGATTTGTTTTTGAACATCATTCTCAAGAGATTAATTATCAGATATGTAATGTTATGACTATTAATACTTCGCATGCATGTATCAATGTTAACAGTTTAATTATTCACAGAATTAGCTGATTATATTGACTTTATTTTTTTAATGATCTTTTTCCTAGACTTTGCCAGAACTATCTGTAACCTTTCTTTGTGTTTACAAAGTTTAGATTGCTACTCCATTATAGGGACAAAAAGACATTTTTTAAGATTTAATTTTTACTGCATAATTGTGATCTCATTTTATAACTGATTTAGTTACTAATTGTAAATGCATGTTGTACTAATGTGCTGGGCATGAATTTGATTAGCTTCATATTAAAACTTTTCCTATTTCCCTTCTTATATACTGTCCTTGGCACCATGTTCTGAGAACCCAATTCCTTTCTAGTATGATGATTTTGCAGAGTCTAATCAGAGTTTTAGCTCTGCTATCATTTAAATAGACTCAGAAGAACAAGAACACATTTTTCAAAATTTGGGTGTTTTTTTTTCCTCAGGCTTTACTCAAGTGTCAGAATAGACCATTATAATAAAGATAAAAGAAGTTAGTCATGAATAGTTGTTTTTCAATAACTATATACACTGTGTAAACATATGTATGTGTATGTATATATATGTGTATGTATACATATATATATAAAACTACACACACTGAAATTATTAGTATGCTTTAATGATAAATGTGTCTTTTCAACCACATATATAGGAACTCATTTAATTCAGTGGTGGTTTTTCAAATGTGTGACTAGAAGACCCCATTGCTGGGCATAGGGTAACTCAGTTTAAAAACAAAAAGACTTTTCAGGTTAGTTGTAGCTATGTATTGAAAATTTAGTGAAGAATAGTAGTAGATAGAGGTAGTATGAGATGGTGCACAGACTTCTACCCTCAAATGTTGCCTTTGACATTCAGTAATTATGTGACCTTGGGTTAGTCACTTAACCTCTATGCTCTAGGAACCTCCCCAGAACCATCAGCAGGTTGAGATCTGTATTGGTGGAAGAACGTTCTGCATCTGCAGTTTCCCAAGCTGATGAAATCACAAATCTTTCTTGTAATTGGGTGGTAATAGTAATTTAAATTTACATTGTGCTTCACAGTTAATGAAAAAGAGAAATGTACATATACAGCTCATTCTTTAATGTATGTGCATGTTTTTGGGGCTAACTTTTAGGGGTAATTTTTTTTCTTCACAATTGCAAATGAATAGACAGTGTGGGGCCTGAGATTGGGTAATAATTAATTTTTTAATTAATTAATTAAACAAACCATTTAGGCTCTAGTATCCACTGAAGTTAACTACAGTCTTAAGACAAGGTTAGACATGAAAAACGGCAAGGAAGTATTTTGTTTTCATTTGTGTAAGTCTGGCTTTGGTAGTTAATGTAATAACTTAGTACTGCTGCATTAACTTATACAAAACAAAAAATGACAAAGAGTTGAGTTTTTTCTTAGTTTTTTATGTCATTCTTCAATCTTTTATTAAGGATTAGACACAGTATTATTGGACAGTTGAAAGTAATTATGTGTAAGCATGTAATTGGAAATGTTCTTTTTTTCCCCCAACATGGCATTACTAACTATCTACTTGCTTTCTTTTCATTTCTAGGAATAAGTCAGCAGCCTGATCCAGGCTTCACTGGGGCAACAACTCCCCAGAGTCCCTTGATGTCCCCTCGAATGGCACATACCCAGAGTCCCATGATCCAGCAGTCTCAAGCCAACCCTGCCTATCAGTCCTCTTCAGAGATGAATGGGTGGGCACAGGGAAACATGGGCGGAAACAGGTAAAAGGATGTAATTGATGTTCTGTCTCTGTGTCTATCATATAATATAAATAGTATGTCGAAGATAGTTGGTAACAAGGCAGCTAGTCTTGTTTATTGTTATTTTTAGTTATGCTTTAGTAAGTTTGTGCACCATAACTTCCTGTTCACTTCACTCCATGCTGCTTTCTCTAGAGCAGAGAGAACTTTACACAAACCTGAACTTAGCTAAAATAAGATCAGTATATTGTAGCTTTCTTCACCTTTAATTTATTCATTCAGTACTATTTTGCAAGAAGTGAACTTGAGAATGCCAGAAACTGTAAAATGACATTTATTTTCCATCTGTTTGTAATTGAGGCACCTCTAGAAAAAGATGACCTAGACATTGTCAGTCCTTTTATATGTTTTTTAAAAAGCACTCCAGTGCAGATACAAAAATAGTTAAAACCTATATATTCAGAGTAAATGCCATCCTGTGACCACCCCTAAGTCTCAAGGAAGGTCTGTGAAGAACAGTTATGACTTGATCTTCGTAAAGCACCCTCACAGCACCTTATATGTTCCTTGGTCCAATTTCTATTGCCTGTTACCCTCCTCCCCCAACCCCCCTTCACTGAAATAACTCAGTGAGCCCCTTTTTCTGAAAAACTGATAAATGCCTAAGAAAAGTGTTTTTAAAAGTCTTGTACACAAATTTGTCAAAGCTTTCATTTGTGTGTGTGTTTGTATGTATATATAATCTCAGTCTTTCTCATGTTTTCAGCATGTTTTCACAACAGTCCCCGCCACACTTTGGGCAACAAGCAAACACCAGCATGTACAATAACAATATGAACATCAGTGTCTCCATGGCGACCAATACAAGTGGTATGAACAACATGAATCAGATGACAGGACAGATCAGCATGACCTCAGTGACCTCTGTGCCTACGTCAGGGTTGTCCTCCATGGGTCCTGAGCAGGTGAGTACTGAAGGAGAAATAGCAGCAGTGGTGGCAGAGTCTCACACTAATACTAGAAGAAGTACATCTTACAGACAGTGTCTGCTGTTAACTCAAAAGTTTATTTGAAGAGTATGTGTTTTAATTTTCAGTGAGGCTAACAGAAATGCTTATTGTTAATTAAATGAACATACACAAATCTTCTGTGTCTGCTGAAGAATCTTTTAAAAATCATTCTTAAAAAAAATAAAATCATTCTTCATTTTCTTGTTACTTTTATAATTATTTTAGGAAATCCCCTAAAAGAATGCTTTCAGTTAAGAACGTGAGTTTTCCAAACTATGACAGTTGTTCCATTTTTTTTGTATCTTTGTGATTTACTTTGCATTTTTAAAATTAATTTAGTCATATTTAATGTTTGCAAATGTTTTTTTTTGAAGGGGGAAGGCAGGGCAATTTGGGGTTAAGTGACTTGCCCAAGGTCACATAGCTAGTCCGTGTGTCAAGTGTCTGAGGCTGGATTTGAACTCAGGTCCTCCTGACTCCAGGACCGGTGCTCTACTCACTGCGCCACCTAGCTGCCCCGATGTTTTTGCAAACATTTATTATCCTTCCCTGCATCCTCAGATGCCATTCAGTTTTTCAAAAAGAAAAACAAAACTCTCGTAACAAATGCCCATTTTGGCCATGTCCTTAGCTGTGTGTGTCATTCTTCATTTTAAGTCCATTACTTCTCTGACAGGAGGTAGGTGACATGATTGATCTACAGCCTTCTCTGGACTTGTGGTTCATCATTGCATTAATCTATAGTTCTAAAGTCTTTCAAAGTGTTTTGTCTCTATGATGTTGATGTCATATAAATTGTTTTCCTAGTTCTGCTCACTTCACTCTTTATTAGTTCACTGATAGAAATAGTGGTACAGATAATACAAAAACATTGGACTTTGGAGTAACTAATATGATTTTTCATTTCAGCAAATGTCTGTTTATAATTATGTTGTCCTTAGTTTAACATTTAGTTTACTTTGCCTTACCTAAACACAAAAATATTGACATATTGCCATGGAGGCATTCTGGAAGGCAAGGGAAGTGGTTGAGATTAGAAGTCTGTTGCAGACCACTCACAATTTTATAACCAATGTAATTTTTAAAAAAAATTTGTACTTCATTCAACAGTTACTGGGTGCTTATTATGTGCAGAGGCACTGTGCTAAACCCTGGTAGAGATATAAAAGTTAAATGAGACAATCCCTGCCTTCATGGAACTTGCTGAATTGTTGAGTCTATTATAATTTCCTGTTTAGTACTATATGATAAATGCATTAGAAAGCTGCACACTTGTGCTGTGTGAAGTATGATGTGGAAGAGGAGCAAGGAAAACTTAACTTGAGGAAAATGGTTTTAAGGGTTTGCGTTGGAATTCAACAGGCAAAGAGGGAGCTAATGCTCTGCTTCTAGGGAAATATCTTTCTAAAAAAAGTGAAATGCTTTATGTCACCTACTCTCACACTGTTCAAATGACAAGGACTCTGATTCTCATTTTGTACGTGGAGAAATTGAGTCATGAAGTCCTGAGCAATGTTGCAGTGCGTGTGCCCCCTAGCCCATCATGCTCTGCTAAAAGCTCCTTGAGAACAAGGAATATGTTTGGCTAACATAGTGCTATGTACAGGTACTTAATAAATGTTTATTGAATAAAAACTTACTTAGACAAGCGATTTAAACTGATAGAACTTGAAGAAATGTGAATTTCTAAGAAGCAGGCCTCTAGGGAAACACCCTGTCAAGTAGACCATCATACAAGTAGTTCAAAAAGGAATTTAAAAGATTATCAAACAAATTAACAAATTGGTTTCAAATCCCCTCTAGTTTAAATGCCACACACAATCAAAAGTTAGTGTGAACGCCCTAAAAGTTACCAAACTGTGAGTTTTAGCATTTTGACGGTTTTTACATGTACTAATGAGCAAATAATTCTTGTCAGAATAGACTTAGGAAAAATTTGGTTGTGTTTTGTGATGTTCACACTTACTTGCACTTGCTTATGAATAACTTACATAAGTGTTGTAGATAACAAGGCCTAAGAGGTAACTGGAGGGTCTCAGATATGAATCATCAATCTAGTTAGAGGCAGCTGCAAAGTAAACTTAATGCAACATGAAGATGATCCTCTTCTACCTAGATTTCATCCCCAGCTCTTCCACTAACTAGCTGCCTTGTCCATAGGCAAGTCATTTCTAATCTCTGAAGCTCTGTAAAATGGAAATAACAATACTTGCCCCACCTACCTCACAGGACCATTGTGAGGATCAAATAAGATTACTGCAAAATTAGTTTTGTAAACTGTGCTTCACCATAGAAGCACAAGGCATCAATTTGTTGTCTGATAGATATTTTATCATTAGAATTTTTAAAAGTAAAGTTCTTTGGAAGTGTGTGCATGTGCGTGTGTGTGTGTGTGTGCGTGCGTGCATGTGTGTGTGTGTGTGTGTGTGTTATAAAGGACTCTTAGAAGACTTTTATATATGTTCACTTTAATATTCACATTCTAGAATAGAGAGTTCTATGAAATCCTGACACACACACCCATCTAAAGTCAGCTACTTTACTGTCTTGTTGCTATTAGGTTAATGACCCTGCTATGAGAGGAGGCAATCTTTTTCCAAACCAGCTGCCTGGGATGGATATGATTAAGCAGGAGGGAGATGCATCACGGGTAAGAAACAATGAAGAAACAAATGAATGTGTTAGTAAAGTGAACTATAAATACTCAAAAGATATAAATTGATGTATTGTCATCCCCCAATCTAAAGTCTACATGCTTTTCATTTTTTTTGTCATAACTTGGGATTTTATGTGACATACCATGGTTTGAATATGTAATATGTTTAACTTTTTTTAAGTGATCATGACATAGAGCTTAACCTAGTTTTAACTCAGAATGACATATATGGTATCTGTTATTAGTTTCATTTAATTTTATCTGGCATAGCAAAGGGCCAGTTATGTTTAGAAAATATATTTGTCTGCTTTTACTGAATCATAAAGTAGGTACTTATGATATATTACTTTTAATTTTTTCCAGTAACAACAGAATAATTAATACTTGAAACAAACCAATTCATATTCTAGGTAGCAGATTATTAAATAGGGGAAGCTTCTTTAGATTGCTTGGCAGTAGCCAACTAAGCAAGAATTGTGGCTTTTTAAACCTAAGGAGAATCAGAGCTGTTGTGCAACTGATAAATGGTCAAAAAAAAATGAATAGGCAGTTTGCAGAAGAAATTGTAACTTTCATTAGCCATATGAAAAAAATGCTCTAAATCACAGAATAATTAAAGAAATACAAATTAAAATAATTCTGAGATACCACTTCATACCCATCATGTTGTCAGTTGACAAAAAAAGGGAAATGACAAATACTTAAAAGCACATGGGAAAATAGGTACATGAATGTACCGTTAGTGGAGCTGTGAATTAGTGTATCACTTCTGGAAAACAATTTGGAACAGTTCCCAAAAAGCTATTAAAGTATGCATACCATATCTTTTGACCCAGCTATACCACTACTAGATCTATACCTCAGAGAGATCAAAAAAGAGGAAAAGGACCTATGTCTACAAAAATATTTATAGTTCTTTTCGTGGTGGCAAAGAATTGGAAACTGTGGGAAGGAGGGGAGGGAAGGGTTGCCCATTATTTAACATGGCTGATCAAGTTATGGTATTTGAAGGTGATAGAATAGTACTATACTATAAGAAATGATGAAGGGGATGGTTTCAGAGAATGCTGGGAAGTTTTGTATGAACTGATACAGAGTAAAATGAGCAAAACCAAGAGAAAAATGTGTATGGTATTACAAACAACTTTTAAAAGACTTAGGAACTCTGCTCCAACACAATGACCAGCCACAATTCAAAGGACTCTCAATGAAATATACTATCCACCTCCACCTCCAGATAGAAAGTTGATAATCTCAGAGTGCAGATTGAAGTATCTTTTTCTTTTCTTTTTTTCTTTGTATATGCCTAGTGTGGAAATCTGTTTTGTCTGACTAATCATATTTGGGACAAGTGTAGTTTTCCCTGTCTTCTCAGTGAGTGGGGGCAGGTAGGAGGGAGAGAATTCAGAAATGCTGATAGAATAAAATTGAAACAAAAAAATAAATAAAAGTAAGGAGCTCTACCCTTCCCCAAAATTTTTTTAATAAGAATTGTCTTTAAAATTCAGAAATTGTTTTGTTTTGGTTTTTGGGCAGAGGAGGGGGTGGCATTCTAGTTCGGAAACCTAATGATAAAGAGATCTGTACCAAGCTTTAATAGCACATCCTATGACTTTTCTAGGTTGAGTTTCTGTTTACTTAAATCAGAAAGAAAGAAAAATGACTATTCCTAGAAAATGTTCTAAATGTGTTTTGTGTTTATGCTTCACAAATATTCTGTGTGCATTGTATGTATTATACAGGTCCATATAACTTTTGGTCCTGTCTTGTGATTTCACCGATATTAGGAACCTCCTCCACTGACGAAGATCAGCAATTTCTCTGCAACTTTAGATTCCTAGAGAGTTGGCTGAGATACTGTGAGGTATCTCCTCATCCATGGTCACACAGCTATTATGTGTCAGAGGCAGGTGTGGACCTGTGTGTTCCTCACTCCATGACCAGCCATTATACCTTTCACTATCTACAGATCTGCATCCACATAAATATGTGTATCATTATGTAATTACATATGGATAGACATTTGCCCTACTCTTTTCTGGTGTCTGACTATCATGACATGGAGATGACCCTGGGTTCTTCGTGCCAGGCCCTACAACAGGGGGTCCCTCTAGCCAACTTTAGTGAGGAAATGACTTAGGGTCATGAATCTTTCAGCTGTAGCAACTCTTGCAAACCCTCTTTAAGTTATAAAGGATTTCATTATTCTCTTGGTGAAGAGAGTACCCACGTTAACAAAGTCACACAAGTGTGTGATTAAATATGTACGTATAACCATTCTGGTGCATAATTTCGGTTTTTGGGAGATAGCATAGTGAAGAGGATAGAAAGTCATATTTGGAGTCAGGAAAACATGGGCTCTTCTTATTCTTACCTTGCCTCTGACACTTAAAAGCTGTGTGACCATGGGCAAACAACCTCTCTGAGCTTCAGTTTGCTTATATGGGAAAGGAGAACAGTCACAACCACCTTCTCTTCAGGTTGGTGTGAGGCTATAATCTCTCATGAAGAGATGGCCCTTCTGCTCAAGGAAGCCCTTCTACATGTGTCCTTATTCCAATCCCATCTCACTTGCTCCAACAGATTGCCCTCTTTATCATTCCTACTCTCTCCAGTCTTCAGTCTCTCCCTAACTACTGTGTTCCTTCCCTGCAAATGCACCTGTCTTCCCTCATCATTTACCAAAAAATAAATCCTCATTTGATCCCACCATTCCTGCTAGCTGTTGTCCTGTATCTCTTCCTCTTCTTGACTAACCTCTTCAAGAAAGACATCTCCAATTGATGCCTCTACTTCCTCTCCTCTCACTTCTAAACCTTCTACAATCTGGCTTACAGCCTCATCATCCCTCCAAAACTGCTCTCTACAAAGTTACCAGTGAACCCTTAGTTGTTGAATATAATGTCCTTTTCTTATTCCTCATTCTTCTTGACCACTCTTCAGCCTCTGACACTTTATCTCTCTCTTCTGGACACTCTTCTCCCCAGACACTGTACTAATCACTGGGATACAAATATAAGCAAAGAAGAAGGACAGCCCCTCCCTTTCAAGAACCTTGCATTCTAATTAGGGAGGAAAATGCATAACCAAGAAGTGAAATGCCAAAGGTACTGGGGAGGGGAGAAGGTAAGTGCATGCTGGTGAAGGCCAGAGAGTCAGAAACAGAGCAATGGAGGAATGAAATAGAATTTCATTCCCAAAATGAAAGCCCCCTAGAAGACCTGGGCCTACCTTATTTCAGAGATTCTTTAATCTGAGGAAAGAAAATCTTTTCATAACTTTATTTCAGTATAACTGATTTCCTCTGTAAAAATTCTATGTATTTTATGCATTCAAAATCATTGTTATGGAAGGGGTTTCAGTAGACTGCCAACGGTGTCACACACACACAGACATACCGTTCCTTGCCAACACTCACATTTCATGAGCCCCTAAGCTCTCCATTACTTCCAGAAGCAAGTAAATTCCTCTGTTGGGCATTTTAAAGCTCTATATAACCTGACCTCTTCCTACCTTTCCAGTCTTATCATATTTTACTCCCTCCCCTCCACACACACTATTATTCAACAACACCAGCCTCTTGATGTTCCTCCCACACGCAAGCTCTATCTCCAGGCCTGCAATACTCTCCCTCCTCGCCTCTACCCTTTAGTTTTCTTGACTTCCTTCCAGGAGGCCTTTCCCACTGGTTCCTCTCTCTCCCCTTCCTTATATTCCCCGGGTTTTCAGGATGCCATTCTCTCTTGGTTTTGTTCCTACCTATCTGAGTGCTGCTTCTCTTTCTTCTTTACTGGATCCTCCTCCACATCCTGACCTTTAACTATACATGTCTCTCAGGGTTCCATCCTTGGTCTTTTTCTCCCTCTACACTACTTCAGCTGATCTCATCAGCTCCTGTGGATTTAATGATTCTCTCTATGCTGATGATTCTCAGATCCCCCTCTCCTGCCCTAAGTTTTCTGTTGACCTCCAATCTCACATTTCTATCTACCTTTCAGACATCTCAAACTGGATGTCCAGTAGACATCTTAAACTCAGTATGTCCAAAATGGAACTTGCTATTTCTCCATCTAAATCCTCCCTCCCCTCCTATCTTGCCTTGTATATGTCGATTTTAACTATCCAGTCTAATAAACATTTAGATCTTTTTTTAAAAAATGTAGAGAGATCTAGAAGATACCACCATCCTCCTAGTCCCTTAGTAGGAATCATCTGAATTCCTCTCTCACCACTGGCTCCTCTCCCCACCCCTCCATACATCCACTCTGTTGCCAAGGCCTGTCATTTTCAGTTTTGTAACATCTTTCCAATATGCCCCCCTCTCTCCTCTGACCCTGCCACCACTCTAGCCCCAGGCCCTCATCTCATGCCTGGATTATTGCAATAGCCTGCTGGTGGGTCTGCCTGCCTCTAGTCTCTCCCTACTGCAGTCCAGCTTCCATTTAGCCACTAAAGTGACTTTCCTAAAGCATAGGTCCTGCCATCATTCCCTTGCTCAAGAAACTCCAGTGGTTCCCCATCGCCTGCAGAATCAAATACAAAATGCTCTATTTGACACTGAAAGCCCTTTGTAACTTAGCCCTGTCCTATCTTTCTGGTCTTCTTACACCTTTCTCTCCACCACAGACTCTTTGATCCAGTGAAACTGGTCTGACTTTTTCACATACAAGACACTCTATCTTTTGGTTCTAGGTTCTCTGGTTGTCTGCCATGCCTGGAATGCTCTCCTTCTGTAGCTTCACTTACTGACTTTCCTGGCTTTATTTTAAGTGCTAACTAAAATTTCATCTTTTACAGGAAACTTTTCCAAGCCTTTTTAATTCTAGTAGTACCTTCCCTCTCTTAATTATTTTGTATTTTTCCTATATATAGCTTTACATATATGTGTGTGTGTGTATGTATATATATACATATATATATATTTGTTTTCATATCTTTCTCATGCAATTGTGAGCTCTTTGAGGGCAGGGACTGTCTCTTGCTTCTTTTTGTATCCCCAGGATTTAGCACAATGCTTGGCACATAGTTGCCACTTAATTAATGTTTACTAACTGATGATTGAATATGAAGAGTTCATAAATGAGCTTATGCATGAATGCAGAGGGCTGGCTGAACCTAAACTAAACAGTATTTGGATGGTCAAAACCACATGAAAAACCAATATTATTTCAGATTTGCCATCATATGCTGTAAATTAAACACAGGCCTTAAACACTGAAGCACCCTGTAATGCTTACATTTTTCTAGTATCTGTTCAGTCTTTCCTCTCAGGTTTATTTCAGTCAGCCTAGGGCCCACATAAATACCTTTTTGTGTACTTTTTAAAAAAAAATTTAAGTTCTTATGTTCAGATAACAAGCAGCAACTTCTATTGAATAGTGAGAGTTAGTATGCTGTGGTTAAAGTGCTGCATCTAGTGTCAAATAGACATGAGTTCAAACCCTGCCTGTGACACCTGCCTTTCAGAGCCGCTATTTCCTCATCTGTAAATGAAAGAACTAGCCTCTGGAATTCCTTTCAGCTCTAAACCTATGATCTTAGTGAATGTATTCTAATTTAAAGCACCTCACTTTTGCATATGAACTCCTGTTAGAACTAATTTAGTTAGACTCTGCTAAGTGCTAACACCTAGTTTTACCTAGGTCTGGTCTATATCAATCTCTTCTGCTTTTCTTTCTCATCTCCTTCTTAACTGTTCCTTTCATCATCTGCACTTGATTTTATGTTGATTGTTGTGGCTCTGACAGTCTCACATTGACATCCCCCCCCTCACCCCCATAACATACAAACAAAGCCTCCTAAGCGATTTTGTACTTATCCTTCTGCTGATGTCCTTACATTACAGTGTTGGCAGCAAGAATTTTATCCAGTAACCTTCATCTTCTTCTTTGAAGCATGATATGTTGCTGGTATGAATGTTGGCATTCTTGTACTGTTAAATTATTCTAGATATTATTGAAACATGTCTGTTAATCGCTGAACAATGTGATCGTTGGTAAGATCAGACCACATCAATACATGTATGTGTAGATTTACAGCAATAAGAAAGTTACTATTTACTTTTGCAAAAGGATTCTGTGATTTAAAAATTATTTCAATACATTGCTTTAAATGACACAACTTCTTTTTTATGTTTAAAATATAAATTCTGTTTACCAAAATGAATTGTACACACAGTTACTCATTTTCACTTACATTGCATAAAGAAGCTACATTTGTATCAATCACTCTAGGATTATGGAATCAATATCCAAGGATTCAAATGTGCATTATTATCAGTGTTGTTGGTTTATGATAAAATGGTGTGTTAATTGTGGTTTGCTTAGCCATGGCAGTGGCTTGATTACTTTCTCTCCATGTTTAGGGAATACAGCAGTAAGTTTTGTACCCACAGTAGCGTGTTGGGGAATGGGTCAGGTCCAGACCTCTGATTTTGATGTTGTATGGCACCCCTGGTGAGGAAACTCCCTTTATCAATCAGGTCTTCAGTAATATATGGTTGATGGGGACAATGAGAGGTTTAGTGATTTAAACACAACCTTATGTGATCGAGGTGACACTGAACCCACTCCAAAACCATCTCTATGTCCATTCTCCTGTGCTGCCTCCATATAGCTATTAGCCATAAAGTTGATGAAATATAAATATTTTACAGTGGAATTATTTTTTCAAAATGGAGAATACAGAATAGAGGCTTTTTTCTTCACATTTCAATCAGAGAAATACACTTGTAAAATAATAGTATTATATTGTTGGCAGTAAGTGTTATATTACAGTTAAATGTTATAGTTAACCCAAACTAATAGATTCTTAGACCGTTAAAGTAGCAAATTTCCAACTTCACAGAAAAGTAAGTTTGTAAAATGCCATTTCATACTTTGATGGGTCTGTGACTTCATCTGGTGAGAGATTTCAGATGGATGTCTCTCTGAGTGCTTACAAGAAAGTTGCAGTATAGTTGGGATTACTCTAGAACCTATTTTCACCATTGTAATTTGTGACTACGTCCACAAATTTGTTACATAACGGGCCTTCACTGCAAAGCAGTCATTCTGCTCCTCCCTAATTTAGCCATCTCATTTCTCCATAGCAGCTTTTTCAAACCCTCTTTTCTCAAACTTCCCACAGTACCTCATGACCCTAACCTCTCAGCCGAGAAACCAATTTCTTGTTGTTATTCAGTTGTTTTCAGTCATGTCTGACTCTTCATCACTCCATTTGGGGTTTTCTTGGCAAAGACACTGGACTGGTTTGCTTTTTCCTTCTCCAGATCACTTTACAGATGAGGAAACTGAGGCAGACAGGGTTAAGTGACTTGCTCAGGGTCACAGAGCTATTAAGTGTCTGAGGTTGGATTTTAATTCAAGATGAATCTTTTTGACTCTAGGCCCAACATTCTATCTACTGTGCCACCTAGCTGCCCCTACTTCTCACTCACTTCTATTTCTCTGCAAAAATTGTGGCCATTCACCAAGAGTTCCCCTTCTCCTCTCATCATCCTCTACTCTCTCCTCCTTAACTCTGACGTCAGATCAACATCCCCTTGCCAAAGCCAACCTCTCTATATCAGCCTTGATCCCTTCCCATCTTCTCCAGAAGATTGCTCCCACTTTCTTCCCCCATTCTATTGTAAACTCCTTAGGGAAGGAACTGGTTTTTTTTTTATTTGTATCCTCAGGGATATGATGCCTGGCACAGAGTAGGCATTTAACAAATGTTTATCAAATTAAATTGAAATATCATTCTCCCACTCGCTTATCCTCAGTCTTATCTACCAGCTTCTGTAGTACCTGCATGACTCTCACATCCTTTAAAAAAAACACCTCATTTTATCCTAACATGTCTTTAGAAAACCATCTATAATCAGTGCTTCCACTCTCTTTCTTCTCACTTGCTTCTGAACCTTCTTCAGGCTGGTTTCCAGCCTCATCATTCAACTGAAACTGCCTTCTGCAAAGTTATTTATTGTATCATAGTTTCCAAATCTAATGGCCTTTCTCAATCGTCTTCCTTCTTGACTTCTCTGTAGCCTTTGACACTGTTGTTCACTCTCTCTTAGTTTTTATAACATTACTCCTTCCTGGTTCTCCCCCTCCCTATCTGACCATTTCTTCTATCTCCTTTGCTCTGTCTTCATCCCTTTTCACAACCATTAGCTGTGCATGTCCTCCACGGCTCTTTTTTGGACCCTCTTCTCTTCTCCCTATGTTGTCTCACTTAATGCTCTTATCAGCTCCCATGGGTTCTATTATCATCTCTATGGATACTAGTTCAGAGGCTTATATCCAGCCCTAATTTTTCTCCTGTACAGTAGTCCTATATGACCACTTACCTCTTTGGTAACTTGAACTAGATACCCTATAGGCATCTCAAACTCAACATGTCCATAGCAGAACTTAGTATTCTTCCCTCTTATGAACTTTTCTATCACTGTTGAGGATACGACCATCCTGTCATTTACTGAGGCTTGCAGCCTCAGTGTCATCCTCAAATACCCAGTTTCACCCCACAAGCTGCCGCATCTCATCATTTCTACCTTCTCAGCATCTCTCATCTCCCTCTCTCCACTCACACAGCTTCTTACCTAGATTGTTGCAGTAGCCTTCTGCATGCTCTCCCTATTCCCCTCCCCTAATAGGACAGTCCATCCTTTACTCAATTCCTAAGGGAGTTTTCTTAAGTATAGGTCTGACCACGGCATTCTCTCCCACTCAGTGAAGTCTTTCATAAGCTGATCCCTTTCTGACAGAGGATTTGTGCCTCTGAATTGTCTTCTTCCCTTGCCTTTCCCTCGCTTTGTATGTGACCCAGCTGCACTGGCCTCCTCATATTTCTCACACCCAGTACTCCCATCTCCTCTCCCCAAATCTGAGATGGTCTCCCTTCTCATGTAGGCCTCTTAGTTTCCCTGGCTTCCTTCGAGACTCATTCTGAGTCCCCCACCCCCACCCCAACTGTTTGCACCTTCCTGTCTAAGATTATCTTCAGTCTACTCTGGCATCATCTTGTATATATGCCTACCTGTTTACATGGTGCATCCCCCATTAAGATGGAAGCTCCTGGCAGGGACTGAGTTTTTTTTCCTCCTGATCTCCAGTGCCTAGTTCATAGCATGTGTTTATATATCTAATACATATTTGTGGGCTTATGACAGTTCCCTCTTTCTAAAGTCCTGTGGCGATGCAGTAGGTAGAGCACCGGGCCTGAAATCAGGAAGACCTAAGTTCAGTCACTTAGGACCCGTGTGACCCTGGGCAAGTCATTTCATCTCCATTCACCCTGGTTCCCTCAGCTGGGAAATAGGAAAGATCACAGCACCTCCCTCTCTGAGTTTCTGTGAGGATCAGATAAGGTTGTGTTTGTGAAAGCCCTTGGCACCTTGCCTAGCAGAGAGCAAGTGTAGCTGCGTGTGCATAGGGCTTAAGTGTTTACAAAACGTCTTCTACACGTTGCCTCGTCTGGTCCAAGATAGTTTACTACAGGAATGATCTCATTTTTTAGATGAGGAAACTGCCTCAATAATCTTACGTGGCACGCTCAGACAGAGACAGATTGTGTTTCTCTCTGCGTCTGAGTTCTTCCTGACTGTACCATGTTGGCTCAAAACTGCTGAGTCTAAAAATAATTACTGGGGAAACAGTTTCAAGATAGGATTTTTCCTAACAACCACCAGAAACAGGCCTCTAGGTTGGTAGACTTAAACCAACCCTATCAGCCATTTTTCTGTTCTTTATCTTTTGCAATAACCCTTGAACTGTCTCCTATTTATATATTGCTTCTATGTTTATGGGGGAATAAAGCAGGAAAAACTTAGTCTTCCATTTTACAGCTGATCCTAATTTTCTGCCGTGGTGATAATTTGGATTTGGGGAAGTAGCCTCATGTTTGAATGTCTTTTCTCCTGAGCTTGATGCCATCGGATACAAAACAGTCAATGTTATCTCATGAGTCTTTCTTTCTCTTCTTACAGAAATATTGCTGACCCTAAAGGCTGCTTGTGGCTCTTTCTTTCTTCAGCAACCTGGGCTCTTACCAGTTGGAAGAGCTGGCTGCCTTTGTTTTGACCCAGCTGACCTGCAAGCCAGTTTTGCTGGAGCAAGATCAGCTTCATCATAACTACAGACAGGACTCAGCTGATTCCCAAATCGGAGTCAAAACGGCTGTTGCAGGAGGAGCAGCCTCTTCTTTGACAGTCTGAAGCTCGCGTACAGACATTGCTCAGTCTGTTCACTGCATTCACCTTAGTGCAACTTAGATCTCTCCTGCGAAGTAAATGTTGACAGGCAATTTTCATAACCATGTCAGATTGAATGTATTTAAATGTATGTATTTAAGGAAAACAACCATGCTCTTGTTCTGTTCCTGTTTGGTTCTAGACACTGGTTTCTCACTTGATTTTCCCTGGCTAATCAGTCTGGTGCAAAGAATTGTGGTTTCATTTGGAAAACCGCGTTTTAAGCTAAAGTCTGCAATTTGGGAAAGAAGCAGGGCAGACACTGGGGATGGCACTGTATGCACAGAGATGCCTGTTAAGTTGATCAATTTACAAAAGGTCTTAGAAGATAGCTGGACCTTTTTGAAAGCGCTGAGGCTCCTTCTGGAATGGGTTTCCATTCACCCAACAGGCAGCAAAGGGCCTATGGCCAGGCTCTTCATATTTAGAAGTACTTTCCTTTTTTTTCTATAATAGAAAACCAGCCATCTCACAGAAATCATGAAGCCAGAAGAAATGTCTTTGTTTTCCTCTTCTACTCCCCACCTGACCCCACCCAATTAAGTTAACTGTAGACTTGATTTCGAGATCTTTTAAATCCACTTGAATTAATTAATATGCATTACTCTGGCTTTGAGATCTTTACCCCAGAAGGCCCTACCCCCAACCCCACTGTAGGGAAGAAACCAGGTCAGCCCTTACATGTCATTAGGTGTTTGAGTAGGTGCCAGCAGCCTATCACATGCCTGCCCGTTGCTGAATCCTGAATTTCGGAAAACCAGGACAGGCACCTCTATGAAGTATATTCATTCCTGTTCTCAAACTCCCCTGGCCTACAGTATTGGGGGAGGTGTAGGGTGAGAGGTGGGGAGTGGCGGGGGAGACAGGGAAGGTAAAAAACAGTGTGTTTAGAATTTATGGCAGAGATCACTACAAATTTAGCCGTCATCATCATGTGTTTTTATTTTGTTTCTTAGCCTCGATGATTAAGCTGAAGTTTTGTAAGGTACATGAAATCCAGTTTATATGTAAACAAGCAATAATTTAAGTTGAGAACTTAAGCGTTTTAATTGTATGATTTTTTTTGTGAGGTATACATGTTGTGGAATTGATTCAAAATGAGGTACTTCAGTATTAAATTAGAGATCTTCATAGCAATGTGTCTCCTAAAGGTGTTTTGTAAAGGATCCCAATGCCTTGAATAGACCTAATTTGTAGGCTTAAGACTTTTTATTTTCTAAACCTTGTGATTCTGCTCATAAATCATTTATCTAATCTATATGATATGCAGCCACTGTAGGAACCAATTCTTGATTTTTATATGTTTATAATTCTTTCTTAATAAATCTTAGAGAAACTATGTTACTAAAGCCAACCACTTTTATGGTGGTTTTTCTTGCCCACTGTGGTGCATGAGTAACCTTTTACTAACTGGCTTCGGTTTCTGAGGACTGAATACCAAGAAACTGGAGGCTTTTGGGGAGCTATTTCTTCCCCAATCCCTGACACAAATACTTTCTTATTTCACCTTCAGAATAATGTCTTTTTTTGATGTCTAAAATGCAGTGCATTTTATATCTGATTAGCCAGGCCTTTTAGGAACAAAGGAGTTTTTCCTTGCAATTTGATTGTTTATCTGGCCGGGTGAAAATTACCCCTATTATATTTATATCTCTCTATATAATGTGAAAATAGGGAAAGTATATAGCGAGATATAAGCCCAAAGAGATGATAAAGATAGTCCCAAAGTGTTGGTCCACACTGAGGAAATAATTCTGGAATTCTGCATTTCAATACATTTGTTTCTGATTGAGGGAGATGTTAATGATACAGGGAGGTGGCTAGGGATCAGTACCTTGGAGAGGTCACTACTTCATATGTCCCACTTGAAAGGCTGAGCTTAGTCAAGCCATTGGATTGTCTGGCTGAGGTAGGAGAGTAAGCAGCAGTTGGCCCTGAACTCCATGACCTCATTGATATACTGAGATTTGTAGTACATCTTCATTAATGTGACCAGTTTAAAACTTTATTTATAGAACAAAAAGAATTTTTGTTTCACATGACCCAAGAGGAGATGGGGTTTTGATCTTTTTTCTTTGGGGGGGGTGGGGGTGGGACATACAGTTCCTTTTTCAGTTGATGCCGTCCATGAGAGGCTCTCTTTTTGCTAATTAATGGATTGCTGATCTCATTGTTATATTGGTTCCAATCCTGATAAACCTGCAGGCCGGTTTTGTTTGTAAATTAGACTGTTTCCTAACCATTGCTCTTTGGAAGGTAATGAGATTGTATGTAATCTTATGGCTCAGATCAAGTAATGGAGCTTTGCTTTACATGGAATTAAGGAGGAAAAAATTGAGTGAAGGAATCATCTGATCATATTGATCATACTCAAACAGGAAAATCAAAGCCAAATCAATTCCCTTCATCATCAGTATTTCCCATTCTATACACAGTAAATTTGTTTGACAGAGTACTTGGTTTTTGTTTAATAGAACAAATAATCAGTGTTCTACTATATTACTAAATGTGAAGGACACATAATGTGAAAAGTATACATACATAAACTTGGTTGTTTGACCCATTTAAGTGTTCATGTAACGTGGTGAGTTTAAAAAGTGAAGTGAGCTGTTTTATTACAATGAATTAATTTGTTTGCACTTAAAGTTGAAAATATTGCCCCCACCCCGTCTTCTGCTATCTTTTTTGGCCTGTATTAAATGAAAGCAATGTTTTTGCAGTTTATATAATGCAATTTTTAATCTGTGTTTAAAAATGGAGTTCGTCTGGGCTTAACACATGAAATGGGTGGCACAGTTAGTTCCACTTGCAGAACCCAAAGATACACAATCAGTTTTGAAATGCAACTTAAGCCATTAATTAATTGTTGGTGTGAATTTAAAGTTTTCTAGTATTTGTATGGTAGTGTGCTGCCTAAGAGCAAAAGCATTCTGTGCACAGAAGAAAATTACTGTAGTGGCTTTGCTTTGAATTAGAATTTTCTCCCTGGTGTTTCTTTATAGACTAAAACAAAACCTTTTAAGTTTCATACTACAGGTAAAAGCTATGTGCAAGAACCTCAAAATGCTAAAATCTAGCATAATGCCTTAGATCTGTTTTTAAGTCTTGTATATTCCTACATAGGTGTCTGATGTATTATATTTGTATAGTGAATTGTGTACAATTTTGGAATAAGTGCATCATCACTTTCCTTTATGTTGTGAAACAGTGATGATGACACATTTCTTCAAACATTTAACTGTCCTTTTTTTTCTTTGTCATTTGTGGGTTTTATTTGTACAGTTCCTCATGAAGTTGCATCTGAAATGTGTGTATATGAAAAGATTATACAAGGGTAAAATTAAGCAATATATTAACTATGGTTCTTCAGGAGAAAGCTTACAATGTTTGGGTTGTGATTTACTTTCAAAACGGAGTTGACTCTGAACATCACCTTGTTCACCTGCATCGATGTTTGTATTTCTAGTGTGAGCAGTTTATGCAAAGGTAGATATATTCAGAGACATTTTAAATACATTTATGCAAGTTAATATTGCTTTGCTGATGCTATTTGCTTATTTGATGTTAAATAATGCTATTGTAAATAAAGACTGTTGTTATTGCATCATTTAATAAATTTTAATGCCTTCGGGTTTTACATGGCTTTAGAGATTGCAATGTGTTTATATTCATTTATTTCAGTATACTATTCAGCATGTTATAATGGAAAAAGCTATGGGCATGGAGTCAGAAGAAAACTAGTTTCCAATCCTGGCTCTTCTGCCTGTTGGCTTTGTGAATATGGGCACATCACTAAACCTTTCTGAGCTCTAGTTTCTCCTTCTGTACAGTGGAGATGATAATACCATAGTACTTTATCTCATAGGGATATTATGAGGATGAAATGTGGTAATGTATGTTAAGCAGTTTGCAAACCTGTCAATCTAAGTTACTGTTGTCTTCCAGTAGTCTAGTGCCTTTTACTTTTCAAAGCACTTTCCCATCCATTAGTTCATCTGTATGATATAACCAGTCTGTAAGGCACTTGCCACAAAATTGAGGCCCAGAAGAGTTAAATGCTAACAGTGGCACAGCCTGGAACTAGAACCAAGGGCACCAACTTCTTTCTTTCTTTCCTTTCTACTACAGTACACTGCTGTCCACCACAGAGAATTACTTAGAATCTTTAGGTATTGCAAGAATACCAATAGGAAGAATTTGTAGTCAGATGTGGCATTTTAAATAATCCATTGATGGATCCCAAAGAATTAGTTGTCAACATTGATAGGAAAATCCAGTTCCTTTGTACCCCAAGTTCTGTATTTGAAAGTGATCCTTGTTAAATAGCAACCAAAAAACCATTTTGTTGGCCTTTAAGAAAGAAGGGTCAGGTAAGATGCATATGCATATAGAAATAATTAGATGAAAGAATGTGGGATTAAAAGTCTTGCCCAGTTTCTTGTCCCAATTACTTCATCACAAACTAGCCCTGTGACCATCATCTCTTAATTTCCCCTCTATCTTGAACAGTCATGTCATATAATTTATTATAATACCAACTTTCAGTTCTGCTCTGCTAACCACATTATGAGGGTGTCTCATAATTGTCCTGAGAACCAAGTAAGAAAGCATGAAAAATCCTGGTCTCCACCTTAGTCATTTCACTGCCATCTCATTTCTAATTTGAGATTGGATTGTATGGTGAGCTGAGGTTATCTTCTTAAGATAAGTGGGATATTTAATATTTTTTAAAATAATGAGCCAATAATAAAATTCAAGCACTACTACCTTTTTAAAAAATCTTAATATGTTTTCTGTTTTTATATTACCTTTATTTCCGAATCAAGATTTTATTTTGCGGGGTTGCTCTTTTGGAGGGGGGGAAGGCAGGGCAATTGGGGTTAAGTGACTTGCCCAAGGTCACACGACTAGTAAATATGTCAGGTGTCTGAGGCCGCATTTGAACACAGGTCCTCCTGACTCCAGGGCCGGTGCTCTACTCACTGCACCACCTAGCCGCCCCAAAAATCAAGATTTTAAAAGAAAAGAAAAATGTCTTTATGGCAAAACTGACCAAACACATCAACTGTGTCTAGCAGTATATGCAACAATTCATACCCATGGTTCCCCCCCTCTTCAAAGAAGAAACAACAAGCAGAATCTTTAAATTCTAATTTAGATTTAATTTTCTCCTGTGTAACAAAGACACAACTGTATTCTCTCAAATATGAAATAGGCAAGAGAGCCTTCAGGAAATTCTCAGCACTTTTTCCCAGTCTGTGAAATAAACCCTTCCTAACATTGAAGAATTGGGAAAATTCTTTAAGACACACTTGCCTGAGTATTTGCTAGAAGTGTTTTGTGAACTTGTATAAATGAATAGAAGAGTTGTATACAAGTTTTACCAATCCTACGTTTGAGCTGCATATTAAAATGAAGTGTGAAAAATTGTCGTTATACCTTTAATCTTTCTAAAATGGTCTTCCCAATTTTGTAAATTTATTTTGCACTAAGATCACTTATGTTTGGCATAAGCCTGAAGTTTTGCTACAAGACTAATAATAGCTAGCATCCTTATAGCACTTTACATACAATTCTCTCACTTGATCCCCACAACCACCCTTCGAGATAGGTGCTATTATCTCTTACTGATGAAGAAACTAAGACTTAAAGGGCAAATGACTTGCCCAGGGTCACACAGCTAGTGTCAGCAGTCTAACCCATTTCCAGCTGGTGCCAACTCTACTCACCTGTACTACTACACTGCTCTAAAGAAGGACTAATAAACACAATTTTTTTTAGATGATTGTTTAGTCCAACTCTTCATAACCCCATTTGGGGTTTTCTTGGCAAAAACACTGGAGTGTTTTGCTGTTTTCTTCTCCAGCTGATTTTACAGATGAGGAAACTGAGGCAAATAGGGTTAAGTGACTTGCCCAGGGTCACACAGCTAGTAAGTGTCTGATACCAGATTTTAACTCAGGAAGAGGAGTCTGATTCCCAGCCCAGGTGCTATCCACTGCCTGCTATCCACCTACCTGCCTTAAGCCTCCTTCCCTATACAAAGAGATTTGGGAAGTTATGATGACAACACTAAGACCAGACCTCTCTAAAGTACAGAATATTCAGCAAAATTTTTGTCTTTATTAGAAATACTTATGTTTAGAAAATGAGTCAATTTGATATTTCAGTCAGATTTAATGGGACATTTAGGAAAGGACAGGGAAGGGTTAGCTTACCAAGAATACAGAACTTCCACAATCAAAGATAGTGGCTGTTAAGTTGTTAGTACAGTGCACTATCTTACCTTCTAAGGTAGTGGCAGAGGTGAAGCACACAGGACTTGGACTGAATCTTGCCCTTCAAATTATACCTTGGCAAACTCTTAACTCCACACAAAGGTGAGATGGAACAAGTAATTCAATTAAGCCTTCATTCATTGGTTGATTACCAAATCCTCCACTAACTTCTCACAGAAAAGCTTGTTGACTTCACTCGTTTCAATTCAACAGTTAACTCTTTAAGTGCCTGCTCTGGGCAAGGCCTCCTTGCTGGCTAGGGCCCTCCATTCTGTCATCATGGCATGGGAAGAGACCTTTTGTTTCTCAAAGGTTGTGCCAGCAAAGTCCCAGCTTTAGGAAGTCCTAACAAGCTTGGGGAAAGCTGAGTAGGAGTCCAATGTCAGCTGTCTGAGGACTTAGGCCTAGAATCTGTTGTCCAAGAACTAGCCTGGCTAAATTTTCAGAGATGTTGGCCAAAGGGTGATAAATCATACAAATAAGAATTCAGACAAACTTGAAAAGAATCACCCCCTCATACTCAGCTCAGTCCCAACTTCTCTTTCAAACTACTCAAGTAATGATGAGTCCCAAGACTACTGATAACATTTTCACATATAATAAGTAAATAGTTTGACCCTATTGAGTCTCTTATAACTGGTCTTTAATGATTTACTTATATTTCTTCTAGATCTTGTATATCAAATTTTCCATTGAGTTCTGGTCTTTTTGTCACAAATACCTGAGTTCATTAAATGTCCTTTTTTAAAAAAAAATAATTCAGAATTATATTCAAATAGAGTAATATAAGCAGAATAATTCACACATTAAACACTAATGAAAATGAAAACAATACTGGTAGACTTAAGATAAATCGGAGATAATCACTAGCATTAAGAGGGCTGGGAGAGGCTTCTTACAGAAGTGGAATTTTTAGTTGAGGCTTGTTGGAAGCCAAGAGATGGAGATGAGGGGAAGAATAGTCCAGACCTAAGAAGGAGGTGTCACTGGATTATAGGAAGTGTAAGATGCCTGGAAAGATAGGAAGGAACCAGATTATGAAGGGCTTTGAAAGCCAAACAGGATTTTAATTTGCTTCTGGAAATAAGAGGAAGCCAATGGAATTTATTGAATGGGTGTTGAGAGGGTGTGTATTGATAATTAAGGAAGGCTTTTAGCCCTTATTCAATAAAGTGCCCTTAAAGAGTTTGGCCTTTGTTTCCTTGATTAAATTAGGAGTCCTTGATGACCTCCTTGCCTTAAGGGAAAGCCCAGTTTACATGGGTTTGAGTGACATGTTTGTGACATCAAAGGCTTTTAGACCACATGGGTTTAAGTCTCATTTTTGTAACGCTTTTAGGTAACGTAAGTCACATGTGTGACTCACCTTTGACCCTGAACAAAATATATAAACCCAGAGGTTGACATTCTCCCTCAGGCTCTCACTCCTGGAGGAGTGTTGGGGTGGGACTCTGGGCAGCCCTTGTAAGAGCCCCCCAGCTCCTCAATCCAGATCTTGTTGGTTTCTTGGTAACTATGAATTGTATTTGGTCTGTTTATAATGTATGTTTGTAATTTGTTTGTATTTTCTCTGAAGTTCAGGGTGCTGGCTTTTTCCCCTGAACTAAGTGAATGATATTTGTATGTTGGATTGAAATAAGCTTGTCAATCCCTTAACGTTGTTTTCCTTAGTAAAGCAGATCGAAAGAACCTGTGCTGGCAGCATTCTTGTTGTTGGGCTTATGTTAGTTTTTCACCCCTACAACAGCTGCTAGCCGAATTGTTGCAACAGGGTGACTCCGTCAACCCTGTGCTTGAGGAATATGACTTTAATAGCTGAGTGGAGAATAGAGAGAGGTGGGGAGACCAACCAAAAGACTATCGCCAGTTGCCCATGAGAGGACGCATCAGGGTGGTTGGTAGTGTCAGAGGAAAGAAGGGGCTGCAAAGGATATGAGAAACGTTGCAAAGGTGGAATCAAAAACAAAGTGAGGGTCAAGACTGAGGTTAGGACTAGATAAATAGATCTGAGAATTATTTACATGAAGATGGTAATTGAATCTATGGAAGCTGATGAGATTACCAAGCAAAATAGTATAAAGGAAGAAGAGAAGAAGGCCCAGGACGGGGCCTTTGGGGACCCCTAGGATTAATGTTCATCACCTGGAAGAATCCAGCCAAAGAGACTGAAAAGGAGCAGTGAGATGAAACCAGCAGAAGGAGAGCCAGGAGAGAGCTGTGTCATAAGAACTTAGAAGAGAGTATCAAGAAAAAGAGGGAGATCACCGGTGTCAAAGGCTTCCAGGAGGTCATGAAGGATGAAGACTGAGAAAAAGGCCTGGTTGTGGAAGGCTTTAAAATACCTTACTTTGTCCTTGCGGCTATAGGAAGTCATTAGAGTTCATTGAGTAGGGTAGTGACAAGGTCAGATCTTCACTTAAGAAAAATCCCTTCAACAGCTATCTGGAGAATGGGTTGGAAAGGAGACTAGAGGTAGGGAGAAGAAGCATTTATTAAACAACTACTATGTGCCAAGTTCTGTTGGTTGCAATTAAGCACCTACTATGTGCCAAGTTCTGTTGATTACAATAGTACAGGTGAGAAGTCATGAATGCCTGATCAAAGGGTGGTGGCTCTCTCACCTACAGTGAGAAAGGGACAGTTGTGAGAAATGTTCTGGAGATGGGAACTGGAGGTAAATTTGACCACTTTTTGGGAATGTGAGATGAGTTTAGAGAGCATTGCCTGAGGACATTGGGAGTTTAATCAACTAGCCCTGGATCGCATTGCCCACTCATACTCAGATTGTACTCCATAGTTCTAAGGAGTAACAGTGCCTGTGCTTGAGCCTCTTCTGGCTAAACTACATAGCCTTACTTGTTAAAGCATGTCCAGGGCACTATTTATCAGACACTGAGGATCCAAGAGTGAAAGAGAAGTCATAGTGCCTGTCTTCAAAGAGATTATAGTCTACTAGGACACAAAACAGCCCCATTGCGGCAACCAACAAATACACCTATTTAATAATTCACAACCTCACAGTGACCATCATATTGCCTCTTTGTTTTTTAAAACAAACACACAATGACTTCCCTTTTCCAGGATAAAAAACAAACAATAGTTTTAATTGAACAGTGTCTCCTTTGCTCCTTTAATGACCTCTTTCTGTCTCAGAAACCATCCAAATAAAGTTCCTCAACGCGACTAAATAACAAGTGATCCCATTGGGGAGCTGATCCACATTAGGTGCTGGACTAGCACCTTCAGCTGGGCATGGCATTTCAACTGAATGAGTCAATCTCTGGGACTGCTTCTCTGCTGTTCCACTTCTAATCCAGGGATTGACATTTTTGTAATTGAAAGAAATACTCAATTTCAGTTATCTGTTAATGAAAACAAAATGTAATATTTTTCACAAATTGAAAGACCTTTATCCCCCACTGTTCCTCTGCTTAGTTGAGTTTGCTCTTTGATGGCAACTGTAGTATCCATCACTCCCAGCCTCCAGCTTAGTTGATGCTTTCAAGCTAGATAATATGCTCTTTTAGGGAATGGCAGTGAAATGTATAATAATATGGCAAAAGCCCTTCCAAATCTGCTCCTTCCACAAGATTCTTCTCTTCCACCTCTCTGCACCAGGTGACAATGCCTAGAAATAGCTTGTCTTCTCTTCTCAGAAACAGCAGAGGGCAGTACAGAGCAAAGTATATCCTCTCCACTCCTCAGCAGCAGGTGACTACAGAAAGAACTTCAGCCTTTCTTTGGCCAATAAATCTGCCTGGTAACAAATGACAGTGCAGTGAGAGAGTCTGGTCTCTCCTCAACACAGCTCTAAAATCTCTCCTGCCGCTCTGCCGTAATCAGCTGGGTCCTTCCTCTCCGAAACAGTCCTCACTTGATCTCATGGCTAAGTAACCAAATTCTCACCTCTCACTAAGCCATAATCAGCTAAAAATACATTAGTCCCATAATTACGAAGCAGTTCTGGTGTTCATATTTTCTAGGTATTAACCTCAAAATTCTTCAGTGTTAAATCTTTGAAACTGAGTTTGTCTGAAATGAGCAATTGTTGTCTGAAAATACTGAGGAGAGCTTAACTCCCCAAACCCTTTCTCAGAACACCGAAGCAAACTTATGACCCAGGCAAATGAATTGTCAAGTCACTGCCACCCTCACACACTAGCATAATATTTCACATGTTCACACCTGGGGCCTCCCTGCACTGATAGAAAAACATATGTGTTCATTCAATGTTTATTTCAGTCAAAGGTACATTTACCACTGATCTCCCTTCATCCACCAACATAAAAGAAATAAAAGTTGTTTCTGACAGCCCATACTCAGTGCATAACATATCTCACATTTTCAATAAAGGTTTGATTATCTCTCTAATAGAATATAAACTCTATGAGTGATAGTAGGGACTGGTTTGTTTAGCTATTTTTTTTTAATTCTTAGCACTTATTACAATGTTTAGCACATAGTAGGGAACTTAATAAAGGTTGGTTGATTGAGATAGCAAAGCTGTATTTCCTAGTTAATTGCCTGTTTCTCAGACTGCTCAATGTAATCTCATGCTTTGTCTCTGAGACAGGCAGAGATTATATTTTTGTTCAAATTTCACAGGTGATACAACTGAACATCACCCAAAAAGGTCAAGCCATATATTCGGGTCACTCAGCGAGTTAAGGATAGAAACAGTCCTTACTGTCACTAACAACTAGCTTAGTGCTCTTAGATACTATGCTAGGCTTCTTTGCAGCAAGAGTGAAAAAGGATTTACCAGAGAATGAAAAATGTGGGGACCTGCAAACTAGAATAAACGGAATTAATCCTATGTCTTTTTTCTTCCTCCAATAAAGTAAGATCTACTACTTCACATCTTCCTTCCATGCCCAATAACAGGTCCTCATGTGTGGAGGGGACTTTAAAAATGGGTAAATCAGTCTCAATGTAGAAATTGCTTAAATAAATACAGGTTGACAGCATCCACTCCTCCCCTCCCTAAACAACTGCAGCATTACAGCTACCATTCTAATGTTCTTATTGAGGTATTTCATTTGCAGTCTGTTCTGGGCAGGAAAAGTTTAGGACTTTTAGATGCACCCTGGCAGATACAGATTTGCGTCCATTTACCAAGGCAAAACTACTGATGAGTTCTTAAGCTCTTCTCTGTTGTTTTTTTTTTTTAATCTATCCCCAAACAATGGGAATTAATCTGAATAGTGGGACTTGGAGCTGGAGACCTTAAGAATCATTAATTCAACCCATCATTTTGACAGATGGGGAAATTTAGACTAAGAGGGACTTACCTAAGTACCCAAGTTAACTTTAAAGGACATATGAAGAAAGATATTATCTGCATCCAGAGAAAGAACTGACAAATAGAAGTATGTATAGAATAATTTTACATAAATATTATTTGTGTCTAATGGCAGCCATCTCTAGGGCAGCAGAAGGGAAGAAACAAAGGCAAATTTAATTTACATGATAATTTTTATGTGCATTTGCAAGAAATCACAAGTTGTGCTTGGTAGATTTGCAGTTTCATGTACAATGATCTTTTTTATTGTACTGTGTAAAAATCTTTATTCCATAAATTAAAAAAAATAAATTTTAAAAGGTCACACAGGTAAAGTGTTGAAATTAAAACCCTGGTCCTCTGTCTCCAAATCCAGTGTACTTTCTGCTCGGACTGCCTTCTGGTTCATGAGCAGTTTCTCTTCTCCCAGAAACGGATTAGACAAATAAGGAAATAAAGATATGGAGATAATCCATTCCTAGAGTATTCTTCTGATATTCAAAACTGCAAAGTTTGAAAATTTTCTTACCACTTACTTAACATTTGGACAGAATTTGCTCAGTAGACAGTCTTACTCAATCTCAATAAGCTTTGGAGGCAAGTGCTTATGGTTTTTCCCACTGGGGGGCCCCAAAGCCCAGGTTAAGTTAGAGTTAAGTCACCAGACCTTGCCATACAGGGGAGGGTCATTTTCACACTCACTAGGGTCCATTAGCCCAGTCTACTAGGAATACTCACTGGAATTTTCCTGGGGTGGCAATCTCTCCCACGATGGAAGTGCCAGCTTTTTTCTCCTAGACACAGAAATTGAATCAATCCAAACGGCACCAAATATATATCAGTGCAATAAACACCAAATGGGTTTTAAGGGGTGTTAGAATTAAGAGAGTCTAATTGGTGTTACAGCTTTGCTACTGTTGATTTTCTTCATTTTGGCAGCACATGCAGCAAGAGATTAGTCATCCATCAGCAGCTTTTTGATATTTCCAATACTCTTCCCATGCTGTGCTTTGGTGTAGGCCTGTGATTGTGTGTGTGTGTGTGTGTGTGTGTGTGTGTGTGTGTGTGTGTGTGTGAATTCCCAGTGGAGTCCAATCTATCATCTGCTCAGCTGCCAAAGTGATATTCCTCCCCTGTCAATAAACTCCAGTGACTCTGTATCACCTCTAAAGCCAAATACAACTTCCTCTGCTTGGCATTTCAAGCCCTTAACAGCCTGAATTTTAACCTACTTTTCCAGTCATCTATTACTCCAATCCAGCCATCATGCATTGTTGGTGTTTTCACGCACAGAAGTCCCTCTCCCTTTTCCGTTCATGCCTTTGCACTGGCTGCTCCCTAAGCCTGAACCTCACTCCCTCTTCATGTTGTCTACTTTTTATAGTTCCTAGATTCATTCAAAGCTCAGCTCAGGGGCCCTCCTCATTCCCCCAAAACATCACCTTCTATTCTTTTTATACACATTATTTGTTTATATGTTGTCTCCCCCTTATGGAGGTAGAATGGGGAAATGCATCTTGCACAAAAGAGGCGTGCAAGGAAGAACTTTGGGGGAGGGGAGATGATATGCTTGAACCTAACTCTCATCTGAATTGGTTCAAAGAAGGAAGAATATACTTAGCTGGATATAGAAATCTATCTTACCCAGTAGGGAAATAGGAGGGGAAGGGGATAAGAGATACGGGGGGAAGGGGCCAGAAGCAAAACAGACTTTTGAAGAGGGACAAGATAAAAGCTGAGAGAGAACAAAAAAACAGAAGAAAATACACTACAACGGAGGGAAATACACAGTAATCATAACAATGAATGTGAAAGGGATGAGCTCATTTGGAAAATGGAAGTAGATAGCAGAATGGACTGGAAACCAGAAGCCAACACTATGTTGTGTACAAGAAGCACACTTGAAACAGAAAGACACAGAGTTAAAATAAAGGGCTGGAGCAGAATCTAAGAAGCTTCAGCTGATGTGAAAAAGGGCAGGGGCAGCAATCATGATCTCAGACAAAGCAAAAGCAAAAATAGACCTAATTAAAAGAGATAATCAGGGAAACTACATTTTGCTAAAAGGTACCATAGACGATGAAGCAATATCAAAAAAATTTACAGCAAATTTCTCTGATAAAAACCTCATTTCTCAAATAGATTGTCTCCCCCTTTAGAGCCTAAGTTCCTTGAAGGCAAGGACTATTTCAATTTTGTCCCGAGATGTCCAGAGCTAGTGGCTAGTGACAAGTATCAGTTTGATCAGAAACTCCTCCCATTGACTCAGATCAACAACCGGTCTGTAACTTACTAGGCTCACAGATTTGCCTGGGGCACTAAGAGATTTTAGGACCACACAACTAGGCTGTGTCCCAGGCAAGTCTGGGATCCAGGTCCTCCTGAAGGAAAAGCCAGCCCTCTAGCCATAGCTGGGGTTTGTTTTCCCTCTCCTGGAGGCTTACTTGCCTTTTCCCCAGAGACATTCCTAGGACTGAATAATGCCTTCTTGCCCTTAGTCACCCTTCACTGAATGAGAAGGACAAATTCTCAGGAGCAAAGGATGATGGGATCAGTTTCTAATCTTAAGCACTCCAGGGGCAATTTTAATGCTAGGCTGGGAAAGCAGTTTCAGCTCTCCCTCCTTTCCCCTTCTTTACTCTCCCCAAGGGAGACTCCGAATTACGGTCCATAACAATGGCTTCCAGTCCCATCCCGATCTCCCTCCCTTCTCATTTTTCACACTTGTAGGCAGCTAAATCAAGCAAACCCAGAAGGGGGCATAATTAGCCCACTGTCTCTAGCCACAAGGAGCCAGCCTTGTAGCCTATGCTAAATCTAACCAGTCTAGAAGTACTGAAGCCTCCCCCCCACCCCTTATTCCATTAAACTGGAGTGGCAGCCTTCAAGAACAGAAAGACCCCTGCCTTAGCAAGTGAATGACAATGAATCAATGAGTGAACCAGTATGTGAACGATTTCAAAAAAATACTTATTAAGCACTTACTATGTGCCAATTATGGTTTCAAGCACCGAGGATACAAATACAAAATCAGGCCCTCCTTGCCCTCAAGGAGCTTAGGTTGTATAGGGGAAGACAACACATTCAAGGAAGTGCAGACAAGGGAGGAATCTTTTGATTTGGAAAGTTGTAAGTTGTAAACGGAGCCACTGAGGACTAAACTGACATACTCTTACCAGGAGCAAGACAGAATTGATCTGGTTACGGTTCCAGAATTGGCCACAGGATAGCATGACAGTGGTTGGTGAGAAGTGGGAGAAGTAAATGGAAGTTGTGGACAGCAAGGGGCTAGATGACCTGGGTAACTGAGACAAGCACCATTGAGGGGTGGAAGGGGGTGGGGGTGGGAGAGTTCCAGATTTGAATAGGTTAACTTCTGCAATCAGGAAAGCTTTGAAGGTGGCACATTAGATGTTATGTATATATATTATGTTATGTTGTATTGTATTATTATATTATATTACGTAGTGTATTACCTTGTATTGTATTTTTGTTGTGTTATGTTGTATTACATTGTGTTACTGTTGTGTTATATTGTTGTGTTGTGTTTCATATTACATTATACTGTACTATACCATACCATATTAATTATATTGTATTGTATTCTATTATATTATGTTATACCATATCATATCACATATCATATTATATTAACTGCACCTAATAGAGATTTTCAGTCTCACTTATTGCTCTTTTTCTGTTCTGCTTTGTACATGGAAATGTTTCTCTCTCTTTAACTCTAATTCTGTGGCTTAATTCTACGTTGTCCACAAGAAAATTTGACTCTAGATTGACGTCAAAATTTATTTTCTCTCTAAAACTGTTCAAATCCCATCTAAAAGCCATGTTTCTGACATATATACATTAGTAGTTTTTATTTAAACCAAATTCTTTTTCTACTCCTATTAGGTATCAAAATGTTTCATGTATCTTAAATTATTTGACAGTTTGTATAAATCTTTTCCTTTACACAAAAATGCTTTTTCTATCCTTTTCATCATTAAACTACTCGGTATTTATAGGGACAATATGTTTTTACATCTAGAGGAAACTTCTCTTTCCTTCTCTCAGCCAAGAAGAGGACTTCTCTGTCTTTCACGGCTCTGTATTTCTAGGTGACCAAAGGAGGGTAGATTTGGAAATGGAAACAGCCTTCTTTTTCTCTGGGCGGGCTCACTCACCCCAACTTATGCTTGGGCTGGCAGATTAGGAGGAGGCCTTTTCCAGAAGGGGGGCTGAGGATGGACAACCACTCATTCTCCGTGTCCTAAGGGCAGTAGCTATGGCTCTCCTCTTTTCTGTCTTGTGGTTTCTGATATCCCGTCTTCCATCAACAGCTTCTGTCATCATATTTTATGTCCCCTGTACCTAGCTAGCCTCTTCTGGTTTCTGCTCTCATTTTCTGACACCACCACAAAAAGGATCTCATTATGAGTAGTGACTTATCTCTAAGGCAGGTTGAAAAACCTAAATCCACCGTTGTCTCAGGTATAGAACAGACGATACACACATTTCCTCATAGTCCACAAATTGTACTTTGATTTACAGTTTCTCAGCTATAGCTCTCAAAACTCTGGTAACAGTTGTATGTAAATGAGCTGATGGACCACAATGCACTGCATCCACATTTACTTTGGTCTTTGATCTTGCCGCTGAGCTGCTTTCAAATACTCTAAGTACAATTATCTGAGGCACTATTTTCTCTCAGCTTCTCAGAACTCTCCTAGAGCTGCTTTTTCCTCACATGAATGTTCTTTTTTCAACCACTTTCAGCAAATAAAATGTCCATATACAAAAAGAACAGTACCTTATATAGTTGAAGAAACTGAGACCCATAGGGGCTAATTTGACTTGCCAAGGTCACACAGCTAGTACAAGACAAAACCAGCACTTTCCAATAAAGCAATTTAATATCTGTTCATGAAATCTCAAAGGCTGACAAGTCCAACCTATACCCCAGCTAAGAAACCCCTCAATAACTTCCCTGAAAACAGACAGTATGTTATTATGGAAAGAGCTCTAGAGTTAGAGGTCCTGAGTTCAAATTTTACTTTTGATGCTTACTACCTATATGACCATGAGCAAGCGATTCAACTTCTCCCTCCTCTATTCTCCCATCTGTAAAGTGAAGAGATAGAACAGGATAATCTCTGAGGTCTCTTTCAGCTCTAGGACTACCTGTGATCAGATCCAGTGACAAGGATCTCACTATTTCCTGAGGCAGCTCATTCCACTTTTGGATAGCTCTAATTGTTAGGATATTTTCCTTATTTTAAATAAAGATCTTCCCCTTTCCAGCTTCTAACCATTTGTCCTCTAGGGACAAAACAGAACAAGTCAAATCCCCCTTTTGGTAAATAACCCTTTAAATATTTGGAAAGAGCAATCATGTTCTTCCCCAAATTATCTTTTATCCAGATTAAATAAATGGCAAGATTTCAAATCTCCCATCAGTTCTATCATTGGACTCTTCCTTCTGTGAATGTGCTCCTTCCTAAAAGTGGCACGTAGAACTGAACATAGCACCACAGATGTGGTGTAAGCCGGGTGACCCCCCAAGGCCTTTTCAAGCGCTATGAAAATTTGGTGTATTGGTGTACGGAGATGCCGGACAATGAGCTTATATATTGTGTGAGGACCACCTGGCCTAACTCAATTTGCAGATGCTTCTTACCAGAAGATTGGCGACCAGATGATATGGTTTTTCAACCACAGCACTTCCTGAAAGAACATCTATTGAAATAAGGAAGGACTATGATTTATGTTGGGGCAGCTAGGTGGTGCAGTGAATAGAATGCTGGGCCTGGAGTGAGGAAGTCTCATCTTCCCTGATTTCAAATCTGGCCACAGATAGTTACTAGCTATGTGACCCTGGGTGAGTCAATTGACGCTGTTTGCCTTAGTTACTCAGCAGTTAAATGAGCTGGAGAAGGAAGTGGCAACTTGCTCCTATATCTTTGCCAAGGAAGCCACAAATGGGGTCACAGAGAATTGGACACTACTGAAACACACACACACACACACACACACACAAAATGTATGTTGGGAATCAAACATTGATGAAATCACATCCTGAAGAAAATGTGACTTGGTCTTAAGCATTGCTATTAAAAGAGGGAACAAAGCTTTTTCTATCTTAAAGAAAAGTATAGACCTGGATTTATTGGGTATCAGTTTTACTATTCTCATTTGTGTATTTCCCATCTCCAATGAATAAAAAGCATCAATTAATTGGAGGAATCTATATTTTGCTCTGCCTTTGGGGTTCAAGGCATTTACAATGAACAGAGTCTGATTGAGAAATGGTATGCTGGCTTTTTTTTTTATTTTTATAGCTTCTCATTTTAAGTTGGTCAGCCACCGTTTATCAATTTTCTTAGCTTTTGTCTTGGCAATGCTTGCCAAGCTTTTAGTTTTCTGGGGGTTTTTTGTTTCTTTTTTTAAATCAACTCTATAGTATTTTCTAATTTGCCTATTTCTCTTGATTTAAAAATTTTTCTCTTTTGTACTTCTATTCCATTTATTTATTGGTTTTCTAAATTTTTAAAAATTCATATTCACTTATTTACTCTTTCTCTATTTTGTTAATCTATGTTCTATGATTTTTTCTTTTGGCCTGTTTCATACACTTCTTAATATCTTGAAACTTTGACAATTAGGCTTCCATTTTTTTTTTGTCAGGGGGCAAGGCAGGGCAATTGGGGTTAAGTGACTTGTCCAAGGTCACACAGCTAGTGTGTCAAGTGTCTGAGGCTGGATCTGAACTCAGGTCCTCCTGACTCCAGGGCCAGTGCTCTACTCACTGCGCCACCTAGCTGCCCCTAGGCTTTCATCTTAAACGTCATCATCATGGCAGCTGACATTTATATAGAGTCTAATATGTGCTGGACACTGTGCTAAGCATTTTATCTCATTGGATTCTTACAGCAACCCCAGGAGGCAGGTGCTATTATTATCCCCATTTTATAGAAGAGGAGACTGAGGCAAAGAGAGGTTAAGTGACTTGCCCAGGGTCACACAGCTACTAAGTGTCTGAGTCTGGATTTGAATTCAGATCTTCCTGATCTAGGCCTGGCGCTCTATCCAGTCTAATGGCCTACCTGCCAAGATGGCTGCCTGAACAGGAAGTGGGACACCCTCCCACCTATGCCAGTAAAACCCTGAAGCTCTTAGCAGACCATATAATGATCAAGTGATCTGATGAGATTCCATAAAAAATTATTTCTTTCACCCCAGAACTGCACAAAGTCAGCCAAGCTGCCAGTGCAGGGTAGAATCCCAGCTCAACCAGAGAAAGCCAGTCACATATGTAATCAATCAGCAAGGCCCTGTGTTCCAGGTCAGCAAGAGCCCCATGGTGGGAGCTTGGAATCCACTGGAACAACAACAAACCAAGAATAACTCAGTGCCACAGTGCCAGGTCTACAGAGCCCAGGCCCAGAGCATCTCTGTTCTGCAATGGCAGAGAAGGCCTTAAACATAAGGGGCTCTAAATTTCAAAGATCCAGGGGAGCTGAACCAGGAGGTAAAAGTCAAGGCATGAGCACAGGGGCCCAAATAGGGCCAACTACCCCCTTTAAAAATAGCAAGTGACAAAACCCAGCACTGGCACAAAGCTCTAATTGAGAAACTAAAGCTAGAAAGATGAGAAAATCAAAGAAAATACCAACTAATATAAAAAATTAATGCAGCTGTAACTCTGTAAAATCTTTAAAGACCAAAGGAAAAATGGGTTTTCCACCAAGACTGTACAAATGGATGCTGTGCCTGCTACAGCTTCTTGGAGCCACTGGTGGCGAGGGTTGGGTGAGTGGTGGATGGGCAGCCCTGAAAAGAGCTAGGTAAGCCCTCGTACAAGAGGTGCTAGTCGTCCCTGAATAGCCTATGATTACCTCTTAGACATTTGGGGATTCCCCGAACAAATTGTGATATATGAACTTGATGAAAGATAATTGTATCATAAGAAATGATGAAAGAGATGATCTCAGAGAATCCTGGAGAGTATGAACTGATGCGGAATGAAGTGCGCAGAACCAGAACAATTTCTAAAAGGACAGCAACATTGTAAAGAAAAACAACTTGGAAACACTTAAGAATTCTGATCAAAGAAATAGCCATCCATGTTTTCAGAGGACATATGATAAAACATGTTACCCATATCCTGACAGAGAAAAGATAGATAAAAGATACAGAGACATAATTTTTTGGACACGGTCGCTGTGCAGCTTTGTTTTGCTTCACTATGTTAATTTTTACAAATGTCTTTTTCCCCTTCTTTCCCTCAGTTAATGGCAGAGGGGGAAGAGAGTTTAGCAAGAGAGTTTAGCCCCTCCCCTCAAAAAAGATGGACCATTGTAACATTTTTTAAATGTACAGAAAAGGACAAAAACAAATTCAAAAGCACAGACATGAAGGATAGTTTTGAAACTGATATGTAGAAGGTATACAATTTAAAAAACCAGCTTCATATGGAATTCTGTTTTTACGATCTGCTTTGTATATTGAAATGCTTTTTGGTGTTTAAATTCAAGATTTAAAAACAAAGAATATGGGAAGGGCTATGGAAAAGCAAACACACTAATGACACCACTGGACCTGTTGTTTGGTCTAATTCTTCGAGAAAACAATTCGTAATTATCCTAGAAAAGTCACTAAATGGTTCAAACTCTTTTACCCAGAAAGCCCAATACCAGCATTTTGACCCAAGAAGCTCAAAGACGAAGAGAAAGATCCCATATGTGCAAAATAATGATAGCAAAATGTTTTAAAATAGTAAGGAACTAGAAAAAGGTGGATATCTATCAGTTGGCTAATAGCTGAACGGGCACTAGGTGGCTCATTGGGTAGAGTGCAGGGCCTGGAGTCATTTTCCTGAGTTCAGATCAGGCCTCAGATACTTACTAACTGTGTGACCTTAGGCAAGTCACTTAAGCCTGTTTGCCTTAGATTCCTCATGTCTAAAGTGAGCTGGAGAAGAAAATGGCAAGCCACTCCAGTATCCTTACCAAGAAAACCCCAAAGGAAGTCATGAAGAGATGGACACAACTGGAAATGACTGAACAACAACCATAACACATAGGAGTAAGGTTAAGAAAAAACAAACAACTTATATTAATGTAGCATTGATGTCAGGGTGGTAGGGTAGTGTTAGTGAGGAGAGAGGGCTATTCATTCCTTCCTTCTGATCTCCATCTTGGGTGAGTCACTCATCTCTAGCCATTCAGTCGCTTTTCCACTGATCTCAACTCCTCCCCAGAAATGGGATGGTTTTTCTTTGAAACCGAGGGGAGGGGAAGACAATGGAAAGAAAATGATCGAAGCCTTACCTCTCATACTAATAAAACTCAAAGCCCAGAAAGATCTAGGTCCATATTCCTTACCCCCCTCCAATAAATTATGAAATGTGAATAGGTAATTCTCTTTTATTCAGCTTATGTCCCAAGCCAGAATTTTCATATCATTGTAGCAAAATATCTCTTTCTCTCTCTTCTTTCCGTCTCTGTCTCTCCCAGGAATTTCCTGATTGCCTGTTTTCAGTTACACTTCAGTAATGAAACAAAGATTAGAGATGTAATATTTGTTGTTTAGTCATTTCAGTCATGTCCTACTCTTTGCAAACTCATTTGGGATTTTCTTAGCAAAGATACTGGAGTGGTTTGCCATTTCCTTCTCCAGCTCATTTTATAGATGAGGAAACTGAGGTAAACAGGGTTAAGTGACTTGCCCAGGGTCACATGTCTAGTAAATGGCTGAGGCTGAATTTGAACTCAGGTCTTCCTTACTCAGGACCTGGCCCTCTATCATCCACTGAGCCACCTAGCTGCCCATGTAATGGGTAGTAACCATGTTTATTTTAGGGGGTAAAAAACAACAGCTTTTAAAGCAGAAGAAAAACAGAAAACAAAAACAACTCAATGAAGCCAACTCTCAATAAAAGGACATTGAAAGAATAGACATACAACCTCTCCTAAGGAGGAGAGGCAGAGGGAGAAATGCTGGAGAAGCATAAATCACTGCCCTTGATCTGAGCCACACTCAACATCTGTTCTGTATCTCTGGCACGGCACATGGCTCTTGGTGGCTTCTGCTCTGTCTCCCATCTTACTGCTTGTTGGGGCTATTACCCCAGGATACCACCTGCTTTGTCATTTCTCTGGCTTTATACACCAACTCTGTTGCCACTGCTGGTAGAAGAGGCAATAGCTTCTCTTATGTGTTGTCCAAGGATGTATGATCTCACTTGTGTCCAGCTGCCAGTCACCATGGTGGCCACCCCACCTGCTTACCAGGAGCCCTTAAACTGTTATCTTACTGGGACTGGTATAGAAGTATCCCACTCTAGAACTGAAGCAGCAGATGGGATGTTGGTCTAGCTACCATGTCCAAGACTGAAGGAGTGGTTGGACCCTGACCTGGGAACAAAGCCCCAGTCCAAGAACTGAGACTTTGGGAATAGAGAAATGGAGGTAGATGCTTGAGATTTTACAGAGGCAGAATCAATAAGACTTGGTCATTGGATGGGAAAAGTGAAAAATAACCCAAGGGTTATAAAGGTGGGAAGCAGCATGAATGGTGGAGACAGATGAAAGAAAGAGAGAGAGAGAGGGGGAGAGAGAGAGAGAGAGAGAGAGAGAGAGAGAGAGAGAGAGAGAGAGAGAGAGAGAGAGGGAGGGAAGAAGGGAGAGAGGGAGGGAAGAAGGGAGGGAGGAAGGAAGAAAGAAAGAAAGAAAGAAAGGAAAAGGAAAGAAAGAAAGGAAGGAAGGAAGTTAGGAAGGAAGGAAGGAGGGAGGGAGGTGGAAGGAAGAAGGAAGGAAGGATGGAAGAAAGAAAGAAAGAAAGAAAGAGAGAGAAGAAGGGAGGGAGGGAGAGAGGGAGGGAGGGACAAAGGGAGGGAGGGAGGAAGGAAGGAAGAAAGAAAGAAAGGAAGGAAGGAAGGGGAAGGAAAGAGGGAGGGAGGAGGGAGGGAGAGAGAGAGGGAGGGAGGAGGAAGGAAGGAAGAAAGAAAGAGAGAGAGAAGGAGGGAGGGAGGGAGAGAGGGAGGAAGGGAGGGAGGGAGGAAGAAAGAAAGGAAGGAAGGAATGAAGGAAGGAAGGGGAAGGAAGGAGGAAGGGAGGGAGAGAGGGAGAGGAGGAAGGAAGGAAGGAAGAAAGAAAGAAAGAAGGAAAGAGAGAGAGAAAGAGAGAGAGAGGAATGGAGGGAAGAAGGGAGAGAGGAAGGGAGGGATGAAGGGAGGGAGGAAGGGAGGAAGGAAGGAAGAAAGAAAGGAAGGAAGGAAGGAAGTTAGGAAGGAAGGAAGTTAGGAAGGAAGGGGAAGGAAGGAGGAAGGGAGGGAGAGAGGGAGAGGAGGAAGGAAGGAAGAAAAGAGAGAGAGAGAGAGAGAGAGAGAGAGAGAGAGGAGAGGAGAGAGAGAGAGGAAGGGAGGGAGGGAAGAAGGGAGGAAGGGAGGAAGGAAAGAAGAAAGAAAGAAAGAAAGAAAGGAAGAAAGAAAGAAAGGAAGGAAGGAAGGAAGTTAGGAAGGAAGGAAGTTAGGAAGGAAGGGGAAGGAAGGAGGAAGGGAGGGAGAGAGGGAGAGGAGGAAGGAAGGAAGAAAGAAAGAGAGAGAAAGAAAGAGAGAGAGAGGGAGGGAAGGAGAGAGGGAGGAAGGGAGGGAGAAAGAAAGGAAGAAATAAAGAAAGAAAGAAAGAAAGAAAGAAAGAAAGAAAGAAAGAAAGAAAGAAAGAAGGAAAGGAAGGAAGGGAGGAAGAAAAAGGAAGGAAGGAAGGAAGGAAGGAAGAAAGAAAGAAAGAAAGAAAGAAAGAAAGAAAGAAAGAAAGAAAGAAAGAAAGAAAGAAAGAAAGAAAGAAAGAAAGTAAAGAAAGACTGTTGATTTAGGGTGAAAATAACACCTGCCCCCAATGTATTATTTCTGAATTTTTATTTCCCATTGTAAATAAACCCTTAAAATTTACTTTTACTCTGGAAAGGATAAAGTCAGAGAGTAGAAGGCAAAGAGGGAACAGATAACAGAATCATGTATTTAATTATACTAAAAGAGTCAGTAACTGTACATGCCTTTTGACCCAGAAACACCACTACTAGGCATATACCAAAGGAGATTAAAAAAAAGAGGGAAAGCTTAACTAGGAAAACACCCCCCCCAACCCCCCCTACCCCCCCCTTTTCCTATCTATCCCTTTGCCTAGGGTTTAGGGCCAGGGTTGGGAAACCTGGGAACTTGAAGTCACATGGGATGGCCCTTTGACTGAATCCAAACAAGATTTGTTCTGTGAAGTTTGGGTTTATTCAAAGGGCTGAACTTGAGGACCTAGAGGGCCACATGTAGCCTTGAGGTCCCAGGTTTCCCACCCCTGGCCTAGGCCCTAGGCTGTCTCTATACCTGATTAAGCCTTAATCACTTGAATAGGCTTTGCCTCAGTCAAACTGACACCTTTTAAAGACCGAAGCTTGAAAAGGCCATGGTCCCTCACTGCATCCTGGTCCATCTCCAGTTGTGTCTCCCCACTGGACCTAGATGGCTCTAGAGGAGAAACTGAGGCTGGTGACTTTGCACAGCCCTCCCTCAATTAAATCCAATTCACTTGCATGTCATGCCATCACCTTCCTGATGCTGTGGCCCTTTTCGAGAAGGAAGGACAAACAGCAGCAGCTGCAGAAGCAAACAGCTATACCTGCAATGCCCTTCTTTCTCTCCCATCCTTGGAAATCCATAAAAGCTCAGCTAAATGCCACCTTCTCCTCCAAGAATCAATCAACAAATCAATAAGCATTTAATAATACAGCCATCCCACACTCAGCTGCCAAACTGCATTTTCTAAAACCTGACCACATAACCCTCCCTAGCTCAAGGAACTCAAATGGCTCCCTATTACCTTGAGGATCAAATGTAATCTTCTGTACGCCATTTCAAGCTCTTCCTAAGTTGGCTCCTTCCTACCTTTCCAACCTTCTTACACTTCACCCTGCAGTGACAGATATTGGCTTACTTCCCGTTTGTCACACACTTGTTTCCTGTACCTTGTGCCTGGCATGCTTGGCTTCCTCATAGCTTCCTCAGTTTCCTTGTTTTTTTTTCCCCCCAAATTTCAGCTAAATCCTGCCTTCTACAAGAGGCTTTTCCTGGTCCCAGATGCGAATGCCTTCCCCTCTGAAATTATCTTCCAACTGTTCCCTATATTCTCATCTAGTTATTTAAACCTTGTCAACCCTATTACAAGGTGGGCTCCTTCACAGCAGGGACTATTTTTGCCTTTGCTTGTATCCCAGGGCTTAGCACAGTGCCTGACATGTAGATAATCACTTAAGAAGTGTTTGTTGACTGCCTAATAACCACCTAATAATACTGTGTGCAAAAAACAAATAAATAAATAAATTAAATAAAATAAATTAAAAATAATGATACTGTATGCAGAGGACTAGATATATCTAGAGGGAATAAAAGCTGTTATATTTAATATATTTACATTACATAAGTACAGGTGAGTATATTATATATACTATATCTTTTTTTCGAATTTTAATTTTTAGTTTACCACACACAGTTCTACATAATTTTGAGTTCCAGATTTTCTCCCCTCCCTCCCCCCTCCCTCTCCAAGACGGCATGGAATCTCATATAACTACCACGTATAACTTCGCATTGAATTAATTTATACATACACTAGTCAAGTCGTGGAGAAGAATTATGACCAATGGAATTATATATACTATATCTGTAAGATAAAGAGAAATAAAAATATAAATATGGTATAAAAGGAGATGTAGATAAAAATTTGGGTGCTCTGTTTTGTTTGTACATCTTCATGTATTTGCATAACTTTGTGTTGTATTTGTGAATATTCTCCTACCAGACTCTAAACTTCTGAAGAGATCTAGTCTTAAAATCTCAATAAATATTCATTGAACCGAAAATTTCCTCCAGTGACGAGTGGAACATAGAAGTGGTCCATTATCTCCTTTGTCGCTGGTTTCGGAAGATCTGCTTGAAGCTGATAAGATAAAGTTGTTTGTGTTATTGTGAGTTCGAAGCTCCTGGCCACACTTAGGGCTTGAGGCAATCAATCGCAAAGGACTTCTGAGGTCCTGGAGGATCTTCCGAGACTAAAGCAGCAAATCACTCCTACAAATCTCCAACCAACCCGATTTACTCACTTTGGTTTACAAACTCTTCCTGTGTGACTTGGAAGGCGGAAATATTTACACAGAAAAAATGAAAGTCTTTTCTGAGATGGGTTGGGCCCCAATAGAGGTGAATGAATTTAAAACCTTTGTCTGGTAGAGGGAAGTGCCTCCTACTTATCTCGGAGGTCTCTCTAGTTTCTTAATTTTATGACTGGCTTCATTAGCAAACTGACCTTGGAGATAGCTAGCCCTGGGTTCCAATCCTACCTCTGGCACGGGCTATCTGTAAAAAAAAAAAAATAATAAAATATATATATGTGTGTGTGTGTGTGTGTGTGTGTGTGTGTGTGTGTAGCCTTTTCTACCTTCTGCAAAATGTCAATTGTCATATAATCAATCAACAAGCATTTACTAGGTATTTGCCATTTGCCAGATAAGTTGTTAAGCTCAGGGGTTTCCAAAGAAAAGACAATGAACTCTTCTGGTCTTCAAGGAGCTTATAGTTTGTAATGTACCCAGAGATAAACCAGTAGATAAGCAAGAAAGTACAAGATATTTCCAGAGTACAAAGAAGGTAACCTAAGAGACCGAGCCTCCAGCATAATGTAGCTTTTGAGCTGAGCCTCAGAAGGATTCTAAGGGGCAAAGGGTGCAGAGGATGCATTCTAGGCATGGAGCGACAGTCAGTACAAAAGCAAGAAGATGAGACATGAAATTCTGTGTTAAAGAAACAGCAAATAGGCTGGATCACAGAGTTTATGGAGGAGAATGACAATGATAATATTAATATTAATGACAAGCCTGTATATATCACCTTAAGCTTTGCATTGTACTTCACCTATGTTGTCTCATTTATTCCTCTTGACAATCTTGTGAAGTGGGTGCTATTATCATCCCCATTTTACAGCTGAGGAAACAGATAGAGGTAAGTGATCTGTCCAGAGTCACATAGCTAATTAAGTGTCTAAGGCAGGATTTGAACTCAGGTCTTAGATTCATGTCCAGTACTCTATGTACCATACTACCTAGAGTAAAAGAACTGGGAATGTAGGAAGAGGCCAAGTAGGAAGAACTTTAAAAGAGTTAGTATTTGACTTTAGAGGCAATAGGCATCCAGTGGAGTTTATTGAGACACGGAAGTGACATGGTCACACCTGCTCTGCAGAAAATCCCTTTGGTGGCTGAGTAGGGGATGGAGAAGAGTGGGGAGAGACTTGAGACAGGAAGACCAATTAGGATGAATATATAGAAAAGACTGTCTTCTGCTTTTATCTTCTTTTTTAAATCTGTCTTTTTCCAAAGAAACAATTCTTTCTCAGATGCCACTTGACCATACATACCAAGGAAATATTATTAGTCATGGAGTGCCTTTTTCCTCTCTCTCTCTCTTTCTCTCTCTCTCTCTTTGGTGAAAAACATACTCCTGTTTCCTGAAAGGGGAAGACATACTACTCCTGAGAAATTGTCCAGTAGAAATTAAATCCAAGTGCTTCTAGGTAATTGTATTCAAGCAGCTGCTTCAGGGCCATTGGTTGGAAAGGGGCTTTGGGATGAAACCCCAAGCCAGAGAAGGGGTTAACTAAGAAACTGGTTGTTACCAAGCAGAAAACTAGGTAGGGACCTTGAGAGGTCAGTGCCAGAAGCCCATCAGAGGCCAGAGGGACCCTGCCCTCAAGCTTCTGCCTTAAATCCCCAAAAGGGCAGGGCTGGGCCACCTCCCGGAGAGACCTGTTAGAAGTTGACTCAGATCTGAAAGCACCATATCAAGGTTACTTTATACCTATCCAGTGTCCCCAACAGAAACAGGTTCTTTCTGAGAAGGCACTTGGGGAACATAAGAGATTCTTCCAGAAAAAAACAAATTAAAAAAAAATCTAATTTCAGAAGCCAAACCACAAATTTAAAGCTTAGAGACCAATAAGTCTAATGCTCATCTCTCTCAACCCATTTTACTGACAAGAAGATAGGAATACAGAGAGATCAAGTGACTTTCTCCGATTCACACTACTAGTGTCTTACACCACTTCTTCTTTCTTCTAGTCTAACACCCTAACCATCCCATACTGTTCAAGACCTCTTGAGGAGAAACCTCGACCTAAAAGTATACAGGAGATCAGAGGAGACCCTGACATGTCAACCCGAAAATAGCTTGAAAAATACTACTTTATTTCATATAGTTTAAATAGGTTTTTAGATGCATTCTCTTGTACATAGTAATTTCATAAAATTGCATATGTTGTAAACACAATTAAACTAGAAACAAATGCATTTCAGAAATTCTCCTTGTCCTGTAATGGAGGCTTCTAGCCATGGGTTTTGTAAGTCATCTGGGATTTTGAAATGAAAATTGGAGGAAAAAATTCTATTATATTACAATTTCATTTATTTTGACCAGTTATAGTTACAAATAGGTAAGCCAAGTGTGACTGAAAGCACAATACATTAAAAAAACATATTTTATTATATTTTAAAAATTATATTTTAATATCAGTAAAAATCTCATTTTTGCCAACCAACTCAAAAATCTAATTTTTTGAAAAAATCCTATTCAACCTATAAGAAAATTCGTCTCCTAGTTGCAGAAACAAGTCTCGAAATAGGCAAGATCCCAGAAGAACCCAGATCTGGTCCCTTTGGAATTTTAGGAGGGACTGGGGGGAGGAGAGATGATTGCCAGCTTTATTTGTAGCATTTTTGTTTCTGTGGCTAGACAACAGTTTTCACCTTAACCTCCCATCTTTTTTGTTTCTGCAGCTCCTTTGAGCTTAGCCTAACAGTCTGCAATTAGAAGGGAGAGAAGCCTCAGGTTGGTTTGCAAGTGCTATTTAAAAGAAACACTGTCCCTGAGATGGCCAGGGAGCCATTCCCACCCTCCCCCTCCCCAAACCCCCAGCAGAGGCAAGTTAATTGTCCCCTTCCCTTCCCCTATGCATCCTTCTGTCAGGAGGCAGCAAGAATGGGGGAGGGTCATCTGGGGAAAGTGCTATGAGACATGAGTAGAAAGGGCTCCCAGCTTTCCCTCACCTGATCTTAGGGGTGGGTATAATTTTCAACTTTGAAACCTGGAACAAAGGTCCCTCCAGAGATCCTTGGGATCTATCATTTTGTCTAATGTCAATGTTGACAAAACCATGCTTGGAACTGAAGGGTGGTGGTTGTTGCATTGTGTGGGGTTTTTTGGGGGGGGCGGCAAGGAAGAGGGTCAGGGGTTGCTAGTTTCTCTATCATATTGAGCAAGCTGGGACCAGGAAAGCAGAACTGAGGAACGGAGGGTAGCAAGAGACCCTTCTGGAGAGGGAGCTGCCCCAGTTCCTTTGAGATCCAGACTGACCCTCTGCAATAAACTCAGGAGCTCTGGTTTGTGAGGAAGCTAGCACCTCTTCCTTCTCCTTTGAGTTGTATGTAAAAGGATAGTCAGACCAGTTTCCTTTCCTCAGCTTTGCAGATACAACTAAAAGTGGTTAAAAAAAAAAACACTCTAAGACAGGAGCATGCATTACCTTGTTCAGAGACCTAGTGTTGTGAGAGTCTCTGAAAATCCTGCTGAGGATTTGATATGTATCAAAGAGATAGGATCTCTGAGCCCCAGGATGGAGCTCTCTTCTCCACCTCCTTTACCTAGCCCTAGGAGCCAGGACGGTCCATAGTTGAATTATTCCCTAACCCAGAGTCCTTCGAGGTATTTAAGTGGGTGCTGAATGATAATACAGCTCTTGATTGTCACATCCTCTGTCTCTGAGGAAACCCTCTGCCTGAGTCAGACCACATCTGGAATTTTGTGTTCAGTTCTGCATGTCACACTTTATAACAAAATCTTCCAGTAGTTTTACTTTTATCTTTATTTCAATAGTATTATTTTATTTTTCCCAATTACATGTAAAGATAGTTTTTAGCATTCACTTTTATAAAATTCTGAGTTCCAAATTTTTCTTCTTCCTTCCCTTCCCTCACCCCTCCCCAGGATAGCAAGCAATCTGATATAGGTTATACATGTACAATCACGTTAAACACATTTCCACATTAGTTATATTGTGAAAGAATCAGAACAAAAGGGAAAAACCATAAGAAAGAAAAAAATATAGAGAGTCTGCCACAGTTTCAAAAGGACATTGATAAGGCAGAGCAAATTGAGAAAAGGAAGAGCAAGATGAGGACAGTATTTGAAACTATAGCTTAAATGGAGCAGTTAAAGAGCCAGAGAATTTAACCTTGAGAAGAAACAATTTTGGGGAAAGACATAATTGTTCTTCTGAAACATTTGAAGGACAATTACGGGACCATGAAACTTGTTTGGTTGGTCCCTAGAGGAGCAGTGGGTGAGAGTTGCAAGGAAAGTGATTTCAATTCATTAGAAGAAAAGACTTTTTCATTAAAGTTGTACAAAAATGGAATGAGCAGCCTCGGGAAGTAATGCGCTCTCCTTCACTAGGAACAACCACCCGTTTGTCAGAGAAAGCATAGACTTGCAGGCATTCTTAACTTCGGGATATTTTGATAACTATATTTTGTTATAATTGGTTGGTTTCCTTTGCAATTCTATGTATTTGGGGGGGGCACTCAAATAGCACAAAGTTTTCTTATACTGGAGTAGGTCCAGACTGCCCAGACTTCCCCAGACTGCCCAAAGGGTCGATGACACCGAAAAGGTTAAGAACTTTTGCTCCGGAGGGTTTTCCTTCTTTGGGTATGGGTTGGACTAGATGGCATTGCAAGGTCCCTTCTAACTACGATTCTAAGATTAGATTCCATATACGATAAACCCCAGGCTGGGGATGTTCTGGACAGCCGAGAAGCCCCATGGGTAGCCTGCTGGAGACAGGGCATCCCTCCCAGATGAGTATCCAGCCTCCTGGCCACAGCTATGCTAGGCCGGGGTAATGAGTGGTGCCCCAAAAGGCCGCAGAAGGGCTGCCCTGGGCACTCTATAGGAAATATACAACCCGGTGGTAGGTTGGTTCAAGGAACCTAGAGCTGGACAGCGGCAAAGGCTTTTATCCTTAGCACCGGACTGGAAGTTAGGAAGAACTAGATTCAAATCCCTCCTCAGACACTAGCCGGGCGACTCTGGGTAAGTCACTTAACTGCTCAGAGGCTTAGTCTTCTAGTTAGTGAAAAAGGGATAATAGTATCCTCTCCTCCCGGGTTTGGAGGCTTAAATAGGTTAATTGCTACATAAATGCGAACTATTCTTATTCGTTTCTTTCGTGTTCTTCCGTGACCACAGTCCCCATTACTATTCCCTCTGCCTTTTCTGAATTAAAGCACCGTGAATCGCCCATCGATCACCGCTAATCGGTTATAGAATGAAAATAAATGAAAATAAGCCAGACTTTGGATGCTTTATACTCTGCCCCTCCCCCCTTGCTCACTTTTCTTTTTTCACTTCCTTTTCTTTTCCTTACTTCTCTTCCTTTACCTTATCACCTCTTTTTCCTTCCTCTTATTCCTTCCTTTCTCCTTCTCCTCTTTTCTCTTATCCCTTCCTTTCTCCGTTCTCTTCATTCTTAGCTCTTTTCTCCCCTTCCCTTCCTTGCCTCCTTCCCCTTTTCCCCCACCTTTCCTCTTGTTCTTCCCTACTTCGCCGGACCTCCCGCCTCCAACAATCCGACCCCTGCCTCCTGCCTTTCCATTCAGGATGGTCACATCTACCTCTGGCTCCCAACTGGCGGTTGGGGAATCCACACTTGGCTTTTTAGAGGATAGAACTGATCCTAGGCTTCAGAAAGGGACTCTCCTGGTGAATTAGACATCACAGATTGCTGGAGACGTCCAGTTTCGTTGGATGCTGTGGGTTTTGTTTTGTTTCGTTTTGTGTTTGAGCTTTTTCCTTGGGCAAACGACCCTGAAGGTGGGCTTCTCTGCCGGTTTGTTCCAACTGGAGGAAAAGAAAAGGGACTAGCAGGTCCTAAACGAAAACTACCTGGATTGTGGGGAAGCAGACAGTCGAGATAGAAAAAAAAGCGCCTCACTCTTTAAAAAACACCTCTTTAGTGAAAAAAAAATACCTGTCCCCATTTCTCCTAACGACTGAGGGATCGCTGGTTCTGACCAGCTTGGGCTGCATGATTTGGTTAACAAGCTTGTGGGGTTGGTGAGCTCAAGAAGGCGCAATTTTTTTTCTATAAATTTTTAGTAAGGGGAGATAAAGAGGCCAGAAAAGGATAAAGGAGGAGGAGGAGAGGAGAGGAGAGGAGAGGAGAGAGAGAGAGAGAGAGAGAGAGAGAGAGAGAGAGAGAGAGAGAGAGAGAGAGAGAGAGAGAGAGAGAGAGAGAATCGATAGTATTTTCCCAAAATCTCCGATTTGGTTAGCCTGATTTCTATTGAAGGTATTCTTAGAGTATGGTGTGTTCTGTAAACTTCCTCTTGTCTTTCCTTGTTGTAACTAAATGTCCACTTTCATCTATTTATTATCAGTCTACATAGAGGTATCTTATGAGACAAATAGAAAGTGCATACACCAGTGTGCGGTCTGGTAAAACAGGCTCTCAGGCCAGATCCTCCTCCCCTTCGGTCTGCAGGTACTTGGCAGCAATATAGCAATAATATGTTAAGTGAGCTGTTCCCCAGTGGCTCAGAGGATGAGTAGAACTCTGGCCAATAGCTACTGCTGGGGGTGGGGAGAGATAGGCCTCTGGACTTGCATGGATAACAGTCCAATTCCCCACCCCCACCCCTTCATTCCTTTCCCTCTCCCCCTTTCATCACCCCACTCCCAACTCTGCCTGTCTTTTTCACACCATCTGCTTTGGTTTGTCCTCCAAACCGGACGGGCCAAAGTCAAGCAAACAACGGGTGTCTGGCAATAGCAAAAGTAGCTTCGAAAACGGTTTCTCCAGACGGATGTAATCCTCCACAGAGGCTCTCTGGCCCTAGAGAACATCGAGAATTGATGCTTCACACTGAAACCTGCAAGTTTTTTTTTTAGTGAGTAGCAGAAGAGCTTTAGCCCAGGGCATAGCTGGAGCCCACGACAGGCCTTGGACCAGAGTGAGCCCTTCCCACCAAAGGGCTGGGACCCAGGAAGGATGAGGCAGTATTGTTCTGTACTAAAGATACTATTCTGTGGATGTGTGGCTTATGTGTGTACTCCTGTGTGAAGGCTAGGTTGAGCCTGGGGGAATTATGGTCCATGCAACTCAGGAAGAAAACCTACCTTCCTACAGAGAGGTGATTGAAACAAGTTTGGGGGGAGTGGGGGAGGACATGACCTATTCGGGAATTTGTTTTTCTTGACTAAATATATTTGGTATCAGCGTTTTTTATTTTTCTTGCTTTCCCAAGGAGGGAGAGAGGTGGAAGTGAGAGAAGAGGAATCTTCATTTAGGGGGGGAAAAGTGGCTTGTGTAATCGTATGTGTTATGTGTGTGTACACCGCACAATTTATTAAATGCTAGTGCCTTGCATGTGTCAGGTGTTTGCAATAAATGTCCGGTTGCAGTATTTGCTGGTTTTGTGTAAGGTTTTCAACACTTCCTCAACTCCCTTACTGGGAGTTTTTTGCTGGAAGTCTAATCCTTAAGTAAGACGGAGCATATTTTAGGTTCAGGGGTTGTGTGTGTGTGTGGTAGTAGTGGGGAAAAGGACTAATCTCTGATCCTTTGGTGAAGAAGTTGGAAACAGATCAGGAGGAGGAAACAGATGCCCTCTTGGCCTGACCTCATGTTCTTTAACTCCAGAGTCACGACCCTGCTTGGTTTCCTTTATTAGGTCCATTGATCCTGCCCATTAGATCAGATCCACTGCATTGAAAGCGTTTACATGCCTCAGCCTTCCTTAACTTTGTTTGGTGTTCATTAAAAAAGCATCCTTTTAGAACAAGTTGTCTGGGGATTGTGCCGAATTGAGGGAAAGGAAGAAGTAAGGAAATTAGTGCGGTGGAAAAGGGAATAGCCGCTTCCTCAGCTCCTGTGGCCCTGCTGGCTCAGCCTCATTCAGAATGGTCCCATCCTTCCCCTCCCGCTTCCTCACCCCTTTGCACTGCCATTGCCTAGCATGGGTCCCCATACTGTTGCGACCCTACACACACCTTGTCCCAATCTGAGGGAGTTCCCTGGGCACTTCTGGAATGGGGCTGTGCCTGAAGATAAAGGATGGCGAAGGAATAAGCATATTACTAACCATTATGTGCCAGGCATTGTGCTAAGGGCTTTACACGTTGTCTCACTTGATGCTACGAAGGATCAGAGCTCTTCGAACAGTCTCCAGAGGTGCAAGGGAAACAATGGAGTTAGAACTCCCAAGTCTTTTTTTTTTTAAACCCTGTTAACTCAATTTCTCCTTCACTTTACCTGGCTCCGGTTTTCTCCCGGGAGTTAGTGGGGCCTGGAATCCCGCTGTGGGCACTTTAACAGGTGTCAGTGGAACTGAGACTTAGGAATTACCCCCAGACCTGCTAGGATCAAGCGGGGCACTCACTTTGCAGAGTCTGGATATTTTCCCCTCAGTTATCGCCGACCCGCCTCATGACCTTCCATTTCTTTTCGCCCCTGACCCTTAGCCATTTCCTTTGTTGTGGAGTCTTCCGGCTAGAGTCTGATGCTAACCTCAGGGCCTCCGATGCCCCAGGTCCCGTTAGCCCTATCCCCTAAGCTTGGGAGTTCAAAGCCTCCCCTCCCCCAGCTCTCAGGTTCTGCCCCAGGACTGACCTTTGTACGCGTTTCGGAGTGCGTGGTGGGAGAGAGGCGCGGAGAAGGGGGAGGGAATCTGATATTGACCTGTTGTGGGGTCTGTGTTTGGGGTGGGAGGTCCAAAAGAAAGCCCCAATCAGGAAGGACCCTGAATTTGGCTGCTTTGGTTTTTTTAAACAAGTTGTAAACTAGATCCAAAGTTCTCCCGGCCAGCTCAGGTGGGAAAAGAGATATAAAGAACCTAGGTGTGTCTCTTGTCCTACACTACCTTCTAGAGATTTACTTCCCTAGATTGGGAAAGGGGATGCTCCTTACAGCACCACCCCTTGACTGGCTTTGGTCTCTACTCTCTCGCAGATTTCCTAGAAATCTCCTGTCCCCAAGGACTGCAGACTCACCTCTCTCCACCCCCCAACTTCGCACCTTTGCCCTGGGTATGGCCGTATCTTTGGCTGGTGAGCTGGGGCCCCAAGAAAAGCTGTACGCAGAGGAGAGCCTCCGGAGCAACCCTGCCCACGTGGCCGGCTACTACACTCCTCTCCTGCCCCACAGCCTGTATGGGGACAGTCTGGCCAGTTCGCCTCCGGGCAGCTCTCCCATCAGCACTTCCCCGGAGTTTTTCCATCAACTCAAGACTTTGGGAAGACCAGTGATAAACTCCACGGCGCTGTCCCACTTCGGCTACAACGGCATGCCCACTTTCCTGAACCACGGTGCGACCCTGCCGAGAGAGCCTTTCTATAACTTGCCTCCAGGATCCTTGCCCTTCTTTGGCAGTGTGTCCCCAGAGGAAGGCCATCCACCTTTCCCCAAAGAGGGGCTGCTTCCTGTGGACAGCAGCGGCGTTGGCGGTGGCAGCGGCAGTAACAAAGATTGTCAGAACGGCAGCCACAGCCTCAGCCTCATCCTTCCGCTGGCGGAGACCTCTGTCACCTGGCCGACCAAGCTCTCATCACCCAAGATCTCTCCGCAGTGGCTTACCGGCCCCGCGCCCAACCGCTTCTTTCCTTACTCCCCCCGGAAGAGGCGCCAGCTAGATGCGGGCCCTACCTCCCAGAGCGCAGTGCCGGAGGGCCCGCGGCAGTACCACTTTACCGAGGAGGAGTTGCGCCTAGTCCTGTATGGGGCTATCCGATCCCAGCAGCAGCCCACTAGATTGCGCTGCGCTATCTCCGGACTCCGGGTACCGGAGGACGGCTCAGGTAAGGCCGGAGAGGACTGAGCGAATTTTGAGGGTTGGGCTGAACTGACCGGGAAGGATCGGTGGAAGCTGGAGCCACAGGAGGAGGAGGGATGGAGGCATCTAGGGGCATCTGGAGAAATTTTATCTCTGAACTTAAGAGACACAGAGGGAAGTGGAAGGGGGAGGCGAGGAGGTAATCTTTGCAATGATCTATCTAGGCAATCTAGGCGTTGGTCAGGCAGTCAATGAAAAGTCGGGAAATGAGTGTCTTGAAAGAATTGCAAGGATGCCAGTGTCACTGGATCTCAGAATACTTGGGGGGGGAGCTAAAGGGGGGGGTCGTGAAGGGTCTAAGAAGATTGGAAAAATGTTATGTGGAGAAGGCATCAATTTAAAAATGTCTCTGAATGACAGATAAAATTTTATATTTGATCCCGAAGGTAATACGGAGCCATGTTTCGACCTTGATGCATTCCCCGCCTTTCTACTCAAAGAAAGGAGGTGCATTTTTTCCTAAGCACAGACAGGTCTTGGCTTTACCCATCCTGCCCCCCTAAATAAAACTCGAGTTGCCCTATATTACCTCTAGGATCAAATTCAAACTCCTCTGTTTGGCATTTAAACAACTTTGCCCTTTCCTACTTTTCCAGGCATGTTACACTTTTCTCCACATAATTCTGACTCTGTCATTCAGTGACACTGGTCGCCTTTAGCAGTTCTTTGAACAGTGAACTCCTATATCCCAATTTCATGCCTTTTTATCGGCTATCCCTTCAAGCCTAAGAATGCTCTTTCTCCTGCCTTCCTAGTTCAAATGCCACTTTCTGCAGAAAGTTTTTTTTTCCCTTGGTGTTCCCCCTCTTTCCCTGCTTACTCACACACCCCGACACCTAGTGCGTTCCCTCAGAGGTTACGTTCAATTTAAACAGCTTTTATTTAGTACGGTCGTAGTATTAGCGGGTTGTTTCCCCAATTATAATGAACTCCTTGAGGCTAGGGACTGAAGTTTTGCCTTTCTTTGTGCACAAAGCTGCTCACCGAAGAGTAAGTGCTTATTAAAATGTTAGTTGAATAACTGACCCTCCTGCCTAAAATGGTCTCCCTGATCTCTGCTTCTTGGCTTCCCTGGCTTTCTTCAAAGCGTAACTAAAATCCTGCTTTCTACAGGAAGGCCGATGCCTCTTAATTCTAGTGCTTTAAAAAAAAAAAAAAAGATAATTTCCAATTTATCCTATATATAGTGTGTTCACAGTTATTTGCATCTTTTCTCCGACATTAGAATAAGAGTTCCTTGAGATCAGGGAGTCTTTTGACTTTCTTTGTTATCCCCAGAGCTTAGTTAGCACAAATGCTAGGCACATAGTAGGGCTGCAGTCCATACACATTGAATTTTCTTAAATCTTCCCTGCTGGCTAACTGAATCATAATTATGCAGCATTCTTTTTTTGTTTTTTTCCATTCTTACTCTTTACATTAAATAACAATTTAAAAATTAAAAATGTAAAAAGAGAAGGCATAGGTACATAGTTAGACCACATATTAAACATTTCTTATATAGGGGCTAATTTGACCCCACCTAGGACCTCCAATGTAAGTGTAGGCTTAGGAGACTGTGAAGGTTTTGGTGATGTATATATGAGTGTATATGGGTGAGGGGGTGGAGATTGTACAAGCTAAGTGGATTTATTGGTATAGAAAATTATTCTGTGGGAATGGATTCTTCTGCTATTAGTGCACTGTCCCCAGGTTGAGATCCCTGGATCTTCTGAAGCACTTTAAGGTGTAGTACTCCCATGGGCACTTGGTAGCAGCCACATATAGAAAACTTCCCTGCTTAGCCCTTCCAAGACCCAAAGGGGAAAATAGAAGCATTTCTGTGTCTTGGAGGAATGTTTGGGTGAAAGATAATTGGCCTACTTTGTAATCCAATGCATGTTATGCATTTAAAAACATTGTTCTGAGGCTTCCCCAGACTGCCAGAGGGGGCTATAAGAAAATAAGAAGCCCTGACCTATAGTGTTGGCCTCAGAGCCTTGTCTCCTTCCTCTTAACCTAACTTTCCTCAGATCTTTTATGAAAGCATGCATGTTTTGCAGGGTCAGAATCAGTGATTCAATCTCTCGATAAAGACTCCTTGAAGTTACCTGAAGGTAAGTAGAACTCTGGGGCTATGACAAACTTTCCCTGAAGCCAGGGGCACTTCCGACCCTTCCTCCTCCCCATTCCCTTGGGTCATCAAAGTTGCATTTTCTTCCTATCAACTTTTCCTTCCACCTTGGGTTTCTCCTTCAGGTCTGTGTGTACTGAAGACCATGTGTGGTGATGTCCCTCAATTTGGTGTATTCTGCAGCAACCTTGTTCCCAAGGGGGTTAGATTCGGGCCCTTTCTAGGTAAAGTGGTCAACGCAAGTGAGATCAAGACCTATGGTGACAATTCCCTGATGTGGGAGGTAAATCAATCATTTCCTTTGACTGGCCACTGTGGGGAAGGGGGAGGTTGTTTGAGGGAGGGAAGAGAAGGGGGCAGTAAGGGGAAAATTAAGGGAGGGGATCCTCTAGAGACCCAGAAGGAGAACCTTCTGGGGAGATTTACATATGCACATACCTAGTAATCTGTTGTCTGGACTGTGCCTTTTATGAAACTGTTCTGGGAATTGACCTATACCCATTCCCATGAGTGCATATGAAAAACACTCAGCTAAGAGTAAATTAGCAGATAATAATGAAACTCGTTTATGTAGTTTTAAAAGTATGCAAAGGAGGAAAAAGTCAGTAATGTATAGATCCCTTAGTACAAGAGTTGATAATGGTAATAAGTAGTATTTAAACCATGCTTTAAGATTTATAAAGCACTTTACAAACAGTATCTCTCCGTTTATTCTCACAAACAAACCTGGACGTAGGTTGCTATTAGTCACATTTTTCAGATGATAAAACTCAGGCAGAGAGAGGTTAAGTGACTTGCCCAGAGGTCACACAGCCACTAAATGTCCTGAGGCAGGATTAGAACTCAGATCTTTCTGACTCAAGGTCTAACACTGTGCCACCTAGCTGTATAGTTACTATTTATAGACAGAAGTAGGTTTGGAGAATTTAAGTGATTGACTCAGTCTCATCACCAAAATGTTGACTAATGGGTGACAGATTTTGGTGGGGAAGGGCTATAGTACCCAGAAAGACTACAATACCTGGAAGTATATAGTATACATGTGTAGTTGTATGTTATGTTATAATGTATTACATATCACTTGATTTACTATATATGGGAATTTATATTCGTATATCCCCATTTTATGAACTATCTTGAAAACTGATTAAGGAATACATTATGTATAAAGGCATAGTATTTATATATTAGATAAATACATTATTATCTGTGCATTAAAGATCTGAGTAGACACATATGTTAATCATCTCTTTATACCCTCCTCTTTTCCCCCCAACCCCCTTTTTTCCAGGCCTGTATTTCCCTGTCTTGCCCAGGCTGGAAGTTCAGTGGTTATTCATAGGCTTGATTCCTACTAACTCTGTTTTAGACCTGACTCCATTTGCCCTTCCTTGGGCATCCTGTTGGCCCACTGACTGACCCTAAGGTGCTTACCTTACTGGTGTAGAAGTCAGTGCAGATACCCAATTGGCTTTAGGCTTCTTGCAGTTCGTAACCCTGGAGCTCGAGGTATCTACTGCCTCAGCTTCCCCCAGTAGCAGTGATTACAGGCTTGCACCACCTCTTTAACACTTTATACCCCTTTTAACACAAGGTATCTACACCCAGAGAGACAGCCCAACTTAGTGAACGAGAGCCGCAGTCACAAGACCTGGGTTCAAGTCTTGACATATACTTATTTTGTCATCCTGGGCAAGTCACTTAACCTTACAACTACTTAAGACTACAAGATGTTACAGAGCAGGTGCTGACCTGCCTTGGTAGAGGGAATTTCCTTACTGACAGTAATGCCAGTCAACTTTTAAGAAAACCCCAACTCCTTAACTTATCAATCTTCTACTGAAGTCCTGCTGTAGTGACAGGTGACCCTGGGTTTTCAAAAGCCATGTAAGTGAAGTTCAGAGGGCAAACTCTGAAGGGGTCTATCGAGCTCAAAAGCATAAGTCAGCATTTAAGTGTCCCCTGTGCAGCAGGCACTTTGCTAAGTACTAGGGATGCAAAAAATGTTTTCCCTCGATGAACTCACAATTTAATGGATCAGAAATTTTAGAGCTGGAACAGACTTCAGAAGCCACTGAGCTAAAACCTTTCATTTTACAGATAAAGAAACCAAGCCCCAGACATTCAGAGTAACTGATTTTCCCAAAGTAACAGCAGGAGGAAGTGCATTTTTTTAATTAAAGGAGCTTTTATTAAGAGATAAAATGATATCTACTCAGATCCTTTATGCATATATATGTTTAACATGGGGGAAGCACAATGGCACAATAGAAGGAATATTGAATTTGGGGGATTCTGGACCTGAGGTTGCATCTAGTCTTTGCCACTTACTAACTTTCTGAGGCTTAGTTTCTTCATCAGTAAAATTAAGACCCTTGAAGTACTTCCATGAGTAGAAGAATTGCATTTCTAGAAATAACTGCAGGTTCTGGTGCATATTTTGGGTCATCACTACGCCTAGGTTCTTAGTATATTAAGCTCCTGGAAGACACGGACAGCTTTTCCTTTCTGTGTGTCCCCAGCACTTAGTAGAGCATCTAGGACATAGAAAAGTCTTAATAAATGCTCATCGACTGAGTCTATCTCACCTGTCACAGTGTCTTATGCATATACACTAGGTTTCCTTTGAATGGAAAAAACTGTATTTGAACGTCACTGTACTAATGGGGCTGGGAAAGAGAAGAATAGTAGGATCTTAGTTCTAAACTGGAAAATCTTACAGGTCATTTAATCCAAACCCCTCACTTGGGAACAATACATAAAAACAGATGGAAGAAATTCCTTTTCCCTACAGAGTTCTCATTCATTTCTTCTTCCTTGCTCTCCACTGCCCCACTTATCTGGTTTAGATCTTTGAAGATGGCCATTTGAGTCACTTCATAGATGGAAAAGGAGCCAGTGGGAATTGGATGTCTTTAGTCAACTGCGCCCGTTTTCCAGAAGAACAGAACCTATCAGCAGTCCAGTGTCAAGGCCAAATATTTTACGAGAGCTGCAAAGAAATCCTCCCCAACCAGGAGCTGCTGGTGTGGTATGGAGACTGCTACCAACAGTTCCTGGGTATCCCTGTGAATTTGAAAGTTGTGGACAAAGGGAAGCAGCAGCTTGAGCCTCCAGAAGGTAAGTTCCCTACCCCCACCCCTATTCAGCCTCCTGCAGGTTGCATTTTCCTTAAAAAGCAGTAGGAGCACAAGATGTGGAAATACAATGGACCTCAGTCTAGCCTATGAGTTCTTAACCTTTTGTGTCATGAACCCCTTTGGCAGTCTGGTGCCACTGGATGGCAGAAAGTGAGGGGTATGGAAGAGTTTTTCTAACCTTCATTTACATAAGCATAGACATCCTGTGGTGAGGAAGGTGTATTGCCTAGTTAATGTCTTTCCTCCTCCATCTAAGGCTTTCCTCTCCAGCTGGCTAGGCATGCTGAGGGTAAAGATAGTGAAGCCTTAGACCAGGGTGTCTGGTTTTGTTTAGGGGAATGAAGGTGAGGTGCACTTAATGTAATTGAAATAGGCCTGAGTTGAATGACTGGAGTCATTGCAAATAGGACACTTGGGAGGGGTTGGCACCTAGAGAGGGAAGGAAAAGAGCTGGCAGGGTAGGCTAAGAAGCTGTAATGTAAAATTCAAGAGAATTGAGCAAAGAGATTCACTAGTGCGTCCATTAATTTTTAATCAATCAACCAGCCAACATTTATGAAGCATATACTATATGTCAGGCACTGTGCTTATAAATGCAAAGTATGAAACAATCCTTACCATCAAGGAGCTTACATTCTACCAAGAGAAGCAACAAGAATTTATATGGCATCTTTTTAACATTAGAAATTAAAAAAAAATTTAAGCACTTATCTTATTATTTATTTTGAGCATCTTTTTAAATTTTGAGTTCCAAATTCTTTCCTTCCCTCCCAACTATCTCCCTTGCCCACTGAGAAGGCAAGCAATAGGATATCAATTATACCTGTGAAATCATGCAAAACTATTTCCAAATTAGCTTGTATGGCAATTTTTCAATGAGCTCCAAGTTTCATTTGTACTATTACTGAATATTATGTCATTGGTATTTTTTTCTTCGTCCATTTTCACTCCCACCAATAAGTGTTCTTTTTCCCATTCTTCATCGACCTTAAATTTTATTGTAGTTTGGCAGTTTGGTCTGAAAAGATTGCTGACCCCTCCCTGCCAGGTCGCCCTTCCCATTGCCCCAGGGAGCAGGAAGGCTTTTTCTTCTTTGGAGCAAATTCCAGCTTGGAGCAAAATGCTCCCAGCAGGGACCCAGGGAAGAGTGCCACCTCATTGAAAGTGCTAGACTCTCCACTCTGATGGAAAAAAAAAGCTAAGCATAAATTTTGTGATTCTCTTCTCTTGTCATTTATCAAGTAGCTCCTTTATTTCCTTAGCCACCTGTTAAAAATGCCAGAGCTCTGTTGTCAATTCATAATGACCTTCCCTGCATCCCTGGAGAAGGCTTTCAATTGGGATTCCTGAATATCCTAGATTCATTCATGGGGTTTTCTTCCCCACCCCCAACCCCATCCCCTTTCTCTTACTTTCTTCATTTAGTTATTTATTTTATTCTGATCTTAAGAAATAAAATGAGCATTTCCATAACATAGTAGAATAGAAAAAAAGATTCACCATGAAACTGCAAATTTATTATTTACAGCTTACTCTTCCTTTTAAATACATAATACAGTTAGGTAACTTTCAAGAACATGGAACATATTCTCTTACTTTCTGTCATCCCAGGGACTGATTTCTTTTCTTTTCTTTTTTTGGAGGGGGGAAGGCAGGGCAATTGGGATTAAGTGACTTGCCCAAGGTTACACAGCTAGTAAGTGTGTCAAGTGTCTGAGGCTGGTCAAGGACTGATTTGTTAAAGACTAAAATCCCATTATCCTTTAGGGGAGAGAGAAAGGTGTAACTGACTACCATTTTTAGGATGATCCCCTGTTAGGTGTCCTCATTCCTGATCTTTTGACTGCTACCATTTGCTCTGAGACCTTGGATTGCTTGGCCTCATAATTCCTTCTCTATAAAAACCGAGGTTTATGGTTGTGACCTGCTTCATTCCATGTAGTTGAGTTGTCAGCCTGTGGAGTGACAGCCTCTGATCTTGGTGGGGTTTTTTTGTTTGTTTTTTGTTTTTGGACAGAGTCTGGAGAAAGTCACAAATGTGAAAGGTGTGGCAAAGTGTTTGCCTACAAATATTACAGAGACAAGCACCTCAAGTATACTCGATGTGTGGACCAAGGGGACCGTAAATTCCCCTGTAACCTGTGCAGTCGGTCCTTTGAGAAGCGGGACAGGCTCCGGATCCACATCCTACACGTCCATGAAAAGCACCGACCTCACAAGGTAAGAGAGGTGGCCTACTCTTGGCAGGGGGTGGTTTAAGTCCTCTAACCTGATGATGGTCCAATGAACTGTGTCCCTCTTCTCCACTAATAGTCCCCTCCTCCTCCAGCCACTTTTCTTCCTTTGGTATTCCATTCTTTCTTTACACTCCTTTATTCATCCTTTCCTTGCTCCCTACCATCGTTCTGTGCTCCTTAAACCGCAGCTCTCCTCTGTCCTCCCTCCAGACTCAGTTGACTGCTCTGGCATGAGAACCAAGTGGGAGGGGAGGAATTTGAAATCATGGGAAGAACTTTAAAGATGAAGACCCTCATTTTGACAGATGTGGAAAATAATAAATGATTTGGTCAGGGATTTACAAGGCAAATTACTGGCTAAACTGCAAACCGGAGCCCCACTCCTCCCCTCCTTTCCTAATTTGATGCTCTTCTTGGCCAGGAAAGGAGGGTGTAATTCAGGGCAGAGGGAGCAGGGGGAGCAGCTTCTGAAGTTGCTGGAGGAAGAACATTGGAAGGAGAAAGGAATCAGGCAATCCACAAACATTTGTTAAGCTCTGACCAAGGGTCAGACTCCACCCTAAGTGCTAGGGATACACAGAAAGGCAAAAAATGTCCCGCCCCCAAAGAGGTGAGAACCCTCCTCTGTCTCCTCTAGGACCTCTCTCTTTCAATAAGCCTTCATTAGGGTGTTTGGGGTGTTTAGGGAGGGCTGGCATCTCTGGTGTGAGGGTTTCCTGAGCCCTTTTCAAGGCTGCTTATCCACCTTTGGTATCTACCTGTCACTCAACTTTAGCAGCTGACCTAAACCAGATTGATGGTAACCCATGAGCTTCAAACTCATTGATGAGTAAGGGGGATGCCTACCTCAAGCAATGTGAAGACTTCCCCTGGTGGAATGGGTGGATAAGAAGCATTTGTTCCAATAGCCAAGAAGGCAGTTGCTGTGGAGTGCTTAGAGCTTGGTCAGCTATAGAAGAAGACAAAGTCATCCACTGTATCCTAGGCCTTCAATGGTTTTCTTGACTTTTGTCTTGCCACTAGAGTCTGAAAGAGAATGAGGCTGATGATTTTGTGCAACACTGCCTCACTTAAATCCAATTCACGTGCAAGTCATGACATCACCTATTATATCATTGGTCCTCTTTGAAAATGAAAGATGAACAATATTAGGTGTTAAAACTCTGGTGAGATTAATCCTTGAAAGTCCTCAAACCTAGAGAAAGCATTAAACTGCTGAGATGAGAAGATCAGATCTTAATCTCAAATCATTTTAAAACTGTAGAATTTAGGAGATTTTAGAAGATCCCTATTTGGATCCCCTAATTTTAAACAAATAGGGAAACTGAGGTTCGAAGAGTTTAATCTAACTTACTATCTCCTTCATGAAATCTTTCTTACCCCCCTGCTGAAAGTGAGCTCTCCTTTAATTTCTCCTAACACTTGGGTCCCCTCTTTTACACTGCTTACATTCCATCTTATATTACAATTATTTGTATACATGCCTGCAATCCACCGACCCCCATTATGGTGTGTGCTCCATGAGGGCAGAAATCACGGTATCCTTAGGTAGCTTCTAGCAGGGTAGCTGAAATACAAGTGCCCAAGGTTGCATAGCAGGTTAGAGGCAGTGCTAAGGTTAGAACTCAGGTTTCCAGTGCTCTTTTCTGTTAAAATATATACTGACTGCCACACATAGCCTGGGGCTGGAGGGAGGAGAAGGAGAGGAATGGGGAGGGTAAGGAGGGAAAGGAAGGGAAGAAAAGAAAGGAGGGAAAGGAAGAAAAGGAAGAGCTCAGACAGCAAGTAATTTAGCTAACGTGTATAGTTTTGTGTTAAAATGTATTTAAGATGGGTGACTCTTGGATAAGAGTCAAATGAACTAATGATAATTACTCCACTTTCAGTAGAATCTAAAGGCAGTGATTGTTTAATTTTTTCTTTGTATCGTCCATGCCCGTCACACAGAAGGTGCTTCATAAATGTGTGCTAATTGATCGATTGAAGGTACTAGATAGGCAGGCAAAGAAAGCTTGTGATGTGTGGAGCAAGTACCAATACCAATAATGGGATTACAGATCCAAGTAATAAGTCAGCCTAATATAGCATTTATTATTTTCCCTTGAAAAACCTTGTGAATCACAAGTAATGACAGCAGGTGCAATTCAGAACTCATTAATCTGCTCTCAATTAGAAGGTCATTCTTAAACTACAATGAATTTATGCCGTGGCCATAAATCCAACTTTTCTATTGATCCTAACATGGCGGGGGGGGGGGGTGGTCTGGAAAAGGTTAAGAATGTGAAAGGTTTGTAGCTATGAGTTGGCCTACAAATATTCTGGAGATCAGCACTGAAATGAAGCTCATAATTCTCAGGCCTTACTTCATCTCTTTTTTAACAGTTCTCCTTAGACATGGACCTTATTTTGAAATGTACTGCTTTGGGTCTGGCGATGTGTTAATGGGCTATGTATATCCTTGACTAATTGTGACCCTTCTGTTCCCAGTGTTCCATGTGTGGAAAGAGCTTCTCGCAGTCCTCTAGCCTCAACAAGCACATGAGGGTCCACTCTGGAGAGAGGCCGTACAAGTGTGTCTACTGTAACAAGGTAAATGGAAGCTGCCTCCAAGAGAGCACAACTGCTCTGTAGCTAAAATTAGATTGATGATGAATCTGTCTCTGTGGTGCTTACAGTTCATAGGTTTGTAGCTTTAGATCTGGAAGAGACCTTAGTGACCATCTCCTAAAAACCTCATTTCACAGATGAGTAAATTGAGACAGAGAGGTTAAGTGACTTAGTCAAAGTCACACAGCAGTAAGGGTTTAAGGGGAGGGAGAGAGATTTAAATACAAGTTTTCTGGACTCTTGAGTGCAATGCCCTATTCACTATACCACACTATCTCTCCTAGAGATGCTCATTCATTTCAGCTTTGTCTTTTTTTTCTTTTTAAATTTATTTATTTTTAGTTTACAACAATCAGTTCCACAAATTTTTGAGTTCCAGACTTTCTCCCCTTCATTCTCCTCCTCCCTCCCCAACCAAGACAGCATGTAATCTGATATAGGTTCTACATATACATTTACGTTAAACATATTTTCACAATAGTCAAGTTGTAAAGAAGAATTATAATCAATGGAATGAATCATGAGGAAGAAGAAACAAAAACAAATAAATAAATAAATAAAATAAAAGAGCACATAGTTTGCTTCGATCTGCCTTCAGATTCCGTAATTCTTTCTCTGGATGTGGATAGCTTTTTCTCTCATGAGTCTTTTGGAGCTGTCTTTGAACCTTGTATTGCTGAGAAGAGCCAAGTCTAGCAAAGGTAGTCATCCCAGATACAATGTTTCTGTAATTGTGTACAATGTTCTCCTGCTGCCGTCACTCAGCATCAGTTCATATAAGTCTTTCCAGTTTATTATGAAGTCTGTCTGCTCCCCATTTCTTATAGCACAATAGTATTCCATTACGTTCATATACCACAACTTGTTTAGCCATTCCCCAATTGATGTGCATCTCCTTGATTTCCGATTCTTTGTTATCACAAAAAGAGCTGCTATAAATATATTTGTACATATGGGTCCTTTTACCATTTGTATTGTCTCTTTGGGATACAGCCCTAGGAGTGGTATTGCTGGGTCAAAGGGTATGCACATTTTTTATAGCTCTTTGGGCATAGTTCCAAATTGCTCTCCAGAATGGTTGGAACAGTTAGTTGTGTCCAATTCTTTGTGACCCCATTTGGGGTTTTCTTGGAAAAGTTTAACTAGAGTGGTTTTCCATTTCCTTTTTCTGCTCATTTTACAGATGAGGAAACTGAGGCAAGCAGGGTTAAGTGACTTGCCCACACAGCTAGTAAGTAACGAAGGCCAGATTTGAACCCAAGTCTTCATGACTCTTGGTCCTGGTCCTGGTACTCTGTCTGCTGCACCACCTAAGTTTCCCAGCTCAGAGAGATATCTATTATGCAAACATCCAAATAAGAGGCTGAGGGAGTCCCCTAAAGACCAATTGGAAAGTTACATTAGTAAAGTAATTAATTCTCTTCCCCATTCTACTCTTTTAAAATTTTGTTCATTCACATATTTAGAAAGTGACAGAATCAATATTGGATTAGCAGAAACTCTGACGTGACAAGTTGCTGCATTTAAATTCGTTTTTAGAAGTTAAGTGTTCACCTAGGGCATTTAGGATGCGGTCTTACAAGAGTAGTAGAGTTCACCAGGACCTATAAGAGTAAAAGGCGTAGTGGTGTTAGAAAGGTATGGATTCAGGTCTAGCCTTTGGTGCCCATAGCTGGGGGACCATAGGCAAGTAAGTTTAGCTTATTGAACCTCTTTAAATGGGGGTAATTCTATCTGGCAGTCTAGAGACGCAAATGCTCTATAAATGTCAGTCAAAAAAGGTGTCATCAATCTCCTTCAAAGCTAAGCTAGACCAGTGAAGTGATTGGTCTGTAGTCACACAACTAGTAACTTGAGTCAGAGCTGGGACATGAGCCCAAGTCCTCTGAAGCCAGAACCATCATTTTTTCTGCTGTGCCATGCTGCTTTTATGGCAAATAGGGATAGGAACGAGGCCTATGACTTCAGATATAAGGGACTTCCTTTATCAATGCTGGTCAATTCCTTCTCAGCTTTAGTCCTTTTAAAAATGTTTGTTCATTCACTTATTAGTATGTACTTTTAGCCATTCATTTTTAATTCTAAATTCCAGGTTCTCTCCCTTCCCCCAACCCATTGAAAAGCTAAGCAATATGGTACCCATTATACATTTGAAATCATACAAAACATAAAACACATTTCCATATTAGCCATGTTATCCTCTAAAAGAAAAAAAAACATGCCTCCGTTGGAGTCTGTCAGTTCTCTCTGGGTATGGATAGCTTTTTTCATCACTAGTCCTTTGGAATTGTTTTGGATCTCATTGCATTGTTCAGAGCAGCAAAGTCTTTCACATTTGACCATAATTACAGTACAATGTTCTCCTGATTCTGTTCATTCACTTCACTTTGCATGATATCAATATTGATATAAAGTCTTTTAAAAAAAATATTCTACCCCCATTACATGGAAAAACAGTATTTTTGTCTCAACATAGCCTATGACTTGGGTTTTATTTTATTTATCCTTAGAGATAAAACAACAATATTGTAGTTCTTTGCAAGCCTTGAAGCATTATAGAAATGTTAGCTATATTATTATGAGGGAGGCAATATGGCAGAGTGGGTAGTGTTGGGCTTTGGGGTCAGGGAGACCTGGGTTTAAATCCTGCCCCAGCTGTTTGCTAGCCGTGTAACCATGGGCAAATTACTTTTTCTCAACTCCACTTTCTTCATCTGTAAAAGGGGGGATAATAATAGCCCCCATCTCACAGTGCTGTTGTTTGGGACCATGTGTATAAAGCACTTTACAAAACTTAGGAATGCTATCTAAATGTAAGCTATTATTAACAAAAGAGAAGGAAAAGGAAACAAAGATTTAAGCACCTACTATGTGCCAGACACTGTGCTAAGGATATCTTTACAACAACCCTGGGAGGTAAGTGCTGTTATTGTCCCCATCTTATAGTTGAGAGAACTGAGGCAGACAATTAGGTTAAAATGACTTACCGAAAATAAGTTTAATGTGAAGGTATATGTAGAACCTATATCAGATCACATGCAGTCTTGGGGGGGAGGGGGAGAAAATTTGGAACTCAAAAACTTGTGGAACTGAGTCTTGTAAACAAAAAAATAAATTAATTCATTTTGAAAAATTACTCAGGGTCATATAGATAATAAGTATTTGTCTGAGGTGACATTTAAACTCAGATCTTCCTGAGGTTTCAGGCCCAGTGATTCTAACCACTGTGCCAGTATTCATTAATTAAGGTAATGGTGGTAGTGGAATGATTAAGTTCATAGGATGCATTTCAGCTATCCAAAAATAATAATGCCTCACTTTTATGTTGTGCTTTAAGGTTTGCTATGTGTTAATGTTTGGTATCTACTGTCTCACTTGATCTATCCAGCCCTGTGAGGGAGCTGTTCTTGTATTTGTGGCCACACAACTAGGGAATGTTCAGGTCTTCCTGGTGAACAAGACCACAGCCACAGTGTGACTTCTGCTTTTCTCATCAGGAATTTAATTTGTCCAATTTTCCCTCTTCCCTGGCACTTAGGCTTTCACTGCCTCCAGCATTCTCCGAACTCATATCCGGCAGCATTCTGGGGAGAAACCCTTCAAGTGCAAATACTGTGGCAAAGCTTTTGCCTCCCATGCTGCCCACGACAGCCACGTCCGCCGCTCTCACAACAAGGAAGGAGGGGGCTGCTCCTGTGGAATCTGTGGAAAAACCTTCGTGGAGCAGGAGAAATTCCACTGCCATATGAAGTTTCACGGTGTCCTCTAGCCCCCTGGAGAAAGGCATCAATCTCTTCTAGTCCATGAACTGAGTTTCTCTTCTATATCTGTTCCCACATTTTCTTCCATGATTGTGTACGGGGTAATGCAGGTCTAGAACTGCAGCAATCTGGGTGGTACCAGTGGGTGGTGAGCTGGACTAGGGAGCTGCTTGTTTTTCAGCATGGACCTACATGCGTTATTTGCTTAGCAGAGGCACTGGGAGCTATTTATATTGTAATTACCAAAGGCACTATAGGTGTTGAAGCATCTTTTGAAGATGTTGTCTATGTTGTCATTAGCAAAGTAAGGAGGCCTTTTCTAAAATATTTGTCTGTGAACCCAGGACTGAAGCTGCTTCAGCTGCTATATTTTCCTGTTCATCCTCGAAGGAAGTTTAAACTTCAGAATTTGCAAATCCACTTAGGATAGATCTAAAACAGGGAATTAACAACTAGTACAACTAGTTTTGTAATTGATTTCTGTCATTCTTAAAGCAAGCTTAAGGCCCCTTCCTCATTTAGATTTGGTTAGTAGCCATAGGTGGTTGTGCTTAGGTGTTTTTCACAAGTATGAGAAGATTATGTCTAACTTATTTGGATTAAGAGAGCCAAATCAAATGACTTTGGGAGCAAAGTTAATCTGTCTAGCTAATATTAGTCCATCGACCATTTGAGGGGAAAAAAAGTGTTAACAGAACAAAGAAGGGCTAAAAGATTATGCTCAAGTTTCTTGCTCAGCTCTGCTTTTAAAATGAATTCATTCTTGATGAATATATACATGAGCGTCTCCTGTATTGCATAGCTTCTGGTTCATACTAGTGTACAGAATTATGGGGGAAATGAGTTTATAGCTGGAAGAAAGCACTTTGAAACTAAAAGAATGGAAAGACGGCTTGGAGTAGTGCTGGCCCTGGACAAGTCACTTAGCCTTGCAGGGCTGGGGGCCCAAAGCAAACTCTTTACCATGTTTAACTCAAGAAAAACTGGCAGATCTGCCTTGGTAGAGGGATTCTTTTTACTGGTCATTCCCCACACCAGTAACTTCACAGGTCTGCATCTCTCCAAAAGTAAAGCATGGTAGACAACTGCACAGTGTCTTAAAACACAGAGGGATGTTTTAAGTCTCGTCTTCTATATTTTTATCTGTGACTTGGGTGAAGGTTATAGATGACATATATTGAAAATTTGTAGCTGACACAAAGTTGCGAGAGATGGAGATGGTCATTATTTTGGGTTTGGGATTCCAAATCTTAAGAAGAGGAAATGTAATAGGGCTATGTCTATAAAGACATGCACTGGGTTAAAACATGGCCGAATTGCACAAGTACATATTTAATAATCCATTTTTCAGGACGTTAAGGATTATAAAGCTTTTCACAAGACCAAAATGAATGTCAACTTATTTTGCTTTTGAAAATCCATAACTGGAATGGTTCTTCCCTCCACCAACATAGGTGCTAATCCTTTTCCTGAACTCAGTAAATAGTTTTCTAGTGTTTCTGTGGCTCAAAAGAATTCGTTATTTGGAGGCCAGCATTCTGACTCTTGAGTCTCTCCATAATGAGTTAGGATAGACCTTGCCTGATAACTCATCAGATACCATCAATCCTCTACTCAAACATTTTCAGAGCTCTGGAGAAGTCAGGAACACAAAATTGCTCCTACTATTCCCTAACTTAGTCAGATTACATCTGTGGAATTTAAACTCAGAGCCATCCACTGGGAAATAGAACATTCAGATAAAGAAGAGGGTATTATGGGGATTGGCGATGGGGGCATGATTTGAAATCATACCATAAAAAGATTGGTTGAAAAAACTTGGTGATACTTAACCGAAAGAATAAATCACTCTGGAGGTGGTAATATTGCTTTATTCAAATATATGAAGAAAGGTATTTGGTTTGAGCCCCAAGAGAGCAATACACAAAAGTTGTAAGGAAAGAGATTTCAAATCAGTATGAAGAAAATCTTCCTAATAATGAGAACTTTCTAAAAAGTGGAATGGGCTGTTCCAGCAAGTAGTGAGTTCCTTGTCGTTGGTGTATGACTATTTTCAAGGATGTGACATGTAAAGATTCTTGTATTGGACAAGATATCCCTTGAGGTACCTCCCAACTTGGAAATTCTACAACAAAAAATATCTTTAATTCTCAGAGAAACATGGATAGTAGGTTGCTGACAATAGATATCACATATGAATACACTTCAATTACATTTTCCAGCTGGTACCTCATGTCCTTTCAATGCAGTAAGGAGGGCACTATGTACCAAGTGCAAACATTAAGGCCCATTAAGTTCCTACCTACATTAGAAGGGACTCTAGAAAATCTGTAACTTACACTTCTGGGAAAACGGATTTTGTGATTTCATTTACATGTGTGTTACTTTGATTTGTGCAGCTCACGATCCATCCAGGCCTTCTGCGTATAGTACATTTCGCCAGCACTTCCCATCATTCCACATGTCTGCTTTTGAGATGTATTTGTTCCTTGATTACAGCAGCAGATTGTTGTTGACTTTGCTTTTTTTTTTAATCCATTTTACCTTTTGTTTTATCCATTCACATTTAAAGTTATGACTCTTAGGTTTGTGTTTTCCTTCATTTGTTTTTGTATTGATTGTTATTCGCCCATCCTCTTTTGTCACTACTTTGTCTCTGGGATTAGTTCCCTTCTGTATAATTAGTTGCCTTCTGTGTGATTTTCATCCACGTTCCCCCACAGATGACTGCCCTTATTCCACTCTTGAACCATTTTCCAACCAGAAAATTTGCCATGGAAATTAAAGAGGCTGAGAGGAGGAGCAATGGAAAAGCAACTAAATAATTCTGAATTCTCTTTGTCCTCAGGTATAATAACCTGGTCATTCCTCCCACAGATTTTGCTATTGACGACACCTCTGAGAACGTTCCTTTCCACCTTTCTCATTTGTCTCCCAGTGCTAGGGGATAATTCCTGCTGTATTGTATGCATGCTAATTCCAGAGGAAAATCCCTTATTGCAACCAAATCTTCTGAGAAATATTTGTAATGCAGGTGGAAATGCATTACAGGTTTTACCTCGGATAATGCTTTTTTTTCTTCCCCCTCAATTCCTTTCCTCCTCCCTCAGTCAGCCACTATAATTTATCCTAAGGAGGATGTGCCCTGTGGTTTTAGGACTGCTTTTGTTTGGTTTATGTTCACTTTTGATATTCAGTCATTTTTAATCATATTCTACCCTTTTGTGACCCCATTTGGGGTTTTCTTGGCAGTGATAAGGGAATGGTTTGCCATTTTCTTCTCCAATTCATTTTACAGATGAGGAAATTAAGGTAAACAGGCAAACAGCTAGTAAGTGTCTGAGGCTGGATTTTAATTTGGGAAGTTGAGCCTTCCTCACTACAGGCCTGGCACTCTATCCACTGCACCACCTAGTTGCCCAGCTACATTCATTAAGGGATGTTGTTTATGGTATTTTACTGTTTCAACAGGATTTATTACCGGCATTGCGTACATTCATATTTGAAAACTATACACAGCACATTTTTATTAGGGATTTCTGGTTTTAAAAACTGCTTTCAGAACTAGCGTAGGCCAGATATCAGAGTAATCAGGCAATGATGCCTCTCTCTAGCTCTCTTCACTGGCTGAATAATTTATGCAGAGGACCAGCCTTGAGTCCAGAGGACAGCAGAGTTGTCTGGACTTAAAAAAAAACCACAAATGCTATTAATCCAACATGTATGCTGAATTTTATGTGGTGTTCCAAATAGCATGTTTGGTGACTATTCTAATATATGTGAGCAGTTCCTAATAGGTGACTTTGAAATCTGGAAGACTTGGGCTCAAGCCTTGGGCAAGTCAGGTAACTTCCTGATGCTCCAGGCAATTCTGTAAGCCTATAAATTATAGAAGCTACGTCACTGGACAGGATGTTTTCTATATCACAAAATCCTGATGAAATCATATGTCAGGACCAAAAAATATACACATGTATATTTATGTATACATTATATTTCAGTACTTCAGGTACTATATTCTATAAATATAGCATGTGACCTTCCTTAGTATTCCAAAACACTTTTATGTTCAATTTTTCAGTCATTGTTGCAGTAAAGCAGAGTGGGAAATTAAGAAGTTAAATGAACGGGTTTGGCAAAGATGAAGTCAGGTATTGTTAGCAGATTTTGAATTTGAAGACAGATGTCTTTACTCCTAAATAGATTGGGGTTCTTTACTCTCTAAGCATGGATATGCTTATCTATCTACAGATAGATAATGTGGTAGATCCAGAACTGAGCAAGTAGAAGGATGAATTTGGGATGCATGACATTGTTCAATGATTTCAAACTTCTTTGATGCAAAAGGCCATTCCTAAAGTCAGGATTCTCCTGGTAGATTACAGTGTGGTTTTAAATTTTGGAACACCTGGACCTCAGAAAAAATAGAATCCAAAAGAATGGGAAAATGCATGATAGGCTATGGTAAGCAGGCTGCTCCAACAGGTTACTGGAGTGTAAGAAATGATGTTATAAATGTTCGCTATAGATATAGATATGTGTAGAAAGAGAAAGGAAATAGGTGGAGAGTGAACCTGTGATTTCATTGGGGAAGAGAAAACATACTCTTGTAGGTCAACAGCTCTGTAGCTTATAAATAAAAGACTTGCTCAGGGTCCCATGGCCTGTATGTGTTATAGGAGGGACTTGAATCCAGGTTTTCCTGGTTGTGAGGCCACTGTCTTCTCAGATCAAAAGAGGCAGGCAAGTCATCAAGTGAGTAGGGAAGCTGACAACTCCAGTCCTATACTGATATCCCAAAGATACTAGCCATATTGCTACTTGCTCTATCCCCCAAAGAGATCAAAGAAAGAGGAAGATGACCCATATGTACAAAAGTATAGCAGCTCTTTTCATGCTGACAAAGCATTAGAACTTGAGGAAATTGCCCATCAATTGGGGAATGACTGAACAAATTATGGTATGTGAAAATAATGCAATAGTATTGTGGTAGAAGAAATGATGAAGGGGATGGTTTCAGGGGAACGTGGGAAGACTTGTATGAACCGATGCAAAGTGAAGTAAGCCAGAACCAGAAGAACAATTTGTACAGTAATAGCAATATTGTAAAGATAAAGAACTTTTAAAAATTTAGGAACTCTGATCGAAGCAATGGCCTGGCACTTTAGTCAAAAGAATACCAGAAGACAGGAACATCTTTTAGACAGTGTTGTTTGAATGTTTCAATAAACCATATTTCATAAAAAATTTTGAAGTGATTAAAATACTCAGACTCATTTTATTTGTACTAACATTTCTAGTACTTATGGCTAAAACATTTCAGAAAATACAACTTCATAATTCTGTAAAACAATGGAATGGAAGACAAATGAATTATACTATTTTGAGGCAGGGAACTTACTTAAGATACAGTAGCAGTCTTATGAGTAACTGATTCAATTACAGTGTTCATTCATTTTTTTGCATGTGATCCAAGAACCAAACATTTTCTTAACTATCACAAAGCATATTTCAAGTACTTCATTTAGATGGGATTCTTGTTCACATTTGACAAAATATGACTATTGAGCATTAACTTCGAAATGGCAAAACTTAAATGTCTTTAACACTAAGGATATTTTTCACAAAAATAATGCCTGTCAGCAGACACAGTAAAGGGTAATTATTCCTGGGTTTGGTTTCTATCACCACCTTTTATTATGAACAGTTGCCTATTGGGAAAATAAAGATGAAAGTTCCACCCTGACACACTTGTACAGAACTACCTAAATCACTTGAACTCCCTTTGGAGTGGCCTGTGGCCTATTTGGAAAAGGACTAATTCTTCCTAGTAGGTGGGACCAGGTCTTTAAATCAAATGTGAGTTTATTCCCTGCCCCCCTTTTTTTTGTTTTTTGGAAAACCCTATAATTCATATGTAGCTTTTTTGCCGCTAGGCTAGCTGTTCCATTCAGTCAAAATCAAGATTTTTGTAAAAGCAAGATAAAAAAAAAAAAAAAAAAAAAAAAAACCCAATCTGAATCCTGAGGACAAAAATCTGAAGGATTTGGAAACTATTGCAGTCCATTCTCCATCTCTTAGGAACTCAGACTTCTTTTAAATGACAAAAAACATCTGGCTTCTTTTAGAAAATAAGTGCCCAGGGCCCTTAGGCTAGGTTAACTGTCCCTTGGGGCTCTGGCCTTAGAGCTGGCTGAAACTGGACAGAAAGGGGGTGGTGGCAAGGCAGGACCAAAGCATTGTAGGAAGAGCTCGGGGGAAGGGGGGGGAGAAACCCATAAAGTCCAAACTGAGAATAACTGGAATGATAGAAACAATGAATGGGCTGCAACAAAAGTCTTTTCTGGGACCATCTGTTGCCGTGGCCCAGCTGTGGGGTTCTAGACTGGTTGTATTGCTTGGGGGGTGGGGTCCGGAGAAGTTAGGGTTAGAATTCCAATTACTTACAATAAGCCTGCCTGGGCCTCTTATTTCCAAGGCCTACCTAGGAGCTGAGACTCCCCATCCTAGGCATCCTACCTTCCCCCTTTCCTTGAGATCTCTAGTCCTTCTGTTTTCAGCTGTTGTCCTGCCCAGCTGGAGACTTTGAGGGACAAAGCTAGCACATGAAGGAAACAAAAGGGCCCGGAATCCCTGGTTTCTTACTGTTCATTCAGCTAGAAGAGGATCCCTGAGGCTCTAAGTCCCTATCTGCATTTCCATGGAGTCTCTTTAGCCTAAGGTCTGCTTCCTAGGAGGACAGACTGGTGGAGAGAATGCCTTTCTCCATCACCTCACCTCCCCCACTCTTTCCTCCCATCCTCAAGACCAGGGAGTGAAGGCTTTACAAAAACCTGCCTCAGGGAAAAGAGCTAAGTTTAGGGGCAGTGTGATGCACTGGTGTTCCACAAAATATACCTCCAGTAAGTATTTAGTTCTTACCACCAGTCTTTGGCACTATAAAATGGTTCAATATCAGAAATTGATAGGATTTTATCAGCGGAAAGAACATTCAAAAAGAGACCTTACCATCTGCTTTGCCACTGCACCCTAAGGACCATGAGGCCTTTCCATCTGACTCACAGAAGAAACCTTCCATATGTATTGTCTCTCCCTAGTTAGAATGGGAGCACCTTGACAGCAAAGACTATCTTACTTTTCAATGTGTATCCCCACGGCTTAGCCCAGTGCTTTATCTTAGTAAATGCTTAAAAAATGCTTTCGTCATTCATTCATTCACTAATTTGTGAAAGCAAGAAGAAGCCTTGGAGAATGAGATCTTCGCCCCTTACCCCAAGATGTTGAGCCCCATTCGTTCGAGGGGGGGAATGATGATATTGTTCCGTGTACTTATTTTGTATTATCCTTGTATTGTTTTATTGTTACGGTATTATTGACACCCATCTCCCATTGACCTATGTGAGGGATACAAAGATCTAGGGGCCGACAAGTAAGCCATGTGGCCACTCTGATGATGAGATATTATGCTAAGTATTTTGCAAAAGTGATGTGTTCATTTCAGGGGGGATTCTATTGTACAAAAAAAAGGGGGAGAAAAAGAGTTTGTACCTATTGAGACACAAGTTGCCTATGTAATGGGCAGATCTTGGGGCCCAATGTTAAAGGTAATCAGTAAATGAGAAGATCTTTCCCACCCATTTGAATAGGCTTAAGGTGGGGCCCCAGGTGGGGCCAACTAAGGGAGGTCTGATTAGATCTGTGCTCCTAAGTTTACCCCAAACCCCTATTAGGTGCGTGAAGACCCCAGGGTCCTAAGGGGAGGTGCTAAGACCAGAGCCAATCATAGGAGCTTAAGTTCTGGTCGCTCAAATGATGTTTGATGACATCTGAAACTGTGTAAAAAGAGAGAACACAGCTTGGAGATCTAGAGGTGGTGAAGGCAGGAGAAGCAGCAGCGATGGCAGCAGTGGCAGTGACAGTGGCAGCTGAAGCCAAAGCAGACGGAGCTGAAGCAGCAGGTGCTGCTGATGGTGTGCAGACCAGAGAGTGCTGAGCAAGGGCTTGAGGATAATGGGTAATCTTCTTACCTGAGGGGGGAAGCACGAATATGATTTGGCTTAATGTTACAATATTTTTCTGTAACCTCCTGGTTTCTCTTGTGAGGTGGACTTATTGGGTCTGGAAGCTTTTGGCCAGGATATTGAATTGGGGACACTGGTCCGTGGGTCTGCTACTTTGGCGCTTGAATAAATGCTTTAATTCCTCTGCCTCCTACTTAGAGAATTCCTTATATCCTTCAGTTCTGAACCATTCAGGCATATATATGATTTTCTTTGAAGTCATGAATTCTGCCTTCATGATATACCATCTATCAGTTTGTCAAAGCTGGAAAAAAAAGGAAAAATGGCAAATACTGGTGGGGCTATGGGAAAACAGATACATTAATGTACTGTTGATGGCATTGTGAACAAGTCTAGTTATTCTGGAAAGGAGTTATTAAACTGTGCATACCCTTTTACCCAGTGATTCTGCTATTAGATTTATATTCCGAAAGAGATTAAAAGTTGAAGAAAAGGACTCTTATATACAAAAATTTATTGCAGCTCTTTTTGTGGTGTCAAAAATTGGAAGCTGAAGGTGTGCCCATCAATGGGGCATGGCTTACAAAGTATGGTTATATAAATCTAATGGAATACTATTATGATGACAAAGGGGACGGTTTCAGAGAAACTTGAGAAGATGTGTATGAATTGATGCAAAGTGAAGTGAGCAGGACCAGGAGAACAAGTTATTGTTATTTTTAGAAAATTATTTATTAACATATTTTCTTTTTAGATTGAGTTCCAAATTCTCTCCCAGCCATTGAGAAAGCAAGCAAAATAATATCAATTACACATGTGAAAGCAGGCAAAACATTTCCATAATAACCATATTTTAAAAAGCAAAAATATAAGTGTGAAAATTATATTTTAATTTGGACTCAGAGTTCATCAGTTCTCTCTCTCTGAAGGTAGACAGCATCTTCTCATGATGAGTCCTTTGGAACTGTCTTAGGTCATCATATTGATCAAAGTATCCAAGCCTTTTATAGTTGACTCCAGGCCCAGAACTTTATCTACTTCCTCTTACTGTGTATAAGGGTATCCCAGTTCTTCTTATTTCACTTTGCATTAGTTCACATAGGTCTTGCCGTATTTTTTTTTCTTCAAACCACCCTCTCATCATTTATTATACCACAACAGTATTCCATCACAATCATATTCCACAATTTATTCAGCTATTTCCCAATTGTTCAATATCCCCTCAATTTCCAATTCTTTGTCACCACAAAAAGAGCTTGTATATAGGTTCTTTTCCTTTATCTTTGTTCTCTTTGGGGTACACACCTAGTAGTAGTAGTAGTGTTGTTGGGTCAAAAGGCATGCATAGTTTTACAGCCCTTTGATTATAGTTCCAAATTGTTCTCCAGAATTGTTGGAGCAGTTCACAACTCCACCAACAGTTTATTTTTGTTGCCCAGTCATTTTTCAGTTGTGTCAGACTCTTCCTGACTCCATCTGGAGTTTTCTCGGTAAGGATACTGGCATGGTTTGCTATTTCCTTCTCCAGTGTACTTTGCAGATGAGAAAACAGGCAAAAAGGGTTAAGTGACTTGCCCAGGATCACACAGCGGTAAGTATCTAAGGATAGATTTGAACTCAAGATCAGTTCCTGATTCTAGGCCCAGCATGTTATCCACTGAGCCAGCTAGGCACCCCAGTTTATTAGTGTAGCTAGTTTCCCTCATCTCTTCCAGCATTTGTCACTTGTAATAGGTGGTAATGCAGAGTTTTTTAAATTTACATTTCTCTAATCAATAGTGATTGGAGATTATGACTATAGATAACTTTGATTTCTTCTTTCAAAAACTATTGATATGCTTTCCCTTCTCCCAAGATGGCAGACAAGAAGCCCGCAAAGGAAAAGAAGGTCAAAAAGGAAAAAAAAGAGAACGAAAAGGAAGATGTGGCTGAAAAGGTGGTGAAGAAGCCTCCAAAGCACTGCAGTAGGAACCCAGAACTGGCCGGAGGGATAAGTAGATATTCCAGGTCTGCAATGTATTCCTGGAGAGCCATGTAGAAGCGGAAATATGCTGCACCAAAAACCCAGATTGAAAGGAAAAAGAAAGAGAAGGTGCCTGCTACTATCTCAAAGCCAGTTGGTGGTGATAAGAATGGAGGAACCCATGTGGTAAAGATTCGAAAAATGTCTCAGTAGGGGGTGGAGCCAAGATGGTGGCTGGAAAGCAGGGACTTGAGTGAGCTCCCCTCCAGGTCCCTCCAAAAACCTATAAAAAATGACTCTGAACCAATTCTAGAACTGCAGAAACCACAAAATAGCAGAGGGAAGCAGGGATTCAGCCCAGCACAGCCTGGATGGTTGCTGGATGGGGTCTATCGTGCACAGAGCAGAGGGGAGCAGAGCTCAGTGTGGGCGGCAGCAGGACCAACCAGACCAGGAGCCAGGCGGAACAGGCCCTAGCGCCCTGAATCAGTGAGCTGGCAGTTACCAGACTTCTCAACCCACAAACACCAAAGACAACAGAGAAGGTTAGTAGGAAAAGCTGGGGGGGCAAGGGGGGGAGAGTTTTCGGTTTGGCCACCGCCCCAGGGGCAGCAGGGGAGGTGCAGCTACAGAACTACAGCTGCAGTTGCTTCAGGCCCCAGGCCCACCTGGTGGGAGGAATTAAGTGGTGGATCAGAGCAGGAGTGCAGGTCTGCTTAAGATTTGCGATCAGGTCCAGGTTGGTAGTTCTTGAGGAAGGAGGAGAGCTGGTGTGGCAGAGCTGGCTGTATAGAAACAACTCTGAAATCAACGGCACATCCCCTCAAGTTTGGAACAAAGTACTCTTTGCTCTACAAGCAGTCATACCCCAACAAAAAACTCAAGGGTCAAGTAAGTTGGCTGGGAACATGGCCAGGCAGCGAAAACGCACTCAGATTCAGTCTCAGACTTTGTAATCTTTCTTTGGTGACGAAGAAGACCAAAACATATAGCCAGAAAAAGTCAACAAAGTCAAAGAGCCTACATCAAAAGCCTCCGATAAAAACACGAACTGGTCTCAGGCCATGGAAGAGCTCAAAAAGGAGTTGGAAAAGCAAGTTGGAGAAGTAGAGGAAAAATTGGGAAGAGAAATGAAAATGATGCAAGAAAACCATGAAAAACAAGTCAATGACTTGCTAAAGGAGACCCCAAAAAAATACTGAAAAAAATATTGAAGAAAACAACACCTTAAAAAATAGACTAACTCAAATGGCAAAAGAGCTCCAAAAAGCCAATGAGGAGAAGAATGTCTTGAAAGGCAGAATTACCCAAATGGAAAAGGAGGTCCAAAAGACCACTGAAGAAAATACTACCTTGAAAATGAGACCGGCGCAAGTGGAGCTAGTGACTTGATGAGAAATCAAGATATTATAAAACAGAACCAAAGGAATGAAAAAATGGAAGACAATGTCAAATATCTCATTGGAAAAACCACTGACCTGGAAAATAGATCCAAGAGAGATAATTTAAAAATTATTGGACTACCTGAAAGCCATGATCAAAAAAATAGCCTAGATATCATCTTTCAAGAAATTATCAAGGAGAACTGCCCTGATATTCTAGAGCCAGAGGGTAACATAGAAATTGAAAGAATCCACAGATTGTCTCCTCAAAAAGATCCCAAAAAGAAAACTCCTAGGAACATTGTCACCAAATTCCAGAGCTCCCAGGTCAAGGAAAAAATACTGCAACCAGCCAGAAAGAAACAATTTGAGTATTGTGAAAAAACAATCAGGATAACACAGGATCTAGCAGCTTCCACATTAAGAGATTGAAGGGCTTGGAATGTGATATTCCGGAGGTCAATGGAGCTAGGATTAAAACCAAGAATCACCTACCCAGCAAAAATGAGTATAATGCTCCAAGGCAAAATATGGATTTTCAATAAAATAAAGCTCAGATCCTGCCCCAGTTCAAGCTTTCTCAGTGAAAAGACCAGAGCTGAATAGAAAATTTGACTTTCAAACACAAGAATCAAGAGAAGCATGAAAAGGTAAACAAGAAAGAGAAATCATAAGGGACTTACTAAAGTTGAACTGTTTCGTTTACATTCCTACATGGAAAGATGATGTGTATGATTCATGAGACCTCAGTATCATAGTAGCTGAAAGGAATATGCATATATGTATGTGTATGCATATATGTATGTGTATGCATATATATACATATGTGTGTGTCTATGTATGTATATGTATAGGTGCATATCTATGTGTGTATATGTGTATATACATATATATGTATGTATATATATGTATGTATATATGTGTATATATATATATAGACAGAGGGCACAGGGTGAGTTGAATATGAAGGGATGATATCTAAAAAAATAAAATCAAATTAAGGGATAAGAGAGGAATATATTGAGAGAGGGAGAAAGGGAGAGATCGAATGGGGTAAATTATCTCACATAAAAGTGGCAAGAAAAAGTGGTTCTCTAGGAAGGGAAGAGGGGGCAGGTGAGCAGGAATGAGTAAATCTTGCTCTCATTGTATTTGACCAGAGGAGGGAATACCATACACATTTGGGTATTTTGCCCCACAGGAAAGAAGGAGGAAGAAGATAAGAAAGGGGGGAAGATAGAAGGGAGGGCAGACAGGGGGAGGAGGTAATCAAAAACAAACACTTTTGCAAAGGGACAGGGTCAAGGGAGAAAATTCATTAAAGGGGGGTAGATTAGGAAGGAGCAAAACATAGTTAATCTTTCACAACATGAGTATTGTGGAAGGGTTTTACATAATGATACCCATGTGGCCTATGTTGAATTGCTTGCCTTCTTAGGGAGGGTGGTTGGGGAGGGAAGAGGGGAGAGAATTTGGAACTCAAAGTTTTAAAAACAGACATTCAAAAACAACAACAACAAAAAAAGTTTTTGCATGCAACTAGGAAATAAGATACACAGGCAATGGGGCGTAGAAATTTATCTTGACCTACAAAAGAAGGGAAAGGGGGATGAGAGGGGAGTGGAGTGACAGATGGGAGGGCAAACTGGGGACTGGGGCAACCAGAATATACGCCATCTTGGAGTGGGCAGGAGGGTAGAAATGGGGAGAAAATTTGTAATTCAAACTCTTGGGAAAATCAATGCTGAAAACTAAATATATTAAATAAATTAAATATGAGAAAAAAAGAAAAGAAAAATGCCTCAGTATTACCCTACTGAGGATGTGCCTAGAAAGCTGCTAAGTCATGGCAAAAAGCCCTTCAGACAGCATGTGAGAAGACTTGGAGCTAACATCAAGCCAGGAACCATTCTGATCATGCTCATTGGCCACCACAGGGGCAAGCAAGTGGTTTTCCTGAAGCAGCTGCCTAGTGGCTTGCTACTGGTGACTGGACCTCTGACCATCAACCATATTCCTCTGAGAAGGACCCATCAGAAATCTGTCATTGCTACCTCTACCAGGGTTAACCTTTCAGGTATAAAAATCCAAATCATCTTACTTATGCTACTTCAAGAAGAAGAGGCTCTATAAATCTAGGCACCATGAAGGAGAGATTTTTGACAAAAGAGAAATACAAGATTACAGAGCAGTGCAAAGCTGATCAGAAAACAGTGGACTCTCAGATCCTGCCCCAAATCAAGAAAATTCCTTAGCTCCATGGCTACTTGCATTCTGTATTCTCTCTCTCCCACAGAGTTTATCCTCACAAATTGGTGTTTTAAATCCCTTCCAGAGAACTCTTATTAAAATATTTGGAATAGCAAAACCAAACATAAAAAAACAAAAACAATAACCCCAAAACTGTTCGTATCCTTTGACAATTTGTCTGTCTATATATTAAGGAATGGCTTTAATTTTTACAAATTTGACTCAGTTCTCTATCTATTTGAGAAATGGAACCTTTATCAGAAAAACTTACTATAAAATTTCATTATATTACTTTATTTCTATGGTACCTTTTAGCAAAATGTAGTTTCCTTGATTATGTCTTTTAATTAGGTCCAGTTTTGCTTTTGCTTTGTCTGAGATCATGATTGCCACCTTTGCCTTTTTTTCCTTCGGCTAAAATATATTAGATTCTGCTCCAGCTCTTTATTTTAACTCCGTGTGTATGTTTCTGTTTCAAGCATGTGTCTTATCCACAAGATATTGTTGGATTCTGGTTTTTAATCCATTCTGCTCTACACTTCTGTTTTATGAGTGAGTTAATCTCATTTGTGTTCATAGTTACAATTACTGTGTATTTCCCTCCATCCTATTTTCTTCTGTTTAATCCTTCTCTTTTTATTCTGTCCCTCCTCAAGTCTGTTTTGCTTCTGTCCATTGCCTCCTTTAATGGACCCTCACTTTTATCAACCTTCCCTCCCCCATAGCTTGTATCCCCTTCCCCTCCTGTTTTGCTACTGGGTAAGATAGATTTCTATACCCAACTGATTGCATACATATCTTCTTCCCTCTTTGACCTAAGTCTAATGAGAGTGAGGTTCAAGCATTGCCCACCCTTCCTTACCCACCTTGATTTTCTCCTCTACTATAAAAGCTCTTTTTTGCACTATCTTTTTTATGTGAGACAATTTCCGGCCATTCTTCCTCTCCCTTCTCTCTTCTCCCAGTGCATCCCTCTTTCTTGTACCTTCATTTTTGTTTTGGAGATGTCCAACATATTGGACTCACATCCATGCCCTTTGAATATGTGAGCTCCTTCTAAATGCCCTAAGAATAATAAAGTTCTTAGGAGTTACATGTATCATCTTCCCATACAGGAACATAAACAGTTTAACTATACTGATCCCTTATGATTACTCTTTCATGCTTGAGTCTTGTGTTTGAATGTCAAATTTTCAATTCAGCTTTACACAATAGTGTAAAGATAAACAACTTTGAAATATTCTATTTAGGAATGCTTGAAAGTCCTCCATTTCATTGAATATCCATTTTTCTCCTGAAGGATTATACTTAGTTTTGTTAGGTAGGTTATTCTTGGGTTGTAATCCTAGTTCCTTTGCCTTCTGGAATGTCATATTTCAATCTATCCATTCCTTTAATGTGGAAGCTGCTATATTTTGTGTGATCTGACTGTAGCTCCATAATATTTGAATTATTTCTGACTGCTTGCAATATTTTCTCCTTGGCTTGAGAGCTCTAGAATCTGCCTACAATATTCCTGAGAGTTTCATTTGGGGATCTCTTTCAGGAAGTGATCAGTGAATTCTTTCAATTTTTATTTTAATCTCTGGATCTAAGCTATTGGGGCAGTTTTCTTTGATAATTTCTTGAAATATGATGTCTAGACTCTTTCTAAGATCATGGCTTTCAGGTAGCACAATATCTGTCCTCAATCCATTTTTCAGGTCAGTTGTTTTTCTGATGAGATATTTCACATTTTCTTCATTTTTTTTTTACTTTATTTTATTCTTTCTTGACCTCTCATGGTGTCATTAGCATTTACTTGCCCAACTCTAATTTTTAAGAAATTATCTTTTTCAGTGAGTTTTTGTGCCTACTTTTCTATTTGGCCTATTCTGCTTTTTAAGGAGCTCTTTTCTTCACTTGTAATGTTAATGGGATGGGAATATCTTCCCCACCCATCAACAGGCCTCAAGTGGAGCCAATTAAGGGAAGCTTGCTTAGGTGAGGCTAGCTTGTAGGAGGGCTCACACCTTTTGCTAATTTCTAACTAGGCACTGGGTCAGGAGGGCTATGATGGCCTCTGGCTCTGAGAGGTTGTTTCAACAATCTGGCTAGAAGCTTCTGTAGGGGTGTAAGATCCACCCACAGCCAGCACCTGGAAAGCTGCCAACAGCACAGGTTCTTTTGATCTGCTTAACTAAGGAAAGCAAGGTGAAGGGGTTGGCAAGTTTACTTTAATCCAGCATACAGACAGCATTCACTTAGTTCAGGGGAAAAAACCAGCACCATGAACTTCAGAAAAAAAATACAAAAAAATTACAAACATCAACAGACAGACCAAATACAGATTCATAGTTACCAACATCTGGGTTCAGCCTGGGAGCTCAGAACAAGGGCTGACCCAGAGTCACGTGCGTCACCACTGCTGTGAGTAAGAGAGCTCCAAGGAACAGACAGCCAACCCCTGGTTTTTATCTTTTTTGGCATTAGGGGTGAGTCACACATTCAACTCACCCACGTGACCTAGAATCGTCACAAAGAGGTGGACTTAAAGCTCTCCCAGACATGTAAACTAGGCCCTCCCTGGAGTTAGCCCTACCTTGGGCCCCACCTTAGTTGCAAATTCACACCCACTAAGGTTTTACACCTAATAGGGGTTTGGGCCCTGGGGCTTAGCACTTAGTAGGACTCAATGAAATACACTGAATTAATCAAAGCATACAAAAGCCAAACTCTTCAAGAGCATTTGTTGAACTAAGTGCTAAGGAGCCCATTTTTCTTACCAATACAGAGGTATATATATATGTATATATATATATATATATATATATATATATATATATATATATTCTGAGATGAGGTTTTGCTTTGGGGGCTTATTTGTAAGAAGGACCTTGTGATTCCCTGGTCAAGACTCTCAATGGCCATATGTTCAGAGCTCTCTGACTGCTCAGAGGTTAAGGCTCTCTTGATCTAGTGATGTATGCAAAGTGTATAGCAATATTGCTTTGATTCAGGCAGTAGAGCCTTGTCTGTTGGTCTTTATTTCTCTGCTTGTATTTTCTCTGTTTGTATTTTCTCTGAAATTCAGGTTGCTACTTTTCCCCTGAACTAAGTGAACAATATATATGTTTGATTAAAGTAAGATTGTTGACCCCTTAAACAGCTGTCTTTCCTAGTAAAGCAGATCTAAGAACCTGTGCTAGCAGCCATCCTGGGTATGCCAGTGTGGTTGCTGTTACCTCAGTGAATTTTTGTGCTTCTTTTACCATTAGGCCAATTCTGTTTAAAGTATTATTTTCTTCAATATTCTTTTTTTGTGCTTCTTTCCCCAAGCTATTAATTATCCTTTCAAAATGTTCCTGTATCACACATTTCTTTTTCCATATTTCTCTCTACCACTCATCTCTTTCTTTAACTCTTCCAGGAATTCTTGTTGGGCTTGGGTCCAATTGCTTTTCTTTGAGGTTTTGGTTATAGCTGTTTTCACACTCTTGTCTTCTGAATTTATGTCTCCTGAATTTATGTCTCGATTTTCCCTGACATCATAGTGTCTTTTTATGGTTAAGTTCTTTTTTATTTGTTTGCTTTTTGCTCCTTTTCCAGCCTATTTCTTGACTTTGGACTTTATGTTAAAGTTGTGCTCTGCCCACTTGTGGGTGGGGAGGCACCGTTTCACATTTTAGGCTTTTTTGTGCTGCTGTTTTCAGAACTAGTTTCAGGGGTCTGCAAATTTTTGGTGCTTCCAGGGTGGTATGATCTGTGGAGAGATGTGGTCACTGTTCTCTTGGCCTATGCTCTGCTCTTTTCATAGGAAGGGCCCCTATTACCCTGCTTCTGCAGTTGTTAGTACTCCTCTTCACCCTGGAACATGGCTAGGCTCCTTGTTCTCCTGCAGCCATAACCACTAGTGCTCCTTTCTGCCCTGGAACTGTGACCCAGAACTGCTTATGGGCAATAGAGTTGCCAATCAGTGCCAGGTACACCCAGTGCCAGCAAGGGGTCCCCTGTAATCTCTTTCTGACCAGTTTTCTGACCCCCTTACTGTCTGTGGGCTGAGAGCTCCTGAAAATGCTGCTGTTGCTGCTGCCTCCAGAGATAGCCACTTGTGCTGCTGCCAAGTACACTCTGGGCCACCCTCACCCCAATGTCACAGACCTCTCCTGCTGACCTCCTAGGTTGTCTTGGGCTAGAAAAATTTGACCTGAAGAATTATTTCAAATTGTTTGAAGGGGAATATTGGGAGAGTTCAGCCAAATTGGCACCTGTAACTCTGCCATCTTGATTCTGCCTTCCCCAGGAGAAGAATTTATTCAATAACCATAGTGTATAGACAAACAGCTTTGAAAGATTTTGAGAATTCTGATCAGTCAATGACCAACTAAGATTCCAGAGGACTCTTGATGAAAAATACTACCCACATCCTGACAGAGACATGATGGTTCAGGAGTGCAGATTCAGACATAGCCCCACATGGTCAGCATGGTGGCTCAGAGTAGGTATTATACACTTGTGTTTTTTGATTGCTTGGGAATACTCACTACAAAACCATGCAACCCACTTCCATTTCAGAGAGCTATACTTATTAAGAAGTTCTTCCTTATTTTGGGATTGAAATCTACCTCCTAGTAGCTTCCATTGACCAGTCTTAGTTTTCTTCTTCATAGCTAGACAGAAAATCTCTTCCCTCCAAGACACATATTATTATTTTTTCCTTTCTTAGAATTCTATTGTAGGGTGAACCTTTTCTAAGTTAGAGATTCTTAACTTGTGGTCCATGGTTTTGGTTTTTTTTTTTAATTTTCATGAATTTGTTTTAAAAATATAATAATATTTGTATTTCAATAATTGATTTGCTCTGTAATCCTGCTTATTGTATGCCTTTAAAAACATTCTAATGAGGAATCCACAGACTTCACCAGACTGCCAAAGAGGTCTGTGATACAAAAGGTGGTTAAAAGTCCCTAGTCTAGGTAGATTATCTTCAGTTCCTGAAAGATTTATTTTTTTTTCCTCAAATAAAAATCTGATTTATAATCTAAAGGCTTGAAAGGCTCTAGATATTTTCAGACTTGTTTTTTGTTTTGTTCTTTGGTGTTTTTAGAGACAAAACTAAGTAAGGACTGTGCCCAGTGTATAGGATCATTTCCCTTTCCACTCCCACCCTGCCATTACCAGGAGAAGCTGACCCCTGGTGTTTGGGTATCTCCTGCTCTGATTTGAACTAATTTTATTTCTCTTTGACAAGGAAAAAAATGAATAAGGAAAGGGATTATATATATTTTTTAATGTTACAGGAATATAGGATGAATATAGAGACACTTAAAATTTAGGAAGAAAAAGAATCCATCATATTGATCACAGACATAACTTAGATGCAGAATGTAGAAAACTATCTCTGAGAAACCTGATCTAGCTGCCTGGCTGTCAATCATCAATCAATCTACCTAGCTGGGCTTAATAACAGATTTCAGCTGTAAAGTGAGAGCAGTTTGTGGTCATGGTTGTATTTCCTTCAGCCTTGGAAAAATTATTTGCTTCATATGTAATCACAGCAAATTAAACACCATAAGGATGAGAACAGTTGTGTTTAGAAAGAAATACAACTCACTCATCATTTCTCTGGCCACCTGATGTTTTAATTTCTGAAGTGAAGAATAGCCTCATCAGAGTTTAAAGAGATCTCAGTGACCATCTAGTACAGTAACATGGTGCAGGGGGGAAAGCTCTAGCTTGGGAATAAAGGGATTCTGGTTCAAATCACCCCTCTGATACATCTATGATCTGGCGAATCATTTAACCTCTTTGGGCCTGAGTTTCCTCATTTTACAAATGAGGAGGTTGAACTGGGTGACCTCTAAGGTCTCTCTTCCCACTCTTATTCTGTGAGCCCTTGACATTATACTCGTGGTGAACCAGACAATAGCAATCACCTAGGTTTAAAACATTCCCCTATCTGGTTTGAGGACACGCTCTATAATACTCTTGGTTGTGGTTTCTAGGCATTGGGTCTCAGTGCTTTATCTCTTCCTATCTGATCTCTTTAATAAGTGGGCCTAAGATGACAACACTCCCCTCTCTCCCCAGAGAAGTTTCACTTTTCAAAGTGTTTGCCCCACAGACTCTCTCTAAGTGGCTACCTGTCAGTTTCCATTTCAGCCCTACCTATCTGTCTACAGGAGTGCTGACCACTGGCTGACATATTACCTGTATTGATTCTCTAATAGCTGTCAAGGTGGAAAGAAAGACTATTCTAAGACAGGCTCTGAGCTCTTAGCTGAGTAGGATCATAAACGCCCCATTAAAGGTTTCATTCAATAACAATCTTTGCCAAAGTAAATGGACATCAGAGTCTCCCACCCCCACAGCCTAATGCAAAGGCTATTATATATAGGCAAAGAGCGCTGAGCTGGTGTTGTATCAGTTTCCACATTTTCAAATGATTCCTTTAATGAAAAGCTGCATTCTTTTCAGGCCATAAAATAGCAAGGAAAGCTCTATTCATTTGGCTATTATTGTACATATTAACTTATTTATTTATGGCTAATGTTGCCAATAGCAAATATCCCCTGGGCAGATTGTTTAATCATCTAATGATTGGTAAGATCGGTTGCTGAAAAGCATAGATGTTGAAATCTGATCTGATCTGCGTTTTACTGACATATAGAGCTGTGTGCGATGTGAAGGAAAATTCACGTGTAAAGCCAACATATCAGGATTAGTATGAAAGACAGTGAGGTGGAGTGGAAAGACTAGCTGGTTTTGTAGTCAAGCAAATTTGAGGTCAAGCCCTTCCTCTGATACATCTTAGCCTTCCGTGATTGTGAGCAAGGCACTTAACATCTCAACAGTGATGGACAACTGTCTAAGAATAAACAGCTACATCAGTGGAGGAAGGTTCTCTACCTACCTCTTACCAGAACCCCTGGAGTCGTTCCCGCAAACAAGGAAACTTCAATTAATTTTCTTCTCAGACGCAAGTTCCATGTATTTTTTTTTGGGGGGGGGGGGAAGGCAGGGCAATTGGGATTAAATGACTTGCCCAAGGTCATGTATTTTTTTCAATGAAATTTTTTTATCACCCCGAAGAACTTCACCCTTCGCTGTCATTTTAGCCAAAGAGTGACGAGGTCTTAGCTGCCCATTGTTATAAAATAAGTGTTCTATTTGTATTTTCACCAAGAGCAGAGAAAAGAGGGTAACATGCTTTTTCGTTAGTCATCCTAGATTCGGGAGTAGAATTAGAATTCAGACCTTGGTGTTTTGTGCCCTGAAGGATAGGGTTCCAGAAACCCTGAACTTGTAGTTTGCCCTCATCTGCTTCTGGGAGTCAGGCTAGTATTGGAGGAAGGATTCTGGGCTGGAGTCAGGGTAGATCTGGATTTAAAAACTGAAAATGAAAGTCCACAGGCTTTGCAAACTACATCAACTCCTCCAATAGCTACTGATGAGCAAGCATGTGAAGAGAGAGTTTGGTACCAATCTGAATGTGGTAGTACTTTCAGACTGTTGGCCCCTTCCCTGGACTTCATTCAGCAAACCATCATTTTCCTGAATCCCATGAATCTCCGCTCCAACATTAGCTGTATGTGCATCATAGTGAATTCCTTTCATCACTTGAAGCTCAGAGCATGCCTTCCCCATCTCTGCAGTAGGGTGGTAAACTACAGGTGTGGAATGAAGCATACATCTTCCCATACAGCCTGGTCAGGATTTGTTTTGCTTGACTGAACAAATATTGTTTCAGGGTAAAGGGCTAATGGGTAGAGAGAGGGGTTAATGAGAAGTGAGATCAAACGAGTTAACACATGTAAAGTGCTTTGCAAACCTAATGTGTTAAATGTCATATAAATGTTAGCTATTATTACTAAGTGATATAAAAGAAATGTTAAAAGGAATTGATGGTGATATAAAAAAAGAAGCAAGCATCAATAAAGCATGTAAAAAGAAAAAATCTAGAAATTACTGGTACAGAGAGAGAGAGAATTGAAAATGAACACATCTCTTTATGCCAATCCTGGGCAGGGAAACCTATACAATATTGATGCTATTGACACAGCTTTGGGCCTGGGCCATAAGTAGCTATGAAAGAGATCCCTGCGATGTCTGCCATAAGCATAGTGACCCAGAACAACCTTTCCTAGAAAAGTGTGTGTGTGTGTGTGTGTGTGTGTGTGTGTGTGTGTGTGTGTAGAAAAACCAACATTTATAGTGGGAAATTGAGGGAACTAAGATACTAGGGCCTAAAGATTCAGGCATCTATTCCAGGATTCTGAGTTCAGCTTTGTGAGGTCATTAGACATGAGACTGCTTTCTTTGCTCACTGAGAGGGGCTGGGTTAGAGCACCACGCTGCTGCTCTGACCTAGTCCATTAGAGCCCATCAGGACTGGGCTGACCAACACACAAACTGTGTCCACAGCCTCTTCCTAGAGCAGCAGTGAAGACAGAATCACACCACGTAGAGGAAGAGTCATTCCTGAAGGATTCCCCCCCTGCAGGCAGGCACTGTCTATTGGCTGGTTCCTCAGTGATCTTACCTTCTCTGAAGTCTGGTAGCACTTACAGTCTGTACCATTCAGTTAATTTCCAAAGGGACATTAATAGCTGGTTGAGATGCAGTACCCAACTAAGATAAAGTACTAATGTACGTTATTGTTCTAAAGAATTTTCTCATTAAACTTAATACCTTTTCAATTAATGAACATGGAAGTAAGGCTGGTGGGCTAGGGAAGCCGGTTCTTAGCTGGCTGTAGGGGAAGAGAGGAATACTGGAATTTTTAGAAGTTTGTGCCACTGAAGTACTTACTGTGCTTGCATTGAGGATTTTCATTTCTGACAGCTCCAAAAACTTCCTGGTGTTTGTTCTTTTTCTTTCTTTCTTTGTTTCTTTTTCTTTCTTTCTTCCTTTCTTTCTTTCTTCCTTCCTTCCTTCCTTCCTTCCTTCCTTCCTTTCTTTCTTTCTTTCTTTCTCTCTTTCTTTCTTTCTTTCTTTCTTTCTCTCTTTCTTTCTTTAGAGTTTCTTCTTTCTGGTGAGGAGGATGTTTGCAGTCATAAAAATCTATACATACAGATTTTCACCTTGGGGTGATTTCAGTTAACTCTCATTTGATAGATTCACCTAAAAGTCCTATAGGCTAGCTCTTGGCCCAGCATAACACGACAGAGTTTAGACCCAGATCTACATGGAAAGGAACAGTGGCATGAGCACTGAATTTGGAGTCAGAGGACCTAGGTTAAAATTCTGCCTGTGTGATCCTAAACAAGTCACTTTGTCGGCCTCAGTTTCCTCATCTGTAAAATGAGAAGACTGGCCTTGCCTAAAGTCCTATAGGTAAGCTAGTTTGTGGCAGAGCTAGAAAAATGAATTAATGAATGATTGAAAAAATAAATAAAATGAAGGCTAGTAAAAGATAATAGTTCAGACTCAAACTTGCACGGAGAATAGCAGAGCCTTCACTATTTACTACTATATGATCCTATGCAAATGACTTAGCCTCTCTGGGACTCAGTTTCTTCAACTGTAAAATAAAGGAGTTAGACTAGATGGCCTCTAAGTTCCCTTCCAGCCCTAAACCTAAACCTGTGATCTTAAGAAAGATAATTTAAAGCTTCTCTCCATGATCCTCTGATCCCATGTCCAGGGTTCTTTCTACCACACAAGATGTTTCTTGACTCAGAGTACTTTCCTATGCCATGCTGCCTACCCTTGACCCATCTGTGGCTTCAGATCTGTGCTTTTATGGCTAGCTCAGTGGCCTCGGTGAATGTGTTGTGTTACTCCCCAGGCCCCAATTGCCAAATCCTGGGAGGCACTCTGGGTGCCCCATGGGCATTCCTTATGTTTCTTATTTAATAGGAATAAAGTTCTTTTAGGACAGCTAGGTGGTGCAGTGGATAGGGCACTGGGCCTAGAGTCAGAAGGACCTGAGTTAAAATTTGGCCTCAAGATACTTACTGTGTGACCATGGGCAAGTCATTTAACCCTGTTTGCCTCAGCTTCCTCATTCGTAAAATGAGTTAAAGAAGGAAACGGCAAACCACTCCAGTATCTCAGAGTCACAAAGAGTTAGGACTGAAACAATTAAGCTTCAAGTTTTTTGTTCCCTATTTTTGATCTGTTTGTAGCACTGAATAGCAACTCTTCTGGTCTCTACAAACACAGCTGCTCTAACTCGCTTGATTCTTGTCCCTGTTATCTTTGAAAGGCCTTCTTCCACTCTCTAGCTCTCGCCAGGTTTCTCCTGTGCTTTACAAGTGCCTATTGGATTAGTTAAACCTTTCTCAGAACACTTGATTGTCTAACCCGATGTCGGAAGATTTTTTCCTGGCAGTGATTGATCACAGGAGCTTTCCTCCCCACCCCCCCATCCTCTGGCAGGAGCCCATGGAGAAAACACTCCAAGGAGGCTATAGCCCATGCAAGCCATCAATTACATTCCATGGCCCAGCTGTTCTCCTTCTGGTGGCAGCTTTCTGGTAAATCCTGACTAGATCCTGCTTCTAGAAGGCCCACTAACAAAGCAGGGATACAAGAAAACTGCGGGAAGTTGGTGAGGACAGATTTTTGTTTGAATCCTCCTGTGTACTCCCTAGTGTAAGTGAATTTTATTGAATATAAGTTACACCTGGGATGTTAATCCAACAAGAAAATGGCTTTATATAATAATGTATAGAACAGGATGGTGTGAGGAATTCCTTGAGGCAGGATCATGTTCCATATCACCACTTTTTTTTAGGCTTATCTCATCCTTCTCTTTTGAATTGCAGGGCTGGGGAAAGAAGGAAAGGGCTTGTGGCCTATTGCTGAGAGGCACCCTATAGGATCCAAATCATTCCTCATGCCATCTACATGTATGTGTGTGTGTGTGTACACATACACATACACATATATGTGTGTATACACACACATATATACATACACATACACACACATACACATATATGTGTGTATACACACACATATATACACACACACATACACATATATGTGTGTATACACACACATATATACACACACACACACACATATATATATATATATATCTACATATATATAGAGAGAGGCATAGTATGCCAGCATGCCAACTCATAACGACTTATCAACTCATTCTTATTTTTTTTAAAAAAAATCCCACATTTGTCATTCTTGATTTAAAAAACAAACCCCAAATTAGGTTTTAGTAGTTTAGTCTTTCTAGAAAATTCTTTGAAGGAAAGGGTTCTCTAACTCTGGAGTCAGAGAACCTGGGTTTAAATGCTACTGCTGGTGTTTCCTTAGTTTCCCTGGACCTCATTTCCTTACCTGTAAAATGATGAGGTTTCACTAGATAGATGGGTCTCAGGTCTCTTCTAGTTCCCTATCTATGAGTATATGAAAATAATCCTCCCCTAAAGGCCTGTTCTGATGCTTCTTCACAGCATGGAGGTGACCTTGGATTCCCAAAGGCTATGGCACCAGAGTGTAATCCCTGGCAAGGGTTAGCTATCAAGTACAAAGGCTTCCGTCACAGACCCAGGCAAGGATCAGTTTATCTAGATTTGCTGGAAGTTCATTCATTACTAGCAGGTTGGCCCCTAGGTGACAGAATATTTCAGCCTCAGTCCTCCTGCATCAGCTTATCAAAAACTGGAGGGGTTGCTTGCTATCTGCTGTCACAGGATCTTGGAGAAAGTAAAAAAAAAAAGATGATGTGACTACATGTCCACTTGATTTAGCATAAATGGAAAGTGAAATGGGAAATGTGAGACAGAAGTGGGGAAAACATATGAAAGAGGACAGAGTCAAAGGGATAAAAAGAAAGAGATTCTATTTTAATATAGGTTAACAAACCAATACCTATTGAACAATCAACTATGAACCAGGCTTTAAGCCAAAGGTGCTTCTACTTGAAAGAATATTAGTGAACATTTATTAAGTGCCTACTAAGTTTTAAATGCAGCATAGAGTGCTAGGCACTTTAAAAAAAATGAAAGTGGTATCCAAATGTACAGGAAAGAACTAAAGGAAAGGAAAATGGGGATGGGGAGAGAGGAGAAGGGAAAATGCAGAGAAAAAATGCTTATTTTTACAAAAGGAGAAAACAAAATATAAAACCAAAGAAGGCAGTAACTTAAAAGTCCATTTTACCCCTACAGAATAAGAATCCTGGACAATCACATCCTTTTATTAAGGGGATTTGTTCTTTGAAGTTTGGATTCAGTCAAAAGGCCACACTTGAGGACCTAGAGGGTCACATGTGGCCTTGAGGCCTGAGGTTCCCCACCCCCAGAGCTTAGAGAAAGACCTTAAAGGGCCCCTGCAAATAAATGAATCTCTGAGAGAACTTCTCATTGACAAGTGAGTGTCTTCTAAATGAGAGCACTACTCGGAGAAAATCCTGTAACAAAAATAAATAAATAGATAGATAAAAGAGAGAGAAATGGAAAACAGAAGAAGTGTACACAGAATTAAGCTATGGGATGAAGTAAATAGGGCAAGACTTCTGAACCTTTTTTCATCATGGACCCCTCTGACAATTGAGTGAAACATATGAACCCTTTCTCATATTTTAAAATACATAACATAAAGTACATGGGATCACAAAGGAAACTAATTACATTGAAATACAGTTATCAAAATAAATATTTTTTTTCAATAGGGAGCCACTTGAGTTTATTGAGCAGTGAGTAGCATGGTCAGATATGTACTTTATTTCTATATATGTGTGTGTATATACACATACACCTATACACACGCACCTATACACACACATAATACATATATTATATATAAAATGTATACATTTTAAAATAATTTTTTTAAGCTCCCAGACCCCAGGTGAAGAACTTCTGAAATAGAGTGAGCACTTACTATGAGGTTTCTGAAACTATTCCCTAGGTCTTATCTAGAAATTTTAACCACCCAAGAAATGATGTTTTTGATAGTTTATATAATTTTATATTTGGACCCACTAGGATAACATTTCCCAACTTTTCTACCCAGGCATGTTCCCTACGCACAAACTGGCCAGAGGTATATTCTTCCTGACTACAAAAAAGACACATTTAAAAAGTCAACATGGCTGATGTAAAAGAGAAGTAGAAAATTTTTTAAAATGTAAGCACAAAGGAAAAATCACCTGTAAATGACTATTCTCTTATTAATATATGGAATATCTCACAGTGTATAGCTGATACAAAATATAGTCTGACACTGAAAACACTATTGGGTAAGATATTCCAAAGTCTCTCTCAGTGTGCAAAGAAAGGGGACCATATTGTTTGCAGCTTAAAGTAAGATGGTTCTAATGCCTTCCCAAGAAGGCATAAGGGCAAAATCCGGCAGCCCCACTGAGACAATGCCATCATTTCACAAAAAGCTATTTTAGCACGCTTTGACAAGCATTTGACTGTAGTCAGGGTCTAGACCTGTGATTTCATACGTGTAGGTAACTCCTGGTGAGAAAACTCCTTGGACCAGTGGAAATCTGCAATTATTCTGCAACCTAGAGTTTAAAGAGTTGCCTAGAGCCACTGAAGGGTTAAGTGACTTGCAAAGGGCCACAGACAAAGAGTCAGCGCTCCAAAGACAATTCTCTATCCACTGTTCCAGGCTGACACCTGCTTCTGCCATGTTGCTGAGAAAAACATTTTGTTTCACTAAATAGTAATATAATATAATTACTAAATAGTAATAATACTATTATTAAATTACTAACATTACTAAATAGTAATAGTTACTATTATTAAATGACTACTATTACTAAATAGCAACAGTTACTATTATTAAATGACTACTATTACTAAATAGCAACAGTTACTATTATTAAATGACTACTATTACTAAATAGCAACAGTTACTATTATTAAATGACTACAATAGTTACTATTATTAAATTACTACTATTACTAAATAGCAATGGTTACTATTATTAAATGACTACTATTACTAAATAGCAATGGTTACAATTATTAAAGGACTACTATTACTAAATAGCAACAGTTACTATTACTAAATGACTACTATTACTAAATAGCAACAGTTACTATTATTAAATGACTACAATAGTTACTATTATTAAATTACTACTATTACTAAATAGCAATGGTTACTATTATTAAATGACTACTATTACTAAATAGCAATGGTTACAATTATTAAAGGACTACTATTACTAAATAGCAATAGTTACTATTATTAAATGACTACAATAGTTACTATTATTAAATTACTACTATTACTAAATAGCAATGGTTACTATTATTAAATGACTACAATAGTTACTATTATTAAATTACTACTATTACTAAATAGCAATGGTTACTATTATTAAATGACTACTATTACTAAATAGCAATGGTTACAATTATTAAAGGACTACTATTACTAAATAGCAACAGTTACTATTACTAAATGACTACTATTACTAAATAGCAACAGTTACTATTATTAAATGACTACAATAGTTACTATTATTAAATTACTACTATTACTAAATAGCAATGGTTACTATTATTAAATGACTACTATTACTAAATAGCAATGGTTACAATTATTAAAGGACTACTATTACTAAATAGCAATAGTTACTATTATTAAATGACTACAATAGTTACTATTATTAAATTACTACTATTACTAAATAGCAATGGTTACTATTATTAAATGACTACAATAGTTACTATTATTAAATGACTACTATTACTAAATAGCAATAGTTACTATTATTAAATGACTACAATAGTTACTATTATTAAATTACTACTATTACTAAATAGCAATGGTTACTATTATTAAATGACTACTATTACTAAATAGCAATGGTTACAATTATTAAAGGACTACTATTACTAAATAGCAATAGTTACTATTATTAAATGACTACAATAGTTACTATTATTAAATAATAGTTCATTAGTATTTTCTTTGTTGAATAGACTAGTTTGTATGAACAAGTGAACCTCTATTCTAAACTTGCCCAATTCCCATTTCAGATATAAAATATGTTGAATCTCAACAGAAAATAAATCAGTTACCTGTAATTTTAATTTCCCTGCTCACTTGTTTGGTCTGTTGATCCTAAGAGATGGTCTCTAATTATTCATACTAAATCCTTTCTATCAGTTTCCCTTTCCTTATATTTCACCAAATGCATTTCCTTCAGCCTTCCTCCTTCCTGCTTTGTCAAATTAAGGAATTCGTAATTTCATAAAACTATAGGACCATAAAAACCATGTTCTCCCATTTTCATTTCCTAGCCCTGACGTTGCCATGAACTTATGAAAAGGTCTAAACAGTAAAATTATGTACGATGCCTGATTTGTAGGATCAACCAACATAACAGCATAATGAACTATTTCTGGGTGCAATAATAAGAATAACTTAGCATTTATATGGTGCTTTAACATTTGTGAAGAACTTTATGTATAGTCTTCCATTTTAGTGGGATATCCTCATAACCCCTTGGGTGTGTTATAGAGAAGATATTTCTCTAGGTATGCTTGAGACTAAATGACCCCTCAGATCCCTCCCAACTTTGAGATTCTATAATTCAGTAATAGTACTAAGACAAGTAAAAGCACTTGTATTGCTCTTCAGGATTCATGGCGATAACAACATTTTAAAAACTTTTTGTACAGGATCTGTGATTTCATTGGTATTGGAAATTCCCAGATGCACCAATGCATGTCATGTGTTACTGATGCACATCAACATATCGGTTTGGTTTGTTTGTTTTTTAACAAACTATAGTCTTAATAGCACCAGGTACTCAGAGGTTAATTAATTCACCAAGGGTCACCAAACCAGTATGTATCAGAAGCAGGACTTAAAGTAGGCCTTCCTGACTTGCAGGAATACCTGCTGGTTTTTTACATTTAAATGTTTCTCTTGGCTGCCCTTGGTTTTTAAAAGGTTAAGTCATGTAGTACTTCTCACATAAAGTTCAAAAAGCTTCAAGTGTGAGGGTTTTTGGGGGCTTTTTACTGTAGTAACTTTGAGGGCTCCAAACAGCTTAATATTTGTAGAGTTTTCCTGCCTTTAATGTGGTTTCAAGGTTGGCTGATGTTATCAGAGACAACACAGAGCTAAAACCAAGGCTAGCACTCAGATCTGAGAACTCTCAAGCTTGAAGATGTTTGAGAGAATATTCTGTTAAAACACAGAGGAAAGGAAATCTCTTTTATCCAGTTCATTTTAAAAAGTGTTAGTTCAGGTTTAAATGGTTCTTTTCAAGGTTTGTAGAGTTATAATATTTCATTTGGTCTTCATGAGTTAGGTGTTATTATCTTCATTTTTACCAAAAAGAGAATGGTCAAAGATTCTGAATATTAGCATTGCCAAACATTTCCATAGGAAATATTTCCAAGGGGAAATATAGCATGTTCTTCAAGTCAAGATGACCTGGGTTCATTTAAGCCTTTCCTCTGACACATTCTGGCAATGTGATGCTGGGCAAGTCACCTAACCTCTCAGTAATCAAATGTTATCAAATCTCCAAGACCCTTAGTTACTGATGAATTGTAGATCTGTACCAATAGAAGGAATTTTCACACCAGAACATTCTTTGGGCCATGAAATCATTATTCTTCCCTTCTGTTCCCTCCCCTCCCCCAACCCACAATGCATTCCTGAGCTTTGTGACCTTGGTCAGGTAACCAGATATCTAGGCCTCAGCTTCCTCATCTTTAGAATCAGAGGATACCTCATTCCACAGACTGGAAGGGATGCTTCTAAGGTTCAGTCCATACTCCTATACATGCTTTTAATGCTTGGTTTATGCAGGGGAATGTCACAATCTCTGGAATCCCAGTCTTTCCTATTCAAAGTATAAAACCTATCATTTTTAATCACTACCACAGCAAATTAAGGTGGACTAAGATTTCATCTCATTTCATCCCCACTCCCCACCACCCCCTTCCTCTTTCAGGAGGGTCAAAATAATACTCAAATTGGCCCAGAGCAAAGTAGTCCCCAATGAAACAATGAGTAAACTCTCGAAGGTCCCATTCAGAAGTGGATAGCAGATGCTCCAGCAACGGGGCAGCTGGCAGATTACTGCACCCTCTTGGACCGTCTGCAGTCCCTGAGGCCGGAGGAGGAGGCTGCCTGATGTTACATACTCTGCCCCTGCCGGCCTGCGCAGATATTCACCAGGACACCCTAGCTTGCTGCAAGCGCAGGCGCACTCTAGCCGGACTTCTCGCTCTGAATCGGTGCTGTCCAGTCCTCGACGTGGGGAGAACCTCGAAGTCCCCTGCCCACAAGAAGCGGCAGCTCAGCTCGCCCCATCCGGCCTCCAGCAGCCCAGCCCTGGGCCGAGGCTCAGCCTCACGGCATAATCGCCCATCGATTACCACCTCCCCGGGACCATTGTGGAGATTTCTGGAGGAGGGGAAAGTCAAAGGTCACTGTGTGATAGAGACTATCCAGGAGGGCTGAGGGGCCAGTTGAAAGCCATTCAAGCCCAATCAGCTCTAAATCCGCGGGCATTTAATTGGCCTTGTAATTTCAGATCGATCACGAATTTAACACTTTCCTAAAAGTCGGACACCTTCAGCTGCTTCATCCCAGTCGCCCAGATCTGCTGAAACACCCCCACTCACCCTAAAAGAGGAAAGAAAGAAAGGAGGTATGAGTCATTCTCTTCCCTGAGTTCAAATCATTCTGCCTTAAAGGAAGGAAAGAAGGTGAACGTGAGAAAACTTGTTTCTTCTTGGTGCACTGGACACACTCTCAGGTCCCATGCAGTGCTAACATCCCTAGCAGCCTTCGGTTTTGTCCCTTCCCAAACCCTCAGCAGGTGTTCCCCTCGGGAATTCTGTCCATCTGTCCGTCCCCCCTTTCTTTCCACCATTCACTAATTTTCTAGTAGCTGAGATGGGTCTTAGGTTCAGACCTAAATTCCCACCCTCCAGGACCATTGACACATAGAGGCAATTCCCTGGGGAATCTACTGGCTAGTTCCTGGTCTGGGTTCTGGAGTCCTACCAGATCATCTCTCTGATGTCCTCTACCCCACCACCTCACTCCTCACCCCTGACAGATCCAAAGAAAAAGGTTAGTCCAGTCCAGTTGAAAATGAAAAGGTGGGAATGAGATTTCCCCATAAACTATCTCCACCATCTCCACCAATTTTAGACAGCCTAGAATGATGATAATGACAATGATGATTATAATTCATGTTTATACAATTTGGCTTTAAGGTATAATGAGCAGTTTTCTCATTACGATCCTCTGGGGTTAGATTGTGCAAGTTTTATTGGTAAGTAGGAGAGAGTACTGGCTCTATAGTGGTCTGACTTCAGACAAATTTAACTAGAAGGTAATGGACGACCTATAGTTCTCACCTGGGGGTTCCTATGACTAGGAAACCACAGTTACAGTCTCTGTCTCTCCTAGTGAGATGTGGGTAAAGCTCATGGATAAGTAGATGGTAGTTATGGGTAACTTATGAGAAGCTGCTAACTCACTGCACCAGGATTAGCATAGGAAATGAATCTGCTGGTCAATGAACTGAGTGAAATCAGATGCCCTGAGACTGTAAAACAACTACTTCAACAGCAGAGCAGGCATTTGGTAGGAGGCTGCTTAGTTATCAAAGAGGGGGTTGATCAGGGTCTCTCTTCCTTCTCCTTGGACACCCTGTCTTCTCTCCCTTACATCATCACTTGGTTTTCTGGACTATGGAATTATTATTTTGTTTTGGGGGGCATAATGATCATTTATAGGATAGTAGGCTAAAGCAGGCTACTCAAGATTGGGGGAGGGGTAGGTAGTGAAAAAAGAGTGGGGAATACTTGAGGGAAACCAAAAACACACGGTCAGTCAACAAATGCAGAATGCTTGAGCAAGCAATGGATAACCTATCAGGAAGCCTGATGGGGAGGAGTGGAAGGCCTGAGAGCTTGGGTTTATCAGTAGCTGTCAACCAAGAGTTGGTCAACATGGGAAGCAAGGAGACAGAGCCAGGGAGCAGAGAGGCTAGTAATAACATAGATGAGTGGAAGAGGCCCTGCCTGTCTCACCTGCAGCAAGCAAGCTGTCTGTTCCTCCCTCCTTTCCACCCCATCTTCCAGTAGCTGAGATAGGTCTTAGAATCTTCCCTAAAGCCCCACTCCTCAGGATCATTATACACACAGAGGCAGCTCCCTGGCTTCCTTTAAGTCCCAATTAAAATCGCACCTTCTATAGAAAGTTTTCCCCAATGCCTATTAATTCTAGTGGCTATATACAGAATATATAGTTTGCTTTGTATATATTTGCTTACATGTTGTTTCCCCCATTAAATTGTAAGTTCCTTGAGGACTGAGAGTGGTTTTTTTTTTGTATCCCCAGAGCTTAGCGCAGTATTGGGCACATAGTAGGCACTTAATAAATGTTAATCGATTGATTGATTGTGGCCACAGAGGCAGGCATCTGTTCAGGACAATGACTTTGACAAGGTTGATGATAATCCCTCCCAGAGTTCAGTTAGTATCCAGCAGTCTTTCCTACTTCCTCTTCCCTACCCCCTCCACCTTGCCTCCTACCTCCTAACCCCTTCCAAATACAAAGAGGCCAAAAAGAGGTCTGGCCACCCAGTCCCTAGTCCCTGCTGTGAATAGTTTAGTCTGCTGAAATACCAAGCACGATATTCTCCCTGTTGGTCTCCTCCACCCCAGGTTTCTACCCTGGGGCCCTTCAGGAAGATGAGGTGTCTTTGTGTAACCAGTAGTAAACAGCTTCTTCTCCTTCGACTGTTAAAGATAAACTTGTTTAACAACAGTCTATACCTCCTCTGGAAGGCTGGGTCTCAGACCTTCTCTACTCTCTTTCCATCTGAACAACTCCCATTATTTTGTAAATATCTGGGCTCAAGACCAAAATACCAAGTGTTCTTTAGTCCTGGGGGAAACCTATCCATGTTATAGCTGGGATTAAGTTATTTGTGTACTGGCCATCTCCCTCCTTAACTAGTGGTAAAGGCCTTCAGAGAAGGCACTGTGACCCATGGTTTCTCCAGCCGTTGGCAATGTACAATGCACCTAGCAGAAGTTTAGTGTTTGTAGAATGAAATTCCTTCTGAGCTTAGCCCAGAAGGAAGTAACTGATTATATTATAAGGTACACCCCTCCCCCACTCCGGAGTCTCTTTGGCCTGGCCAAAGTCACCGACCTGGGACAACACATAGCACACTACAGATGGGAAGGGAGAGCCTTAACTTAGTGCTCTGAGGATCTACTAGCCAAGGAACTGGAGTATGAAGCTGGTGGAGCTCAGATTTAAAACAATTGCCTTTTCCGTGTCTAGAAGGGGAGGCAAAGAAAGGTGAAAACAGTCCCTGTCATCAGAGAGTATACATTTGAAGAGGGAGAAAACATGTAAATAACCAGGGACAGATATGATCCATACAGAGTGGATAAAAGGTAATCTAACAGGGAAAAGTCACTAGCAGCAAAATCTGAGCTCAGTCTTGAAGGAAACCAGGAAATTAAGAGGCAGAGGTGAGGAGGCAGAATATTCCAGGCAGGGTGGACAACCAGTGTAGACATGGAGTTGGGGAGATAATGGTGTTCTGGTTAAGAAAGAGTAAGTAGGTCCAAAGAGTTGGCTCTTACAATTCCAATACTTATGATGGGAAATGCTATCCACATTCAGAGAAAGAAATATGCTGAATGCAGATCAAAGTAGACTACATTCACTTTTTTGGTTGCTTTTCCCTTTTATTCTGTTTCTTCTTTCATAATATGACTAATTTGGAAATATGTTCTAACATGATTGCACATGTATAACCTATATCAGATTGCTTGCCTTCTTGGGAAGGGAAGATGGGAGGGAGAAAAATTTGGAGCTCAAAATCTTATAAAAATTAATATTGAAAACTATCTTTACATGTAATTGGAAAAATAAAATACTATTTACTAAAAAAAAAAGTTGGATTTTAGTGTCTGTAGAAAGGAGTCAAGTAGACAACTGCAAAGGTATAAAGAGGTCAGGTTGGGAGAGTCATTGTTTTGGGAGGCAGTCAGGTTTAAGTGACTTGCCCAGGGTCACACAGCTAGTAAGCACCTAAGGTTAGATTTGAACTCAGATCTTCCTAACTGCAGATCTGGCACTCTATCTATTGGACCACCGAGCTGCCCCTTGGGAAGGGTTTTAAATGCTATCCAGAGGACTTTATATTTTGATCCTAGAAGTAACAGGGATCCAGCCACTGGTGCTCATTAAATGAAGGGAGCAGGGGGGTGTTCACTTTTGTCAGATGTGTGATTTAGAAAAATTTTGGCAGCTGATTGATTGGAGTGATAAGAGGGGGATTAATTAGAAAGCTAATACAATTGTCCAGGAGATGATAAGACCTTAAGTTAGGCAGCCCATGGAGTGGTAAGGAGACATAGAAGAGGTGTTGTGAGGGTAGAAACAATAAAGTTTAGATATGTGAAAGTGAAGAAGCTATAATGACACCTTGTTTCTCTGTCAAAGCTGAGTATCTGGAAGGTTGGTGGTACCCTTGCAGAGGGATTAGGAAGTTTGGAAGAGGGGTAGATTTGAGGGAAACCTATTCGAACTTGTGTTTTGAGTATGTTGATTTTTAAGATGCCTACAGGACATTCAATGAGTTATCCAAAATGGAAGTTGATGATGCAGTGCTGGAGTTCAGGAGAAACACTAGAGCTGTATATAGAGACCTGTGAATCATCTACATAGAGAAAACAATTGAACCTCCTAGGAGCTGATGAAATCACCAAATGAGAGTTTAGAGGGAAGAAAGCCCATGACAGAGTCTTGGAAAATACCCATGTAGTGGGCATGACATGAATGAAGATGCAGCAAAGGAGAATGAGAAGGGATAGCTAGGTGGGAGGAGAACCAGAAGTCTCAAGAAATCCTAGAGAGGAGTATCCAGGAGGAAGTGACCCACTGTGTCAAATGTTGTAGAGAATTCAAGAGGGATGAAGATTGAAAAAAATCTAGTAGCTCTGATAGGTAGGAGTGCCCAGATGTTTGGACAGGAACAAAGTGGGAAAGCAAAAGGTGGCAATAGGCAATACTTTTGGAATTAGAAAAGATTTTGTTTGCCACCTCCTTAAGGGATCCTGTGGAATTTGGGAGTAATTCTTCCCTGATGGGTTATTTGGCGTTGACAGAACCACAGACTCTTTTAGGAGAAGGAAGTTCTAAGAGGGAATATGGCATGAAAGAAAAGTGGACTGAATTTGTGGTCAGAGGACCTGAGTCTTGTCATTTCTACCTGTGTTGACCTTGGGCAAGCATTTCACTCACCCTCCCTAGCCCACACTTTGTTTCCTTCTCTGCCAAATTAGAGGGTTAGACTAGATCAGTGCTTCTCTAACATTTTGGTCTCAGGACTCCTTTACACTCTTAAAAATTATTGAGGACCCTTCCCAAAGAGCTTTTGTTTATGTGGGTTATATCTATTGATATTCACCACATTAAAAATTAAAATGGATAAATTTGAAAAAAATTCATTTAAAAACAATTATGAACCCATTGCGTATTACCATAAATAACATTTTTATTAAAAATAACTGTTTTCTATAATCAAAAAAACCTAGTGAGAAGAATGGCATCATTTTACATATGTTTGCAACTCTCTTTAATGGTTTGATTGAATGCTTCTGCATTTAATCTTTTGTAATACTTTATTTTGGTTGAGGTAAATGAAGAAAATCTGACCTCACACAGATTCATAGTTGGAAAAGGAAAAAAAAATATCTTAATAGTCAAATGAAGTCATAGTATTATTATGAAAATAGTTTTGACCTCTCAGACCCACTAAAAGGGACCCCCAGGAATCCACTGGTACCCTTGGAGAACCACTAGATTTGATGACATTTAAAGGTATCTTCCAGCTCTAAATCTGTGATCCTAGGTCACAGAGTCAGATGGAGCAGAAAGAATGATGGACTTAGAGTTGAAGAAACCTGGTTTCAAATCTAGCTTCTCACTCTTATTAGTTATGTGATTTTGGGCAAGTCATTCACCTGCTCTGCATCTCAATTTTCTTGTCTGTAAAATGGAGCTACGAATACTAATACATACGTCTCAGGGTTGGTGAGAAGATCAAATGAGAAAATGTGTTTGGATTGCTACATAAAATGTCAGCTCTTATTACAATGGTAAGAGCATCAGCTTTGCAGTCAAAAGACACAGGTTCAAACCTTGCCTGTCATTTACTACTACTTTTGAGATTTGGCATTTGTAATTGTGTTGGACAAGTCAAAATTTACCTCTTTGGGTAAATTGAGGAGGTTGGTTCCTCTTAGGGCTACAATTCTATGACTCAGTAGAAAAGACGTGGTATAAGATGAGATTTCAAACCTTGTCCCTGTTTTGTCAAAAGTAGAATAGGAGTTAGGACTATAAAGACCAAAGAACAAAGCAGTTCCTCCTCCCCAGGATCTCATAGGCTACTGAGAGGGTACCTGAAATAAACATATGTTTATTTATAAAAGACAATTCAAGGAGGAAAGAAGGAGTGGTCATATAGTGTTATGCAAATTATTTGGGATAAGCAATAATTTTGATATAGTTTTATTTTGTGGTAACAGTGGTCATGTGTATGCTTCTGTTGTCACTAAGCTGACTCAAAATCTTTGACCTAGACCAGATGAAACCAAATCGAACTGGTTCTCTCACCACTGGTTCTCTTGTCAGTTGTTTCATGATAATTTCACAGACTCTGCATTGCTCTGTTTTACCCTGTTTTTCATTCTGTGGTTTTAAAGAATGGATATTAGTTAACAAGCATTTGTTATTCCAAGGAAACATGCAAAAGTTATAGCTTTTAAAGACACACATCAAACACAGTTTAGAGATATTTAGAGATGTTAGAGATATTGCAGTGGTTGTTGGTGAGGGAAAGTCAAGTTTTTTTCAGGAATCATTCAAGCCTATAACAAAATTACCATTTGCTCTGAAGAGCAAAGTGAAGTGTGGTAGAAAAGAAAAAAATATCAAGACCTGAAAACTATTGTTAAAAATAATCTAATTAAACTTCAAAAAACAAGCAAATGACTTTCAAAGGGATCTGGTGGCAGAAGAGATTGTTAAAGTGCAATGTAGGCTATTAAAGTTAGGAAGAAGACTATGGAAAAAAAAAAACCCAACAGCTGCTAACCGTTTCTATGAAAAAAAAAAAAACCATGGACAAGACAATACAAAGATTATAGTACTGAAGATTGGAAGATGTTATTTTTTATTGATGAAACCCACTTTTTCATTGGAGGCTATACAAGACAATTGTTGGAGTTAAGTGAGCCTGTAAGATCTGGGCATTTTCATCAGACTATAAAAGATGAATTAATGAAAAAACATTTATTAAGAACTTACTATGTGCCAAGTATTGTGCTAAGGGTTACTGGGTCAAAAAAAAAGAAGTAAACAACACAGACCCTGCCCTCAAGAAGCTTACATTCTAAAGGGGGAAGTCAAACACATAAAGGGAAGCTAGCAGTGAAAAGCAGAAGTTTGTCCAATTTAAAAAGTTGTTGGGGATTTTTTACTTCTAGTGAATCTGGTAGTCTTGTCTTCCTTGAAGGAATTATAAACTCTTAACAAATGTAGTGATGTACTATGAAGGAGAATTGTTTTGGATTTACTGAAATTTCCGAATGGAGAAAGAGTACAACATGAATGCCACACCATACTGTACCATGTCATGATTACAGAGCTGGTGAGGAAGTGTATCTAAGAGATGGAGATAAACCATACTTCAGTGACCGGGGAACCTGGTTCGAACTCATTTGAAAGTCTATGGACTATAATCAATGCTAGATTGGAAAAATGGACCATTTATCTATCAAAGGTACACTTAGTATCCAGAGTGATAAAAATGTAGTTTAATGATGAAGAATTAAAGAATATGTCAAAATTTGTGAACTCTTCAATTGTGTAAAACAAGTGTTTGAAGCAAAAAGGAGACATATTGTGTATTTTTAAAATTTTTATTTAGTATTTTCCTCAGTTACATGTAAAAACAGTTTTTAACATTCATTTTTAAAACTTTTTAGTTCCAAATTCTCTCCCTTCCTCCCTGTCTACCCCCACCCATGTTAAGAAGGCAAACAGTTCATTATAGGTTGTACATATGTACTCATACAAAACATTTTCATAATAGTCATTGTAGTGAAAGAAAACATGGACAAAAAAAAACCCTCAAGAAAAATAAAGTAAAATAAGTATGCTTCAATCTGTATTCAGACACCATTAGTTCTTTCTCTGAGGATGGATAGCATTTTTTATCATAAGTCCTTCAGAGTTGTCTTGGATCATTGTATTGTGGAGAATAGCTAAGTCAGTAACAGCTGATTGTCTTATAATATTGCTGTTATTTTCTACACAGTGCATTTCACTTTCCATCAGCCCATGCAAGTCTCTTCAGGCTTTTCTGAGAGCATCCTGCTCCTCATTTCCCATAGCACAATAATATTCTACCACAATCACATTCCACGACTTGGTCAGCCGTTCTCCAGTTAATGGGTATCCCCTTAATTTCTAGTTCTTTGCCATGAGAAAAGAGCTGCTATAAATGTTTTTGTACATATAGGTCCTTTTCCTTTAAAGGTTTTTTATCTCTTTTGGGATACAGACCTAATAGTGGTATTGCTAGGTCAAAGGGTATGCATGGTTTTATAGCCCTTTGGGCAAAGTTCCAAATTGCTCTACAGAATGGTTGAATCAGTTCACAACTCCACCAACAGTGCATTAAAGCCCCATTTTTCCCACCTCCCCTCCACCATTTGTCATTTTTTTCCTTGTCCTATTAACCAGTCTAATAGGTATGAGGTAGTGTTTCAGAATTGTTTTAATTTGCATTTCTCCAATCAATAGTGAGTTAAACAATTTTTTCATATGGCTGTAGATAGCTTTGGTTACTTTATCTGAAATTTGTTCATATCTTTTGATCATTTAGCAATTGGGGAATGGTTCTTTTATAAATTTGACTGAGTTCATTAAATATTTGAAAAATGAGACCTTTATCAGAGAAACTTGCTTCAAAATTTTTTTCATAGTTACTATTTCTAACTGTATTTCCCTCCATCCTGTCCCCCCCGATTTATTCTATTCTCTCTCTCCTTTCACTCTATCCCTCCTCAAAAGTGTTTTGCTTCTGACTACCCCTTCCCCCAGTCTCCCCTCCCTTCTATCATGCTCGCTCCCCCTTTTCTTACCCTTTTCCCTCCTACTTTCTTGTAGGGTAAGATAGATTTCTATACCCAATTGAGTATGTATGTTATTTCCACTTTGAGCCAATTCTGATAAGAATAAGATTCACTCACTCCCTCTTACCTACCCCTTCTTCCCCTCCACTGTAAAGGTTTTTCTTACCTCTTTATGCCCATTCTCTCCCTCCCTTTCCCTTTATTCCAGTATGTTCCTTTCTCACCCCTTAATTTCACTTTTTTTTGATAGCATCCCTTCATAATCAACTCACATCTGTGACCCCTGTCTATATATACTCCTATCTGCCCCAATAATGAGAAAGCTCTTATGAGTTGCAAATATCATCTTCCTATGTAGAAATGTAAGCAGTTTAACCTTATTAAGTACCTTATGATTTCCCTTTCCTATTTAACTTTTTATGCTTCCTTAGAATCTTGTATTTGAAAATCAAATTTTCTATTGGCTCTGGTCTTTTCATCAAGAATGATTAAAGTCTTCTATTTCATTGAATATCCATTTTGTCCCCTGGAGGCTTATACTCAATTACTGGGTAGGTGATTTTTGGTTGTAATCCTAGCTCCTTTGCCCTCTGGAATACATATTCCAAGCCCTCCAGTCTTTTAATGTGGAAGCTGCTAAATCTTGTGTTATCCTGACTGTGGCTCCATGAAACTTAAATTGTTTCTTTCTGGCTGCTTGCAGTATTTTCTCCTTGATCTAGGAGGTCTGGAATTTGGCTATAATATTTCTGGGAGTTTCCTTTTTGGAATCTCTTTCAGGATATAATTGGTGGATTCTTTCAATTTTTATTTTACCCCCTGGTGGTAGAAAATCAGGGTGGTTTTCCTTTATAATTTCTTGAGAGATGATGTCTACGCTCTTTTTTTTTTATCATGGCTTTCAGGTAGTCCAATAATTTTAAAATTATTTCTCCTGGACCTATTTTCCAGGTCCATTGTTTTCCCAGTGAGATATTTCACATAGTGTTTTATTTTTTCATCCTTTCAGTTTTGTTTTATTGTTTCTTGATTTCTCCTAAAGTTATTAGCTTCCATTGTTCCATTCTAATTTTTAAGGAATTGTTTTCTTCAGTGAGCTTTTCCGCCTCCTTTTCCACTTGGCCAATTCTACTTTTTAAGGAGTTTTTTTCTTCAGTGAATTTTTGTGCTTGTTTTCCCATGTGGTCAATGCTGCTTTTTAAGGCCATTCTTCTCCTCACTGGCTTTTTTGGACCTCTTTTGCCATTTGGCCTAATCTTTTTTTTAAGGTGTTGTTTTCTTCATTTTTTGTGTCTCCTTTACCAAGCTGTTGACTTTTTTCATGATTTTCTTGTATTACTCTTGTTTCTCTTCCCAGTTTTTCCTCTACCTCTCTTACTTGATTTTCAAAATCCATTTTGAGCTCTTCCATGGCCTGAGACCAATTCATATTTTTCTTGCAGGCTTTGGATGTAGGTACTTTGACTTTGTTATCTTCTTCTGAGTGTGTGTTTTTATCTTCCTTGTCACCATAGTAACTTTCTGTGGTCAGAATATTTTTCTGCTACTTGATCATACTCCCAGCCTATTACTTGACTTTTAACTCTTTGTTAAAGTAGGCTCTGCTTCCAGGGTGGAGGGCATACTGTCCTAAGCTTCAGGGATTTTGTGCAGCTGTTTTCAGAGATACTTCTAGGGACCTGTAAGTTTTCAGTTCTTCCAAGGTAGTATAATTTAAGGAGAAGCGTTTACTCCTCTCCTGGTCTATGCTCTGGTCTGTGAGTGAACTCAAGCACTCTTTTCTTCCCTGGAACTGTGACTACAAGCTCTGCTGTGTTAGTGCTCGTCCCTACCCTGGGACTGCCACGCAGGACTGTGACTTGGATCTGAGTATGGGCAAAGCAACAGAGTCCTGCCTCAGTGCTAGCAAAGAGACCCCTGTAATCTTTCTGACCAGTCGTTCGACCCGCTTATCTTCTATAGGCTGAGAGCTCTGGAAGTAGCTGCTCTTGCTGCTAAGTCAGTGGCTCCCAAGGCCTGCTCTTGGTTTGCTAGGGCCAGGTCTGCTGCACAGGATGGTGCTCCTCTCTCATCTGGGTGCAACAGACCTTTCCTGCCAAACTTCTAATATGTCTTGGATTGGAAAATTGTTTCACTTCATCTTTTTGTGGGTTCTGCTTTTCTAGAATTTGTTTAGAGTCATTATTTAAAGGTATTTTTAGAGGTTTGGGGAAGAACTCAGGAGAATCCTTGCCCTTATGCTATCTTGGCTCCACTTCTCATGTATTAATTATTTTAAGAAGTAAAAGATTGTAGGGTTTATTATATAAGTCTACGCACTTAATTATTTTACATGATTTCAATTAATTGCATGCCATTGTACATAAGCTCTTCAAATCTGTGCCTTGTTGTTACTGTTGTCGAGTAGTTATCAGTCACGTCCAACTCTTGGTGACCCTATTTAGGGTTTTCTTGGCAAAGATACTGGAGTGGCTTGTGCATTATTGGTGCATAAACTGGTTTGAGTTTACTGAAGTAAAAAATCAGTCTGTCAAGGTCTCCTAGCAATGTTCACTTTTATAGTCTTTTAGCCTCTGTAAAATATAGACCTCTGATGGAAATGCTGAGAAAGACCCTTAATTATGGTAGTGTGAATGCTACCTCTATAAACAGTGAAAAATCAGTTAGAGGGCTATTTGTTTTTATTGCATTGTTAAAAGAGCTTAGGATTGATTAGTTTCTGGTAATGTAGCTCTGGCACTGAGAACCTGATGACCTAATTTGCTTCTCCTGTTGTTCTACAGCATGGCGAGGCAGGGAGTGGGGGGTGGGGGTGGGAAATGGGGATATATATCTATGCTGTAGTCCTAAAATTTATGATTCCTATAACTTATAATTTGACTCAAGGCACAGTATTTCTACATCTTCCCCAAAGCTTCAAAAGTATGTAAGTTTTCCCTCCCTCTTCATTCTCTTGTCGAAAAAAAAAAACCAAAAAATAATTCTAAGTTACAATAATTCTTTCTTGTTCTTTGCTAAGCAATTACTTTAATTCCTTAGAAAGCTTTGTTGGACTGAAAATGTTTTGTTTAGTAGCATTTCTACAAGTGAGGTGAATATTCCAGTTTTAGAAAAGATGACTGAATAAATCAAGCTTTTTTGCTCGAGGCATAGATTTTAAGAAAATATGTGTCCTTGACAATTTCCCATCGATAAACTACTATAAATCTCTGACTAGCACTTCTTCCAATGTCCGTAAACAGCAAGTAGAGACTCAAACACCTGCTCTGCCTTAGTACAAGAGGCTTCTTACTAGAAATTGATTTGTTGATTTTTTTAAATGCCTCTAAATGCCTAAGAATGATAAGCATCCCCATTAAATTTCAGATTGGTAGAAGTAGCAACATGTATGATTGACACGATCAAGAATGTCTGTGTCCTGTTTACATATAGCCATTTTTTTCTTTCTTGACATTATATTGAGGATGACGTATTTGAAAGAGTATGTGACCTTGAGTTGTCATTCCTTTTGAAAACTCAGACTGGTTAGGAAGCCTCCATTAATGTCCTAGACCAGAATGAATGTTAGAGCAAAAATCCCCAAGGGACATAAGGAGAGAGAATTTTACTGCTTTCTGGACACAGAAATCCATTTGTTGAAATGTATGCTGAATTCAGTGAACTAGATATTAAAGTTAATTTCTCTATAAAACCAAACTAGGCAACAAGATAACCACTAAGTAAGATAAAATATTGAAGGTATTTGGAGAAATCTGACAATCAATTTACTATAATCTTATGCTTTGAAAATAAATCTATACTATGCCATTGATGGGGTGATGGGACCTGGACCCTGAACTTTCCCACATATTTCAGCAGCCCATATGCTGGGGTCCTGGTCCTATCACCCCATCATTATGACCACCAAATTTTTTAAAAAAATGAAGAAAATTACAAAATTTGGCACTGATGGGGTTATAGAGATACGGACACATTCAGACATTGGTGATACAATTGCAAAACGGAATCTTTTTGGAAACTGCAGTATCTTGCAAGGCTTTAAAAATGATCAGCTCTTTGATATAATTCTTTTATTAGGAATATGCTCTAAGAAAGTTGCTAAGACAAACACACATATGTGTTTAAAAGAAATTTATCCATTAAAAAACCTTTAATATTACTAGACTCTAGCAAGGCAACATATAATAAAATGGATAGATAAACTTTAACAAGGCCTGGAAAGAAATTGGTCTTCTGACTTCATGGGTAAGTCAGTAACTCTTTTGAATGTCAGGCAACTCCCTAAAATGAGAAATTATAGATAGTTGTGGGGCGGGGGGGGGGGGGGGGGGGGGGGGGGTGGGGGGGGGGGTGGGGTGGGGGGTGGGTGGGGGGGGTGGGGGGGGGGTGTGGGGGGGGAAGGAAGGATGGAAGAGGAATAGAATTCCCATACTGGGAAATCATAGGCTTTAGATGTAAAGACCAAAGAACTGAAACTCTTTGTGAGTCTTATCTAGATGTAGTTTCTCCTCCCTCTACTAATTGTGCTCAGCACTTGATATGTTCTCAATTCAAGTTTATTGGATTGTATTATAATTACAAAAAAACCCAACCCTGAAACCAATTTAAAGGGGAATAACTAAATAAACAAACTGTGGCTTATTATAATGCAATTAGGAATGACTGATATGGGAATGACTAGAATGTCAGTTAGATGATTCAGTAGATAGATCATTGGGCCTGGAGTCAGGACAATCTGAGTTCAGATATGACCTGTTACTAGCTGTATGACCCTGAGCTAGTCCTTAATCTGCTAGAGAAGGAAATAGAAAGCCACTCCAGTATCTTTACCAAGAAAACCCATGGACTGTATGGTCCAAGGGGCCAAAAACAGTCAGACACAACTGAACAACAACAGCATGGGAAATAAAAAGAAATGCTAAGTGAAGGAAAGAGAATCAGGAAATGGACATCCTCACCATATCTAGCTACAATAAAAGGAAAACACAAATATGGGATTCATACAGACAATGGAAAATGACACAGAAGGGAATAACTGATAAGTTGTTATCTATCTATCTGTCTATAGATATATACATATATATGTATCTACAAATAGGTAGAACTGCCTATATGTAGAAGGTCTTGGAGTTTGTTTTAATAGCTGTAAATTTAAGTTAAGTTTGCTATTTAAAGATAGGTTCAAAATAAATTAATTAACTCAGTCCTCAAGGATCTGTTTTCTTTTTGGTTTAAGTACTCCTTCTAGAATTGTAGCTCTAACACCATCACCTTGTTGCCACACTGCCTGAGAAGGATCTCTGAAGGCAGGGAGACTATTTCTTGGACACTAGACACCAGACCCTTGCTTCCTGGGGCCTGGGTCTTGAAGTCCTTCAGGCTGAGCTTGTGTTCTTTTAGAATTTGAAGGCATCTTGGGGCCATCGAGGTCAACCCATGCCTGACCAAATTCACTCTACAGCATCTCTAGCAAGTAAACATCAAGCCTTAGGCTAAAGAACTCCATTGAAGGGAAATGTTTTTTGTTTTTTCTCCTAAGGCAGCAGCAAGACTACTTATCTGTAGCTCTTATCCATAAGTACAATTTCCTGAGAGGCCTTAATTTGTTTCTATATTCTACCTGTTGTTCCTGGTTCTATTTGGCCACTGGAGTCAAACAGAAGGAATCTAATTTCTCAAATATTTGAAGGTAGATTTTTCTCCTGTTTCCAACTCTACCCCTCCTGTCATTCCTCCAACCTCCAGTTTTCTCTTCTGTAGGATAAACATTCATGATTCCTTTAACTGACACTCAAATGGTATGGAACCAAGGTCTATTATTATCTTTGTTGCCTTTCTCTGGCCCCTCTCCAGTTTATCAGTGTCTTTTTTTAATCTGTGACTCTCAGAACAAAACACAAGATGCCTCCAACTGTGGTCTGACTTGGGCAGATGTTAATATTTTACTTATTAAAAGCTAAAAATAATGCATACTGTGGGGTTTCTTACATCTATGTTATTTGACTTTATTTTCTTTGGAATAGACATGGAGGAAAATAACCTGAATAAGAGATCAAATTCAGAATCCAGGAAGCTCTCACTTTGAACATTTTAATTCCAGGTGGTGCAACATGCAGAGTGGGGGAGATACATCCCAAGCAGTAGGGCAGCACTGCACAGCACATTTTTGCTGAAAGCATTCTGTAAGTATAAAATATGACATTAAATGATGCCTCCTAATGGTATGGTAGTTGGATAATTCCTGGTGGTTGGAATTTTTAATGCAGAATTGCCTTGCTTATAGGAAATATTTGGTCAGTAGAATATCAATTATTTGAAATCCATTCCAGGTGACTCCAAAAATTATTTTAGGATCCTAAAAAATTAATTTTTTTGAAATAAAGTCATGACCACTTTAAATGTTTTTGCTTCATCAAAACAAGAGGACAGTATAACATTTGTCTAATATTTATGAATTTTTACAAATGAATTCCTATTTCTAGATGTGAATATTCCATATTACAGTAGTTTAACTGCTAAAAATGATGCAGTGGCAAGACCACTGAACCTGGAAGCAGAAGACTCTGGCTTTGCAGACTTCCATTGACTATATGAGGGCAACTCTCCTAACCTTTATGAACCTGTTTCAGCTGTAACCGTGGGGATAACCATGCTTAACACTACCTCCTCCAAAAAACTGTTTTGAAAAAACCCTGTAAAGGGGGGAGTGAGTAGAGCACTGGCCCAGAAGTCAGGAGGACCTGAGTTCAAATTCGTCCTCAGACGCTTGACACACTTACTAACTGTGTGACCTTGGGCAAGTCACTTAACCCAAATTGCCCTGCCCTCCCCCCACAAAACAAAATTAAAAAAACAACTTGTAAATTGTAAAGTGCTGTATAAATCACAGCCCAATAGGATTTAGAGCTAGAAGGCAGGAAATAACAAGCATTTACTAAGCACCTATTATGTGCCAAGCACTGCACTAAGTTCTTTAGAGATATTATCTCGCTGGATCCTCACAATCCTAGAAAATAGGTGCTGTTATTATCCCTATTTTACAGTTGAGACAGGTTAAGTGACTTACCCAGGATCACACAGCTATTGAGTATCTGAGGCTATATTTAAATTTAGGTCTTCCTGACTATAAGTATGGCATTCCAACCTATGTGCCACCTAGCTGCCTCATCTAGTCCTTTCCATGTCCAGATGTGGAAATTAAAACCTAGAAAATTTTAATGGAACTGGCCATACTTACGCAGCTAGTCAGTGGAAGAGCCCGGATTTGAACATAGGACAAGGTGAGCTATGATTATGGTTATCTGGCTGACTTGTAGCTTATTTTTTTTTTGGGGAGCCAATCCAAAAGTGACTGCTGGATTTGAGCTCAGGTCCTCCTAAGTGCAGGGCCCAGTGCTCTGTCCATTCCTCCACCTAGCTGCCCCAGACTTGTAGCTTATTAAACACTATATATACTTTATTACTCAGTAAAAGCCTCCTTTGTCTTATTCCCATTGAGCAGTTATTTTATAAGCAGATAACATTGGCATGACTGTAGTAAAGCACTAAGTATGTCACTTAACTGGTTTGATGCCCATGTTCTGATTTAGAGATTTTCAAGATATTAAAAGGAAATCAACATCAAACTTTAAACATTTTAGAACTATTATTTTAAGTGTAAAAATAATAGCATTCAAATCTGGAAAGACCTTTGAGGTAATTTAGTTCAAACTGAGACCTGGAAAGGAGACAACTTAGGTTGTAAATGGAAGACCTAGGATCTGAACTGAGTCCTTCTGACTCCAAATACACTACTCTTTACACTGAGGCAGCCAGGTGGTAAAGTGGATAGAGCATTCACCCTGAGTTCAAATACAGACTCAGACACTTACTCTCTGTGTGAACCTGGGCAGGTGATCTAACCTCTGTCTGCTTTGGTTTCCTCAACTGTAGGAAAAAAAAAAGGGGGGGGGGGGGCGCAGATCATAATAGCACCTGCCTTGTAGGGTTATGGTGAAGAGCAAGTAAGATAATATTTGTAAAAGACTTAGCACACTTCCTGGCACCTAGTATGTGCTTAATAAATGCCTGTTTCCTTTCCTTCCTTCTACCTCTAAACCCTATGATGGTTATGATTTTTATAGCAGTTTACATTGTTTTCTATGTGCACGGTGCCTGGGACATAGTAGGTACTATACATGCTTATTCCTTTCCCCCTGTGCCACAGTGCCTAACATTTCTATATTGCTATAGGGTTTACAAAGTTTATTCCCCGAAAGGATACTGGGAGGTACACATTTTGTCTCTCTATATTCAGATAAGGAAAAGAGAATTGAGAGGTTAAATGTTTTGCCTGTAGCCACAGGGATAATAAGTATTAAGGCCTGGCCCAGGGATCTTTCTACTGTCTCATGCTGCCTCTACATTTGTAGAGGCCAAAGATCAAGGCTGAATAGTATAACGCAATGCCTTTTGCCTTTGGAGTTTAAACAGGGTAGACATCAGCAAAAGCTGAGGAGATTGGATAATTTATTTTCCCCACTTATTCAGGGCAGATGTATTCCTTCAACCCTTCTCTCTATCTTCCGATGGATCCTCAAACTCACTTATATGAGCATTTCCCCCATCTTTGGCATTGCAACACCCCGCCCCCATCTTTTGAGATTTTTTTTTGAGGGGGAAGGAAGGGCAATTGGGGTTAAGTGACACACAGGTCACACAGCTAGTAAGTGTGTCAAGTGTCTGAGGCCGGATTTGAACTCAGGTCCTGCGCTCTACTCACTGTGCCACCTAGCTGCCCCAATCTTTTGAGATTCTTATCCGTATCATCCACAATGTGTTGAGATTCTTATAGTTGTCTAGACATTGTGTGGATACAAATGGAATCTTGAGCTGTTCCTTGTTGAATCATCTCTCCTGGTAAAATGTAAATGTCTTTATAGTATGCTCAGTGCAGGGGTGGACTAGAGCCAGAGAGTTGATTGTTAAATTTTCAGTGTGAGCATTTACACCTCAGATAACAGGCTACATATCAGAACTTGATATATTATTTTGTTGTCTGAATTTAAGAAAGTATAAAGAATGAAGATTAAACTCAAAAGTATGTGTGCAGACATTTCTTTTCTCCTTCCCCCACCCCCAATTTTTAAACATTTACCACAATACCATTATTTTGCTCCATGAACATTGCTGGAGGTCAACAGGAATGGGGTAGAAGTTTTAGGGAATAAAGTCATCACTAGACTGGAGCCCTGATAACCACAGGCTAACAACAACAATATATCAACTGCTATTTATGTAGTGTATTGGGATTTGCCAAATGCTTTATAGCCATTATCTTATTTAAGGCTTATAACACCCCTGGCTAGATGAGATGGTTATCAATCAAAGATAACCTCCCTGGAAAGAGATCTCATTTGTAGGCTAAAATTTATGTAAATGATGGGAAGTAGAAAATTGAGGCAACTTGGCCAAGGTGACCAAAGATGAGAGTAATGTTGGAAGGACTGTGGAAAAGATCCTCTCTGCTATTGGTAGAACCGTGCATTGGTCCAACAGTTTTGGAAACCAATTTGAAATTATGCTAAGAAAGTGACTAAAATGCCATCTTCTTTGGCCCAGAGATTTTACTGCTAAGCGTATATCCCAACAAGGTCAAAGATAAAAAGGCCTCATATACTCTAAAATATTCCTACCAGCAGTTTTTGTGCATACAGATAAGATGTCCATCAACTAAGAACTGGCTTAACAAATTGTTGTATATAAATGTAATAGAATTTAAAAATTTATTTATATTTAGTTTTCAACAGTCACTTTTTAAATTGATATATGTACACACATTTATACATACATATATAAACATATACTTTCCCTAAGAGATTCTACTCCTCCCTTATCATCCCATTCCTGTAAAGCAAAACACCCTTTTGTACCTCCCATTTTACCTATTCCCTCACCTTGTCCTCTAAAGATCTCTCCTTTATCTTCTCCCCCCTCCCTATTGCCTTAGAGTTTTATTTCTTTCTAAATTTAGAACACTTTTATACTTTTCTAGATATATATGTATTTTTTTCCCTCTTGAACCCATTTTCGGTGAAAGTAGGTTTCCAGAATTAACAGTCCCCATCCCCCATCTAATTCATCTGTATTGGTTCTTCCTCTCTCATCTCATTTGTATAAGTTAATTACTCTTTTAGCTGTTCTTGAACAGTTTTACTTTTTGAACTCATATTATTCTCAGGTCTACCCCAATTTTCTTATGAGCTACCTAATTACGAACAATCTTAGAGGTAGGTTTTACATTTTACATACATAAAAGGTAAGCCGTCTATCCTTATTGAGTCCCTTGTAATTGGTCATTGGTATGTACCTTATATTTCTCTTGGCTCTTGTATGTCAAGTCTTCTATTAAGTTCAGGTTGTTTTTTTTTTTTAACAAAGTCCTGAAAGTCTGACAATTCATTAAATATTCATTTTTTTCCATTCAGGATTATGCTTTGCTGGGTATGAGATTTTCGGTCAGAGGCCCAATTCTTTTGCTCTTCAATATATAGTGTTCCAAGACTTGCGATTTTTTAGTGTTGCCACTGCTAGGACCCGTGTGATTCTAATTGTGGCACTGCCATACATAAATTGTTTATTTCTTGTTGCTCATAACATTTTGTCCTTGAGCTGGGGGTTTTGGAATTTAACTATAATATTCCTGTTAGTTTTCCTTGTAGGATCTCTTTTAGGTGGTGATTGGTGGATTTTTTCTATTTCTACTTTCCCTTCTTGTTCTAATGTTTTAGGACAATTTTCTTTAATTATTTCTTGTATTATTGTATCAAGATTCTTTTTTTGATCATAGCTTTCAGGTAGTCAAATTATTCTTATGTTTTCTCTTCTTGATTTGTTCTCCAGATCACTTGTTTTTCTTATGAGATTGTTTCACATTCTCTTCCATTTTTTTCATTCTTTGTTTTGTTTTTTTAGTTTGTGATCTCATATAACTTTGCTGGCTTCTCTTTGCCCAATTCTAATTTTCAAAGAGTCATTTTCTTCCTTATGATTCTGGATCTCCTTTTCTAATTGGTTGACATTCTTTTCATAATCTTCTTGTTTTTCTTAGATTGTTCTTATTTTTCTTTTTAGTTTTTCCTCATTCTCTTTCATTTGATTTTTAACATCTTTTTTAAGTTTGTCAATGAATTCTTTTTGGGCAGGTGACCATTTGACATTACTCTTTGGGATAAAAAAGGGTTTCTTTGCCTCAGTATCTTCCTCTGAAGATGAACCCGGATCTTCTCTATTCCTGTAATAGCTCTCTATGGTTGGATTCTTTCTCCTTTGCCTGTGCCTTTTTTTTTTAGTAGTTTAGTATTTATAAATCACCTCTAGGCCTGGGTATGGGGAATCATGCCTCTGGCCTCAAATCCTCTTCAGTTCTCCCTTGTGACCTTGAACTCAAACCAAGACCTCTAGCTTCCTCTAAGTGCCTACAGCCAGGGAAGTCCTGCCCCTCTGCTTCTTCACTCACCAGTAGTATGCTGGTTCCTTCTTGCCCCCACCGCTTCTCCACAGCACGGTCTATTCCTTGTCAGCAGAGGTTCCCTAGATCTTCCCCAGCCCAGATGCCCAACTCACCTCACTGTCCTGGGGGTAAAAGTTAGGGTGACTGGGGAGGAGGCAGCCTCCCTACTCAGTTAACCCCAGGGCTAGCCACTTATTATTTAAGTGGTTCCAAGCCTGGAGGTGTTTACTCTTCATGGACAAAACCTTGTCCTGGGATTTTTCTTCCAGTCTTCTGCTATTGTCCCAGGAAGAACCCCTGTTCTGCCTGTGGTCTTGGTTTTTTTTTTTCCACTGCTCTGCATTTTCCCTGAGGTGCTATTTTATCTCTTTTGTGGAGGAAAATCTTGAGAGCCCGAAATTTTCTGACCTATTCTACCATCTTCCCAAAACACTCAACATTAGCTTTTATAAGATTTTGAGTTTTAAATTTTCTCTCCTTCCTTCCCCTCCCCTTTCCCCAAGAGAGCATGCAATCTGATATAGGCCATACATGTACAATCATATTAAACATATTTCCCGATTAGTCATGTCATAAAGAAGAATTAGAACCAAAGGGGAAAACTTCGAAAAAGAAACAACAATGACAAAAACAGCAAAAAAGGAAAAATAGTATGCTTCGATCTGCATTGACTCCATAGCGCTTTCTCTGGATATGGACAACATTCCATCATGAATCTTTTGGAATTGTCTTAGATCATCGTGTTGCTGAGAAAAGCTAAGTCTATCACAGTTGGTCATTGCACAATGTGGCTGTTATTGAATACAATGTTTTCCTGGTTCTGCTCACTTCATTCTGCATCAGTTCTGCAAATCTTTCCAGGTTTTTCTGAAGTCTGCCTGCTCATCATTTCTTATGGAACAATAATATTCCATGAATGGAATAGAATATTATGACAAAGAATTTCGAATATTAAGAATTCAGGATGGGACATGTAGTAGCATACACCTGTAATCCTTGCTATTGCGAAGGAAATGGCTGGTAGCTATCTGGAGTTCTGGAATTCTGAGTTATGGTGTGCCAAGTTGTCCAAACTAACAGCCCGGGTGAGATGGAAAGATCTGTCCTCCCCACACCACCCCCAATCAAATTAATTAATTAATTAAATTTTAGAAAATCATTGAAAGACATACAAGCTGATAAAAAATCAAGTAAGCAGAATCAGGAAAAATCAATAAAATGACTACAACAATGTAGATGGAAAGGAAAATAAATTAAACTGAATACTGAACAATTTTATCATGACTAAGAGATGAGAAAACATCCCTTCTTTGCAGAACTGGGAGACTTTGAATGTGAAACTCTGTATATGTTGTCACATTAACCTGACTATTGTCTAGTATGATGAATCTTTGTTTTCTTCCTTTTAATTTCCATATTAATCTTTGTTATAAGGGATTGCTTGCAGGGTAGGAGAGGGAAATAGGAATTGTGGTGATTAAAAACAGAAGATATATATATATATATATATATATATATATATATATCTTCTGTTTTTAATCACCACAATTATATATATATACATATATATAAAATATATATATACATATATATATGTATATATATGTATATATATACATATATATACATATATATATGCATATATGTATATATATATGTATATATATATATATACATATATATAAAATATATATATATATATACATATTTTAAACTAACAAAAAAAGAAGAGAAAATTGAAGCAGTCAGCATCCACCAACCAGAAAAGTGTCTCTTTCCATAACTTGTACTATTTAACTGATCCCTAATCATGTGACTTTGGCATAATGGAATTAGCTTCCCACTGGAAGAAATAGAAATGTTTGGATATTGTAGGAAGTGCTTAACTCTTTTTGTATAGATTCATAAAAAAAAATAAACAGTGGATAGCATCTACTTCCACTTCTAGGCTTTGTTCCTGGAGTATCTTAGACTAAGGCTGCCCCCAGGCCATATATATGGTGGTCCAAACCCAGGAGTTCTAGGGAAGACATAATTCGGTTTGTTTAACAACAGCCTTCTCTCCACTCCTACGCTCCACATTGAATGGGCAATGGAATATGGGACACACAATATAGTTTTCAACTGATATTAGACTTACAAATCTAGTAGATCTAGTTATTAGATGCAGCACTCAGAAATATTGGATTTGGGTATTGGCTTCTTAAAATAAAATGTGAGGTATGTAGTCAGGAGGAGACTGAAGCTGCTACATTCAGTGTTTTTCCTTTCAATGTCCTTTTGCTTGCAGTGACCACCAAATGCTTCTCACTACAGCTAATTCATTCTGAGTAGAGTGGGGAGGTGGGGAAAAGGTTGGTAAAAGCAGGTCATATACAGACAGAAATGTTCTCCTCAGCTTGCCTCTTTTGACCTGCCTATTTCTTATTTTGAGACTTTCAATTCCCATTTGTAGGGGCTGAATAGAATGTCCCATCCTTTTTGTCCCTTAGCTCTCCTTGACTTTTTGGCTTTATTGGGGAAGGGGGGAGGTACTGACCCAAGGAATGAAAATGAGATTTTTAGGTGGCCATAAATATTTAACACTGTCTCTGTCACTTGTTAGCTTCCTAGTTCTTTTCTTTCTCAAGAAGTTTAGAACCTTATTCGAAATCTTCCTCTCAAACTCAACCCTTGTTTTCTAACATGGGAACTTCAATACACATTGAACTCCCCTCAAACAATTTGCCTAGTTTATCAACTTGTTAACTTCAATGACCTGAGTGTGCACTCCTACCATTCATTGAACCCTTACTTACCTCCAAGACCTAGAAATTTAAAAGACATGGAATAGGACTCACGGTGGAGAATACTATCTACATCCAGAGAAAGAACTATGAAGTATGAATGCAGATTAAGGCATACTTTATGCTCGCCTTCCCCCCCCTTTTTTTTCTCTCTTTTGTTTTTGTTTTCGGGTTGTTTTTTTTTTTTTGGTTCTGTTTCTTCTTTCTCATGATTCATTCCATTGGTCATAATTCTTCTCCACAACTTGACTAGCGTGTAAATTAATTCAATGAGAAATTATACGTGGAAGAAATATGGGATTCCATGCCGTCTTGGGGAGGGAGGGAAGAAAATCTGGAACTCAAAATTATGTAGAACCAAGCGTTATAAACTAAAAATAAAAAAAAAAGACATGGAATAGTGGACAGAAGCCAGAGGACTTGGTTTTAAATCCTGTTACTTACTTTCTATGACCTTTGGAGAGTCCCTTAAGCTGTCTGTGTCTCAATTTTGTCATCTGTAAAATGAAGGGTTTAGAATAGATGACCTTTATGGTTTCTTCTAAATCTAAGCCTATGATCCTATGATCTTCTCTGATCACAGCCTGGAATTGTTCAATCTCTCCCTCAACCTGACTCCTCCTAAACCTATTCCTTATCCTCACGTTGACTTATTTCTCCAGCACTCACAACTTTGTTCTCACTTTCTTTCTGTCATAACATTGACCCTATAGTTTTTTTCTCATTTATTAAAAGGTAGAATTACGGTTTTTGTCTCTATTACTCAGGTCATTTCACTTCTTCCTGATGATTCTCCCATGTGACAAAATATAAGCAAAAACATCTGACATGGTGACATCTGAAAACGTATATAATGTATGTACTCTTTCTGAGTCCCTTGCCTCTCCTCTGTGAGACAGAGATTTGCTCTCTGTTCTCTAGGACCTTCCTTCATTATTTTTTTTCATTATACTGTTTGACTTCCCTTTGATGATCTTTGTATTTACTTTATTGTAATCATTGTGAATATAGTTTTCTTGATTCTGCTTATTTCATTTTGTTTCAGTTGATAGCATTCTCCCCGTGTTTTGTTGAATTATTTGCATTTGTCATTTTCTACAATACAATAATATTTCTTCATATTTCATGTATGTAATAGTGTTTTTAGCTATTTTCTAATTGATGGTAGTGGCTTAGAACAAAAGATTCTTAAACTAGAGTGATTTAGAACAAGGTTTATTAAGTCATCCTGTTGAGGTTTAGTCTCTGCCCACACCAAAAACTGTTGAGGTTTCATGATGTGTTGTGATGGAATTGTCTCAAAGAATTAGTCAGACCACCTCTAATCCAAGTTTAGGCATTTATTGAGATTGACGTCCCTCATGAAGTGGGCTAAGTTCCAAGAGGAACCAGCAACTTCAGAGAAAGCAAGATGGATTTTTATAGGGTAAAAATGCTGTTTAGACAATCAAAATTTACATAGAATATAGGAATATGATTAATATTCAAAAGGCAGGAAGAGTTTGTTAAGGGATTAGGTAGTGGAGAAGAGGGGTCCCATCTATGGTTTGGTGATTAAATATTCTGGTCATGCTGCCCTCCAATTGGCTAGCTGTTGTGGTCCTATCTGGTCAAGATAGATAGATAGATAGATATTGTGGTCCTGTCTTGGGCTAGATGGATAATGTGATTGTGATTGAATACAAGAACACACCTGTTTCTGTGGGAATGGGTCTGGGGGCAGTAGCTGGGTAGAAGCAGTGGCTAGGTTCTTATCACATGGACATGCCTGCTATTTCTGTACGAACTAACAGTTCAGGGACACACCTGTTGTTCTAGTGAGCAGTGAGGCATAAGTTAGGACATTGGTAGGGGGGGGCTAGGTGGGTACAGTAGGGCCTATAATGAAGTTAGAATATTGGGGCTGGGGGCAGCTCTATTAGGACTCCATCAATTCTGCATGAGGGAGAGCCAAAAAAGGGTGGCTCATTCTCCTTGAGTGTCTGCTGCTCAGCTGTTCAGGTGTGTTAGACTCTTCCATAGCACTCCAGGCCCTTCAGTTCTCCATTATCTCTTGAAGTCTGTCCAAGCTCATGTTCAGTGCTTCTATGACACTATCTATCCATCTCATTCTCTGCCGTCCCCTTTTCCTTTTGCCTTCAATATTTCCAAGCATCAGGGTCTTTTCCAATGAGTGCTATCTTCTCTTTATGGGGCTAAAGTATTTAAGCTTCAGTTTCAGGATTTGGCTTTGACTTTTCAATGAATAGTCTGAGTTAATTTCTTTAAATATTGACTGAGTTGATCTCCTGGCTGTCCAAGGGACTTTTAGAAGTCTTCTCCAGCATCACAATTCAAAAACATCGATTATGCAGTACTCAGCTTTCCTTATATCCAAACTCTCACAGCCGTATATTACTACTGGAAAAAACATAGCTTTGACTATACGGACCTTTGTCAGCCAGGTGATGTCTCTACTTTTTAGTATGCTGTCCAGATTTGCCATAGCTTTCCTTCCAAGGAGCAAGCATCTTTTAATTTCATGACCGTGGTCCCTGTCTGAGGTGATCTCTGAGCCCAAGAATATAAAATCTAACACTGCTTCCATTTCTTCTCTCTCTATTTGCAAGGATGTGATGGGACTAGTTGCCAAGATCTTGGTTTTTTTGATGTTAAATTTCAAGCCAGGTTTTACATTCTCTTCTTTCACCCTCATCAAGAAGCTTCTTAATTCTTCTTCACTTTCTACCAGCAGAGTGGTATCATCTGGATATCTAAGATTGTTGATATTTCTCCCAGCAACCTTAATTCCAGCTTTTGATTTATTCAGCCTGTCATTTCCCATAATGCAGTCTGCATAGAAGTTAAATAAATTAGGTAACAATATATAGCCTTGTTGTACTCCTTTTCCAATCTTAAACCAATCGTTTCATGTTCAGTTCTAACTATCGCTTCTTGGCTCACATACAGGTTCCTCAGGATACAAGTAAGATGATCTGGTACTCCCATCTCTTTGAGAACTTGCCACATTTTGTTGTGACCCACACAGTCAAAGGCTTTAGGGTAGTTAATGAAGCAGAAGTAGGTGTTTTTTGAAACTCCCTTGCTTTCTCCATAATCCAGCAAATGTTCGTAGTTTGGTTTCTAGTTCCTCTGCCTCTTCGAAAACCAAGCTACTCCTCTGGTAATTCTCGGTTCACATATGGCTGAAGCCTAACGTGCAGGATCTTAAGCATAACCTTGCTGGGGTGTGAAATGAGTGCAACTGTTCTGTAATTTGGATATTCTTTGACATTGCCCTTCTTTCAGATTGGGATGTAAACTGATCTTTTCCAATCCAGTGGCCACTGCTGAGTTTTCTGAATTTGCTGGTGTATTGGGTGAAGCACTTTAACATAATCATCTTTAAGGAATTTAAATAGCTTGGCTAGAATTCTACACCTCCACTAGCCTTATTGTTAGTAAATGCTTCCTAAGGCCTACTTAGCTTCATTCTCTAGGATGTAACCACACCATCTTGGTTATCAGTAATGTTAATATAGTTCTTCTGTATATGTTTGCCACTTCTTAATCTCTTATGCTTCTGTTAAGTCCCTATCCCTTGATATCTCTAATATTCTTGAAGAGATTTCTCATCTTTCCCGTTCTAGTGTTTTCTTCTGTTTCTTTGAGTTACTCCTTTAAGAAACTTTCTTGTCTCTCCTTGCTATTCTCTGGAATTCTGCATTGATTTGGATATGTCTTTACCTTTCTCTTTTCCCTTTCCTTCTTTCCTCAGCTAATTATAAAGCCTCATCAGACAGCTTTTTTTTTGCTTTCTTGTTCTTTTTTCTTTGGAATGCTTTTTGTTGCTGCCTCATGTACACTATTGAGAAACTGTCCATTGATCTTCAGGCAATCTATCTTCCAGATTGAATCCTTTAAATCAATCTATCCATCACTTCCCTTTCATATTTATGAGGGATATTACTTAGGTCATATTTATACCCTACTTTCTTCAATTCAGGTTTGAATTTTGCAACAACAAATTAATGATCTAAGCAGTGATCAACTCCAGATCTTGTTTTAAACTGACTGTACAGAGTTTCTCTACCTCTGGCTGCAAAATCTATAGTCAATCAGATTTCAGTATTGACCTTCTGGTGATGTCCATGTGTAGAGTCTCCTTTTGGATTGTTGAGAAAGAGTGTTTGCTATGACCAGTGCGTTATCTTGACAAAACACCATTAGCCTCTGCCTTGCTTTGTATGGGCTTTCCCCCATGCCTAGAATCTACTCGTTCTCCCTTCTGCCTCTTAGACTATCTGGTTTCCTTCAAAGCTCACAACACCTTTCCTATTCTCCCTACCTGCAATTGCCTCCCTTCCCAAATTACTTTGCATTTCTTCCCTATGAGTGTAACAGGACTTTAGTACATTCTCAGAGTCCCTAAAATGGATACATCCATGTGGGAGCTGCCGGAGACCTACCTGCTTCTGTGAGACTTTGGCTCAAGCCTCCACCTATTGTATTCCACCAATTTTAGAGGTCCAAGCACCTCAGTTCCATTTTAAAACAGTTGGATTAACTTTTACAGAGAAGTATCTCCTTTAACGATATAGCCAGAACAAACATACCAACATCTGGGGGCATAATCTCACCATATATTACCTGGGTCTTTGGGGAGGGGATGGGGATTAGGTTCACAGATTAGTTTAGTTCTTGTCTACTATTAGTTCTACCAAATTCCAAATTCAAAGCCACCCAGGACTTACCTCGGAGCAACCTAGTTTCTCCAGGCTTACCTGGTGGGCTGATTATAAACTTCAGACTAAAATTTGGGCTCTAAAGCCCCCACAGCTTGAACTCCTGGGTTTTGGATTCCACTCTCTGCCCTTAGAACTAAAAGAGACAAACAAAACAAGACCAAGACTCTAAGCCTACTTCTCAGGGCAACCTGGCCTGGGGGAAGAAGGTAGGCCTCATGTCCTTCCCTTTAATTGCATGGTATCTCTGCAGTACCTTTAAGTACTCAGAGCAGGTAAGTTGCACAGGAATGAGTAACTCTTGGATCAGAAAGAGAAAGTCTGTCCTAGTCAGGAAATTTTAAAGACACAGCCAGTTCTAGGTACATATTCAATATAGGCTACTCCCAAGCAATTGTCAGGATAACACATACACTATTCATACATGTGCTAGGTCTCTTGTTTCACAAAAATAGGTTCCTGGAGTCTCCCACATGGGTATCTCCCTTTAGGTGATCTGGACATGTACCAAGTCCCTTTATGTGCACCAAGTGGCTAACCTTCTGGTAATGTGTCTCTCCCCTAGTCTTTGGAAAACAAACTTAGTCTGTTTCCTCAGGCCATACTCAATCTTTTTCCTCATAAAACTGTCAGAGTTTATGCTCCACTGGCATAGTCTTCAAGAATCCAGGGTTGAGGAAACCCTCCGTGCCATGCTGAGGCATTGGAGTAGGGCTTTTTGTGGAGGATAATGGTGAGGTAGGTGGTAGTTATTGAGCAGGTTGTAACATTATTATAATTAATGAAAAACTCCAAATGACAACGGGGGTGTAATCAAGAAAATGAATGATAGAAAAAGGAGGCTAGGTGGTGCATGGCTAGAGTGCTGGCCCTGGAGTCGGTAGGGCCTGAGTTCAAATGTGGCCTTAGACACTTACTAGTTGTGTGAACCTGGGCAAGTCACTTAATCCTATTTGCCTCAGTTTCCTCATCTGTAAAATGAACTGGAGAAAGAAATGGCAAACCACTCCAGAATCTTTGCCAAGAAACCTCTAAAGGGGGTCATGGAGAGTCAGACATGACTGAAATGACACAGCAACAACAAATGATAGGAAAAGAAGATGGGATGTCCACGTGGTGAATATGAGATAAAACAGGTAGACAGTTTGGTGCTGCTGCTACCTTCATAATATTAGGAGAAAATGAGGGCATCCAGGGTGTTGGGTAGATATCTATGGTGAAAATATGGGAGGACATGGGCAAAAGTCACACCAACTGGGCAGAGATATCATGGTTGCAATCTGCATTATTATAGGAGGGAACTTCCAAACTGATGAAATCACAAATCCATTTGAGTTTGAACGTAGACTTTGTGTCATAGATTTAGAGGTGGAAGAGACCTTAGAGGTCCTTATTTTCATGTTCCTGTTCAGTCATTTCATTGACTTCCAACGCTTTTCTTGGCAAAGATACTAGAGTGGTTTGCCATTTCTTTCTCCAGCTCATTTTTGTAAATGAGGAACTGAGACAAATAAGGTTAAGTGACTTACCCAGGGTCACACATCTAGTAAGTACTTGAGGCCAGTTCTAACTCATGACAATGATGAATCTTCCTGATTCCCAGCCCAGTGCTCTATATTTTATATGTGAGGAAAATGATGCTTAGAAAGGTTAAGTGAGTTGCCCAGGGTCACACAGCTTATAAGTGTCTGAGGGAGGATTTGAACATAGATCTTCCTGAGTCTCCCTAAGTATGGCACTCTACTATTTCAAAGGTAAAATGTAAATGGAAAATGTTTAACAAAATAAATAAAAATACAATGCGACATAATATTAATTTATTTTTTTAAGTCAATATGCAGTCTCCATAGGGATCTATTTCTATGAGTTTGACGCCACTGCACTGTACCATACTGTCTCCACCTATTATTTCCCACCATAAAATGTTAGGTCCTATATTTTCATTTTTAGTGTCCCTAGTACCTAGAATAGTGTCTTACAGAAAATGGAACTTAATAAATGTATTTTGAATTGAATTATTTCCATTGTACAGACATGGAAAACAAGATCCAGAAAATTTAAGTGACTAATCCAAGGTAAACAAGAGACAGAGCCTGGTCTTGAAGGTAAGCCCTAGGGTCTGAAGCTGTGCTCTGCATGAATGAAAAGATATTTATTAAGCACTTACTGTGTACAAAGCTTTGAACTATGGGTTTGGGGCTACAGAGAGAAAAGTAGCATTGTTTCTTATATCAAGGAGCTCATATTCTAATGAGGAGACATCATTCATAGGTTTCTGCTACAAACAGGATTGAAGTGTCCCATTGTACTTAGAGCGCTGTAGCAAAGAAGATGGAATATACTTACTGTCATTTCTGCTGATAAAATCTTGGCAATTTCTGATGTGTAACCATTTGGCAGGACCAAAGACTTTGGTGCTTGCAGCTTTCTTTTCTGGGTCTTCAGCAGCCACAGCTCTAGAATCAGAAGTAATTGCCAGCCCACATCTCCACAGAGGTTGCTTCCCAGGATGAGGAATGAAAGGGTTAGGCTGGGAGCAGGAGGGTTACTCTGGGTGTGGGGTGATGACACTCTAGGGCAGTTGGTCAGCAGTGATTGTTTCCCTCAGTGGTATCTATAGGTCTCAAGTTGGAAACAGGGCTGCTCTGAAGGTGGTGGGCAAGAACTGCTATTGAGAAGTCCAGGGTCCTGGGCTATCTCCTTTGGAGTGCTAAGGGGAGGTGGTGGTCAAGGGGGGGGAGGGTGCTTTGACTTGTCACCTTGACCCGACACCTTCAGTTCTCCCCAAGGATGCCTTGCTGCTTCAGCTCCAAGGGATTGCCTGACTTTCTGGGGAATTTGTTCTTAGGATGCTTAAGTGTTTATACGTATTAAATTGAACTGGGGTAAGTCTTCTGTGGTTATTTAGGCGGTTACCCACTATTTAGATTGTAATCTCATTGAGGATTTAGATAATGCTCGGCATTGAGTGGGAGTTAGGCTCAGTGATTGTGGTCTTGCAGCCCTTCCCCTTCACACCCTAGGCTCTTCATACCTTTACCGTCTCATCACTCTTTCTTTCCCCCTAGCCACCCATGTACTCTAAGATCCAGGGATCCTCCCAGAATGGAATTCCATCTTCTGACTTCTCACCTATTGTCCCCCAGGCCTGGAATGCTCTCCCTCCTCCCAAAAGTCAGTTCAAATCTCCCTTTCTCTAAGGGGCTTTTCAGAGGTCCCCTCCCTGCTAGTTTCTCCCCGCTGAGATTACCTTTCATTGCACTGTATATATTTTGTGTGTGCAGTTTTTTGTGGGTTGGTTCTCTCTTTAATCAGAATGCAAGCTCCTTGAAAGCAGGGTCTTTGCCTTTCTTTGTACCCCTGGCACTTTAGTGGAGTGTCAATAAATGCTTGTTGACTGCTTGTTATTGCCTGGGGTAGTGGAAATAATGATGAATGTGGAATTAGAGTACAGCTGTGAGTTCAAATCCCACATCTGATACTTATTAACTCAGTGATCGTAGGTAGACCATAGTCATATCTATCCTCTGGGCCTTGATTTCTTCTGTGAATTGGGTTGCTCTGAGTACCAAATGAGATAATATATGCAAAATGCTTTTCAAACCTTGAAACTGCTGTATTATTGTCAGATATTACTATTATTCCCATAATTTAAACACCATAATTTTAATATTCTTATAATGAATGTAACAATAATTCTTATTCCCATACATTTAATTCCCATGATGTATCAGTTGATACATTATGTTGAGGAATTATGCTTGGTGATAGGGATTCAAACACAGACATATCTAGGCAGTTACCAAATCGTATTATAGCTATGTGGGGTGAGAGGGAGGAATTGAGGATGACCCCAATGTTTTAAACCTGGGTGACTGACAAGATGGTGCCCCCCATGTTCCTCCTGTCTCCCAATAATAGGGAGAGTCAGGAGAGTGATGGGTTTGGGGGGGGAAACATAATGAATGAGTTCCATTTTGAATATGTTGAGTTTGAAATATATAGGATCATTTAGATTTGTGACCCTAGCTCTCAGGAGAGAGATCAGGACTAAACTTATAGAATCATATGCATAGAGATAATAGTTGCATTAGAAGCAGTATGGTGTCACAGGTAGAGCAGGGACTTTGAGTCAGGAAGACACATGTTTCCACTGAGCCTCAGACACGTACTAGTTGTATTATCCTGGGGAAGCTGCTTGACTTCTTGGAGCCTGTTTCCTCGTCAGTAAAATAAATTAATCCATTCATTTACTGTAAAATAAATTTGTCTTCTGAGATCCCTTCCAGCTTACAGTCTATGATTTTATGATTTTCTGAACCCATAGGAGCCAATGAGGTTACCAAAAAAGAGAGTATAGAGAGAAAAAAGGAGGCTCAGTAGAAAAACTCTTGAGATACACCCAGTTAGCGAAAGAGCCAGCAAAAGACAGTGAGGAGGCCTGGCCATATAGGTGGAAGAGCCAAGAACAAACAGTGTCAGGAAAATACAGGGCAGAAATATCATCCAGGGGGAAGGGAGGGTGCTCAGCATTACCAGCTGGTGAAAAAAGAAAGCTATAAATAAAGGTCAAAAAGGATGAGGATTGAGAAAAGGCTATTAGATTTGGTAATTAAGAGACCATTGGTGACTTTGGAAACGGTGATTTTAGTTGAAGGATGAGATTAGCAGCTAACTGGTGATGATTTTGAAGAGAGAAGAATAGAATAAGAGGTACTAGGTGTAAAAATGGCTGTTTTTCGGGACTTTAGCTGAGAAGGGGGAGGAAAGAGATAGAAAGATAGCTGGAGGGGATAGTAGCATAATATATAGGGTTTTTTAAATGTGAGAAAGACTTGGGTGTACTTGTAGGGAGTAGAGAAGGAACCAATAGAGAGACAGAGAGGTGAAGGGGGAGAGAGAGAGAGAGAGAGAGAGAGGGAGAGAGAGAGAGAGAGAGAGAGAAGAAAAGGAAGAAGGAAGAAGGAGAAGAGGAAGGAGGGGGAGAAGGAGAAGAGGAAGGAGGGGGAGAAGGAGAAGAGGAAGGAGGAGGAGAAGGAGAAGAGGAAGGAGGAGGAGAAGGAAAAGAGGAAGGAGGAGGAGAAGATGATGATGATAGGATAGGATCAAACGTACATATAGAGTAATTAGCCTTGTCAAGAAAAGGGCCACCCTCTCTGCCAAGACAAACCCAGGGCTTATATGAACATAATTATGAAATGCTTTTCACGCGAATAAAGTCAGATCTAAATAAATGAAAAAATATCAGTTGCTCATGGTTAGGCTGAACTAATATAATAAAAATGACAATTTTATCTAAATTAATCTATCTATTCAGTGCCATACCAATCGAACTACCAAAAAAAATATTTTACAGAGCTGAGCTGAATAAAATAATAAAAAAATTCATCTGGAAGAACAAAAGGTCTAGAATATCTAGGGAATTAATAAAAAGAAATGCTAGGGAAGGTGGCCTAGTTATACCAGATATTAAACTGTACTATAAAGCAGCAGTCATCAAAACTACCCGATACTGGCTAAGAAACAGTCATGGATCAGTGGAATAGGATAGGTATACAAGATGCAGAAGTCAACTATAGCAATCTAATCTTTGATAAACACAAAGAATCCAGCTTCTGGGCTGAAAATTCACTATTTCACAAAAACTGCTGGGAAAATTGGAAAATGGTAGGGCAGAAACTGGGCATAGACCAATATCTTACACCATATACCAAAATAAAGTAAAAATGGGTTCATGATTTAGAAATAAAGGCTGATACTAAAAGCAATTTGGGAGAGCAAGGAATAGTTTACCTATCAGATTTATGGAAAAGAAAAGAATTCATGACACAACAAGAGATAGAGAGCATTACAAAATGCAAAATAGATAATTTCGATTATGTTAAATTGAAATGTTTCTGTATAAAATAGCCAATGCAACAAAGATTAGGAGGGAAGCAGAAAATTGGGAGAAAATCTTTACAACTAGTGTCTCTGATAAAGGCCTCATCTCTAAAATATACAGGGAACTGAGCCAAATTTATAGGAATACAAGTCATTCCCCAATTGAGAAATGGTCAAAGGATATGAACAGGCAGTTTTCAGAGGAAGAAATTAAAAATATCTATAGGCATATGAAAAAATGCTCTAAATCACTACTGATTAAAGAAATGCAAATCAAAACAACTCTCAGGTACCACATCTCTCCTGTTAGATTGGCTAAAATCACAAAACAGGAAAATGATAAATGCTGGAGAGGATGTGGGAAAATTGGAACATTGTTACATTGCTGGTGGAGTTGTGAACTGATCCAGCCATTCTGGAGAGCAATTTGGAACTATGCCCGAAGGGCTATAAAAATGTTCATACCCTTTGACCCAGCAATACCACTTCTAGGGTTGTATCCCAAAGAGATCACACAAGTGGGAAAAGGACCCATATGTACAAAAATATTTATAGCAGTTCTTTTTGTAGTAGCAAAGAATTGGAAATCAGGGGGATGCCCATCAATTGGAGAATGGCTGAACAAGTTGTGGTATATGAAGGTAATGGAATACTATTGCGCTATAAGAAATGGGGATGATACAGACTTCATAATAACCTGGAAAAACCTACCCAATATAATGCTGAGTGAGCGGAGCAGAACCAGAACATTATACACAACTACAGATATATGGATTCTGTGATGACTAACCCTGATAGACTTTGCTCTTCTCAGCACTACAAGGCGCAAAGACAACTCCAAAGGACTCACGATGGAGAGAACCAGAGAAAGAACTATGGAGTCTGAATGCCGATTGAGGCATACTTTATGCTGGCCTTTTTTTTCCCTTTGTTTTTTATTCTCTCTCTCTCTCTTTTTTTTTTTTTTTGGTTCTACTTCTTCTTTCCCATGATTCATTCCATTGGTCATAATTCTTCTTTACAATATGACTATTGTGTAAATAAGTTAAATGTGAAGTTATATGTAGAAGATATATTGGATTCCACATCGTCTTGGTGGGGGGAGGGAGGGATGAAAATCTGGAACTCAAAATTATGTAGAACTGAGTGTGGTAAACTAAAAATAAAAAATCTCAAAAAAAAAAAATCAGAAAAGGGCCACCTTGTCTTCAGAGACTAGATTAATGGAGGAGAACATTGGGGGATATGAAATAAGAGAGCTTTGACTTTTTTCCCCTTAGAGTAAAATATGAGGAGAGGTTCTCCACTGAGCTGGGACAGGGAGGGGTGGGAGGTTAAGTGACTTGGCTAAGGTCAATGAAGTAATGAGGACCCGAAGTGAGATTTGAATCTGTGTCATCTGACTGATTGATTCTGAGCTTTTTCCACACACCTCCCAGACCACTTTGGACCTCCTAGGTACCCACCCTTAGCCCCTGGGCTGTCTCAACTACTAAAAAGTTTCTCGTCTGTGTTGTAAAGGAAGAAACTAGTAGTGTAATAATGTATGTCTAAGGGTTTGTAGATAATATTTAATTACCCACAATATTTTGATTTACCTCTTATTCAGAAGTCTTTAATTTCCCTTGGAGGATTCATTCTTTGGTGGAGTAGTAAATTCTTTCTATGGAGTAGTAAATTCTTTCTATTATAACCTGCCCAAAGTGTTTTACTGGTACTATTTAATTACACAAAAGGTATTCTGAGTTACTCATTCTTATTCAGAGTACTTTAATATTCATTTGCTCCTTTAGGAGGCCTAGACTATTATAATGATTCACAGTTAACTTTTTCTTTTGTTGTCGTTAAATTGGTTCTGTCTGGTGTTCTGGTGTTCCACTCTTTGCTACCCTATTTGGGATTTTCTTGGTAAAGATACTAGAGTGGTTTGCCATGCCATTACGTTCTCCAGCTCATTTTATGGATGAGCAAACTGAGGCAAACAAGATTTAGTGACTTACCTAGGGTCACACAGCTTCTAAGTGTGAGGGCTAGCATGCTATGCACTATGGTGCCACCTAGCTGCCTAAAACTCACTACTTCATATCCAAATGCCTGAACTGAGGCAATGAGAACTGTTCTGTTGTAGCTGACTTTAAATCAATGAAGAAGCATTTATTAAGCACCTTTTTCATGCTAGGCACTTAGCTAGGTGTTGGGAGTGTCAATACAAATAATGAAATATTCCTTACTTTTTGTCTGATAATCATAAATAAGAGTGCGGAAATAGTTAAATCATAAAAGCTAGAGTTAGGGTAAGGGACACCTTCCCTGGGTATAGAAATTAGCTCTATAATTTTTTGACTGGATCCGTATATGCAAAGCAACACTTTTTTTTTTAGCTTAATAGTTCTTTTTCTCGGGCAGTTAGGTGGCATAGTGTATAGAGTTCCTGGCCTGAAGTCAGGAAGACTTATCTTCCTGAGTACAAATCTGGCCTTGGATACTTACTAGCTGTGTTGCCCTGGGCAAGTCACTTAACCCTTTTTTGCCTCAGTTTCCTCATCTGTAAAGTGGGCTGGAGAAGGAAGTGGCAAACCACTCCAGTGTCTTTACCAAGAAAACCTGAAATGGGGTTGTGAAGAGTCAGACACAACTGAAAAACAACTAAATGTGCCAGGCGCTGTGCTAAGTGCTTTACAAATATATCATTTGATCCCCTCAACATCCCTGGGAGGTAGCTGCTATTATTATCATCACCATTTTATAGCTGAAGACACTGAGGAACACAGAGGCTAAGTGATTTTGCCAGGGTCATAAATGTCTGAGGCCGGATCTGAACTTGGTTTTTGCATTCCATGGGGCTTGCTGCATAATTGCCAACATGCAATCCTCTCCCTTCACAACCTAACCCGTTCTTACCTTCACAGTCTTACTCCTTTTTACCCCTTTCCATATGCTCTAAGATTCAGGGACCCTCCTGCTCCTTGATGCTCCCTGAACATGGAATTCCATCTTCTCCCTTCTCACTGACTGTCCCCAAGCCTGGAATGCTCTCCCTCCTCCCAAAAGTCAGTTCAAATCTCTCTTTCTCTAAGGGGCTTTTCAGAGGGCCTCTCACTGCTGGTTTCTCCCCCAGAGATCCCCTTTCATTGCACTGTGTTTTGTGTGTGCAGTTTTTTGTGCGTTGGTTCTCTCTTTCGTTAGAACGTAAGCTCCTTGAAAGCAGGGTTTTTGCCTCTCTTTGTACTCCTGGCACTTTAGTGGAGTGTCTGGTACATCATAAGCACTTAATAAATGCTTGCTGACTGCTTGTCATTGCCTGGGGTAGTGGAAATAATGATGAATATAGAATTAGAGTACAACTGTGGGTTTGAATCCCATGTCTGATTCACATTAACTTTGTGACCATAGGTCATAGGCAAATCATTTAACCTTTCACTCTATGGCTGGCACTCTCATATGAGGAGTGAGTATAATTACAACTCTCTGGGATGTTCTGTGCAAAAGAATGATGGCAGGAGATGGATTGATGGATGTGAGGATCAGAAAGCACTACAGTTTTGGTTACCTAGTTTATTCTATTACATTTCTTTTTCTGGGCAAAGTAGGTCTGAATAATGTACAGTCTTTGAGCTGCATGTGGCCTGCCAAAGGATTTTGGGTGGCCCATGAAAAATGTAGGATTGCCCCGGGCGCACTCTCCTGTTTGTCACATGACCCTCGGCAACTAACCGTCCTCAGTCTTTCTCTAGTCTAACCTATCTGTGGCCCAAAGAAGGTTGGCCTATTTTAACTTTGGCCCCTACCTACTGCCAAGTTGTGCAGGTCTGGGGTAAAGGAATTAGGTAGGAGCAGGCAGTATTCTTGTCTGCTTTTATTTCTGGCATAGTTTAGGGACAAGGTTATATTCAATTCACTTTGTTCTTAGGTCTGGGCTTTGTGCATGGGATGTGCTCAATAAGTTTTCTTGACTTGACTTGAGAGCAGGTTTAAGGGAAAGCTGATTGCAAAAATCTTTTCAATAGCAGTTATTTCTTCATAGTGAAACAGGTTAAAAGAGATTTACCTTCTTTTTCTTTTTTTTTAAATTTTTTTTTATTTAGTATATTTAGTTTTCAGCATTAATTTTCACAACAGTTTGAATTACAAATTTTCTCCCCATTTCTACCCTCCCACCCACTCCAAGATGGTGTCTATTCTGGTTGCCCTGTTCCCCAGTCAGCCCTTCCTTCTGTCACTCCACTCCCCTCCCATCCCCTTTTTCCTTCCTTTCTTGTAGGGCAAGATAAATTTCTATACCCCATTGCCTGTGTATCTTATTTTCTAGTTGCATGCAAAAACTTTTTTTTTTGTTTTTGAACATCTGTTTTTAAAACTTTGAGTTCCAAACTCTCTCTCCTCTTCCCTTTCCACCCACCCTCCCTAAGAAGGCAAGCAATTCAACATAGGCCACATGGGTAACATTATGTATAACCCTTCCACAATACTCATGTTGTGAAAGACTCATTATATTTTGCTCCTTCCTAACCTATCCCCCTTTATTGAATTTTCTCCCTTGGTCCTGTCCCCTTTCGAAAGTGTTTGTTTTTGATTACCTCTACCCCCATCTGCCCTCCCTTCTATCATCACCCCTTTTTTTATCTTCTTCCTCCTTTTTTCCTGTGGGGTAAGATATCCAATTGAGTATGTATGGTATTCCCTCCTCAGGTCAAATCTGATGAGAGCAAGATTCACTCATTCCCCCTCACCTGCGTTCTCTTCTCTTCCTACAGAACTGCTTTTTCTTGCCACTTTTATGCGAGATAATTTACCCCTTCTATCTCTCCCTGTCTCCCTCTCTCAATATATTCCTCTCTCATCCCTTAATTTTATTTTATTTCTTTTAGATATCTTCTCTTCATCTTCAACTCACCCTGTGCCCATTCTCTCTCTCTCTCTCTCTCTCTCTCTCTCTCTCTCTCTCTCTATATATATATATATATATATATATATATATATACACACACATACATACACATACATATATACATACTTACGCACTCACATATACATATATACATAAAGATACATATATATATGTATATATATATGCATATTCCCTTCAGCTACCCTAATACTGAGGTCTCATGAATCATACACATCATCTTTCCATGTAGGAATGTAAACAAAACAGTTCAACTTTAGTAAGTCCCTTGCAGTTTCTTGTTCTTGTTCTTTTTCTTGATTACCTTTTCATGCTTCTCTTGATTCTTGTGTTTGAAAGTCAAATTTTCTATTCAGCTCTGGTCTTTTCCCTGAGAAAGCTTGAAAGTCCTCTATTTTATTGAAAGTCCATATTTTGCCTTGGAGCATCATACTCAGTTTTGCTGGGTAGGTGATTCTTGGTTTTAATTGACCTCCGGAATATTGTATTCCAAGCCCTTCGATCTCTTAATGTAGAAGCTGCTAGATCTTGGGTTATTCTGATTATGTTTCCACAATACTCAAATTGTTTCTTTCTGGCTGCTTGCAATATTTTCTCCTTGATCTGGGAGCTCTGGAATTTGGTGACAATATTCCTGGGAGATTTCTTTTGGGAATCTATTTGAGGAGGCGATCGATGGATTCTTTCAATTTCTATTTTGCCCTGTGGCTCTAGAATATCAGGGCAGTTCTCCTTGATAATTTCTTGAAAGATGTCATCTAGGCTCTTTTTTTGATCATGGCTTTCAGGTAGTCCAATAATTTTTAAATTATCTCTCCTGGATCTATTTTCTAGGTCAGTGGTTTTTCCAATGAGATATTTTACGTTGTCTTCCATTTTTCCATTCCTTTGGTTCTGTTTTATAATATCTTGATTTCTCATCAAGTCACTAGCTTCCACTTGCTCCAATCTAATTTTTAAGGTAGTATTTTCTTCAGTGGTCTGTTGGACCTCCTTTTCCATTTGGTTAATTCTGCCTTTCAAGGCATCCTTCTCCTCATTGGCTTTTTGGAGCTCTTTTGTCATTTGAGTTAGTCTATTTTTTAAGGTGTTGTTTTCTTCAGTGTATTTTTCAGTATTTTTTTGGGTCTCCTTTAGCAAGTCATTGACTTGTTTTTCATGGTTTTCTCGCATCCTTCTCATTTCTCTTCCCAATTTTTCCTCTACTTCTCTAACTTGCTTTTCCAACTCCTTTTTGAGCTCTTCCATAGCCTGAGATCAGTTCATGTTTTTCTTGGAGGCTTTTGTTGTAGGCTCTTTGACTTTGTTGACTTTTTCTGGCTGTATGTTTTGGTCTTCTTTGTCACCAAAGAAAGATTCCAAAGTTTGAGACTGCATCTGGGTGTGTTTTCGCTGCCTGGCCATGTTCCCAGCCAACTAACTTGACCCTTGAATTTTTCAGCGAGGTATGACTGCTTGTAGAGTTAAGAGAACTATGTTCCAAGCTTGGAGGGATGCACCAGCTCTGCCACACCAGCACTCCTCCTTCCCCAAGAACCCCCAAACCAGACTGGACTTAGATCTTCAGCAGGCTCTTCACTCCTGCTCTGATCTGCCACTTAATTCCTCCCACCAGGTGGGCCTGGGGCCAGAAACAACTGCAGCTGTAGTTCTGTAGCTGCCCCACCTCTGCTACCCCCGGGGTGTAGCCGAACTGTGAACTCCTTCCACTCCTGCAGCTTTTCCCACTTACCTTCTCTGTTGTCTCTGGTGTTTGTGGGTTGAGAAGTCTGGTAACTGCTGCAGCTCACTGATTCAGGGCACTAGGGCATGCTCTGCCTGGCTCCTGGTCTGGTTGGTCCCGCCGCCACCCACGCTGGGCTCTACTCCGCTCCCAACTCTGTGCAGGATAGACCTTACCCAGAGACCATCCAGGCTGTCCTGGGCTGGAGCCCTGCTTCCCTCTGCTGTTTTGTGGGTTCTGCAGTTCTAGAACTGGTTCAGAGCCATTTTTTATAGGTTTTTGGAGGGACTCGGCGGGGAGCTCACACTACTCCCTGCTTTCCAGCCACCATCTTGGCTCCGTCCCTACCTTCTTTTTCTTAAAAACTTATCACAGGCGTATTAGTCCCTAGTTAGGTGAAAGAAGCTCCAATAAATTAAATTCTCTTTCAAATATAGAAGATGTACCTCTCCCTTGGGTTGTATTACAAGGTGATGGGGGTTCATGCATAGTTTATCTTTTCTGATTCCATTAACTTTAGATTAGAAAGTCATCTGATGTGTAGGTGAATACACCTGGGATGTAGAAACTGGGATATGGCAGTTTACAATATCTGAGTTGGAATGGACTTTAGAAGCTGTGTAGTTTAATATGTACCTGAAGAAGAATCCTTACTTACAACCTACGTTACAAATAATCAATACATGGAGGAGTCCAGATGGTGGAGAAAAGGCAGGGATTCCTCTGAGCTTTGCCCAAATTCCCCTCCAAACAACTTTAAAATAATGCCTCAAAATGAATTCTGAAGCAGCAGGACCCACAAAAGGAGTTGGTGAAACAATTTTCGAGTCCAAGACAACTTAGATGGTCAATAGGAAAGGTCTGTTGTAAAGGGTAAGAGTGGACTGAAGTCCAGTGTGGCAGCATGCACTGGGGACAACTGAATCAGCAGCAGTGGCTTTTGGAGCTCTCAGCTCACAGACAGTAAGGAGGTTGGACAACTGGTCAGAAGGAGATTACAGGTATCCCTTTGATGGCCCTGAAGGTAGGACTTTGTTGCGTTGCCCATATATGATCCTGTTTGCTGTCCTTGGTCATAGTCCCAGGGTAAGGAGGAGCACTAGCATACCAGAGCTTATGGCTGCAAGGGAGTAGGGACCCTGGTCACAGTTCCAGGGTGGAAAGGAATATTTGTGATTGCTCACAGAACAGAGCACAGGTCAGTAGAACAGTAGATCACGCCACCTGGGAAGAACTGAAAACTTGCAGACTCCCAGAACTAGCTGTGAAAACAGCTGCACAAAAAACCTGAAGCTTGGGACAGTGCTCCTTCCACCCCAGTACCAGAGCCTACTTTTAACATCAAGTGAAAGTCAAGAAAGAGACTGGAAAAATGAACAAACAACAAAAAGAACCTGACCATAGAAAATTACTATGGTGACAGGGAATATCAAAGCAAAAACTCAGAAGACAATGAAGTCAAAACTCCTATAGCCAAAGCCTCAAAGAAAAATGTGAATTGTTCTCAGGCCAAAAAAAGAACTACTGGAAGAGCTCAAAAAGGATTTAAAAAATAAGAGAGGTAGAGGAAAAATTGGGAAAAGAAATGAGAGTGATACCAATAGTCAATCTAGCTTTTGCTCAGTGGCCACTAATGAAGGAACTCCTATCACCTCTTGAGGTAGCCCATCCCATTTTTGGACAACTCTAATTGTTAGGGAGTTTTCCCTCATATCAAACCTAAATTTTCCTCTTTTCAACTTCCACCCATTGTTCTTAGTTATGACTTCTGGGCCCATTCTGAACATGTCTGATAATCTCTTCCATATGACAGTACTTTAAGTACTTGAAGATAGATGTCATGTACTTCTTTGAGTCTTCTCCAGATTGAGCATCTATAGTTCTATCAATCAATCTTCACATGACATGAACTTAAGGACCTTCACTATTTTTAAAAATTTTTTTATCAGAACACAAATAACAGAATAGAGAAAAGAAACAAAAACTTATCAGAAACTTAAATATTGAAACTTAAATACAAAGTAAGAAAGAAAAAAAGCATGTTATGTGCATAGCAGAACATGAGAGGATTCAAAATATGTAACGATAAATTTTCATTTCAAGAAAGCCTGTATGATAAATAATACACCTTGTGTTGAGAATTGTCCATTTTTTCTTTGCTTCCTTATGTTTTCTTTTGTTCTCTGCTGTGCACTTTTTAACTTTGTTCTTTTTTTCCCTCCCCTTACTGCCCCCCCAAAAGGCTACAATATAGTTTAGATATGTTTTTCAATATATACATACACATACAGATATACACATACACTTATACATGTATACATGTGTATATAGACGTATACTTTACCAAACATACTCTGCTCCTGATCTTTGTTTTTATGTTTGTACATATTTCTTGTTTCCTATCCCTCCTGCCTCCTCTACTTTGCTTCTACCCACTACATCACCCTCCTATTACTTGCCTACCCCCTCCTCCACCAACCACCCTGCCCTCCTATTACTTACCTTTTCCTCTCCAAGGATCCCTCCCCTATCCTCCCATTCCCATTGATCTAAACACTTTTTATCTATTCCCTCATTCTCCCCTCTAAAAATCCCTCCCTTGTCCTCTACCCCCTCACTATACCCCTACCATTTTATTTCTTCTAAATTTAGAAGACTTTTATACTTTTCTAAATATATATGTATTGTTCCCTCTTAAACTCATTCCTGATGAAAGTAGGTTACCAGAACTACCAGCTCTCCTCCCCCATCTAAATCCTCTGTATCCTTTCTTCTTCTTGCACCTCTTTTGCATAAAATAGTTACTATTTTTAGCTATTCCTAAATTATTTTACTCTTTAAATTCATATCATAGTTAGGTTTATCCCCCTCTTTCTTATGAGCTGGACAATTATTAATAGGAATGTTAGATACACATTTTACATTTTATGTTATATAAAAGGTAAACAATTTGTTCTTATGAATCCCTTATAATCAGTCTTTGGTATGTACCTTATGTTTCTCTTGGTTCTTGTATGTTGAATCTTCTATCAAGTTGAGGATTTTTTTTTAACAAAATCTTGAAAGTCTGAGGGTTTGTCAAATGTCTGTTTTTTTTCATTCAAGATAATACTTAAATTTGAAGGGTATAATGTTTTTGGATGGACACCCAGGTCTTTTGCTCTTCAGTGTATTGTGTTCCAAGAGCTGTGGTTCTTTAATGCCTCTGCTGCTAGGTCTTGTGTAATTCTAATTGTGGCACCATCATGTTTAAATTGTTTTAATCTGGATGCTTTTAATATTTTATCCTTGAGCTGGGGGTTTCGGAACTTGACTGTGATATTCCTATGAGTTTTCCTCATAGGATCTCTTTTTTATTTCTACTTCCCTGCCTTGTTCTAATGCTTCAGGACAATTTTCTTTAATTATTTCTTGTATTATTGTATCAAGATTCTTTTTTTGATCATAACTTTCAGTCACCCCGATTATTTTTATATTTTCTGTTCTTGATCTGTTCTCCAAATCTGTTGTTTTTCTCATAAGATATTTCACTTTCTCATCTATTTTTTCATTATTCATGTTTTGTTTAATTATTTCTTGATCTCTTACAATTTCACTGGCTTCACTTTGCCCAATTCTAATTTTTACGGTGTCACTTTTCTCCTTGAGATTCTGGATCTCCTTTTCTAATTGGCTGACTCCTTTCATAACTTTCTTGTTTTTCTTGGATTATTTATTTATTTATTTTAGTTTTTCCTCCATCTCTGTCATTTGATTTATTTTTTTTTAAGATATTCTTTAAATTCTTTTTGGGCAAGTGACCATTTGACATTGCTCTTTGGGGGTTTCTTAACTTCAATATTCTCCTCTGAAGAGGTCATTTCTATTCCTGTAATAGGTTTCTATGGTTGTTTTTTTTTCTCCTTTGCCTGTGCATTTTTTTTGTGGCAATAACTTGATTTTTGTAATCATCTCTAGCCCTGGGGTATGGGAAATGGTGCCTCTTGCCCCAGATCTTCAGTTCTCTCCTCTAGCCTGGAACTAAAGCCAAACCTCCAACCTCCAGTAAGTGCCCACAGCCAAGGGCTTTCTGCCTCTCTGCCTCTGCCCTCACCAGGCGTGTGCTGGTTCCTTCTCGCCCCCACTGCTCTTCACAGCACAGCTAGGTCTGGCTTTCCTCGTCAGCAAAGGTTCTCTCAATCTTCCTGGGCTCAAACGCATGACTCCCCTCGCTATCCCAGGGTGCAAAGTTCCAATGGGTGGGGCCGAGGCAGCCTCTGAAACCAACTAATCCCAGGACTTGCCACTAGTTGTTTAAGGGGCTTGCAGCTTCTTGTTAAAAACAGAACCTAGCCTGGAGGTGTTTACTCCTCCTAGGGACCAAACCTGGTCGTGGGATTTTTCTTCAGATCTTCTCGAACTGTTCCGGGAAGATCCTGGTTGTGCCCCTATTCTTCTTTGTCTCCACCCCCGCTTTGTTCACCCTAAGGTGATATTTTAACTCTTTTGTGGGGGAAAATCTTGAGAGCTTGGAATTTTCTGACCTACTCTGCCATTTTCCCAGAATCCTCTCTTCACATTCACTATTTTGAACAGCCTTCTTTGGACTGTCTCCAGCTCATCATTGTCTTTACTGAAATATAACATCCATGATTGAACCCCATACTCCAGATGCAGTCTGAGCAGGACAGAAAGCAGTGGGACAATCACCTCTCTAGTACTGGAAAGTATGTGCCTCAGAGGAGGTCTGAACAAGGCTAAATACAGTGGGGCTGTCACCTTTCTAGTCCAAATAGTGTGCAGTCCAGATGGGGTCTGAGCAGGGCAGAGTGTCACAGAGCTATCTTCTCTGTTCCTGGATACTGTTTCTTTTATAATCCAGATTAAGATCACGTGAGGTTTTTTGACTCTCACATCACCCTGTTTGACTCCCACTGAACTTTTAGTCCACTAAATCCCAGGATCTTTTTAGATGACCAACTATCTTAGTCAATCAGTCAATATTTATTAAGCACCTACTATGTGCCGTGCACTGTGCTAAATGTTAGGGATAGAAACAGAAGCAAAAGATAGTCCTCTCCTCACAGAGCTTACAATCTAATGAGGGAGAACACGTGCAAACAAATGTGTATCTAGTTAGGTAGAAGAGATGCAACATGATAAATAACATAATGCAGTGCCAAGAGCACTAGATTCAGAGTCAGAAGATGTGGATTCCAGTCTTGCCTCTGTTACTTGCTTACCTGTGCAACCTTGGATAAGTCATTTATCTCTCTGGGCCTCTGTGACCTGTAAAACAAAGGGGTTGGACTAAGTAACTTTTAGAGTCCTTTCCAGCTCCATATCTGCGGTCCGAATATAAGGTGGTTGTTATTGTCCAGTTGTTTCAGTTGTGTCCAACTCTTTGTGACCCTAGATTTTCTTGGCAAAGATGCTGGAATGGTTTGCCATCTCCTCCAGCTTATTTTACAGATGAGGAAACTGAGGCAAACAATGTTAAGTGACTTGCCCAGGGTCACACAGCTAGGAAGTGTCTAAGGCCAGATTTGAACTTGGATCTTTCTGACTCCAAGCCTGACACTCTATCCACTGTGCCACCTAACTAGTTACTGCCTAATACAAGGTAATATGTATTAAATGACAAATGATTTTGAACCTCCATGAAGCCTGGAGGCTTGGAAGCCTGAACTGTTCCTTTTATTAATTGTGAAGTTTGTTGGGACTTCTAAATTGTCTATGTTTGGAAAAGTGAGAATGGAAAACAGCTTTAGGCATCACCCTGTACATTTGTGTACATAAGATCATAGCTTTAGACCTGGAAGCCAGAGGTCATCCAGTCTGCTAGTTTCCAAAATGGACACCATGGCTCCCTGAGAGTTATGGAATTACTCCAGAGGCCTAGTACAATTCCAAGAGGTGTGTGGATACACCAGTTGGAAGATCAGAAGATGAACTGAATATATTTACTGCAATAGCTAATTCACCTATCCATTTGCCCATTATCTTTTAGTAGTCTTCTACTCTGTCTCTTGTTGGTGCTCCCAACCTCCTCCCCTGTTCTGGATTCTTAGAGTCCTTAAAAACTAACATACTTAAATATTCATAATACATAGCATTGGGAAAATTTTACCCCGCCCCCCCACCATTTTTTAACATATCTACCCTACTATCCTCAAGATCATTTTGTGGTAGAAGAGTCTCTGTGCTTTGACAATGACTAATGAGTAAGAACCCTTCCTCTTTCTCCCTCCCATTTTATCTTGGGTTGGACAGTATGGATTACACAGTAGTACATATAGATGTAGATATATGCATGTGTATATGTGTATGTATATATGTATGTGTGTGTATATACGAGTATATCTGTAAATATGTGTATGGGGGGTATGGGCTGCTAAAAATAACATTTTGTTGAAAGGAATGTGCAATCAAAAAAATCTTAGAGACCATTTCCTCGTACAGAAGAGGAAACTGAGGCCCATGGGGATTAAGTGATTTACCTGGGCTCATGCAGGTGGAGGAGATATTACCATACACTCCTGCAACCTTAGTCCCATATGAAGGAGAAACTAGGATTATCCTTCAGTTTTTGGATTCCATGAGGAAATAAGTATTAGCCAGTGGTGGGATTCAGCCAGTTTGCACTTGTTTGGTAGAACCGGTACCTAATTTTAGGTTGAGTTCGAGGTTGTTAGTGAGGTTGGGGGCAGCGCTTCAGCTTGGTTCTGCGGAGAACTGGTTAATTCATTTGAATCCCACCACTGGTATTAGCCATACAGTTAAAGTTCCTGTGGGTTTTGAGGACTTATTTGTGGGCTTGTGCCTGACAAGTGAGGAAGTAGGAGGATTCACTACTTTGTTCTTTGATGTCTAGCTCTATCTATGGCTACATACACTGTTCATCTGATACATGGAAAATGGAAGCCCTGGCCCCTGTGTAAAATGTCCATCTTTTCTAAGTTAAAAATTTAGACATATAGTCTGACAGTGGATATTTTGGGGGCACTTTCTTCATGGGGAAAATGAAACAATATTTTTTTCTGGAAAATCTAGGACATATGATTGTCATACCTGTAAGAGAAGTTTTCCTTAAGTTGCAAATAGATAAATGAGAAACAATTTGGTTATTTTGTATTCATTATAAGTTACAGCAATTGGAGCATCTGGCTGATCTGAGCAATCCTAGCTGTTAACTTAGTCCATGATTTCAACTTTGCTGTTCTTGAAAGGGAAGAAAAGGAAGAAGAAAAGCAATATCAGGGCCTCTCCGGCTTGAAATAAAATTGCTATCCTTAGTTTGCCCTTGTAGTGTTCAGCAGCAGTGCCTTATCGATCAGAATTAGGAAGTTAATAAGGTTTGGGCTAATTAATCAGATGGGTAGGGACTGGAACTGCCCTGCAAGGCTTAATCAAGTCATCAAACTCTCAAGCCATGAAGAAGGTAATTAAAGGAAAAGGCTGCCTGTTATATAGTAACAGGAGTCTAGGAGAGGACAAGAAAAAGATAGAGAACCTCCATTTTCTTCCGTACACTTTTCTGATATAAATCAGACCAAAATGACCAAAGTACAGTGTTTAGTTTCCTATTGGAGAATTAAGTTGAATGAATTTATAAATCACATCCCTGGGTAATTTGCTTGCTCCAGACTCTTCATCGATGAGCCTGTGCTTATTTATAATAGATTTATTCTTCCCACAGCTTTTGGAGGACTGGGTCCTTTAGCATAAACAATGGCAGTCCCTGACTGTTTCAGAAGTTTTGATTTATAATCAACAAACATTTTTATAATCAATTGACAGTTGCCCATTGAGGTCCTTCTCAGTGCAAGACGTGGTGTTTGAGGCTATGCAGTGGGCCTGCTTCTTCTTATCAAATGCTGAAAAGTTACTCCTTAAGGAAATGAATAACTGGTGTCTGGTATACAGCTGAACGTCTCCTTTCTTGGGGGCTAATGGTTCTAAAATGTCTCCCTGCCGATATTATGATATAATAAATGATACAATATATATTATTTTCATGGTTTTCTCGCATCCTTCTTATTTCTCTTCCCAATTTTTCCTCTACTTCTCTAACTTGCTTTTCCAAATCCTTTTTGAGTTCTTCTATGGTCTGGGGACAGTTCATGTTTTTCTTGGAGTCTTTGGTTGTAGGCTCTATGACTTTGTTGTCTTCTTTAGGCTGTATGTTTTGGTCTTCTTTGTCACCAAAGAAAGAATCCAAAGTCTGAGACTGAATCTGGGCGCGTTTTCGCTGCCTGGCCATATTCCCAACCAACTAACTTGACCCTTGAGTTTTTCAGTGGGGTATGACTGCTTGTAGATTACAGAGTTCTATGTTCTACGTTTGGGGGGGAGGTGCCAGCTCTGTCAGAGCCGCACTCCTCCTTCCCCAAGGACCCCCAGTCCAGACTGGGCTCAGATCTTCGGCAGGCTGTGCACCCCTGCTGTGATCCGCCACTTAATTCCTCCCACCAGGTGGGCCTGGAGCCGGAAGTAACAACAGCTGTAGCTGCCCCACCTCCGCTGCCCCCGGGGCTGGAAGCCGAACCGCGAACTCCTTCCACTCCCGCAGCTTTTCCCACTAACCTTCTCCGCAGTCTTTGGTGTTTGTGGGTCGAGGGGTCTGGTAACTGCCGCAGCTCACATATTCAGGGCGCTAGGGCCCCCTCCGCCCGGCTTCTGGTCTGGATCGTCCACGCCGCTCAGGCTGGGCTCTGCTCCACTCTGTTCCCAGCTCCCAGCTCCCAGCTCCCAGCTCCGTGTGGAATAGACCTCACCCAGAGACCATCCGGGCTGTCCTGGGCTGGAGCCCTGCTTCCCTCTGCTGTTCTGTGGGTTCTGCTGTTCTAGAATTGGTTCAGAGCCATTTTTATAGGTTTTTGGAGGGACTTGGGTACGGAGTTCACTCTAGTCCGCGCTTACCAGCCGCCATCTTGGCTCCGCCCCTACAATATATATTATTATGTCGTAATATAAATTGTGATATAATAAATAATAAATGGGGAGGGTGGGGCAGCTAGGTGGTTCAGTGGATAGAATACCAGGCCTAGAGTCAGGAAGACTTACCTTCTCAGTTCGAATTTGGCCTCAGACAGATATTAACTATATGACCTTGCGGAAGTCACTTGACCCTGTTTGCATCAATTTCCTTATCTGTAAAATGAGTTGGAGAAGGAATGGCAAACCACTCCAATATTTTTGCCAAGAAAACCCCAAATGGGGTCATGAAGAGCCAGGCACAACTGAAAATGACTGAACAACAGCAAAAATAGAAAGACGCGCATGCCTAACCTCTTCATCTAACTATGTCTAACCTCTTCGTCTTTTTCTTCTGTTTTCTCCACCCTATTGGGGAGAGGCAGTAATTGAAAAGGAAAGCAATTGGATTTCTGAAGAGGCTGGCCCGCTGTGCAGTTGGGTCTAACCATGATAGTCATTTGTTCCATTGTGGCTTAGTGTACTTGGGGGTTTTATTTTATTTTGGTTTTTTGACATTTAATTTTTATTTTATTTTTTCTTAGTTACATGTAAACCAAAAAATTTTAATATTCTTTTTAAAAAAATTTTGAGTTCTAAATTCTTTCCCTCCCTTCTCCCCTCTTTAAGGAGCCAAGCAATTTGACATAGATTGTACATGTGTAGTCATGCAAAACATTTCCATATTGGCCATGTTGTAAAAGAAAACTTAGACCAAAAAACTCAAGAATAATAAAGTTTAAAAAAAAAAAAGTATGTTTCAATCTATACTCAGATGCTATAGGCTCTTTTTTCTGGAGGGGAATAACACTTTTCATCATAAGTCCTTTGGAATTGTCTTGGATCATTATATTGCCGAGAATACTGAAGTCATTGACAGTTGATCATCGTACGTATTGCTGGTACTGTGTACAATGTTCTCCTGGTTCTGCTCACTCTGCTTCACTCTGCACCTAGCTCAACAGTACTCCATTACAATCATATGCCACAACTTGTTCAGCCGTTCCCCAATTGATGGGCATCCCCTCAGCTTCCAATTCTTTACCATCACAAAAGAGAGCTGTTATAAATAATTTTGTTCATATGAGGACTTTTCCTTTTTCTTTGAGTTCTTTGGGGTACAGACCTAGTGGTGCTATATAGGGTCATAGTGGTCAAATATACAGTTTATAGTCCTTTTGGCATAGTTCCAAATTGTTTTGCAGAATGGTTGGATTAGTTCACAACTCTAATAGCAGTGCATTAGTGTCCCAATTTTCCCCACATCCCCTCCAACATTTATCATTTTCCTTTTTGGTCGTATTAGCCAATCTGATAGGTGTGATGTGGTACCTCAAAGTTTTTTTTTTTTTGGTCAGGGCAATTGGGGTTAAGTGATTTGCCCAAGGTCACACAGCTAATAAATGTGTCAAGTGTCTGAGGTTAGATTTGAACTCAGGTCCTCCTGACTCCAGGGCCAGTGCTCTACTCTCTGCACCACCTAGCTGCCCCCGTCAAAGTTGTTTTGATTTGCATTTCTCTAATCAACAGCATCTTTTCATATGATATAGATAACTTTGATTTCTTTGTCTGAAAACTGCCTATTCATAGCCTTTGACCATTTTTCAATTAGGAAATGATTCATATTCTTGTAAATATGACTCAGGTCTCTATGTGAGAAATAAGCCCTTTATCAGAGAAATTTGCTGTTAAATTTTTTCCAACTGTAGGTTTTCAAAAATTATGCTGGGCCATACTGAGTCTAGCAAGTTTTATTAAGGATTGGATCTCAGTCCCAGTGACAGCCTATTTTTTTTAGCCAGTAGGTGATAACTCCTTTGGCCACGGAACCTGTAGAAACCTATTGCTGCTTATTTTGTTTATTGTTGTTTCAGTCATGTCTTACTCTTCGTGACTCCATTTGGGGTTTTCTTGGCAAAGATACTAGGGTGGTTTATAATTTTCTTCTCTAGCTCATTTTATCGATGAGGAAATTGAGGCAAACAAGGCTAAGTGACTTGCCCAGGGTCATATAGCTAGTAAGTGTCTGAGGTCAGATTTGAATTCACAAAGATGACATATGCCTAATTCCCTAAAGCATTCAAGGCTCCCTACTCCATATAGTCTGGTCCTCACCAAATTTCTGTCCTTTCCAATCAAAACCATTTGTACTTGATGTGGATCTAATTAATAATTCCAATCAAAATGAAGTAATTGGATTAGATGGTTTCACACAATGAATTTATGAAGCTACGTGATTCATATACCTATAGTGGGGGTTCTTAATTTGGGACCCATGAACTTTAAAAATTTTTTTTGCTAATAGTATTTCAACATGATTAATTTCCTTTGTAATCCTACGTACTTTATTTTGTGCAGTTACAAACATTCTGAGAAGGTATCCCATTGGCTTTACTGGTCCATGACAGAAAAAAAGGCTTAACACCATTGAAAGGTCTTGAAGGAATATCAGGGCATATGGGAAAGGCATTCATTCTAGGCTTATAAGAATCTTTGAGGAGTATTAATTGGTTCGTCTTCCAATCCCCCCGTGGGTTTATGCTGTAAAAAAGCATGGTATAATCAGAAAGCCTTAACCAGAGGTACTGCCACAATGGCTGTAAGTAGGTGAGTTGTGCCTATGTATCTGTGGGATGTCTTTGTTTTGCCTCCTGTCTTCTTTTTTCTTTTATTGGGGGAAATCTTCTTATTCCTGTAGTCCACATACAAAAAGAAGACAAAGTAGTTTTGAGAGAGAGGGCACAAGTAGCCATTGGGCTCAAGAAAGGCTTGAGGCAGAAGGTGATACTCAGGCTGAATCTTGAAGGAAAATCTTGATTTTCAAGAGACGGGGGGGGGGGGGGGGGGGGGGGGGGGGGGGGGGGGGGGGGAAGGAGTTCATGGGTGATACCGGGTGCATAAAGGACTGGAGATAAGAGATGGAATATCTTTGTACATGGAATGGCTAATAGACCCATGTGACTAGATCCTACAGTTCAAGGAGGGGAGTGATATGTAAGATGACTGGAAAAGTAGAAAGGAGCTAGGATTATCTTAGTGGTTAGAGGCATCTAGTGGATAGAGAACTGGGCCTGGAGTAAAAAAGACCTGAATTCAAAACCAGCCTCGGATACTTCCTAGATGTGTGACCTTAAGCAAGTCACTTAACTTTTGTCTGCCTCAGTTTCCTTAACTGTAAAATAAGGATAATAATAGCATCTACTTACCAGATTTCTTATAAAGATCCAAGGAGAAAATATGTGTAAAATGCTCAGCATAGTGTCTGGCACATACTAGGCCCTCAATAAATGCTTATTTCCCTTCTCTCCCCCTGTGCCCCCCCCATTCTCCTTCAATGTGGATTTACCCAATCAGATTAATTCTGAGTTCCTACCTACTAGAAACTCCACATACTTTATTAATCTGCTTTATTTTCAGTGAATCCTAGTCATATGACATTGGGATGTTGTTGGCTTAGATATTAATACAATATTTTACTCTTTTGCATTGTTGTTGTTGAGTTGGTTTTTTTAGTCATGTCCTATTCTTCGTGACCCCATTTGGGGTTTTCTTGGCAGAGATACTGGAGTGGTTTGCCATTTCCTTCTCCAGCTCATTTTACAGATGAGGAAACCGAGGTAAACAGAGTCACATAGCTAGTAAGCATTTGAAGCCAGATTTGAACTCGGACCATTGAGTCTTTCTGATTCCAGACTTGGCACTCTATTCACCACTTAGCCCTCCACACTTTTGCACAGAATTGTTCAAAAGAACAAACAACAGATAATAAAATGTCCACTGCACAGCTGTACTCCTGTAATCTCTCCTAGGCCCAGGCCATTTCTTTGTAGTGTATGAGAATTAGGTGTACTAGAGCCAGCTCATACCAGCTTGCAAGAACCAACTGTTAATTTCCAGTGGGAGCACTTACTCCTCAGAAATCTCAATTACTACAAATCACTTGAATTACTGTTTTGTTGATTGTCTTGACTTAAGAAAGTAATGGAGAAAATGTAAAGAATGCAGACTAAACTCAAAAGCTTTGGGAGTTAGTTGTTAGTACTCCACTGGATGAGAATGCTTCAAATCTAGGAGTTGTAGGAAGGATACAGTTGAGTTGTTTTTCTCTACCATGACCACTCCTCTTGTCATCAGGCAAAGGATTGTAGGGAATACCACAGATCCCCAACTGAGGCTGGATTCTTAGAATCCAGGGATAGTTGGTAGGTCAGGGATTCAGAAACTCTGGATTTGGGACTTGACGATTTGGTCTGGCATAAGATTGTTAACTTGGGACCCAGTGTAGACAGAAACCCTGAATGCCGTTGCTTTTCTATATGGTGTCCATTTGCTAGTATGGACCTCCAACCAAATGTCTCTCTGGCTAGCTATTCATGGAGTAGCAGGAATAGACTCAAAGGTGCACCTTAGCAAGGAGAACCAATTGATATTTCACCTTAATGTATCTCACCTTTGGTTCAAGTTTCCAGTCAATGAGAGTTCTGTCCCTTAGGAAAATCAGTGTGCTACATGGAAAGAGTGTTATATTTGGAACCCAGCAGGGTATGGATTCAAATCCCAGCTCTGCCACTTTTTATCTTTGCGACTTTGGGAAAATCACTGGGCCTCTTCCTGTAAAGTAAGGAGATTGGACTAGATGACCTCTAAGGTCCTCTTGACCTCTAAATCTATGATCTTTTGCTCTCTACTTTTCTGCCTTAAGAGTGGAGTTGATCTGAGTCACAGAGCTGTGGTCTTTAAATAGGGTCTAAATTTTTAACCCTAGATTGTTTTTTTTAACCCCAGATTATGTTATGCAGATTAAAAAAAATAGAACTAAAAAATAAAAATAAAAAAAGTAGAACTGGAAGACTGGAGTACATACTAACTTTGACTATAAAAGAGGAAAAATTAAAGTGATTGAATAAACAAAATATCCCTATGATGAAGACTAAATGATGAGTGACTAAAATTTATTAGGATTTTTAAAATAAACTAAATGTAATTTTTACCAGTGTAGGAATCTCTGCATGAGGAATTCTCTCTACAAATGCAGTTTGTCATCTGTCGTACAACTCAGGAGGCTTCCTGAGATACTGAGAAGTTGAATGATTTGTCCAGGTACACAAAACCAGTATGTGTCAGAGGCAAACTTGAATGTTGGTGTTCTTAACTCCAAGGACACCCCTTTAGTTACCATGCACACTGACCCTGTGTACTTACTGCATTGAAAATAGTTCATTTAAATGTAAATTGTTACTAAACAAGTTTTGCTGATGGTGTTGATTCTTAATGTTAATCTTTTCATGCAATATCTGAAAATTACTGGCATCTGAATATTTTCCACAGTAACTTGTCGATGGAGAACATGAAATGAATAATAGGGCAATATTTCCTATAAGGAATGCAGACCTACAAACACTGTTGAACCAACACCTACCCACTGACAAAACATTTACCTCAAATAGCAGGAGCCAGGAAAAAAAAAAAATTCTGTTTCCTAGGGAGCCATGAGGTTTCTGCAATATTTATGATATTCTAATCCATATCCCATTTGCACATAATGGATCTTTGGATTTTTACCCTAGTTGTATTTATATAGTGAAGAATTTTTAAAAGCACCAGGCTGAGCTTTAAAAAATCCACACACAATGGGGAACAGAACTGGAAAACACTAAAACTGCCAGTCATTTGATTGAAAGGAGATTTATGGTGTCCTCTGAGGTTGGAAAATCATGGAGGAAGGTCCACCATCTGGCACCACTCTCCCTTTCCAACCTTTCTTTCTCCTAGATGATCTTTCCCCCAACATGCAAACTATCCTCCAGCCATCACTACCGAGTTACTTTCTGACTCTTCCAAATGCTCTGCAGGTTCAGAATCCCAGACCATCAGAGCAGGACAGGAGACCAGAAGAGATTCTGTGCCATTAGCTGGAAAGCCACCTGTGGGGTGATGCCCAGGGAAATATAAAACAGAGAAAAAAAGGTCTGTGCACTGAGCGAACCAGAATATTTCTTTTTCCACTGAGGAAAAGGAGCAGAGAGAAAGCATAGCAAAGATCTTCCATAGCCATAGATTGCTCCCACCTGCAGGCTCTGGAGGTTACTCTCATTGAGACTCTAATCTAGTTCATTCCATACTTATTGTCATCATACCACCTTTGTTTGAAGAACATGAGGGGATAGATTCAGTGATTTCTAGGGCCCCTTCCATCTCTAAAGCTATGATCCTATGAACTCAAGTGAGAAAGACCTCCCCACCACCTCCACTTTTGAATACGTGTTAATTATTAGGAAGATTTTCCTTATTTGAAGCTTAAATGTTCCCCTTTGTGCTCTGTCCTGTCCTTTGTTCACATAGCTCTCCATTCCGTTCCTTCCCTTCTTTGTCTGTTGAATACCTATCTATCTTTTAGATGGGTAAAGATCCTCTAGAGCCCAACTCGAATATCACCTCCTCCAGAAAACTTTCCCTGACCATTCAGTTGAGTGATACCCTTTCCATGTGTGAACCTCACATTGTACTCTGTGTGTGTATGTGATGGAACTTACATTGAAGGCAGGGATTTTCTTCCATTTATACTTTCTAGTTCCACTATAACAGCATTCTCAACCACTGTTTGTTAATTTGAATTATGAATTAGTGGCCTCTTTAAAAATTTCTAAGACTGATCAAGAGACAAGGAGAAAATGTGAACACCATGTACTTTGTACGTGATTTCTCCTGTGACTTTAAATTGATTCAGGTAGCATTGTTCTGATTTAAAAAACAGTGACAACAGCAATTTTAGCATATGCCAGCACACCCCTCCCCACCCACACAACCACACACACACACACACACACACACACACACACACACACCAGGAGAAAACTTGCCTAGATTATTTACTTTCAGAATAATTATTTGAAACGGTTCCTAGATGATATATCCTATTTAGATATTTTCATGGCTCTGTGATCTCAATGTGGGTACTCCCTGCAGACCATAGGCCCACCTATACTTTTTCTTCCTGTGTGATCCTTATCTCTGGCCTCTTGTAGGAGGGTATTCATGGTAGATATCAATGGAGCATGTGAAGTGTCCATCAGCTGTTACCTTAGTCTTGCTTACTCTTACATTACTCCTCCTTTTCCAGTGAGACATGTCTCTGATTACATGTTTCACACCACTTCTTCGGCATAATTCTTCCTTGGTAATATATTGACCAACAAATACCCACCATGCATCTCTCCATTGACCTTGAGTGACTTGCAGCTTTAAATTTTTGTAAATTGTGATATTCCATGATTTGCTGCCACATAGCATCACCAAAGGAATATTGATGTTGAGCAAGTTGGGCCCTTGCTTCAGGGGAAAGCTTGAAATCATTAAAAGCCTGACATGATTTCCCAAAGGAAATTCAATTTAATCTGTTTTCCTCCTATTTAATTCCATGGTAGTTTCTTGTTCACTCACTGTCTTTCTAGGATGACTATGTGGGTAGACCAGTTCTATCAATTGTTAAGCCAGCTACATATTATAGAAGGACTAGAAACACTCTTCATCCATTTTGTTTTTCCTGTGTGTATAGCTAGGTCAGATTCTCTTAATAATTAGGGGTCTCATCTTGAAGGCAAGCAAAACATCGTGACTTTTAGACAAATCACGTAAACTCTGGAGCTCCAATTTCCTCTGCAAAATGAAGGGGCTGGAATAGATGTCTCTTCCAAAGTCTCCGAGTGGTATGAATTGGATTGTATGCTTCTGTAATTCCAGGCTATTTAGTATTTACTAGGTATCATCTTTGATCAGTTAGCATTCAAAACTTGAACTTTAAAAGTAGAAAAACTTCTATTTCTATTGATGTACGTTTTCCCAATTTTCCATGGAAAAGTATTATAGATTCTAATTAGGGTTTTACACCAAAGGTTACTTCTAAGTAGCAGTGCTGAGCAGTATCTGTAAGTTTGTGTTCTCACTACAAATATTCAGAGTTGATAAATCACAAGACCGTGCCTTCCAAATTTGGAAAGCATTAGTTATACAGAATTAACAGTGACTGTATATCCTCTGGGTTAGTGGTCTTTCTTTAGCATTCTCATTTGTCAGCAGTGCAGTGATGCTGGGGAAGTAATAAAAGTAAGCAAAGTGATTGGGACTTATGGATTAATCAAAGAGAATATCAGGAAGAACCTATAAATTTAGAATACAATCATAACTATTTGGAGTTTACAATGGCCTTCCTGAGGAAGATGAATGAAGTCTGAAAGAGGATTGACACCTCTGGTTCATTAATGGTGAATTTATCAAAGAGTCCTTGCCTTTGTATATGTCACATTTATGAGGAGATATTTGGAGTTTGAAAAAAAGTCAGACACAGTAACAAAAGAAGAAGGTGAGAGGCTATGTGGTATAATTGAAAGAATGCCAGATTTGGAAACAAGAATGGTCTTGGGTCGAATACCTTTCTCTGATGGTTACTAGTAGGCAAGTCACCTAAACTCTGACTCTCAGTGCCTTCATCTATAGAATGGGAATAATCATACTTATAATGTCTGTCTCTCAAGGATGTTGTGAAGAAAGCACTTTATAAACCTAAAAGCACAATATGAATGTAAACTCTTAAGTGCCCATGTTCATTTGTATAAGATAGATTAAAAAATGTTTGTTCCCTATGTGTCAAAAAGCATATAATTTCAAGATCGATGGATGTGTCATTTCATTAACTCTTATTTAGATGTCTGATATATAAAGTAATGAGCAAACTCTCATTGGAGTCTCAAAGTCATTTATTAAAATATATAACATAAGATTGAACAACATAGCATGTGCATAATATAGCAACATATCATAGTGGATAGAGGGCTAGCCTTGGAATCAAGAAACTCTGGGTTTAAATGGTGCCTGTGACATATATTAATTGTATGGCCCTGGGAAATCTACTTCACCTCTCAATACCTCAGGCTATTCTTTTGATACCATGAATCAAAGAAGAATTGCCAGCCTGCATCTAAAAAGGGGAGGTTCCCATCTAGCACTGAGACACCAGCATGCTCTCCAATACAAGGATGACCCATCAGTAAAACAAGAATACTACCCACATAGTAGGGGGTGGTAGGATCTTGGTCATTTGGTATGGTTAAATTGGATTTTCTTCTCAGGTCTACACCAGTGGTGCTGGATGGTCTTAGCTGAAATTTTTGCATAGTTATTCTGGATTCTAGTTCATTTGTCTCTGGAGACACAGTTAGCATTGGATTGTTAAAGTTGCAAGGCAGATGTCACGCAAGTCAGTAGCTACTGTCTGGACTGCTCTTCTAGGCTTCTGTAAAGCTGCATTCTGGTTATCCTACAGAGTATGGCAAGGCTCAAATGGCCCTTTCAAACAAGGCTAGGTGGTGCAGTGGATAAAGCTCTGGCTCTGGAGTCAGGAAGTCCTGAGTTCAAATCCAGCCTCAGGCACTTACTAGCTGTATGGGTATTAATCAAGTACCATGGATGTTCTAGACAGAATAACTGTTTTTAGTCCCAGTCTATACTCCATATAATGAATTTAGGAACCATGGAATAGAGACTAGAATGTTATTTCTGTGGGTAAGTCAGCTAGCCTTTTGAGGATCAAATGAAATAACATGAGGATCAGATGAGATAATAAGAGCACTTAACACAATTCCTGGCACACAGTAGGTACCATATAAATACTTATTCCCTTTTCCCCCTTCCTTCTTATTTAGGGCAGTGTTAGTCACCTAGCATCATAATTTGTGCTGGGAGACCCTGACCAGTGAAGCAGTACTTCACTTTGTGGTGGCAAAAAAACCCCAGAACAAAACTGGAAACTAAGAGGATATCCACCAATTGAAGAATATCTGAATATGGCATACTATTTGAATGTGAAGGAGAACTATTGAGCTATAACAAATAGATGATCTCAAAGTCATACACAAAGCCTTATGGAACTGATGTAGAGTGAGGTAAGCAGAACCAGAAGAATAATTTCTAACACCAATATTATAAAAATGAACAATTTTGAGGACCTTTCTAAGTTTATGAAGAATGAAATGAACAGAACCAGCAGAACACTTAATGTGATAACCACACTACAAAAACAAACAGCTTTGAGAGCTGTAAGAATTATGATCAATATAATGACCATTCATGATTCCTGAGGCCTGTGTTAAAACATGCTATCCATTACAGGTTTAGGAGAATGAGACATCAGTATCTATGTATGTGTGTTTGGGTCAGTGTGTATCTATATCTGTTCTAATCTATATGTCTTTGTATACATCTACTGAGGGAATTTATTTTGCTTGACTATGCATATTTTTTTAATGAGAAATCTGGCTTTTCCTTCCCCCTTCCCACCCCCACCATGATCTTTGTTATTTTTTTAAATAAGGGGGATGCTATACTTATTTTCACTTTCTTTTTTTTTTTTTTTTTTGTGGTTCTTGTCTTTTGGCCTGTTTCTTCTTTCACAAAATGACTAATGTGGAAATACATTTTACATGATTGCACACACACACACACACACACACACACACACAACCTATATCAAATTGCTTACCATCTTAGGGAGGGCGTGGTGAGGGAACAAAGGAGATAATTTGGAACTGAAAATTTTTAAAAATGGATGCTAAAATTGTTTTGCATATAATTAGGAAAATACTATTAAAAATAAGGGGGATGCTGGAGATGTGCAATGTTGTATACACTTTTAGTGATCATGGCATCAGTAGTTTTATTTAACCCTTTTGCTTTGTTGCAGGAGACTTCTCACAAAGTGGAAATAATCTGTAAATATTTGTAATGTAAAAACAAAACACATCAATAAAATAAAACATTAAAGGAGCGAAGTAGGGAGGAGGGAAGTAAAATTCCCAGGTAGGTCTCCCACATGGGTCAAATCAAATATTTGAATGTCACAAGCACAGCAGCAGCAGCAGGTTGTATGTGGTCAGTCTTGAATGTGTTATGCACCCATTCAGATAACCTACTCAATACAATGCTGTTTTAACAATACAGCTAGCAGCTTCTGTGGGGGTATAAGATGCACCCAGGAGGCTGCTGGCATGCCAGGAAAGCACAGGTTCTTTTTATCTGCTTAAACAAGGAAAGAACAGTGAAGGGGTTGACCTGCTTACTTTAATCCAGCATTTAGTTAGTTCAGGGGAGCATACAGGCAACATTCATTTAGTTTGGGGGAAAAACAAAACCAGCACCCCGAACTTCAGAACAAAATACAAACAAATTACAAATATCAACAGACAGACCCAATGCAATTCATAGTTACAACATCTGGGCTCAGCCTGAGAGCAAGGGCTGGCCCAGAGTCACACTCGCCACTGCTCCCACGCCAACCAGAAAAGGAAAGAGGAGTCTTCAAGCCGTCTTCTCCCCTCTTATAGAGTTTTTGACATCATCAAGCGCCGCCTGAATGACCAGGGCTGATTGGTTCTTGAGTTGGCCCCTTCCCCTAGGTTAACACCCAATAGGGTGTGGCTCTGGAGTCAACACCTCCCCTCAGCCAGCCCCATGACTCATCACACAGGAAGTTCTCTACTCACAGGCATGGGTCTCTGGGCTTCCTGCCCTGGAAGAGGAGCACCAGGCCCAGCACCCAAAGAGATAAACTGAGCCACCCAAAGAAAACAAAGGCCATTCTGGTCACAAATGCACATAATATGATATACAGAATAGATGCAGGCTATATATATATATATATATATATACACATACATATATATATACACACATACATATATATATATACACATACATATATATATACACATACATATATATATATATACACATACATATATATATACACATACATATATATATACATACACACACACACACACACACACATATATATGTATATATATCTCATAACCTCAAAGAATGTAGAGTTGGAAGACACTTGAGAAATCATTTAGTCCAATTCTCTCTTTTCATGGATGAGAAAACAGGCTGAGGGAAATTGAATGACTTGCCCAAGGTCACGAAAGGAGCAACCAGCAGAACTAGGATTTGAACCATTTGCTATAATTTGTATCTTGTGTTTAGGAATCCATACAGCTGCTCTCATTCTGGTGGGAAGTGCAGAGCAGCAGGTATGAAGTATACAGTCGCATACGTTCTAACAAAAAGACCAAATAAGAAGACTTAAATAGAAATTTAAATGAGCTCTCTTAATTTAGCATTTATCAAATGCCATGGATATTCTAGATATAAGAAGTGTTATTAAGTCCTAGTCTACATTCCATATGATGAATTTAGGAATCATGGAACAGGGACCAGAATGTTATTTCTATGACTATGCCCTCCTTATGTTTTTATGGGGCTAGTGTGCCTTCCATTTTTAAGTGTCTTGTCCTCAACCACTGCTAGTTAAAGTGTTTTTTAATCTTTTCAAAGAATGGTTTTAGCCTACTTCAGAGCCCTGTGCTAGCTGCCAAAGATACGAAACTAAAAGTTAAATCATTTGTTTGTTGTTTGTCCTAGAACTTATATTTTTCTGGGGAAGGGAGGAAAACTAGGAAGAACTTCACAGGAGAATTATGTATGCTAATGAATCTATTCATTCCCTTTGAAAAAGTTTTAGTTTTTTATTCTATACTTAAAACAGCCCCCCCCCAAATTCTGTATACAACAGAATAAAAAAAGAGTTGTATGAAACCATGAATCTCCATTTCATACCTCTTGCTTTCTTAAAAAAAATTATTAAATTGATAAATTGCACATATTACTTTCAAAACTACACTGCTTATCTATGGTTCTTTTTAAACTTCTTTCTGTTCTCCACTGTGCATTTTAAAAATGTTCACTCTTCATTTTCAACTTAAACACCCAAAAAGATCATTTTTATATACACAAAAGACCATAAAGAGAAGATACTATGTGAAACTAGAAATCTCCATTTCTCAGTATTTTAAAAATATATACGTATGTATACATACACACATACAAACATATGTGTGTGTGTGTGTGTGTATATATATATATATGTATATATGTTCTGAATGTTGCATTCAAAACTGTCCTGCTTATTTGTGTTTCCCTTTGACCTTCTTTCTGTATTCTTCTGTATGTTTTTAAAAAATGCTTCATTGGCCCTTTTTTATTTTAAGCACCACTATTTAAGCACTCCCTGTCATTAAAAAAATGGAGAGAAAGAAAAGCACCCTCTTGTAACAATCAAGTACTGTTAAGCAAAATGAATCCATATAGTGACCATTCCCCAAAATATGATACTTTCTGCCCTTTGTTAAGTCCATCAGCTTTCTGTCTGGGTTAATATGCTTCCTCACAGGTCCCCAAAAGACATGGTTAGTTAGGACTTTTATCCAAGTTATGAAATTTAAAAAATTATTTTTAATTACAATTTTGCTGTCCACGTGCAAATTATTCCCCTGGTTTTCTTCCCTTCGCTCTGTGTCTATCCATATTATCCAACATTCTCTGACGTTATCTTTCATTGTTTCTAATGGCACAGTAATACGCTGTTATATTTATATACCTCAATTTATTCAGCCATTCCCTAATTGATGGGTACCTCCCTTAGATTCTAGTTATTTACATTTGTTTCTTTTTAATTTTCCCCTTTAAGATCAGAAATTTTGCTTTGCCTCTGACTATTCCTTCCCCAACAATATCCTCTCCATTACTTACCCCCTTCCCCATTTGTTTTCCTATTGATTTTGATGTATTTTTACACCAAACGTGTGTGTGTTTTCCATCCTACTTAATCCATTTCAACCGAGTGAGGTTTGTCTGATTCCTGTTCCTCTCACCCTTTTCTCCATGTGTTTATATTCTTATCCACATAATCCAATTATAGCAACCTTTTTCCTATACTAGTAAATTCTGCCTTTTGCCCTTTCTTCCCTTTGCGTTCTTCAGACCCTCAGAACAGGGCCAATCTGCCCCTAGATTCTCTGTTTTTCTTATTTAACTCCTTTAATACCTTTTTATATTTGTTTCACTTTTTTAAATTTCATTTTATTTTCAAGTTTGCATTCTCTCTTCTACCTTCTCCTCCTAACCTTCCTTACTGAGAAAGCAAGAAAAGCAAAATCCTTTACAAATACATGTAAACAAGTAAAACAAATTCCTACATGGACCATGTCTAAAAAACAACACACCTTAATCTGTACTGAGTCTATCACCTCTTTATCTGTAGGTGGGTAGCATGTTTGACTCATTCTGAGTCATCTGGTCTGAGTTGGTCTTTCTGTCAATACCTTTTGAAAACATTAAATTTCTGAAGGGACATTTGTTTCTTTCCTTCTCTTGTAGGAGCTTCTTCACTCTTTTTGTGCGAAGGATCTTTTTCTTGTTTTATTGCTATAGCTAGCATGTCTAGTATGATATTGAATAATAATGGTGATAATGGACATCCATACTTCAGCTCTGACCTAATTGGAAAGATGTTTAGTGTATTCCTTTTACACGTAAGGCTTACTTTTGGTTTTAGATAGATAAACATTCATCATTTTAAGAAAAAGTCCATTTATTCCCGTGCTTTCTACACTTTTGTTTTTTAAGAGGAATGGATGTTGTATTTTCTCAAAAGCATTTTCTGCATCTTTTGATATAATTGTATTTTTTGTTTTTATTATTGATATAGGGATATGATAAGCATAACCGCTTATAGTTTTCCTAATATTGAACTATATTTACATTCCTGGTATAAATTCCACTTGGTTACAATGTATAATCTTTCTGATATATTGCTATAATTCCTTGCTAGTGTTTTATTTAAACATTTTTGCATCAATATTCGTTAGGAAAAATAATCTATAGTTTCCCTTTTCTGTTTTTGCTCTCCCTGGTTCAGGTATCAAAACCTTATTTCTGTCATGGAAAGATTTTGATAAGATTCCTTTACCTATTTTTTTTCAAACATTTTACATAGTATTGGGATTAATTGTTCTTTAAATATTTCATAGAATTCACTTATAAATCTATCTGGTCCTGGGGAATTTTTCTTAGGGAGCTCATTTATGGTTTGTTCAGTGTTTTTCTGTGAAGGTTATTTAAGCATTTGATTTCCTCTTCTACTAATGTGGGTAATTAATATTTTTGTAAATATTCATCCATTTCATTAGTATTGCCAGTTTTATTGACATATATTTGGGCAAAATATCTCCTAATAAGAGCTTTAATTTCATCTTCATTGGTTTTGCACTCACCCTTTTCGTTTTTGTGAATGGTAATTTGGTTTTCTTCTTTGTTTTTTTTTTTTTAATTAAGTTAGTCAATGGTTAATCTATTTATTGTTTGTTCCCCACCTCCTGACAACTAGCTCCTAATTTTATTTATTGGTCCAATTTTTAAAAAAAAATTTCAATTTTATTAATCTTTCTTTGGATTTTAAGGATTTCTATTTTGCTGTTTAGTTGGGGATTTTTAATTCGTTCTTGTTCTAGCTTTTTAAAAAAAAATTTGCATGCCCAATTCATTGATCTGCTCCTTTTCTCTTTTCTTGATATAAGCATTTAGAGATATAATTTCCTTCTAAGTACTGTTTTGTCTGCATCTCACAAATTTTGATATGTTGTCTCATTGTTGTCATTCTCTGTCTTTTTTTTAAATTAAGATTTTTTATTTTTAGTTTACAACACTCAGTTCCACATAATTCTGAGTTCCAGATTTTCTTCTCCCACCCCCGCCAAGACAGCATGGAATCCAGTATATCTTCTACACATAACTTCACATTGAGTGTTGTCATTCTCTTTAGTGAAATTATTGATTGTTTCTATAATTGTTCTTTGACACGCTCATTCTTTAGAATTAGATAATTTAATTTCCAGTCAATTTTAGTCTATGCTTTAAAGATCTTTGTTGAATGTAATTTTTATTGCCTTATGGTCTGTTTTTCTCCTTTTGTTTGTGAGGTTTTTCTGCCCTACTATACAGTCAGTTTTAGTGAAAGTACCATATACAGCTAAGAAAAAGGCATAGTCCTTTCTCTTCCTATTCAATGTTTTCCAGAAGTCTATCATATATCTAACTTTTCTAAAATTCTGTTCATCTCCTTAAATGCTTTCCCTCTTATGTTAGATTTGTCTAGTTCTAAGAGGGATAAATTGAGGTCCTCCACCAGTCTAAGTTCTATTATCTATTTCCTATTGTAATTCATTTAACTTTTCCTTTAAGGATTTGGATACCATGTAATTTGTTGTATATATGTTCATATTATTATTATTTTGCTGTTATTATATATTACTATAATATAATACAATATATTATGTTATAATTATGATAATTACAATATAATATATTGTAACATAATATATGATTATATATTGTTATTATTTCATTGTCTATTGTACCTTTTAGCAAAATGTAATTTCCCTGATTATCCCTTTTAATTAAGTCTAACTTTGCTTTTGCTTTGTCTGAGATCATGATTGTTACTCCTGCCTTTTTTACTTCAGCTGAAGCATAATAGATTCTGCTCCAGCCCCTTATTTTAACTCTCTACATGTCTTTCTGTTTCAAGTGTGGATTCTGGTTTCTAATACATTCTGCTATTTATTTCTGTTTTATAGGTGAATCGATCCCATTCACATTCATGACTGCTAACTGTGTAATTCCTTACATCCTATTCTCTCCTATTTCTCCTCCTTTTTTACCCTGTCTCCCCCTCAAAGATCTGTTTAGGTTTTGATCACTGTCTCCCTTAAACTACCCTCACTGGTAGTCATTCTCTACCACCACCTCTCCACCACCCACCCCCTTCTCTTTGTCCTTTCCTCTCCTACTTGCTAGTTGAATAATATTAATTTCTATACACAAGTCTCAATCTCTCTCTCTCTCTCTCTCTCTCTCTCTCTCTCTCTCTCTCTCTCTCTCTCTCTCTCGCTCTCTCCCGCCCTCTCTCTCTCCCTCTCCCCTCTCCCGCCCCCCCCAATTTGAAATAGTTCAGATGAGAATGAGGTTCAGGCATTTCCCATTCCTCCTCATTTTCCCCTCCAATGTGAAAACTCTTCCTTATGTGCCTCATTTATATGAAATACTTTTCTCCATTTTCCCTCCCTTTTCTGCATCTCTCAATATACCACTCTTTTTCATCCTTGAATTCTTTTTTTGAGATCACCCCAATATAACAGACTTACATCCACATTTTCTCTCTAAGTAGACTCCTAACTGCCACAATAACAATAAAGTTCATATGAGTTATACATAGCATCTTCCCATATAGAGATGTAAACAGTTTACCTTATTAACTCCCTTATGACTTTTCATCCATATTTACCTTTTTATGTTTCTCTTTCATCTTGCTTTTGAATACCAAAATTTCAATTCAGTTCTGGTCTTTTCATCAGGAATATTTGAAAGCCCTCTATGTAATGGAATATCCATCTTTCTCCCCACCCCCTTCTTGCCACCTTTGAGTATTATATTCAGTTTTGCTGGATTATAATCCTGATTGTAATCTTGATTGTAATCCTAGCTACTTTGTCTTCTGGAATATCATCTTCCTAGTCCTCTGCTCCCTTATAGTAGTAGCTGCTAAATTTTGTGTGACCTTGATTAGAATTATTTCTTTCTGGCTGCTTGTAGTATTTTCTCCTTGACCTGAGAACTCTGGAATTTGGCTATAATATTCCTGAAATTTTTCATTTGAGGATCTCTTTCAGGAGATGATTAATGTATTCTTTTGATTTCTACTTTGCCTTCCAGTTCCATGATGTCTGGGCAGTTTTCCTTTATAATTTATGAAATATGAGGTCTAGGATTTTTTTTCATCATGGCTTTCAGGCAGTTCAATAATTCTTAAATTATCTTTCCTCGTGCTATTTCCTAAGTATTTTTTTCCTGATGAGAAAGTTCACATTTTCTTTTATTTTTTTCCAGCTTTTTGATTTTGTTTTTATTGTTTCTTGATATCTCATGGAGTCATGAGCTTCCACTTGATTAATTCTAATTTTTAAGAAGTTATTTTCTTCAGTGAGATTTTGTTTTTCTTACCAACCTGTTAATTCTCTTTTTGTAATTTTTTCTATTGCTTTCATTTCTTTTCCCAATTTTTCCTTTACGGCTCTTATTTGATTTATTTTTTTTAAAATCTCCTTTCTTTAGCTCTTCTTGGAATTCTTGTTGGGCTTCTGTCCAACTTGAATTTTTTTTTTGAGGCTTTTCTTGTAGATATTTTCAAATTGCTGTCTTCTTCTGAACTTGTGTTTTGAGCTTTTTATGGCCATGTTCCTTCTGTGTGGTTTGTTCATTTTCCTAGCCTACTACTTGACTTTGGGTTTTATGTTAGAGTTGGGCTCTGCTCAGTTCTGGCAGACATGGCTAGGCTGAGCTTCTATAGCTTGATCTCTAGGGGCTTGTATGTTTTTGGCACTTTCTAGGTGGTATGATCTGGGGAGAGTTCTAGTCACTGCCCTCCTGTTTTGCACTCTGGTCCTTATCCAGGTAGGGCCCCTGATCCCTCATGACTATGAACACTTCTCTTCTCTGTGTGAAAGAGCTGCCAAAAAGAGCTGCATGCAGGCCTAGCAGAGGAGTCCCCTGGAATCTCTTGTTGACCAGATATTCAGTTGCCTTACCATCTCTGCATGTTGGGTGGGCCTAGCACTCTCAATGCTGATTTCACAGCTGCTGCTCTCAAGGCCTGTGGCCATTGCTGCTTCTACTGTAACTCATGAGCTGTGCTCTGGGCCAGTTCCCATCCTAATATCCACAGATCTCTCTGTCTATCTAACTCCTCTGAGCCGGAACAATGATTCACTCTGACTTTTTGTTAGCTTTTTTGCTCAGAATTCAGTTTGTCATTTTCTATGGTCATTTTGTAGGATAGGTTTTGGGGGAAGTTTGACAGGGATGACCTTTCACTATGCCGTCTAGCCTCTCTTTTGATTTTTTGTTAGATAGTTCTTTTCATTTACGTTGTTTTAGTTACTGATTTTACTGTTTTCTTGGCTCTGCTTACTTCATTCTTCATTAGTTCATATATCTCTTTCCATGCCTTTCTATATTTATCACGCATATAATTTCTTATAGCACAGTAATGTTCATATGCCCCAAAATTTGCTTATCAATTCCCTAGTTCATGGACATCTACTTTATTTCTAATTCTTTGTTACGAAAAAGTGTTGTTATAGATATTTTGGTGTATATGAGGACTTTCTTCTTATTGATGGCTTTCTTGGAGTATAAACCAGTAATGGAGTCTCTGGTTCAAAGGGTATGAAGATTTTAGTTTCTTTATTTCCATAATTCTAAATGCTTTCCAAAATGGTTGTACTTGTTCTAACATTTTTTTTCTTGTCTCATGAAGCCACTGATTTCTGATTAGTCTCTTCCAGGAATTTCTTCTAGAGGTTCCATTTCTTGATTAAGGTTTGCTACTTTCTCTTCTAAACTACTTATTCTCTCTCTAATACTTTCCTCAAGAGCTTTTGTTTAAATTTTTAAAATATTTGCTTAATTTCTTCTAGGTAGTCATGTAATCTTTGCGGAGAATCCATTTTTTTTCCTTTGAGTCTCTGCGTACAGCTGCGGAGCTAGATTTTTTAAAAATATATATTTTATTTGCTCCTCAATTACATATTAAAACGTCTTTTAACATTTGCTTTTTTTTTAAAAGTTTTGAGTTCCAAATTCTATTCCTCCTTCTCTCTTTAGCCCCCTTCCTGAGACAGTAAGCAATCAGATATAAGTTATACATGTACAATCATATAAAACATATCCATTAGTCATTTTGCATAAGAAGACTCAAATAAAAGAAAAAGAATAAAAGAAAGAAAGGGAAAAATATGTTTCAGTCTGTATTCAAACAGTATCATTTCTTTCTCTGGAGGTAGATAGTATGCTTCATCAATAGTCCTTTGGGATTTACTTGGATTGTTGTATTGCTGAGAATAGCTAAATTGTTCACAATTTTTCACTGAATAATACTGCTGTTGCTGAATATAACATTTCTCTTGATTCTGTGTGGAGCTAGATTTGTAAAAAATTTTGATACTGAGTGATTTTTTAAAATTACTGACCTCCTCATTTTTAATTTCTGAGTTGAGGTGTTTCAGAGCAGAACTTAAACTGCAGGCAGGTAGGTGGTAGATTGCTGGGCCTGGAGTCAGAAAGACCTGAGTTCAAATCTGGCTTCAGACGCTTACTAGCTGTGTGACCCTGGGCAAGTCATTTAACCTCTGTTTGTTTTAATCTACTGGAGAAAGAGATGGCAAACCACTGGAGAAGGAAATGGCAAACCACTCCAGTATCTTTGCCAAGAAAACCCCATGGACAATGTTGGCATGATGTGGTCCATGGCATCACAGTCAGATGCAATTGAACAACAACAATAGTAACAAAGAATGAGAACTCAGGTATTCTGATTTCCAGATTAGTTCTCTTTCTACTAGTAATGCTAATCAGAGCTAGAATAAAGCAAAGTGAGAAGAGGTGCCTAAGGAAAGAGAATGCTCCATAGTACTATTGAGTAATAGCTAGGTGGGGAAGTTCCTGGGCTTCAGAAAGAACATGACAACCATTTCTGGAGTTGTCCAAAATTCAGCCTTGAATTCAAGGGATTCAGAGAGCCTTCCTAGAGAATCACTCAGGAAAAAACGTTAAGCGCGGGGATTGTTTGCACTGTGGAGGCAGACCAAAGATAAGAGCATTGGCTCTGAAATCAAGTGACCTGGGTTCAAAACCCATTTCTGCTACTACCTACTTGTGTGACCTTGGAGAAATCACTTGAATCATTGGGCCTCAGTTTCTTCATCTATGAAATAAGGGGATTGGACTAGGGGGCCTTCGAGGTCTTTTTCAGCTCTAGTGCTCTGTGGTCCTGTGCTTAACAAATGATGTCTTAAGTCCTCGCTGAGGCATTTTGATTAAATCTATGTCTTCATGTCCCACCTCCTCTATGATGCTTTCACTGAGTACTCCAGCCCAGCCTTCATTGGTCTCCCCCCTCTCTTCTGCAGTATAAGCCAACGCCATGACTCCTACTGAGGGTGATTACCCACATGGAAGGATCAACAAACACCTGAAGCTTCAGTCTTAGTTTGGATGGTGTTCCTCATAAATATCTCACAAGCACAGTGCCTGGCACATAGTAGGCTCTTACTAAATGTTTATTGAAATGAATGATAAGAGATCACACACTTGTAACTGATGCTGGCTCACTGTCCATGAAAGCAGGGGCGAATCCTAGAGTGCCATCTACACTCTGTTATCTGTATGGGTCTCTCTCTCTCTCTCTCTCTCTCTCTCTCACACACACACACACACACATAATAGATATACATGTATTATATATACATGTATACACACATCCATATATTTGCAAAAGTAATTGTGTATTAATTTTTTATTTTGTTTTGATTTATTCAACTACAACCTGTAAAATTTAGGCATCTGGAGTCTAAGAGAAAAGGGCAATAAGTGTAGCATTAATCACTGAGTTTGAAAAAAATTAAATTAAGGAAGAGAATAATGTTTGAAATATCATTTAAGAAAGATCTGGTTCCCCACTGGTCCTTAGTAAAGTCTGACATTTTTAAAAATTCCTGTTTTATTTGCAATTTAACAGTAGTAAAAAAAAATTCAATATATAGAAGAAAAAGATAGTATGAAAAACTGAAATGTCATGTAGTTTACTTGTTTTTTTAAGCATCTATGTACATACATACATACATACAGAGAGAGAGAAAGAGAGAGAGAGAAAGAGATCCTAAACTGCACTAAGACTTTTGGGATGATGTGTGTGTGTGTGTGTGTGTATGTGTGTTTGTGTTTGTGTTTGTATAAGCTTTAATTGCTTAAAACTGTACTATAATTTTTGGAACACCTTATATGTATATATTTAACATAACAAGGTAGTAACAAAACTGCTGTTCCCTGATATAATTTTTTTTCTTCTATACATTTTAAAAAATGTTTTAATGGTGCTATTTTTTGTAGTATCTATCACTACTCACTAATCTACCATTCCAACCCTCTAATTAGGCCTCCCGTGTAACAAATATGTATAGTCAAGTGAAACAAATCAAGACATTGCCCTTGTCCAAGGATGCATGTCTCATTATGCACCCTTAGTCCATCATTTCTCTGTTTTTGATTGTTTCTTGGGCAAACACAACCTTGTACAATATTTCTTTAGTCTAAGCCAATAACCTCCCAGGTTTTCCTGTATTTGTCACTCACTCACTCATGTCACATTGTCACTCACTCATTTTAATTCCCATACTTTTCTTGTGAATGAAAACCTTTTGATTGTATATGTTGCTACATTCAGTAGACCTAGTCCTGAATACTAGTTTTCAATAATCTCAATCATACCATAGAAAAGGAATTTTTTTTTTAACTTGGCAGAGTAATCATTTAGGTCAGGATCACATTTATAGGTGTCTTCACAGCTATTTTTACCCAGAGCATCATATTCACTATCAATTATAGGCTACATAAGGGTAGGGACTGTCTTATCTAAACTTTGTATCTTTCCCATTATTAATTGGGACTCTAATTAGAAATTTTTACATCTGTGACAAGAGGTAGGAAAGACAGCTTTAGTTGGGGGAGAGTAGACCAAGGTAGACATACTTGGAAAATAATTTGAGGGTCGGTGATAACAGGGTCAGGGATGAGGGAAGGCAAAAGGAAGATAATGCTATTTTAAGTCATCTGGTAATTTACAATTCAATCCAATTGCCATTTGTAATTATTAAGCATCTGATATATGCCAGTCATTGTGCTAGGCCCTGGGAATACAAAAATAAGGTGAAAAAGTCTGTCCTCAAAGAGTTCTATTGGGGGAAACATATACAGATACAAGTAAACACAAGATTAAGTAAATGTAAAGTTATATGGTAGTAGGGAACCACACAGGGGGTGTCAGGAAAAGTCTTGTATTGTTGATGCCACTTTAGCTGAGCCTTAAAGGGAACTAGCAAGCCCTAGAGGCAGAGGTGAGGAAACCCTGGAGAACTATGGAAGGGTTTTTAGCAGCAGAGTGACATAATATAGAATAACAATGTTCATGTACATGCCTGGCGTCCTCAGAACAAGCTGATAGAAAGGCAAGACCCCATTGGAGCCCATGCTCCCACACATTGAGAGACATGTTAGTTACTTTTCTCCTTTTTTTCTCTTTTGTACCCAGGTACAAAGCCTGGGTTCCCTTGTTAGCTCCAGTAAGATTTAAAGATTGGTTGCCACCCGCCATTTTCATTCCCATCCTTATGACCCCATCTAAGATCTTGACTTAACGAGAAGTACTCAGCATGTCATAGCTAAGTCTGCCAAGTGAAGAAGAGGTCCCTGGCTCTGATTTTCCTAAAAATCTAACAGAGGACATTCTTACTTATAAGAAGCCCTCACCACCTTGTCATCATCCCTGTTCAGCCATTACTCTGCCCTGTCCCCTTTCTTTGAGGAATATAAGCACTAACAGGGATCCCTTATATATCTATCCTAAGACATATTTCCTGCCCTCATGCAAGTTTCTACTTTGGAGCAAAGCCTCATCCACCTCATCTTAATTATGGCCTGGGGTCCAAGCAGAAGGCAAGCACTTAAAAGATGTTTGTTAAATTTATTTGAAATAATGGCTTGAGCATTGAGTATTTAGACTGGAAAGACATTTCACAGCATTTTTTCCCCATCTAGACTTATGAAACCATGGTAGATCTTAGTGGAACACAGGTTCTAGTCTGGACTTTAAAGTTGCAACATAAAAAAATTAATCCCTACTTTGTGAAAATAAAATTTTCAGTCTCCAAAGGGTGAAAAAATTCAGGGTTTCCCGAGAAAAATGAATGTGCAGTTCATTCAGTACTGAAATATCTTTTCTAAGGAGATTCATTGACCCCGTTATTCATGAAAATGACACTTGAGTTGTATTATTCGGTACCGCATTAGAATTCTCTGACAGTGTCACTAACATCAGCTGACACATGCCCATTTTTTCCAAACCAGTGATCTGAGCAGGACGTACACACAGGTAATACCCCAGGTGGCTTATTAGAAAGACAGCTACCTAATTTAGTAATCTAGCATCCAAAAAAATTGGCCTAATGAAGGTTGATTTTTGCCCAAGTGACCCTCAGCCAGGTAATTAACATTGTGAATTGGGGGTATGGTACAGCACATGGTTTCCTCAAGATGCTGCTTTTCTTTATTAAGCAAACAAAAAAACCAAACATATGTCAAGGCTGTTCAACATTTTGTTGAGATAGGGGGAAAAATGTTGGGGTTTTTTTTCCCTCTGAAGATGTTATCATTCCTTCTGCATTTTTATTTTAGAATACCATTTCCTTTCAGTAGTTTTAAAAAAGTTTTGTTCTGAAGAATTCTAATTCCCTACTGAATCTTTTATGGAAGCTGGGAAATGCAATAGAGTACTGTATGTAGAGTAAGGAAGACCTGAGTTCAAAGCCTGCCTCAGTTACTTACTAGGTGCGTGACCTTGGGAAAGTCACTTAACCTTGCTAGGTTTCCTCATTGTAAAATAGAGATTTAAATTGCACCTAGTTCACAGGGATGTTGTGAGGATCCAATAAGATAATATATGTAAAGTGCTTTGCAAAACTTAAAGTACCTTATAAATGTTATTATTATTATTCAGATGGGAACTATGCATTTTTAGAACTAAGTACTAATTTCCTTTACTGGTATTCTTGCTGCAGGCTTTTAATATACTAATTTAACAAATCTACTTCTCCATTAACAGAGAGCTACTGCCCTGAATTCTTTCCTGTTAATTTTTTCCAACAGTAAAACATTTTTAGTCATCCTCTTTGTACGTTAACTTTGCTCTTTATCACCAGATGGAATAGGGATGTTTCCCATAGCCTAGGGGGAACAGTTCTATAACTAAGAATTTGGCCAGCTGGGGTCAGGGCATTCTAAAGTGTGTGCGATGTAGGTAAACTGGAAACAAGGGAACTGTGAATTGAGGAAACTAAGAAATTGGGAGGCCGAGGTGTCTAAAAAGGGGGAAAATATTGGGGTAGGTAAGAAGACTGTGAACCAAATGTTGAACTTATGGAGAGAAAGAAGTGTGACCTTGGGAACCATAGATGAAAGCAACAAACATCTGGATAAGGATGGAGTGAACTTTAAAGGTTGCTGAGTGATCATCTGAAAACAGCAGAAGGGACCAAAGAATATAACTGGCATATCCTACTGGCCATCTATGTCAGGAGTGATAGAGATTTGGAGAAGGTGCCAAGATACGGGGTATCTTCAGGAGAAAGCTTGTGTTGTGGGGATGATTGGGGGAAAGAAATCGGATCTTTGAAAAAAAATTAAAAGAAAATTCTCCAAATCTTTAGATATCTTTTTGAAGATCTTTGTGACCTGTTTCTTGTCTTATGTTTGTTTCCTTCATTTTATTGAAGAATGTTCAGAAGTGGTTTGTGTCAGTTTCATTTTTGCTGGTTAGATGCCCAACATTCCCCTTACCCCGTCAGTGGGGGTTTACAGGATTAGCAGAGATAAGAGCTTCAGAGCCACACACAACATTCTCTCAGCAGTTCATTGGATGCTCCAGACTTTGCCCCCCAACATTAATATAGGAGAAGCACTTTATTATAATACATGCTCCCTAAATTCTAAATCGTATCTGATATTTTAAGTATCATTGGAGAAAAAAAATCAACAAAACATTTTTTTAAATGCACAGAAGGAAAAGAAGAAGTACAGGAAAGGGTACTAATAGAAGCAACAGAAGCATTTTGTTACTAGTTTGTTAAACTTTGTATCTGTATCTATATACATAAATATTTAAAACATATGTACAGGTAGCATAAGTTTATTTATTTTTTTTTTACAGTCCTCTTGCCTAATCTTTTTAGGTAACTTGAGGATTATTAAGTTCAAAAAATGAATGAAAAAGTGAAAAAATATTATTGGAATTGTTATCTTGTACCCAGGGGTAGGGATGGGGAGGAATGAGGAAAACCCTCTTACAGAAGATGTGATTTGAACTGTCTGGAAGGAGGGCAGGGAAGCTAAGAGTAGAGATGGGGAGGGAAGAGAGAGTAAGGGAGAAGGGCAGAAAGAAGGAGAGGGGAAGAGAAAGAGAGAGAGAGAGAGAGAGAGAGAGAGAGAGTGAGAGTGTTTGAGATGTCTATGAAACATCCAGTTCAAGATGTCCCAAAGGCAATGGGTGATATGGAACTAGAGAGACTAAGAGATCTGCAGAGATGATAACTGAACCTTTGGAAGCTGATGAGATCAACAAGTGATATGTTGTTGTTTCTCCTTCATTTCTGAAGAAGACCAGTGACATCATGAGTGCTGTCTTGACTTGTGTGTGAATTGGATTTAAGTAAGGCAGAGTTGTGTGAAGTTAGCAGCCTCACTCTGTTTCCATGAGTCATCTAAGTCCAGTAGCAGGACAAAAGTCAAGACGACTGTGATATAGTACAAGTGATACAGTGCCGAGGAAAAAGAGGAGAAGGCCCAAGGGAGAGCTTTAGAGGGTAACCATGATTAGTGGGTATGGCCTGGACAAAGATCCAACAAAGACAGGAGGGAAAAGAGGAGCAAGCAGGAGAGTAGCATAAAAACATGGGGAGGAGATAATGACCGGGAGGAGAAAGTGCAAAATAGTGTCAAATGCTGCATAGAAATAAAAAAAAGGATAAAGATTCAGAAGATCCTTACCAATTGTGCAATTAGGAGATCTTTAAATAGGAGTAACTTTAAATAAGGAAATTTCACTTAAGTAATGAGGTAGGGAGCCAGGCAGCAGAGGGTTGAGAAGAGAGTGAGAAGGGAGAGTAAGTGGAGACAGTATACCAGGGGTGGGGAGCTGCAGCCTGGAGGTCACATGTAGCCCTCTAGGTCATCAAGTGCGGCCCTTTGACCCAAAACTTCACAGAACAAATCCTCTTAATAAAAGGATTTGTTCAATAAAACTTGGGCTGAGTCAAAAGACCACACCCAAGGACCTAGAAGGCCACAACTAGCCTGGAGGCCACAGGTTCCCCACCCCTGCACTCTAGGCAGCTTAAGAAATTTATCAGAGAAGGGGAGGATAGATAGAAAATGATGGTTAGTGTGGGGATGGTCAGATCAAGTGAGGGCTTTTTTAAGGGTTGGGAGACATGGCATGTTTGTAGGCATAAAGGGAAAAAAATCAACAGAGAGGGAAAGATTAACAAGAGGCAGATTTAGGCTAAATGTAAAATTGCTATCTATCAGAGCCTCCTAAAAGTGTAATGGGCTACCCTCGAGGTAGTGGGTCTATTCTCTTTATACTTGGGGTGTTCAAGTAAAGTCTGGATGACCACTTGTTGGGGATATTATAGAATGGGTTCTTGTTCAGGTATGGGTTAGACTAGATGGTGTCTGAAGCCCTTTTTTCAAAGGGTAATAAAACAGGGAAAGTTCTAGGAGATAACATGATTCTTCAAAGTTTGTTCAAAACTAGATGTATTGAAATGATAGTAACAATTTTCTGTCTTAAACTTTTTTAAAGCTTCCAGTATAATATTTGTATTATTATTATGATTTTTACAAAACAGCTAAGAAAGTAATAAATTCTAACATGAACAGAAGAATATTCTTCCAACTTTCAGTTTTCCATGTGCTCTTTTGAGGTATAAAATGACTGGAATGTATCATGCATATAGGTTTTGCATATTATTGAAAATATGTGATCAAATAGTGTGTGTTGGCTCAGTGGATAGAGTGCTGGACCTGGAGGCTGGGAGACTCATCTTCCTGATTTCAAATCTGACCTAGGGCACTCACTAGTTGTGTGACCCTGGGCAAGTCATTTAATCCTGTTTGCCTCAGTTTCCTCATCTGTAAAATGAGCTAGAGAAGGAAATGGCAAATCACTCCGGTATGTTTGCCAAGAGAACCCCAAATAGGGTCATGAAGAGTTGGACATGACTGCATAACAAATACAGTGTTTACTCTCATGATTTATTTTCAGAAGACATGTTTTAGAGTCAGAGGATCTGCATTTGAATTCTGGCTCTGCTACCTTTCTACTTGTATGACCTTGGGCAAAGCATCACAATTCTCTGGGCTTCTTTCCTCATCTATTAAATGAGGGGGTTGAACTAGATGAACTCTGAGGTATTTTCCAGGTCTAAATCTATGATGCTATAATTCCAGAATTTCACGTTTTCCCCTTATCTAAAAAATATTTTATTGACACCTTTCCTTTTTATATCAACTTCATTTCAAAATATACTCTCCATTGTCTCTCAGAGAGCTCTTATGCCAAAAACTAGATAAAAGAAAACAGTTTAGCAAAGCTTTATCAACCTATTAAACAAGTTTGACATTATATACAACTTTGCATGCTCAGGGTCCCCCTGTCTCTTCACAGAGGGGGAGAAAGTTTTATTCTTGTATTTTTTCTTGGGGGAGTTGGGACCAAGTTTCCTCATTATAATTTCATAGCTCTCAGTTTTGATTTTTTCTTGTTGTTCTTTTGATTGACATTATTGTAGTCAATTTCCTAGTTCCTAGTTTCTTCACTTTGCATCAGTTCATATCACTCTTCCCATGCTTCTCTGTATTCATATATACAATACTTAATGAAATGTTCAGTGCTTAGCACAGTGCCTGGTACATAGTAGGTGTTTAATAATTGCTTATGAACCAACAAAATATTCATTGTTTCTTATAGCTTATTAACCATCTATTCCACTTCATGTACCACAATTTATTTAACCATTCCCCAATCAATAGGCATCTTTGTTTTCAGTTTTTTTCTATGATAAAAAGTGCTACAGGGGACATTTTGTTGTGTTGCTTCAAAATTGTTTTCACAGTTACCTATTGCTAACTGTATTTCCCTCCATCCTATGCTCCTCACCCCCATTTGTTCTATTCTCTCTCTTCTTTCACCCTATCCATCTTTAAAAGTGTTTTGCTTCTGACTCCTCCAGTCTGCCCTCTCTTCTATCATCCTCCACTCTTCTTTTATTCCCCTTCCCCTCCTACTTTCCTGTAGGGTAAAGTAGATTTCTATACCCAATCGAGTGTGTATGTTATTCCCTCTTTGAGCCAATTCTGATGAGGTTCAGTAAGGTTCACTCATTTCCCCTCACCTCCTCCCTCTTACCCTCCAATGTAAAAGCTTTTTCTTGCCTCTTTTATATGAGACAATTTATCCCATTCTACCTCTCCCTTTTTCATTGTCCCAGTGCATTCCTCTCTCACTCCTTAATTTTATTTTTTTCTGTATCATCCCTTCATATTCAACTCATACCTGTCACCTCTGTCTATATATACTCCTAACTACCCTAAGGATGAGAAAGGTCTTATGAGTTACAAATATCATCTTCCCATGTAGGAATGTAAACAGTTTAACCTTATTAAGTCCCTTATGATTTGCCTTTCCTGTTTACCTTTTTATGTTTCTCTTGAGTCTTGTATTTGAAAGTCAAATTTTCTATTCAGCTCTGGTCTTTTCATCAAGAATGCTTGAAAGTTCTCTGTCTCATTGAGTGTTCAATTTTTCCCCTGAAGGATTGTAGTCAGTTTTGCTGGGTAGATGATTCTTGGTTGTAATCCTAGTTCCTCTGCCCTCTGGAATATCATATTCCATATCATATTGTTTCTTTCTGGCTGTCTGCAGTATTTTCTCCTTGACCTGGGAACTCTGGAATTTGGGTGTAATATTCCTTGGAGTTTTCCTTTTGGAATCTCTTTCAGGAGGTGATCAGTGGATTCTTTCAATTTCTATTTTACCCTCAGGTTCTAGAATAGCAGGGCTGTTGTTTTACTTGATAGTTTCCTGAAAGATGATATCTAGGCTCTCTTTTATTTTTTGATCATGGCTTTCAGGTAGTTCAATCATTTTAAAATTATCTCTCCTGGATCTATTTTCCAGGTCCATTGTTTTTCCAGAGAGATATTTCACATTATGTTTTATTTTTTTCATTCTTTTGGTTTTGTTTTATTGTTTCTCGATTTCTCATAAATTAATTAGCTTCCATTTACTCCATTCTAATTTTTAAGGAATTTTTTTTTCAGTGAGCTTTTGTACTTCCTTTTCCACTTGGCCAATTCTGCTTTTTAAGGCATTCTTCTCATCATAGGCTTTTTGGACTTTTTGCCATTTGATGTAGTCTGTTTTTTAAGATGTTATTTTCTTTAGTATTTTTGTGTATGTCCCTTACCAAGCTGTTGACTCTTTTCTCATGATTTTCTTGCATCACTTTCATTTTTCTTCCCAATTTTTCCTCTACCTCTCTTACTTGATTTTCAGAATCCTTTTTGAGTTCTTCCATGATCTGAGATCAATTCATATTTTTCTTGGAAGCTTTGGATGTAGGAGCTTTGGCTTTTGTTGTCTTCTTCTGAGTTTGTGTTTTGATCTTCTTTGTCACCATAATAACTTTCTATAGTCAGAGGTTTTTTGTTTTGGGGTTTTATTTTTTTCTGGTTTGCTCATTCTCCCAGCCTATTACTTGACTGTTAACTGTTAGTTAAAGTAGGGCTCTGCTTCTAGGGTGGAGTGTGCACTGACCCAAGCATCAGGGGTTTTGTGCAGCTGTTTTCACAGATACTTGAAGAGATCTGTAAATTTTCATTGTTCCAAGGTGGTATGATCTAAGGAGAAGTGTTTACTACAAGACTAGGTCTTCAACCCTCTTACTGTCTGTGGGTTGAGAACTTCAGAAGCAGCTGCTGCCACTGTGCTGCTGATTCAGTCACTCCCAAGGCCTGCTCTTGGGTTTGCTGGGGCTGTGCTGTGCTGTGCTGGTGAGGCTTGTGCTGGACTGTGTTCCACTCTCACCCAGGTGCAACCGACCTTTCCTTCTGACTTTCTAAGTTGTCTTGGTCTGGAAATGTTTCACTTTATCTTTTTATGGGTTCTGCTGCTCTAGAATTTTGTTTAGAGGTTTTTAAAGGTATTTGGAGGGTTGAGGGGTAGAACTCAGGTAAATCCCTGCCTTTACTCTGCCATCTTGACTTCGCCTCCCTCTGGAAGGCTGACATTTTGTTGTCTGTTGTGCCTTTTTTTTTTAACTTTTGATCTCCTTGGGATATATGCCTAACAGTGAGTTTGCTAGATTAAAGGACATGGGAATTTTTAGTTACTTTCTTAACACAATTCCAAATTACTTTACAGAAATATTGGCCCAGAGAAGAGATATACTAATAGCATATCAATTTTCCTGACTTTCATCAGTTCCTCTAACATTTCTCTTTTGTCATCTTTGCCATTTTTCCAAGTATAAAGTAACTTCACAGGGCAATGAGAAACCAGAACGCTATATGGATCCGGGCAACTCATAGGCAGAGGAATCTAGCTCGATTTGTTTGTTTGGTAAAGAAGCTTATAGAAAGATCTTCCCAAGGAATGAAACTGGGAAAGAGTACCTCTACTCGTGTGTGTGTGTATGTGTGTGTGTGTGTGTGTGTGTGTGTGTGTGTGTGTGTGTGGATGTGTGTGGATGAACCAGAGAGAAGGAATAAATTAACCTTTCCTTTACCAGCACAATAATACCTATACTACCTCATAATTTTTTTTTGAGGCAGTCAGGGTTAAGTGACTTGCCCAGGGTCACACAGCTAGTAAGTAATGAGGATAGATTTGAACTCAGGTCCTCCTGACTCCAGGGCCAGTACTTCACCTAGCTGTTCCTTACCACATAAATTTCTAAAGGTCTCTTAATTTCCACCTCCATGATTCTAATTACATCCATGTCCATGAAGCTACGTAGAATGAGGACTTGACATTTTTGAATTAAGGAAAATTTACCAGAGTGTATAGAGTATATAGGATATAGGACCAGCCCTAGACTTAGAAAGATTTGGGTTCAAGTCCTGCCTCTGATACATAGCAACTGTGTGACCATAGGGAAGTCACTTAACCTTTTAGTGCCCTAGATTGCAGATTACAGAGGAGTTGCTGAGATCTGCATTTGGTGGAGGGACTTAAAATTTTTTCAGTGAACAGAATTTCAATGAACAAAAATTTATTTTCTCTTCCTTCTACCTTTCCCTCAATAGAAAAGAAAAAGAAAACCTTTGTAACAAATGCACATTTGTTGCAAGCAAAACAAGTCTCCTGCATTGGTTATGACCAAAATGTACGTCACATTATATACCTTGAATCTGTCACTTTTCTGTCTGGAGGTAGGTAGCATACTTCATCGTCAGACCTCGGAATTGTGGTTGGTATATGAACTGATCAGAGTTCTTATGTTTTTGAAAGTTTGTTTTTACAATGCTGTTGTTCCGTTAGAAAATTTTCTCTTGGTTATACCCACTTCCCTTTGCACCAGTTCATACAAGTCTTTCAAGGTTTCTCTGAAACTGTGCATTTTGTCCTTTCTTATGGCATTCCATTCATACCTTAATATGTCCAACCATTGTTTTTCATCCTTCAGAGAAGACCAATGACATCACAGGTCACATCAAAATGCCTTGACTTACACATGAATTGGGTTTAGGTGAAGTAGAGTTATGCAAAATTATTGAGGTCCAATAGCAGGACAAAAGTTAAGATGACTGGCAATGGCCCACAAAGCATTGGATGACCAATAGGGAGGGAATAAAGCAGGCAACAGATAACTTTAATTCATGGTATCTCCTTGGGTGTGGATACATTTTCCTTCTCCTTTTCTCTGTAACCCCCCACTCCACACACAGAGTTCTGACTCAAAACACTCTTACTCTGATTTCCATGTGAATATAGATAACATGAGGCATAGTTATGGAAACATAGATAATGTTTTCATTGGAGGTAATCTCAGAGAAAAGTGCTCCTCCTCTATGGTGTGAGAATCCCCTTAAAGCAACTTTAGCAGGAAGTCACCTAGATTTTGCACGAATCCTTTTAGTAACAGGGAACTCAGTACTTCATAATGCAATCCTTTTTAAAATTAGGTTTCAGTAAAGGGGCCTTATATACTCACTTAGGAGAAATACTTTGCCCAAGCTTGGTTGACAAAGATAAGTTGGTGGTGAGTGTTTGACCCATTATATCTAACTTGATGACCCTAATACTTTATAATAGCAAGCATTAAAAACAAAATACTACTAATTGCTCCTATTTATATAATACTCTTAAGACTTACCAAATGCTTTTCTTGTGAAAAACTTATGTAGTAGGAAATATAACCTAACTACCCCCATTTTACAGGTGAGAAAACTGAGCTTCAGAGAAGTTGTGTGATTAGCTCAAAGCCCTAAGGATCCGTATTTTAATTTGGAATTTTCTTTCTTTATACCAGGTCTTTCCACTAAATTGATACTAAGTAAGTAGCTTATAACATTATAGCAAGATTATTTTTCATCTTTAATTTTGTTTCCCTGTAAGGTCACATTTTAAAAAATTGACTGTCATGCCAGAAGGTGTATATATATATATATATATATTAGGAAGAATGGCTTATCTAGTGGTTATTTCTAAAGAGATATCCTTTACCCACTGGGATTGATGCTTATTAACCTTGGCCTAATTGTGGTCTTGGAGTACCACTCATTTATTATTTATCTTCATACCCTCTAACCTGGTTCTCTATCTATTTTAACCAAACAAGACAGCCCTAAGGGCTCTTTTAAACCAGCCTAAAGAACAGGCAGGCTTCCAGATGACTGTGGGCTCTACGCTTTATTGCTGTAAAAGAATGACTTGACTTGTACTGGAGCCAGGAGAAGAATTCACAGGACAAATGAAAATCTGTTTTTTTTTTTTTGCATTTTGACAGAAAGCATAACCTCAGGCTAGAGAGATGAAGTTATAATGAGGTTACTTGAAGCCTCAGCCAATGAACTGGAAAGGTGTTTTAGGGATTTACTATATTGGTTCCCTATAATCATTACTGCATGAGGTTGACTATCTTGCTTGTTTGCCAGGAAGTCCCTAGTTAATGGTGCCACTTTCCATAGTAAAGTTAAAAAAAAAAAGGTCCCTGCCTACTCATAGTTTAAATGAAGTTGCTGCAGCTCTCAGCACAATGGTGGTAAAACTATAGGTTTACTGGATTATCTTATTACTTAGTCCAGATCCTTGTCATCCTTATCCCCCTGCCTCTGACATTCTTCACCCTTTTTCAAGTTTACCACCTGATTCAGTCTTGCTCTCAGATGCAGACCTTGCCCTTCCACACAGGAACTTTAGCATGCATGTTAATAATGTCTCCTCTCACACCCTGGCCTCTCTGTCAACATCCTTTTCAGTTCTAGTGATTCAGAACCTCACTTTACCTCAGTGGGCACTTAGCAGGTGGTTAATGAATGCTTGTTGACTTGACTCTATCTCAGTCCTCCATAGCTTAGATTTCATCATCTCTTAGGACTGTGCTCTCCATGATCTTAAATGTTAAAATTTCTCTCTGACCAGAACCTCTTAGCCTTTTCTCTCTCCCTCTGCTACACTCCTTCTAAATCTATTCTTGGTCCTCAAGGTGACCTTTAGTGTCTCTGTCTCTCCCTGTTCTCCCAATCTATAGCACTTGCTCTGGCTTCACAATTTTCACCCTCTAGTTGACCAGTTGAATGATATACTAGCCATGAATCCTTTGCCCCCTTAGTCTATCAGTACTCCTGCCTTGCCAATCCCTAACCTTACATCACTCTCACCATCTACTTCATTTCCTCTTATTCATGTGCTGTTAAACCCTGCTGAAGAAAGTCATGCTGGTGTCTTAAACGGACCCATTTCAAATTTGTTACCTAATTTCAACTGGGTCCTCACTGCTACATTGTAATCTTTTTATTCTTCCCTGATTGATTCTCTATCACCCTTTCCACAGCTGCTGTTACAATCATCCTTCCTCTTTTCTCCTAAAGATCCCTGTACCACTCACTCCCTGCTTTTCTTCCTCTTAGATCTCACTTCCTACTTTACTAATATAACTGGATTTTGAGATGAGAGATGGACCCCTGCAGATAGGGAGAAGGGTGCATAATTTGGCTATTTCCAGCCACATGACAGCTCAACATTGAAGGATGTGGACATGTCCTTTGAAATGATGAAGGGATTCCCTCATTGGCTCCTGACCTGGAGGAGCAATTGCCTGAAGCAGCATTAGCAGAGATTGCTAGTGGTCGTAGCAGCAATAGGAGTGGTATTGTGCAGTTTGAGTAAGCAGACAGATAAAATGGCACATGGAACAGGGGACTAGGGAATGAGGAATGGAATACTGAGGCCATGGCAGTTTATTGGATTACAGTCAAACCTGGGACTGGTGGCTGTCTCTGCTTTCAGTCACCAGTATGGGACCAGTGATGGCTGACCTTCCATTTGGTAGAAAAGATACTAGACTCCTCTTCCTTTTCCCTCCTTTTTACTTCCATGGGGTAGAAGCTGATTCTAAAACTTATTCTGTTCTGTAAAAGCTCCTATCTAATTTGTTTGAATTTGTTTGAGATAGTTAATTCCTTCAACCTAATTGCTGTTGATCTACAAATTGCCTTATTTGTGAATGGGAGCTGAAGTAGGGAGGAACAGCATGTGAGTATTGGTATATAGAGATCCAGAAAGGACCAGGTTTTGAGCCCTCATCTGAACATGCCAGGCTTTCTCCCAGTTAGGGGCTGAGTCAAAGTGAGAGAGAAAATGCTATGATTTTGACATATTAATGATTTTGGGGATGAATTTCTCAAACAGTAGAACTAACCAGGATTGAGATTTTTCTTTCTTTGCCCTAGGGTAAAAACAACTCAGAGCACAATTTTGCTATAAGGGATAAGCCTGGTCTATTAGGGTAAGTGGCCTCATTCATTCCTTCCACCCTCTTTCTATGCATACTAAGAGAAAACTCTCCACTGGGGTAGAATCAAGGATGTTGGAGAAAAGATGGCAGGGCCTGACCAACTATGCCCAAATTCCAAAGGCCAGGGGTCAGAGGAAGGAGTATCTTTTCACTTTCTACCTCTAAGGCCTACCCTACTAAGAAAAAATAGCCATCAGCTATGAGGCTGCATTTCTAAAAACTCTATTCTAATACTCTTTTTTGCCATAGTTTCCAAGGAGGAGATAGTCCTTCTCCTTGATGAGTTGATCCTCTTTCTTTGTGCCCTTAATCCCATCCCTTACCATTTCTTCTGAGAGCCTGATCTTAATTTCTCCGTGTGTTTTTTCTCCCCCTCCTCACTTCCCTTCTCCCTCTCTTCAATCTCTTTTTATCTACTTGTTCTATTTCTAATGCTTACAAACAAGTGTAAGCCTCTTCCAATTCTTAAGAATCCTTGATTTGATCCTTAAATCTCCTTAAGCCATCATACTACATAGCTCTTCTTCCTTTTCATATTGCCTCCATTTTGCAGCTCTCATTCACTTCTCAGACCCTGGTAATCTGACTTTGGACTTCACCGTGCTCTTGAACCTGTTTTCCTGAAGGTTACCACAGTTCTTTGACCTGATAAATCTGGTGCACTTTCCTCAATTCTCATCTTGCTTGCCCTTAATGTGGCTTGCAACACTGTTGCCTACCTTCTCTCAAGAGTGAGTTGACAGGGGTAGCTAGATGGCGCAGTGAATAGAATGCTGGTCCTGGAGTCAGGAGGACCTGAGTTCAAATCCAGACACTTGACACACTTACTAGCTGTGTGACCTTGGGCAAGTCATTTAACCCCAATTGCCCTGCCTTCCCCACTTTCCCCCCCCCCCCAAAAGAGAGGGTGACTTGACTTCTTTGGAACTGATCTCTTCCTAATTCTCCTACCCATCTGATCATTGCTTTTTAGTTACCTTTGCTGAATCAGCATCCATTTCCTCAGTATAATTCTTGATGTAGACCAAAGTTCAATTCTGGGCACTCTTCACTCTATACCTTTTCTTGGATATCTAATCTGCTCCCATAGCTCAATTATCATCTTTGGTCAATTGATTCCCATACCTATATTTTATATCTTCAACTCTCCCTTGAATTCTAGTATACTTTTGTCACTTGACTGGTGAACTTCACTTGAATATCCTATTATTAACCCAGACTTACCATGCCAAAAACAGAAATAACTTCTTTATTTCTACTGAATTCACCATCAGCCTTCTAATTACCCAGATGTGCAACCTTGAAGTCATCCTTCAATGACTTTTTGTTCTTTTATCTACCACATTTAATCAGCTGCCAAAATCTGGTAGATTATAGATCTATGCTATCTCTAACATCTTGCCATTCACATAGCCATCATCTTAATTCAGGGCTCTTGCTATGTCTTGCCAGACCAATGTGGAAGCCTCGTAATTTGTGTCTATGCTACATACAACTTCTAAATTAATATTCCTATGCCATAGGCCTCATCTGTTACTTTCTTGCTCAAAACAGTGGTTCCTTATTCCCTCTAAGATGAAATTCTTCACTTTACCATCAAATGCCATTTCCATCATGGCTTCCACCTACCTTTCCAACCTTACTACATATTTCTTCCTTTTGTGCATTCTTTGCTCCAGTCAAATTGGCCCATTCATTATTCCCTGAACTTGCAATTCCATCTCTAGACTGTGTGATTTTTCATAGCCTGTCCCTCATGCTTGGCCTGTGTTCGTCTGTCATTTAGAATCATTAGCTTTGTTCAAGGCTCAGCTCAGGTACCACCTCCAATATGAAGCCTCCCCTAACCCTGCCAACAGTTAATGCTTTCTCTTCCTCCTCAAATTATGTTGTATTACTTCTTTGTGTATATGTAGTATACGTCTCAGTAAAGTAAAACCTCCTTGGTGGCAGACATCCTTTTTTTGTCTATACCTAGCACTGTGCTTTATGTCTCTTATGTATCTATTTATTTACTTATTTGCTCCCCCATTAGTATGTCAGCCCCTTGAGGTTGGGCAAACTATGTTTGCCTTTCTTTGTATCACCAGAGTTTAACACAGTGCTTGGCACAGAGTAATGGCATCCACTATGCTTGTGAATTCATTCATTCAAATATCCAGACTTCCTATCTCATAAAACTCTGTGCTGAGTAAATGCTTAATAAATTTACTCTCTTAAGGCAGCCTGTGATCACGTTAGGGTTTTTTTTTAATTATATTGAATTTGTACTCCACCAGACCCTATGGGTTGTAGGTTCTACACTCCCCTCCACTTCATCCCCACCTCCTTATGCTACTCAGAATCAGTTAATTCTACCTCAGGCAAGATCTTTTTCACATGTACATACATATCCTTTTAACCCCTCCCTCAAATTCTAAGGAAAGTCTAGCTACCTCAGGGGAAAAAAACCACAACAAAAAACCTCACTTACCCCTACCTCCTTTTTGCTTTCCCTTTATGGGGAAGATTGATGTTAAACACAGAAATTAGACAATCCCAAAATCTCCAAGTTAGAAGAGAGCATCGCATCTAACATATATTTGGAGTATACAGAATATGAAACATGAAGAGGAACATACTTTTGAATAGTGGTAATTGTCTGAAAATTTATACTTATTTTGAGCCAAAATCTGTCTCCCTACAACGCCATCCCATTGCTTATAGGTTTGCTCTTTGAGGCCAAGCAGAGTACAACCAGCCTCTTTATTATATTATAGACCTTTACCTACCATAAGACCATTATCATGTCTATACTAAATCTTCTCTTTTCTGTGTTTAAAATCCCCATTTTACAGAATTTCAAGATTATAAGAAGTCATCTAGTCTTCTACCACATCTCCAAGAAGTAGCCATCTATCTACCCTTCAGAAATTGTGTGTGTGTGTGTGTGTGTGTGTGTGTGTGTGTGTGTGTGTGTGTGGTGGCGGTATGATTGACCCACTGCTTTCCTGGACAGTGAATTCCATTTTGCCTAGCTTTCCTTACTATAATTAGGATTTTTTTTCTAAAATTACTTCAAACCTAATCTAAATCTAGCAATGATCACCCACCCACCGTGCCCTTTTGGGGGCACGGCCTAAAAGTGGGATCCCTTTTCCATTATAATAGCCCTTCAAATAGCCAAAGACAATTATAAAACACTTTGAATAATTGAAGCAAGAATCCAGTCAATTCCTTTTACAAATGAAGGAACTGAAGCCCAGATGCAGACTTTGAGTGATTTGCCAGTCATGAATAAACTATCAAGACTGGTGCTTGCTCCTGGTATAATCATATCAAGGAAAAGGAATGTTCAAAGTTTTGAATTGAGATGGAATATCATTAAATTATTGTGTGGGGTGGGAGAGAGAGAAAATAAGTACTTGTTAAATTGTGTGCATGTGTGGGGAAGCCCATCAAACCTCTAAATATATATAAAAAAGAACATTGGCCACCAACCTTGAATGAATGGCTTTGATGGTACCCCTGAAGTCTCCCAACTCTCTATCATAGTCTTCTCCACACAGTGTCTTGACATAGTGTGGTTTTATTAAGGGTCTATTGAATTGAACTCCTCCGATTCAGCCTTAGGTACCTGCATTTAGGAAAATAAAACAAAATTGACTTTTGGGCCATGTCACTCCCTGGTCAATAATTAACCTATGTTATCTCATTGAATGCTCACAACACTGAGAGCTCCATGCTGTTATTCTCGTTTTACAGATGAGGAAACTGAGGCAGAGCAGATATCAATAATCATCCATAATATTATTTATAGGGAAAAATGAACTTGAGGTTCAAATGGGCCTTCTTCTGGCCCATTTGTTCAGATTAACTTTTGGAACCCAGCACCTACCTGTAGCAAACAACGGGTACTTCTGGTAGAACACTTGCTGCTTAAAGAGGCAGTGTGATACTGTGGAAAGATTGTTGGATGTGTAGTCTGAGGACTTGGGCTTGAATCCTGGCTTTGTCCTTGTGACCTTGGGCAAGTCTTAACCTGCCCACACCCTGTTTTTTTAATCTATAAAATTAGAAGTTTGGATGAGATGGTCTCTGAGGCCTTTTCCAAATCTATGACCCCTATATGATCCTTGCATATGCAATATGGCAAGACTTAGCCAGTGACTGAAAACAGATGGCATCTTGCTGATCAATTAGGCATTGACCTGCTTGCTCCTGTAAGTGGGTCTTTGGGGAGTGACTAAATAAAGGATCCAATACTTTGATCCAGTGCTACTTTGCAGACATTATGGGAGTTAATAAAACTCATTATCTCTTGGCTGTTTAGCTTCCTTCTGGCTAGGGACAAAATGTTAATTTGACTTAGTTATTTTTAATTAAAATAACTTCCAAGCAGAAAACGGAGCTGTAACCAAAACTTGTCAGCATTATATTAGTGAAATCATATGACTTTTCTGCTAAAATTCTTTTCACTTCTACAGAGGTTGTCCAAAAAATCTACCAGAATTTCTGGGTTAGCATTTTCCTTTACTTTCGCATAATCACAAAATATGCCACATAGTCATAAGGGGTGGGGGGTGGGGGGGAGAGAAGAAAAGAATTTATTAAAATTATTTTATCCCATGGTCAAATGAATAGAAGTAAAAAGAAAAAAGCAAAAGGGGGAAATATGTATTTAATTGAACTTAATTCAAGAAGTGTTCTACTTAAAGAGAAAAAAAGAATGAATCTCTAAAAACTTAGCTTAATTGCTCTGAATAAATGGATTGGTCTGGATTTTCAGCACTTCATTTTTTTTTAAGGGTCCCTCTTGCACATAGGATTTATATTCGGAAGATAAATATTTTAATTAAGCTAATAAGAAGTAAAGTCAAAAGCAATAGAATATGCTAATGAACCTGACTTAACAATGTAAGTTAAAAATTACTCCATTATCCTGATTTATTTTAAAAGACAATAATAGATTTCCCGGTTTGTCAGGTACTCTAGTGGGCCCTAAGGACACTTGATTATGCAGAAAAGTATCTGAACAGTTGGCTAGCTTTTGTGTACCAAGCTGGAAGGGAGATAGCCAAGGGGAAGGGGCAGTAAAGACAAATAGTATGCAGGAGAGTAGACCTCAGGGAATCTCTGGAAGAGGGGCTCTCCCTGACCACTGCTCTAGCCAGCCTTACCTGGCTGTTGCTCGGTTGATGAAAGCTATAATGTAGTAATAAAATCCCTGGATATTAAACTTGGACTCACATCTTGTCTCTGACTCTCTACCTGTGTGGCCTTGGGTAAGTCTCTTTATTCTTCTGGGCCTAAGCTTAGATTAATCTCCAAATTCCCTTTCAGTTTTAAATCCTATGAACTATTACCGCACTCTCTATCCTACATAAACCCTGATCTAGTCCCAGAAGGCAGGACCAGACTCACTACTTAATTAAACATCTTTCAATTATTTCTAGCGAGCCTCTATGATAGTTCTATGAAATGGGTTATCTCTAGGTTTTCCATTTTACAAGTCTGAAGACTAACTTTCTGTCATTTTTATCATCAGTTTGTTTTGTCACCCAGAGCTTCCTAGTTCGCCCCTTTCAAGGCAGCTCTCAGACTCCCTGGCAGAGATTTATAAAATGTTTATTTTATAACTGTGGTGCTGGGCTGCATCCATTTAAGAATAATAATGACCTTGCAGACTTGGACATTAAAAAACACCTATCAGTTAATCGTTCCCTTCAAGCATAAATTATTGCCCACAAATGCTCGCAGCTCCCTTGGTGGGGTTGTTAATCCATTCATTGATGACTGGCTCATGAAAAAGTGAAGAGATTTACCTCCAGGTGAGCCTTAGTGGTAACAGAAAACCACTTTGTGAAGAAACCCACCGAAACCAGCCTCAGCTCAGAGAGCCAAAATGCTAACGTGAGTTAGCAGATGTCCCAAAATATCTGTCTACCAGATACCGGGCCTACGTTAGTCATGCAAGGGGCTCCCCAGAGCTGAATCCAGGTTTTTTGCAAGTTCCTAGTGAGGAATTTACAAAACTTGCCAACCAACTCTAATTGCCCTAAAGCTTTAGCAGCAGCTTTGTGATTATCCCTTTGGGTTTCAGTGTCTTTATTTAAGTAAAAAGACAAAGCACTTAGCAGATCTTTTAAACAAAGCTTCTTATAACCTTAATCCTGCTGCGCTTTTGTCTCGTTTCAAGTACATGCTTGGAGCAGGGCAGCTGATGGATGCCGGTAAATAACAAAACCTTTTTATCAGGCAAATGGATGGGATGCAAAAGAGTATGCAAGAAAAGATGCCAATTAAAAAGTCCTTAACTAACTTTACAAGCACACTTTAGAGTCATCTTCATTATTTTTAAAAGCAATCTTGGTTAGCAATGTCTTGGCTTTGTAAAATTGGATAATTCCTTTGGCCAAAATTGCACTGGATTCCCCATTGGCTTTAGTATGCATTAGAATATATGATGGTAAGTAAAGAAACTTGATAATCTCAGAGGAAATTGTCCTGCTTAGAAATCTTAGAAAATCATCTATCCAGGGGTTCTTAACCTGAGGTTCATAGAAAGGGGTCCATGGTTAGATTTCAGGGGAAATCTGTGAACTTATATGGGGAGAAAATTCATTTTTATTTTCACCAAACTCTAACTGAAATGTAACATTTCCTTATTTAAAAACATTTTTGTTTCTGAAAAGGGATCCATAGATTTCAATGGATTGCCAAATGTGTTCATGACATAGAAAAGAATTTATGTAGCCTATCCACATCTAGCCCAACCCCTCATTTAACAGATGAGACCCCAAGAAGCTAAATGATTTGAAAATAGCAAATTTAGATGTTTTATCTTTTTGCCATACTTACTTAGACCCATTCATTTTTATATGTCATGAATATAAAGACAAGATTTGTCTTCTATCATTCTATTTGCACTTACATGCTGTGGGACCCTTATCCTAGGTCACACTCATGATGGCAAATCTGGTCACCAGAAGGTAAGCTTCTACTTATCCCCAAAGCGTTCTAAGGGACCCAGATGGGATGGGAATGGCTATTTAGTACTACATAACTCACAAACCCCTACTGGTATGCTTCTTTCAGTGACTATCAGTTAATATCAATTAACCAGCTAGACTTAATTAGCTTTTAGAGGTATTTACTAAAGTGGTAGAGTTAGGAACATTTGACATAAAACATTCCCCACAAAAGTCTGGGGAACAAGCTCCCACAAGTACATATGGAATCTAGAGGAAAGGGAGGTCAAGCTTAGAGAGAATTGTCGCTAAGGGTTGGGATAACTCACAACTACTGCAAGTCTTTTTCTTCAACATCTTGTCCCTTCATTGGGACATCTTGAAGTTTCCCGTAGGAATCTTTCTGCTGGCCTCCTTGTAGAATCTTAAAGCTGTATTTCCTCAACTTATCTAGTTTGTCCTTGCCTCCCAGTGTAGATACATGTGCCATTTCATTCATTACTGTTTCAGGGAAACTTCCAGAAAATCAATGAGAAGTCCAAGCCTTTGCTTTTGAAATTCACAGTCTTCTTCTGGTTATGGTGGAGGGAAGAAAACAGAGCCTCTTCTTCTCTTCCCCACCCCCCCAACTCCCCAAGTGATTCTCCTTCATAGGTTTGGGTGGAACTCATCATCTTCTGTGCTGATCAGACACTGGAATGATCTTGAGTTCTGAACTAGCTCACCATTTTATGGAAAGCTCATAGGGCATGACAGAACACACATTGACTTACAGCCTTGGTTGATGTATTCTGTAAACATGTTCTTACCCAATAAAGATATCAAGCTAGCTTGTCCTGTTAAGTCCTCCCCTCACCTGACACACATTTAAAGTAACGAAGTATAATGTAGCAGTCCTATTTCAACAAATATTTCTTAACTGTCCATTATGTGAAAGGTGACTGTGTTAGACACTGCAACTATGGAAACACTTTGATATATCACATAGTCTCAGAAGTGTGGGTACTGCTTTCCCCAAACACATTTTGAGTTAACTCATCCATGCTGGAAGCCTTCTTATAGGGTTGTTTTTGGTTTTTTTTTTTGGCTTCCTGATGTAGTAGTTCCGTATTCAAGTCTTCTATTTGTTATCCTTCACTCTTGCTATGTGACCAGCTAACCTTCTTTTCTGAAGATATAGTTCCTTGATAATATTGCACGCACTTCTTGTATCTAAATTATCACTGATAAAATGCAGCATATTACCAGTATTACTTCTACAATCTAGTAACACTGGCCTCTCCCATTCCTCACACAAGGCATTCCATCTATGGGCACTTTCACTGTCCTTCTCCAATGCCTGAATGTTCTTCTTCTTCATCTCTATCTCCTGGCTTCCCTGACCTCTTTCAAGTCCCAGCTAAAATCTCACCTACAGGAAGTCTTTTCCTATCCCCTTTAATTCTAGTGCTTTTCCTTTGCTATTATTTCCAATTTGTCCTTTATGTCACTTATTTGTATAAAATTGTTTGCACATGTCCTTCCTAATTAAATGTGGGCTCCTTAAGAGCAAGGATAGTCTTTTACTTATTTTTACAAATTTATTTATTTATTCTTAGTTTTCAGCGTTCACTTCCATAAGAAGTTCTAAATTTTCTTCTTCTTCCTCCCCTCCCACCTTCCCAGGATGGTGTGCAATCTGATATAGGTTATAATATACATTCATATTAAACATTTTCACATTAGTCATATTGTAAAGAAGAATTAGAATCAATAGGAGAAACCACAAGAAAGAAGAAACCAAAAAAGAGATAGGGAGCAAATAGTATGCTTTGGTCTGCATTAAGACTCCATAGTTCTTTTTCTGGATGTGGATAACATTTTCTATCATGAGTCTTTTGAAGTTGTCTTAGATCCTTGCATTGCTGAGAAGAGCTAAGTCTATCAAAGGTGGTCACCACACAATGTGGCTGTTACTGTGTACAATGCTCTCCTGGTTAGGCTTACTTCCCACAGCATCAGTTCATGTAAGTCTTTTCAGGTTTTTCTGAAGTCCATCTTCTCAACATTTCTTATGGAATAGTAGTATTCCATTACATTCATATACCACAACTTGTCTAGCCATTCCCCAATTGATGGGCATCCTCTAGATTTCCAATTCATTGCCACCACAAAAGGAGGTACTATAAACATTTTTTACGTGTGGGTCTTTTTCTCATTTTTATGGTCTCTTCGAGATACTGACCTAGAAGTGCTATAGCTGGGTCAAAGGGTATGCACATTTTTATAGCCCTTTGGGTATAGTTCCCAAATTGCTTTCCAGAATGGTTGGATCAGTTCACAACTCCACCAACAGTGCATTAGTGTTCCAATTTTCCTACATCTTCTCCAACATTTATCATTTTTCTGTTTTGTCATGTTACCCAAATTGATAGGTGTGATGTGGTACCTCAGAGTTGGTTTGATTTGCATTTCTCTAATCAATAGTGATTTAAAGCATTTTTTGGGGGGGAGGCGGGGCAATTGAGGTTAAGTGACTTGCCCAAGGTCATACAGCTAGTATGTCAAGTATCTGAAGCTGCATTTGAACTCAGCTCCTCCTGATTCCAGGGCCAGTGCTCTACTCACTGCGCCACCTAGCTGCCCCTAGAGCATTTTTTCATATGACTATAGACAGCTTTTAATTTCTTCATCTGAAAACTGCCTGTTCATAGAAGAATAGTCTTTTAAATGATATTTATCACTTAAACTATTTAAAAGATAATTATCTAAATAAACCATTTAAATATATCAACCACAGAAACTCTGTTAACTTTTTTAGATATTTAAGTAAATTTTTTTCGTGGTTAGAAATCTTTAATAATGACTATACATAAAGATAACATAATGGGTTTTTGTCCCTATAATATTCATAGGACCTTTTCTTTCTTTTTTGAATTCCATACTTTATTATTTAATATTTTTTAGTTTTCAGCATTGATTTCCACAAGATTTTGAGTTACAAATTTTCTCCCCATTTCTACACTCCCCCCCACTCCAAAATGTCATATATTATGATTGCCCCATTCCCCAGTCAGCCCTCCCACTCCCCCTCCCCCTCCCATCCCTTTTACCCCTTACTTTCTTGTAGGGCAAGATAGATTTCTATCCCCCATTGCCTGTATATCTTATTTCCCAGTTGCATGCAAAAACAACTTTTTTTTTTCAGCATCTGCTTTTAAAAATTTGAGTTCCAAATTCTTTCCCCTCTTCCCTCTCCACCCACTCTCCCTAAGAAGGCAAGCAATTCAGCATAGGCCATACATGTACCATTATGCAAAACACTCCCATAAATAGTCATGTTGTGAAAGACTAACTATATTTCCCTCCATCCTTTCCTTTCCCCCTTTATTCAATGTTCTCCCTTGACCCTGTCCCTTTTCAAAAGTGTTTGCTTTTGATTACTTCTTCCCCCTATCTGTCCTCCCTTCTATTGTCCCCCCTTTCTTATCCCGTTCCCCGTACTTTTATGTGGGGTAAGATACCCAATTGAGTGTGTATGTTATTCCCTCCTCAAGTCAAATCTGATGAGAGCAAGATTCACTCATTCCCCCTCATCTGCCCCCTCTTCCCTTCCAATAGAACTGCTTTTTCATGCCACTTTTATTTAAGATAATTTTCCCCATTCTATCTCTCCCTTTCTCCCTCTCTCAATATATTCCTCTCTCATCCCTTAATTTGATTTTATTTTTTTAGATAGCATCCCTTCATATTCAACTTACCCTGTGCCCTCTATCTAGCTATCTACACATATATGTATATTCCCTTCAAGTACCCTAATACTGAGAAAAGTCTCATGAATTACACACATCATCTTTCCATGTAGGAATGTAAGCAAAACACTTCCACTTTAGTAAGTCCCTTGTGATTTCTCTTTCTTGTTGCTTATAGTATCAGCCTTTATTCCTAAATTGTGAATGCATTTTGACTTTATTTTGGTACATGGTATAAGATATTGGTCTATGCCCAGTTTCTGCCCTACCATTTTCCAATTTTCCCAGCAGTTTTTGTGAAATTGTGAATTCTTAGCCCAGAAGCTGGATTCTTTGGGTTTATCAAAGAGTAGATTGCTATAGTCGTTGACTTCTCCATCTTGCGTACCTATCCTATTCCAGTGATCCACAACTCTGTTTCTAAGCCAGTACCAGGTAGTTTTGATGACTGCTGCTTTATAGTACAGTTCAATATCTGGTATGGCTAGGCCACCTTCCCTAGCATTTCTTTTCATTAATTCCCTTGATATTCTAGACCTCTTGTTCTTCCAGATGATTTTTTTTATTATTTTATCCAGCTCTGTAAAATAATTTTTTGGTAGTTTGATTGATATGGCACTGAATAGATAGATTAATTTAGGTAAAATTGTCATTTTTATTATATTAGCTCATTCTAACTGTGAGCAACTGATATTTTTCCATTTATTTAGATCTGACTTCATTCACATGAAAAGTGTTTTATAATTATGTTCATATAGGCCCTGGGTTTGTCTTGGTAGATAGACTCCCAAATATTTTATAGTGTCTACACTAACTTTGAATGGAATTTATCTTTCTATCTCTTGCTGTTGGGTTTTGTTAGTAATGTATAGGAATGCCAAGGATTTATGTGGGTTTATTTTATATCCTGCAACTTTGCTAAAGTTGTTTATTATTTCAAGGAGTGTTTTACTTGATTCTCTAAGATTCTCTAAGTAAATCATCATATCATCTGCAAAAAATGATAATTTAGTTTCTTCTTTGCCTATTCTGATTTCTTCAGTTTCTTTTTCTTGTTTACCTTTTCATGCTTCTCCTGATTCTTGTGTTTGAAAATCAAATTTTCTATTCAGCTCTGGTCTTTTCACCAAGAAAACTTGAATGTCCTCTATTTTATTGAAAATCCATATTTTGCCTTGGAGCATTATGATCAGTTTTAGTGGGCAGGTGATTCTTGGTTTTAAATCCTAACTCCTTTCACCTCTGGAATATCATATTCCAAGCCCTTTGATCCCTTAATGTGGATGCTGCTAGATCTTGTATTATTCTGATTGTGTTTCCACAATACTCAAATTGTTTCTTTCTGGCTGCTTGTAGTATTTTCTCCTTGACCTGGGAATTTTGGAATTTGGCAACAATATTCCTAGGAGGTTTCTTTTTGTGATCTTTTTAAAGAGGTGATCAGTGGATTCTTTCAATGTCTATTTTACCCTCTGGCTCTAGAATATCAGGGCAGTTTTCCTTCATAATTTCTTGAAAGATGATGTCTAGACTCTTTTTTTAATCATGGCTTTCAGGTAGTCCAATAATTTTTAAATTATCTCTCCTGGATATATTTTCCAGGTCAGTGGTTTTTCCAAGGAGATATTTCACACTGTCTTCCATTTTTTCATTCCTTTGGTTCTGTTTTATAATATCTTGATTTCTCATCAAGTCACTAGCTTCCACTTGCTCCAATCTAATTTTTAAGCTAGTATTTTCTTCAGTGGTCTTTTGGACCTCCTTTTCCATTTGGCTAATTCTGCCTTTCAAGGCATTCTTCTCCTCATTGGCTTTTTGGAGCTCTTTTGCCATTTGAGTTAGTCTATTTTTTAAAGTGTTATTTTCTTGAGTACTTTTTGGGTCTCCTTTAGCAAGTCATTGACTTGTTTTTCATGATTTTCTTGCATCCTTCTCATTTCTCTTCCCAGTTTTTCCTCTACTTCTCTTACTTGTTTTTCCAAATTCTTTTTGAGCTCTTCCATGGCCTGAGCCCAATTCATATTTTTCTTGGAGGCTTTTGATGTAGGCTCTTTGACTTTGTTGACTTCTTCTGGCTGTATGTTTAGATCTTCTTTGTCACCAAAGAAGGAATCTAGAGTTTGAGTTTGAGTCTGAGTTTGTTTTCTCTGCCTGTTCATGTTCCCAGCCAATTACTTGACTCCTGAGCTTTTTGTCAGGGTATGACTGCCTGTAGAGTAGAGAGTACTTTGTCCCAAGCTTGAGCGACTGCACTGCTGTTTTCAGAGCTACTTCAACATAGCAAACTCTGCCACAATAGTGCTCTTCCTCCCCCAAGAACTGCCAACCAGGACTGCAACCCAGATCCAAGTAGGCTCTGCACTCCAGCTCTGATTTGCCACTTAATTCCTCCCATAGGATGGGCCTGGGACCAGAAGCAACCACAGCTGGAGCTCTGGAAGCAGACCCAGAGCTGCACCACTTCCGTGTCGCCAAGGCTAGGGCCAACCACACTCCTCTCACTCCAATCTAGCAGTTTTTCCACTAACTTTCTCTGTTGTCTTTGGCGTTTGTGGGTTGAGAAGTCTGGTAACTGCCACAGCTTAATGATTCAAGGCCCTACCACCTATTACACCTGGCTTCTGGTCTTGTTGGTCCTGGCATGGCCCATGCTGGGCTGTGCTCCACTCCACTCCTAGCTCCGTGCAATAGACCCTTCCCAGCAACCATGCAGGCTGTCCTGGGCTGGAGCCCTGCTTCCCTCTGCAATTTCGTGGGTTCTGCAGCTCTAGAATTTGTTCAGAGCCATTTTTTACAGGTGTTTAGAGGGACCTGGGTGGGGAGCTTAAGCAAGTCCCTGCTTTCCAGCCACCATCTTGGCTCTGCTCCCCTATTTAAGTAATTTTTAAAGAAAAACAATTATGGTAGTTAAAAAACCAAAAAAACCAAAAATCCTAGCCGTGTTAATAGTTTTCCATGACTGTAGAACATGACCTGGGATCTCTCCATGTTCTTTCTTAAAGTGTAAGCCAACTGCCTGAACTGTCCTTTGGTGTTCACCTTCAGTCACTGCTGAAGTCATGGATTCACCTCAGCTTTCCACTGTCAATTCAATTTTTAGGTCAGAGACTATTTTTTCCTTCCTTTTGGCTTCAATTAGTAATGATAGCAGTGGCCTTTCTAGTAACAGATTTTTGTTTTTTATCCAAGGAAAATATTTTTATGACTTTGTAATTAAATACTTTCTTCTCTTTCCATTAACTCAGCTTGGCAAAGTTTGGATATCTTTTTTTTTTTTTTAAGGAGAAATTGGACTCAAATTTTTTATGTATGTATAAACCAGCATTTTTAGTTTTGTATGCAGAAAAAGACCTTTTAGAATTATCAATGATTTTATTTGGAAAGAAATATTTTGGAGCCAGTTTAGGGCTAAACAGGGAGACATTGAAACATGATCTCAAACAAGGAGGAAGTCCTGGGTTGGATATTTTTTGCTTTTGAATATGTAAAACAACCACATTTGGTAGGGACTTTTCTTTTTTTAAGGAAGGAAGGCAGGGCAATTGGGGTTAAGTGACTTGCCCAAGGTCACACGGCTAGTAAGTGTCAAGTGTCTGAGTCCAGATTTGAACTTGGGTCCTCCTGACTCCATGGCTGGTGCTCTACTCACTGCACCACCTAGCTGCCCTCTTGGTGGGGACTCTTGGGGACTTTTTAATCTCATTAGCCAAATAAGAGTCTCTTTTTGCTTGGAGGCACATTAACACCTTGGGAAGAGCAAGTTTGAGCTGGCCATGGGCATATTGTATATATGTCTATTTATGGAGCTGTTTATGGCTACTAAACACCACCCTCTTTGTAAAGTGAATAATTATACATCTTTATCTCATTTAAAAATATGCATACATATATACATACGCACATATATATTTCTTTATGTAAAGTGCGTAGCATAGCTCCTGCAACATAGAAGGCAATTAATAAGTGTTTTTTGACTGACTGAATTCTATCTGCCTATGCTTAAAAAAACCCCTCAAACTACAGAAAACAGGCCATTACAGAATAATGGCCAAGTCCATCAAATATTGCCCAGTTGGCACCCGTCTCAGTCATCAAGCAGGGGAAGAGGAAGGTAAAGGGGTGTGTGTGTGTGTGTGTGTGTGTGTGTGTGTGTGTGTGTGTGTATACATGTACAAATAACTCTACTACAGAATGTGCCAAGGGTAAAGCAAAGGTCCATAGTATTGTGAGAAAGTTGAGATTAAGATAATTTTCAGGTAGAAGGATTAGGAAAAGTTTTATGGACCACATGAGCTCTATGTTGAGCCTTGGAGGAAGAAAAGAATTTTGATAGAAAGAGATGAAGTGAAAGTTCATTGCAATGATAAGGAATAGCATGAGCTAAAAAGTTTAGAGATGGTAGGGGGCAGGATGAGAATGGAGATAAGGAATAGTCTGGCAGCTAGGTGGCTCAGTGGATAGAGCCTCTGGGCTTGGAGTCAGGAAGACCTGAGTTCAAATCTGGCCTCATTTATTAGCTCTGTGACCCTGGGCAAGTCACTTAACCCTGTTTGCCTCAGTTTCCTCATCTGTAAAATGATCTGGAAAAGGAAATAGCAAGCACTCCAGTATCTTTGCCAAGAAAACCCCAAATGAGGTCACAAAGAGTCAGACATGACTGAAGTGACTGAATAACAACTAGTTTGACTGGATTGTACAGTCTGAGAGAAGGTTAGCAAGACATTTGGGAAGTAAATTATGGAAGGCCTGGAGGGTTAAGATAGGTAAAGATTTAATACTTTATACTATAAAAAATGGGGAGCCAGTGAGTTTTTGAGTAAGAGTGACCTGATCAGAGTTAATGCAATTAGAAAACATTCTTTAAGAAGACATGCAGTATGAATGATAGATTGGGGTGGGGGAGGGAGGAACTGGAGGCAGGAAGTTAGGGATTGTTGCTATTATTGAGGTAAGAGATGATGAGGGCCTGAATTAGTGTGTTTGTGTGTGTGTGTGTTATAGAAAATCAGAGTTGGATGGGCTATCAGAAGCCAATTAGTCAAATAATAAAGCAATGTTGTTTAGTGGAAAGAATACTGGAGTCATAGGATCATAGACTTTCTTACTTAAAATCCAAGTCTCTTTTTGCTATACCATATGATCTCAGAAGACATGGGTTTACATTTCTGTTCTTCTTTGTTGTTGTTCAGTCATGTTTAATGCTTCATGACCCCATTTGTGGTTTTCTTGGCAAAGAGACTGGAGTGATTTGCCGTTTCTTTCTCCAGCTCATTTTACAGATGAGGAAACTGAGGCAAGCAGGTTTAAATGACTTGTCCGAGGTTGCACAGCTAGTAAGTGTCTGAGGCCAGATTTGAACAGAGGAAGATAAGTCTTCCTGATTCTGGCCTGATGCTATGTACAGCCACCTAGCTGCCCCCAAATCTCCTATATTTCGTTTCTTCTAACTACTATTACTGTGACCTTAGCCACATTTTCTCATTTTCATTATTTGAAAAATAAAAGCATCAGACTGTGTGATCCGTATGGTCCCTTCCATAAATCATATGATTCTAGTTCTACTCAGGCCAAATGACTACAGTAGGAGTGATAAGCAATGGATGGATAGGAGAGATATTAGGAGAGATATTATTGTGGTAGTAAGGCAGTTTGGGGTTTTGGAAACCCTGATGATGTGGTTTGGTGTTGCTGGGAACCCCAAAATGTCAGAGGTACAGGGCAGTCTGCCTGAAAAGAATTCAAGCACTCAAGCCTTTCTTTCAGTCAAAGCAGCAAGGTTTATTGTAACACCAAAAGGAGCAGGCCAGATTCCTAATGAATCTGCACCTTGATGGGGATGAGATTAATACTTATATTCCAAAAAGATAGTAAGAAGATCTGGATGGGATTAAGGAATGGTAAATTGTCTGGGATGGCCCAGGTTCACCAGTGAAAGGAGTTAAGTGGTCTGGGGGCCCCACCAAAGCCACTGTGAAAGGATTGTTGAGTATTTGGTGGGCTAGGCTGGGCCAGATGCCTTGGGCAAGACACCAGTGATTTGGGCTGCTGAAATGCATGGGAAAATTCAGGGACTGGGCTGCTGAAATGTATGGGAACATTCAGGGTCTAGGTTCTATCACCCCATCAGCAGAATGGAAATGACTTGGTGACAGATTATATGTGAACTAGTGAATAAATGAGTGAGCAAAAATGTTAATAGGCACTAAATGCTGTGGATATGAATAGAAATATGGGACAGTCCCTGCTCTAAAGAAGTTCACATTCCAATTGGAGAAAAAGTAAATATACGACTATTCATTCTGGGTCAGATAGAAAGGTCCAATTGTCCTTAGCTACAGAAGCAAGGCAGATAGTAATTTTCATTGATAAAACCATATCCACTTCTGATGTTGAATACTTTGATGGGTGCCACAGACTTTGGGGTGAGAACTTTATTTCTGGGTCTTCCATGAAAGCAATCAAAAAAATATTTGTTAAGTGCCTACTATAGGCCAGGCACTGTCCCAAATTATACATTGAGTTCAGGAATATTAGAACTTCTATTTCAATTTATCTTTTATAAAATGAGAAAGTAAGTTTTACTAATATTTAATATATAGATTGGCACTGGTATCCTTACTTGGTCTGTAGGTCAGCTGTCATGTACGAGGTATCCTGAGGAAAGAGTGGAAGTTGCATATGATTAAGGAGATGGCATCAGCGCTTTCTGAATAGAGATTATTTTATTCTTTATATTTGTATCCCCAGAATCCAATGTAGTGCCTCTCATAGAGCAGGTACTTAATAAACTCTTGCTAATTGATTTCAGTATATTGCACATTTTGTAGTTTATATGTGCTTGTTTAGATGAATTTACTGATTTTATAGTACATATTTTACAGTTTTAACTCAACAAACCCTCACCAAATGGATAACTTAAAATAATTCCTGCAAAGAAATCAAAGCTTAAAGATGATATGAATAATGTGAACATGAGGGAAGAGTAAGACAATGGTGGAGCTGACACTTGTCTCACTCCCTGTAGAAGCTCTTCCTCAGTTCCCTGAAATGATCTGATTCACCAAAGTGGCCTTAAAGTTTGAGATAGGGTCTGGAGCCCAATCTTAGATTGGCAGCAGTTGTTAGAATGAAAACTGTGGTTACCAGATGCATCTCTAGCTTGTACATTTCAAATTCAATATCTCTAAGCCAATTCAGACTCAGCATATTCAAAACAGAATTCATTATCTTCTCCCTCCCCAAGCCCAACCCATCCCTACTATGAAGTTCTCTATTTCTGTCAAGGGCATCACCATTCTTCCATTCTCCAGGATTCCTGACTCTGGCTTTATACTCCATTCCTCAATCTTTCCCCATGTCTCTCTCATTCAATTCTTTTTCTCTACTGACAGAGCCACTACTTTAGTTTTAGATCCTTATCCTCTCTCACCTGAACTATTGCAATGGTCTCTTAATTGGTCTTCCTTCCTCAAATCTCTTCCCACTGGCTCTTTAAGCTCCAACCTGTCTTTGCAGCTTCATTATTCATTACTCACCTTTCTGCACTTTTCAGTTTAGCCAAAACATTCATTCTGATTCTCATATGAGGTGATTGATCTCCTCTCTCAATGCCTATGACCTAGCTGTGTCCTATGTCTGGAATTCACTTCCTTCTCACCTCTATATCATAGAATTCCTCATTTCCTTCAAGAAGCAGCTCAAGCGCCCTTGTATAGTGAAGCTTTTTGCATCTCCCAAACTGCTAATGCCCTTCCTCCAAACTTGTATTTATTTTTGCATTTTTTTTCAGTATATGCATGTATGCATACATGCATGTATGTGTGTATGTATATTATGTATATATGTATTTACACATGTACATGTGTGCATATATGTATACACTAAATGTATAGTTCATATATGCATACACATATATGCATACATACCCCCACACATGTATGCATGTACATATTTATACATGTGCATGTATGTATATGTGTGTATATATTGTGTTTTTATAGACTAAGTGTGCTATATACATATATTTTATATATGTATACATAAACATATATGCATACACACATATACACACATATGTATACACACACACATACATACTTTTTCCTGATAGAAAATAAGATTCTTGAGACTAAGAATTGTTTCTTTTTTTTTTTGGTCTTTGTAGTCCCAGTGTCTAGCACAGTGCTTTTGTTCATAGTAGATGTTTAATAAATGCTCCTTGATGGATTGATTGATTGCATACTTGAGGTATTTCTGCATTCAACTCAGGTGGCTTCAAAGTAACTATGGAGACTTTATTCTTAATTTTGGGAGTTCTCAGAAAAATTTGTTATTTGAAGAAAGTTGATTTTCTTTTTTATAATTTTTTATTTAATAATAATTTATTTTAAATTATTTAATTTAATTTATTATATTAATGTATAATAATAATAATAATAATAATGTATAATAACATTATTTTAAAATTTTATCCACCTCAAAATCAATTATTGAATTATTTATTTGTTTTCACTTATTGGTATTTTATTTTTTTCCCATTACATGTGATGATAATTTTCAACATTCATCTTTGTAAGATTTTGAGTTCCAAATTTTTCTACCTCCCTCCTTTCCCCAAGACAGCAAGGAATATGTTATACCTGTTCAATCATATTAAACAGCTGGGTGCTGGGGCTTCACTTCTGGGGCAGGAAGCCCAGAAACCATGCCAGGAAGAAGAGAACTTCCTGTGTGATGAGTCATGGGGTTGGCTGAGGGGAGGTGTTGACTCCAGAGCCACGCCCTATTGGGTGTTAACCTAGTCTACGCTAGGGGGAGAGGCCAACTCAAGAACCAATTGGCCCTGGTCATTCAGGCGGCGCTTGATGATGTCAAAAACTCTATAAGAGGGGAGAGAACAGCTTGAAGACTCCTCTTTCCTTTTCCGGTTGGCGTGGGAGCAGTGGCGAGCATGACTCTGGGCCAGCCCTTGCTCTCGGGCTGAGCCCAGATGTTGGTAACTATGAATTGTATTGGGTCTATCTGTTGATATTTGTAATTTGTTTGTATTTTGGTTTTGAGGTTCGGAATGCTGGCGTTTTCCCCTGAACTAAATGAATGTTGTCTGTATGCTAACTGAATGCTGGATTAAAGTAAACTGGTCAACCCCTTCCCTGTGCTTTCCTTGTTTAAGCAGATAAAAAGAACCTGTGCTTTCCCGGCATCCTGGCAGCCTCCTTGGTGCTGGCTGTGGGGGGGATCTTACGTCCCCACAGGAGCTGCTAGCTGGGTTATTAATACATCATGTTGTGAAAGAAGACTCAGAACAAAAGGAAAAAACCACAAGAAAGAAAAACAAAACAAAACAAAAAAGAAGTGAAAATAGTATGCTTCAATCTGCATTCAATTCCATAGGTCTTCCTCAGGATGTGGTCAGCATTTTCCATCACAATTCCCCTGAAATTGTCTTGGATCAATGCATTGCCGAGAAGAGCTAAGTCTATCATAGTTTTTCATTGCACAGTGTTGTTACTGTGTACAGTGCTCTCCTAGCTCTGCTCACTTCACTCTGCATCAGTTAGTTCATGTAAGTCCAAGAAAGTTGATTTTAAGAAACCGCCCTCTTCTTACATTTTCCCTCACCTGTCATACTGATCATTAAATTGGTTGCTTTGTCAAGACCTCTAAATAGAGAAGGATAAAGACATAGAATGTAGTGCTAACACTCCAATATTCTAGTGATCTGATCTTATAGAAATGTGACTAATCCCTTTAAAGGTGCAGATCCCAACCCATTCAAGCCTGCTCATTCTTTGCAACTCTTTTCTATGCCCTCCTATATATCCAACACTGGGAGTCTGCCTAACAGGCTGGAAGACTTTCCTCTTGTTTTCTTTGCAATGCAGATACTAACAGAGTACTCAGGCTGTCCATACATTTTCTCTCATTCTTGCTATGTGATTGGCCTATCTCTTTTTTGGGCTATGTATTTCCTTGCCAAAGTACAATGGAACCTCCCCTGATCTCCCATCCTCCTGCCCCCATAATAATTTTTTTTAAAATGTCTTACTGGTGTTGCTGAGGCAATGTGGTGTAAGTAGAAAAAGCCCTGAGTTTGGAGCCTGAAAACCTGGGTTTGAATCTCAGCTCTGCCACTTACTACCTATGTGTCCTTGGAAGAATTCCTGGACCTTTTGGAATCTCAATTTCCTCACCTGTAAAATGAGGGGGATGGACTAAGTAATATATATGGTTCTTTCTGGATTTAAATCTATGATCCTATGATGCTTTTTGACTTAATAGCATAATAATTTCTGCGTGTGTGTGTGTGTGTGTGTGTGTGTGTGTAAGTGAAACCCCTTTATTAAAATTGAACTCTCTCTTGTAAAAAAGAATAACAACTAATCAATGTTTCAGATACAGTGATTCGATGCAACAATGTCTGTAACATCCTTCTTAGTTGTCCCCTACCTCTCTGCCATGATAAGGATGCAGTGTTTCATTATGTGCTACCTGGGATCTTCATTGGTTTTTCAGTTACTCAGAATTTGGCTTTTTTAGTGGCCTTTCCATTTACATGGTAGTCAATACATCCGTCATTCTTTTGGTTCTTCTTTGGATCTGCAGCTATTCGTCTTCCCACGTTTCACAGAATTCCTCATTTGATACTGCACAATAATATTCCATTACATTTATGTACCTTAATTTTTTGAGCCATTTACCAGTGAGTGGACACCTACTTTGTTTCCAGTTCTTTGTTCCCATAAACAGTGCTGTAGTGAATACTTTGGTGTCTATTGGACCTTTGTTATTGTCTTGGACTTCATTGGGTTATATGACTAGAGGTGGTATCATTACTTCAGAGACTTTTCTTGCATAATTCCAAATTAATATCTAGAACAGTTGGCCTAATTCCTAGTACTTTGTCTTCTCGTGTCCTTCCCTCCATACTCATTTAAGAAGAAATATATGGTCTAGCCAAAACTCTGAATTGCATACAATGTTATTTTTTGTTTTCCCATGATAGTTCTTAGCATACGCAAAGTACATTTTGATTATCATCATAGCTGGTGCGTTTTTCTTCCCTTGGGAGAAAAAAAGGCACTAAAGCATCCTCTGCAAATGTTTTAGTCCAAAAATGGGCCAGTATTCTGCCTTTGTGTTTACTCTGAGAGTGGGGAATAGTGTCCTAGTTATAGTTATTTATGCTTCTACCTTGTTTTTCATCAATCTAATCATACACATACTATTAGTCAATTAACGGCAGGAATCATTTGCAGTGAGCGATCAGATAACTCATTAAGGAGATGTCTCATGCCCTCTGCACTTACCCTTTTTCATTTCTGTATCACATCCAAGAGACATGTGGCAGAGAAGAGGCAGATACTGAATAATACCTATGGTGCTTTTTTCACATACAGGGCAAGAAGCTACCCCATGTAGGTTTTTGTTTCAATGAGAAAAACAGAACAGCACTTGAGCAATGGAGAAGTTGTGCTCCAATTCCTACCTGGCTGCTAAAAGAAAGGCCTGGAATAGCTTTTTAAAATTTATTTTTGCATTTAATTTTTTTAATTACATGTAGACAAAAATTTCCATATTCTTTCCCTCCCTTTCTGCCCTCTCCTTGAGAAGGCAAGCAATTTTATATAGATCATGTGTGCGCAGTCATGCAAAACATTTCCATATTAGCCATGTTGCAAAAGAAAATGCAGGGTCTGAAATATCTTAATGACCTTTGAGGAAGCACAGGGGAGTGAAAAAGTCTAATGAGCTTCAGAAGCCACCTGTGTTACTTCCTCAAGCCAAGTGAAAACTTTAAAAAGAAAAAAAAATGCGGAGGGTAGATCTGTTGGTCTTTCTTCTGCCAATTAACATTTCTTTCTGCTCTTTGGGTTGTTAGTACCAAAAATTAATTAGAGGAGTTAGTCATTTGCCAGAAGGAAATGATTAAAATGTATGATTAAAAATTATCTTGCATGTACTTGACTATTTGTAATATAGATACAAGTTTCAAACAAGGACATAAGCAGCTAAGAAAATCTAAACTTTTGCAGGATCCTTACTTCCCATAGAAAGCATTTTTCCAGGTACTGGAAAGGTGGGCACACTGTTGTGGAACTGGGATTGGTGCAAACACTCTGAAAAGTAATTTGGAACTATGCTAAATAACTAAAATGTTGTTCAGGGCCAGGTCTGATTCAGGCTCAAAGGATTTCTGGTTCAGGCTGTGAATTGGAATGAGATGAAGCACTCATAGACCACCTATCATTTAACAAAAGGAGGTTTACTTAACAATAGGATATTTAGCAAGGATTCAGCATTATTGGTTCAGTTGGACTTAGCTCCTCTGACTCTCCATTTGCCATGATGGAGCCTCAAGCCAACTATGCAACTGCTTGGCTTTTGTACTGAGGTGACCAGGAAACTATGGTGTAAGGGTTCAAGTTCCCTAGACCAATTAAGTCTTGGGTCAATTCCATTGCCTTTTTAGGGAAAAACTAGTCTAGTCTATTATCATGGACTTTCCAGTCTTAGTAAATGTTGCACCTATCACATGCATCCATGACCCAGAGATCCCACTAATAGGTACATGCCTCAGGGAGGTCAAAGACAGACAGGTTCCATATACCCCAAAATATTTATAAAAGAGCTTTTTGTGATAGCAAGGAATGGAAAATAAAGTAGATGCCATCAGTTGAGAAATGGCTCAACACAGTGATATATGAATGTATTGGGTTATTATTGTATTGTAAGAAATGATGAGTAAAAAGAATTCAGAGAAACATGGAAAGACATATAAATTGATGCAGGGTGATTAAGCAGGACCATAAAAACAATATACACAATGATTGCAACAATGTCAGTGGAAAAAACAAAAATTTAAACCAAATGAAATATGATTATAATGATCAGTCTTGACCCTGGAAAAGAGATGAGATAATGTAGCCCCCTTCTTTCTTTGTAGAGGATGACTCTAGGCGTGTAATATCATATACTGTCTAAGTCAATTGATGTATTTGGTTTTGCTGAATTGCTTTGCTACCCTCCCACCTTTTCTTTTCTCTTTATTCTTTGTTATAAGGTATGGCTCATTTAGGGAAAGAATATATTTGAAAATGAAGGTGATATGAAGACAAAAGACAATGCTATCACTCAAAATTAAACATATTTTTTAAAAGAAAGTCTTCTCTCAGTATAAATTTGGGAGCAAATTGGATGATGCAATAAACATGGCAACATAGCAAACATGTTAACATCAGTATTAACACATTTCCCAGTCCAATTATTCAGAGGCTTCTATGCCTCAACTTGCTGTGTTAATCCCCCTCAAGTTGAGCTTGGCTAATAATCACTTCAGTCCTTTACTTCACTCAAGAAAATACTGGTGCAAAAAAGGTGTTGACACCAAGCCATCCTCCTGAGAATCAAGGAAGTTGGAGCTGGAATGGACTTTAGAGTTTATTTGATTCAGTTCTCTAAATTTAAAGGTGAAGAAATTGAGGTCTGTTGAGGTCAAGTGGCTGGCCCAAGGTCACACACTGAGTTTATGGCTGAGCCTGGACCAAAATCCGGCCTTCTTGGCTCTCTATTAAATACTTTTCCCACTATACTCTGCTGCTTAAAAGGAAGACATCACTCACTGGCCAGAATCCATTGCCAGCTTCTTTCTCATCATTTTACCCTGACAGAAAAGATACAAGAAAAGCAAAAATGATATGGGAAATTCTCTTTCTCTCTTAAAATTACTCTGAATTACTTCTTTTTGAATAATATTTTATTTTCCCCCAATTACATGTAAAAATAATTTTTAACATTCCTTTTTAAAAAAAAATAGAGTTCCTCTTTACATGTAATTGGAAAAAAATAAAATATTACTTAAGCAGAAAAAAAGGAAGGAAAAAAAATTTGAGTTCCAAATTTTCTCCCTCTCTTCCTCCTCTCCTTGTTCCCTAAGACAGGAAGCAATTTGATATAGATTATGTCTGCATTACTTCTTATGTAACTTTTATTTACTTATTTGTGTGTCTACATGAAGCATTCTCTGATCTATTCCTCCCAATTTACACTTGCATTAGCAAGGAAGAGTCCCCAGAAAGAAGCCATTCCTTCAGAGCTCTCTCAGGGTTCTAGGAGTAACTTTGACAGGTTGTACCATTACTCATTACTCATAAGCCCTAATGAGTATGTTCTGACCTTGATTATCAGCTAGATTTAATGACCTTTTAGAAAGAGTAGTTATGTTGTTGATAATTTGTTTTCAGACATGTCCAACTCTTTGTGATGCTATTTGGAAAGACTGCTAGTTTTTGTTGTTGTGTCTGACTCTTGTGACTCCATTTGGGTTTTTGTTGGATACTGGAGTAGTTTGCCATTTCCTCCTCCAGCTCATTTAACAGAGAAGGAAATGGAAGCAAACAGGGTTAAGTGACTTGCCTAGGGTCACACAGCTAGTAAATGTCTGAGGCTAGATTTGAACTCAGGTTCTCTGACTCCAGGACCAGCACTCTATCCACTATACCACCTAGCTGCCTAGGATATAAACTCAGATATTCCTGGCTCCTTATGATATTCCAGGATGCTTTTACATGGATACTTTGTTTTGAATAAGACAAAGGATATTCCAATATGGTCACAAAATTTTTTGTGTTCATGCATCTGACCTGTAAGGTTCAGATAGTTCAAAAATAATTTTCTGTTCTGCAAAGAGGTGAGGTTTTGATGAAGTGTGATAGGTGATCATTAACTCCATGGTTAGGTTAGAAACAGGTCCTTCTTAGCAATTTCTGTGCTTGAACTATCCCATGAAATAGCCGTCTTTGAGGCTGCCATGGTGACCTTCACCCATCAGGCACAGTATTCAGGTTGAGTTTTCAAAGAGACAGGAGATGGAAAGTTGAGGCAATCATGAAAGTAACCCAGAGTTAGGAGAGTCCCTTCCTTCTTATGCTTTAATTATTTAGACTGTATGGCATGTACCTGGACCAAAATATATGGGTTATGATAACCCTCCCCTTCACTGACAGGCAGGCAGCCTACACACAAAACATTTCCCTAGAATAGTCCAGGCACTTTTGAAAGCTGCATTTTGCCACATAGGCACTATTTTGACCAAACTACTACTTCATTTACCCACAAATCCACTTCTTCCCTTTCTCATTTCCCCAGATACAGCTTCTCCTAGGGTCTGATTAATTTTTTTTTAAATTTTAAAATTTATTTTAGTTTTCAACATTCACTTCCACAAGATTTTGAATTCTAAATTCTTGCCTCATCTTTCCCCTCCCCCCACCCCATGACTGCATGCATTCTGATTATCCCTTCCCCCAATCTGCCCTCCCTTCTATCAACCCTGCCCCCCTTCTTCCCCTTCTACTTTCCTGTAGGGTAAGATAGATTTCTGTACCCCATTGCTTGTGTATCTTATTTCCCAGTTGCATGTAAAAACAATTTTTAACATTCATTTTTTAAAACTCTGAGTTCTAAATTCTCTCCCTGGCTCCATTCCCACTCACCCTCATTGAGAGGGCAAGGAATTCGATATAGGTTATATATCTGTAGTCACGCAAAACACTTCCATAATAGTCATGTTGTAAAAGACCATATACCTAAATAAAGTCAAAATGGGTTCATGATTTAGGAGTAAAAGCTTATACTATAAGTAATTTGGGAAAGCAAGGAATAGTTTACTTATCAGATTTATGGAAAAGTAAAGAATTCATGACCCAACAAGAGATAGAGAGCATTACAAAATGCAAAATGGATAATTTTGATTATGTCAAATTGAAATGTTTTTATACAAAAAAAGCCAATGCAACAAAAATTAGGAGGGAAGCAGAAAATTGGGAGAAAATCTTTGCAACTAGTATCCTGATAAAAGCCTCATCTCTAAAATATACAGGGAACTGAGCCAAATATATAGGAATACAAGCCATTCCCCAATTGAGAAATGGTCAAAGGATATGAACAGGCAATTTTCAGAGGAAGAAATTAAAGCTATCTATAGGCATATGAAAAAAATGCTCTGGATCACTACTGATTAGAGAAATGCAAATCAAAATAACTCTTAGATACCACATCTCTCCTGTCAGATTGGCTAAAATAACAAAACAGGAAAATGATAAATGCTGGAAAGGATGTGGGGAAATTGGACATTGTTACATTGCTGGTGGAGTTGTGAGCTGATCCAGCCATTTTGGAGAGCAATTTGGAACTATGCCCAAAGGGCATACAAGACTCAAGAGGAGCATGAAAAGGTAAACAGAAAAGGGAAATCATAAGGAACTTATTAAAGTTGAATTGTTTACATTCCTACATGGAAAGAAAATATTTGTAAGTCATGAAAATGTTCATACCCTTTGACCCAGCAATACCACTTCTAGGGTTGTATCCCAAAGAAATCACACAAGCGGGAAAAGGACCCATATGTACAAGGATATTTATAGTGGCTCTTTTTGTAGTAGCCAAGAATTGGAAATCAAAGGGATGCCCATCAATTGGGGAATGGCTGAACAAGCTGTGGTATATGAAGGTAATGGAATACTATTGTGCCATAAGAAATGGGGATGATACGGATTTCGTAACAACCTGGAAAAACCTACAAGACATAATGCTGAGTGAGCAGAGCAGAGCCAGGTGAACATTGTACACAACCACAGATATATGGATTCTGTGAGGACCAACCCTGACGTACTTTGCTCTTCTCAGCAACGTAAGGTACAATGACAACGCCAGGGGACTCACGATGGAGAATGCTATCTTCATCCAGAGAAAGAACTGTGAAGTTTGAATACAGATTGAGGCGCACTACATGCTCGCCTTTTTTGCTTCTCTTTTGTTTTGCTTTTTGGGTTGTTGTTTTTCTTTGGTTCTGTTTCTTCTTTCTCATGATTCATTCCATTGGTCATAATTCTTCTCCACAACTTGACTAGTGTATAAATTAATTCAATGCGAAGTTATACATAGTAGTTATATGAGATTCCATGCCGTCTTGGGGAGGGAGGGAAGAAAATCTGGAACTCAAAATTATGTAGAACCGTGTGCGGCAAACTAAAAATAAATAAATAAACAAATAGATAGATAGATAGATAGATAAAAATATTTAAAAAAATTATGGTGAATGGCAAAAAAAAGACTATATTTCCTTCTATCCTATCCTGCCCCCTCCCATTTATTCTATTCTCTCCTTTGACCCTGTCCCTCCTCAAAAGTGTTTACTTCTGATTACTCTCTCCCCCAATCTGCCTTTCCTTCTATTACCACACCCCCCTTTCTTATCGCCTTCCCCTTACTTTCCTGTAGGATGAGATAGAGTTCCATACCCAATTGAGTGTATATATTATTCCCTCCTTAAGCCAAATCTGATGAGAGTAAGGTTCACTCATTCCCTCTCCCCTCTCCCCTCCTCCCTCTTCCCCTCCAATGTAAAAGCTTTCTTTTGCCTCTCTTATGTGAGAGAATTTACCCCATTTTACTTCTCCCTTTCTCCTTCTTCCAGTATATTCCTCTCTCACCTCTCAATTTTAATTTTTAGATATCATCCCTTCATATTCATCTCACCCTGTGCATTCTGTCTATATATATTCCCTCCAACTACCCTAATACTGAGAAAAGGTCTCATGACTTACAAATATTTTCTTTCCATGTAGGAATGTAAACAATTCAACTTTAATAAGTTCCTTATGATTTCCCTTTTCTGTTTACCTTTTCATGCTCCTCTTGAGTCTTGTATTTCAAATTTTCTATTCACCTCTAGTTTTTTTTTTATCAAGAATGCTTGAAAGTCCTCTGTTTCATGGAATGTCCATTATTCCCCCGGAAGGACTGTACTCAGTTTTGCTGGTAGGTGATTCTTGGTTGTAATCCTAGCTCCTTTGCCCTCTGTAATACCATATTCCAAGCCCTCTGTATCATCAAGGCAATATTCATAGTAGTTGCTATTGCTATGAATATGCCAGCGTGGTTCTGAATCACAAAATATAACAGGCTCTCCATATAGAAGACAGAAACAAAACATTTATTCAGACACCAGAAAGCCAAATCCCAACACCAGTAAACTGAATCCATCATAGCAACAAAGAAATTAATACACATTATCACAGCAGGGAGCAGCTCCATCCCAAAGCCTTCCCTTTGCCTCAGCCCTTCCCACAAACAAACACTCACAATCCTAGCTGCCTCCTTTCCTGTGTCCACTCTCTGCCACCACTCTAAATACTCTGAGCATTTTCTGCTCAACCCTTCCTATTCCACTCATTCAGCAAGCTCCTCCTACCACATGTGACCTAGGCTTCCAATGGATGGGAAGATCTTCAAATTTACATTACCAGTACACCCTCTGATCCCTTAATGTAGAAGCTGCTAAACCTTGTGTTATTCTGAGTGTGTTTCCACAATACTTGAATTGTTTCTTTCTGGCTGCTTGTAATATTTTCTCCTTGACCTGGGAACTCTGGGATTTGGCTATAATATTACTGGGAGTTTTCCTTTCGGGATCTCTATCAGGAGGAGATGGGTGAATTCTTTCATTTTCTGTTTTACCCTCTGGTTCTAGAATATCAGGGCAGTTTTCCTTGATAATTTTGTGAAAGATGATATTTGGACTCTTTTTTTGATCATGATTTTCAGGTGGTCCAATAATTTTAAAATTATCTCTCCTGGATCTATTTTCTAGGTCAGTCATTTTTCCAATAAGATATTTCAGTCTGATTCCTTTTTAAGGAGAGACTTTCAAGTCATTTGGATTCTTAGTCTATACTGCAGAAGCCAGAGAGCAAGGTTTGTAAAACCCATGAAGTAAAGCCCTCCATAGTTGCATGGGTTACACCCAATTCAGTTGGGGCAGAGGCCATGGTAAAACATTGAAATTTCTCTGCTGATGCTAGTGCACATGTACTGTACAACATAACATAAGCTAAATGTACAAGATAATCTCTATGCTTCTTCTAATAGCTTTTTAACTTTAAAGTGCTATATTAAGCCTAGGTACTAGTGTTATTATTCCTTGGCCCAAAAAATGTGAAGCAGGGATATGTTAACTGATGGAACCCTATAAGTCACAGGTTTCAAATAAGGATGTAGCTCTTTGAGCCTAGCCTATTGACTCAAATAAAGAATCTTTGAGGACAGAGAGGGAATATTTTTCTCCCTGGTGGAAATCTAGGAGTACTTTGACATCTTCTGGAATAAGGTTGCAGAGATGTTTCCCCCTGTATTGAGGGATATTGATCTACTGTAAAAACAAAACAATATAAATGATAAACTTCCATACTATAAATAAAAAGCAATGGAATTTATTTTTAAATTGATATATAATCAAGTCAAGATTTGTACCCAAAGATATTGGTGGTTTGTAATGGTGGTTGTTAAGATCACAACTAGAAACAAGCGTAACTTGGAACTGGGAGTAAGCCGTTTCACATGGAAGCCCTATTCAGCTTCACTCTGGGAGGAGAGAATGAGGACCAATGGGTGAAAGATGGCATATTTTGACTTAGTATAAAGGAAAATTTTCTAACAATTTGAACTTTACACATGTGGAGTTACCTGCAAGTCTAAAAGCAACACTTTTCAGGGATGTTGTAGGTGGTATACATACTCTCACAATAAGGATGGACCAGATAGCCTTGGAAATTTCTTTTGTCTGGCATTCAAGAGTCTCTGACATCTTATGGTTTTTTTAGATTATATTATAATTATGACCATGTAGTTTCCTGATTGATCACATCTAATTTGATTGTCTATCAACCATCCCTGATAATTTTATTTCAGTTATTCTCCTCCTAGGCTCATAGATAAGTTAGCAACTAGCTAGTAGGATACCAGCTATCAACAGCTGTTTTCTCTGTAGCATCACCAGATGAAACAGTGATCATGTCCAGGTGTTCTGCAGTAAATCAAACAGATTCATGTCTGATTAGTTGCTTGAAGGAAGAGCTCAAAGGGATAATGAACAGAGTTAAACTCACTAGGTGTCAATTATCCAGCTGATGGTATTTTTTAAAAATATGAACATTACCTATAGACTTAAAAGGAAGACTTTCCTATCTGAGAAAAGGATACAAATGCTACATATTTGAATTAGTTTATCTTTTAGAGAGAGTTCAGGTAAGGAGAGAGGTGAAATTAAGATATGGAACAGAGGCAGTAGTTTGAAGTTAGAGGTCCTGGTTTCAAATTTTGACTTTGTTACCCACTTTGTGTGTGGCTTTGGGCAATTGCTGCTTTCTTTCTGGGCCCTGGTTTCCTCATTTATAAAATGAGCTAAATTGACTTTATGATCTCTAAGAACTTTTCCTGCTCTAGATCCTAAGATCTTGTAATTCTATGACCTTAAAAATCATCTAGTCCCATACTTTCATTTGACAGAGAGGCAAATTTAGCCCCAGAGAGGTGATGCAATTTCTCTCCCCCCCACCCCGAAGGTCCCACAGCAAGTAATAGAGCATTTCTAGAAGCAAGTCTCTTCTTGACTCTCAGTATTGTGCACTTTTAAGCAATAAAAGGCTAATGTACCCTCATTTGTTAGAATGAAAAATATGAGGATGAAGATGGATGGAGTATAAGAACTGATCCTTGTATCTTTCCTTTTAACTAGTGGAACAGAGATTATAAAGATCTCAACTTTGGAAAGGTCATTGGTATCTCGCCTTTCTATTAAAAGTAACACATGTATGCCACCTACAGGATTCTTAGAAAAGCAGAGCATTTTCCATAATATGGTACCCCTTTAAGAGCACATGGGTATATGTTAAAGAGTACCTAGAAGCTTCTATCTATAATATCCAAAGTTGACTGCGTTCCAGTTCTCCATCACCAACTAATTGCTGGACTGACTTGGATATCCTGTAGATAACTCAAGCTTAACATGTCTTCTTTGATGTTTCTTCCTCCAGGTCACTCCCCACTAAAAATGGGTGAATCCCAACACACTATCCTGGCCTACCTTCTTTTCTCCCTCTATAGTATTTCATTTGGTGATTTTATCAGCTCCTAGGGAGTAAATTATCATTTCAATGTAGATAATCCTCAGATCTGTTTATCCAGTCCTAACATTTTTCCTGAGCTCTAGTCTGAATGTCTAATAGACATATTACACTCAATGTACTTCAGACCAAATTCATTATAATTCCTCCCCACCCCCCCCAAGCCTCCTGCCCTTTTCAGAATTTCACTGTTACTGATAAGTGCATCACAATTCTCCCAGTTACCTAGACTTTCTACCTCTGTGTCATCCTTGATTGCACTCACTTCACAATATCCAATCTGTTGCCAATCTTGTCATTTCTACCTTCACAACACTTCTAGTATATGTCCCCTTCTGTCTGCCCAGACAGCTCTCTGGTCCAGGCCCTCACTATCACATCTGGGCTATTGCAATAATTTTCTAATTGGTCTCCCTGCCTTAAGTTTCTCCCCACTCTAATCTATCCTGTGATTAGCTACCAAGATGATTCTCCCCAAGTGCAGATCTGATCATGTTATCCCACTAAATGACTCCTTATTACCTCCAGGATCAAATATATCATCCTCTGTTTGATTTTTAAAGCCCTTCAGAGTCTGGTTTGTTTGTTTTCTCTGTCTACTTTTCCACTCTTCTCTATTGCCTTCCACTCTAAGATACAGCAATACTGGTCATCACGATGATCCTCATACATAACACTATCTTTTCTGACTGTTCTTTGCATTGTTCTTCCTCCACCACATCTGCAATGCTTTTTCTCTTTACCTCTACCTCCAGACCTCCCCGGCTTTTTTCAAGATGCAACTCAAATGGTACCTTTTGTGAGAAGTCTTTCCTGATTCCTGCCTCCACTATCACTCACAAATCTCATTTGCCACCCTTCTTAGATTACCTTCCATTCATATTGCATGTATCTTGTATATAGATAGTTGTTTACATGTTATCTCCCTTATTAGAATGTAAACTCAAATAAACAAACCAATAAATAATTTTTTAAAAGAACATGAATTCCTTGAGGACCATTTTTTTTTTTGCCTTTCTTTAAAATCCCATAACTTAGCACCGTGCTTGGCACATAGTGAACGCTTAATAAAAGCTTGTTAACTGATGTGTCCAAAATGGAACCCATTATTCTTTAGGGATTCCTCATGTAATTCTTGATTGATTGTTGGATGACATCACCATCCTTCTAGGCATCTAAGTTTAAAGCCTCAGAGTTATCCTTGACTCAACTCTTTTGAACATCCCCATCCCCATTTCTGATTATCTGCCAAGTCTGTAAATTGAGCAACTCTGTCTTGTCTAACTTCTTTTCTCCACCCACATGGCTGCTATTATTAGTTCTTGTTCTTATTATCTCTTGCCTGAACCAATCTGTTGGACTTTCAGTTCTTCTAGTCTCTCTTCGTTTCACGTAGTTGCCAGGTAATCTTCTTAAAGCATGGGTCTAACCACTTCACTTCTCTACTTAAGCTGCAGTGTGGTTCCCTATTATTCTTTGGATAAAGTACAAACTCTTCACAGGTAGTGTTTTGAGCCCTGCATAATTTTGTCTTTAGTCTACCTTTTCTGACTCATTGCACATTGTTCCCATTTGGGCACTCAGGCTCCGGACAAACTAGACTCCATGCTATTGCCTGAACTGGCATTCCATCTCCATCTCCAGTCTTTGTGCCTTCAAAAGGATTATTTCCCAAACTTGGGCCACTCCTTTCTTGCCTCGGTTTCTCAGAATCTTTAGCCTCTAAGTCTCAGCTCAGGTGTCAAATTTTAAAGAAGTAACTCTTAATCTTGTCAATTGTTGGAAGTCTTCTTCAACAAATTTACAGCTTGTCTCTCCCAATAAAAAGTAAATGCCTTGAGGGTAGGTATTGGTTTTCCTTTTTTCTTTTGCCCTTTTTAGCTCCAGTATCTAGTGTAGTACCTTGCAAGGAGAGGAGGGGGGAAATGGGAAGATAATGAAAGTTTAGTAGAATTGAGTGATTATCAATTGGCGGTTTTCCTGTGGAGAAGAGTGTAGCCAAATGAATGGAAACCAAGGCTAGCCTGTTGTGTCTGTTGTGGCTATGACATTTGATTTGAAGGATAGAGGGTAATCTCTTAACTACTCTAACCACTGATTGACCTTCCTTCCCTCCAGGCTTGTTGATAGTTAATTTTTATTCATTTAGGTCTTACAAGCTTTCCCCCTTAAAATCCCCTGTTGAAATTAAAATATCTCTTGGGAGGTATTGTTACCCTCTAACACCTTAGAGCTGCTTATGACACCTTTTAGGACTGGTCTTGGGAGAAGGCCTCTTCTGCATTGGCTCAATGATATAAATAAGAATTCTGTGTGGTATGATTCTGTGGGCCCCTAGTCCTGTAGACACCAAAACCTGCCCCCCCCCCCCATGCTTGAAATTTCACACTTTTAGATTTAGCCAGTTTAGATCCCTTTGAATTTGAATTATTTCTGGTAGAGGGAACTTATAAATACCTTCCTCCATTGAAGATGTGGGAAGACTTGGGCTATCAAAGCCTACACCAGGGGAGTCTAAAGTCTTTTAAGTCCTTCGAAGCTGAAAAGGTCTCTAGTGTGGGATGGCATGAATATTAGTTGTCCCAGGACTAACCTAGTTAAGTGAGGAGAGGCTTAACACCTACCGTCAGCCTTAAATAAACAATTCAAAACCAAGTCAAACAAGAAGTATTTACCAAGTGCTTCCTATGTGCCAAACCCTGGGCTAAGTGTTGGAGCTCTAAAGAAAACCAAAAACAGTACCAGGAGCTTGCAAGCTAATGGGGTGTTGGCAGAGATGATATAGAAAGCTAGTGGGGGCAGCTGGGTGGCACAGTGAGTAGGGTACTAGCCCTGGAGTCAGGAGGACCTGAGTTTAAATCTGGCTTCAGACACTTGACACACACTTACTAGCTGTGTGACCTTGGGCAAGTCACTTAACCCCAATTGCCTTGCCTTCTCCCCTCCAAAAAAAAAGAAAAAGAAAAGAAAAAAAAAGAAAGCTAGTGACCTGCATCAGCCCAGTGTATCCAAATGGATGAAATCATTTATCTTTAAAATAGTGGATTGTAAGAATGCATTTATATAACTTTGCATCATTATCTTTGATCCTCACCACAACTTTTATGAGATAGTAATAGCATAACTTTATGACTATTTTAATGAGAGTATATAACATAACTATGAATAAATATATTTTCCTATTTTACAGGTGAGGAAACTAAGGGGTATGTGTGTGTGTGTGTGTGTGTGTGTGTGTGTGTGTAGTGGTGATGGAATGGCCTAGCTAAAGGTCACACAGCTACTAAGTGGGAGAGCAGGAACTCAAACCGAGAAATTCTGAGTTTCATGATCTTTGTGATACAGAATGCTTCCTCCCTCTCAGATGATTTTCTGAGAACAAGATAGAAAATGGAGAAAAAAACCCGAAGTTCCTGAGTATATGCTGGGGACGAATAAGAAGAGAAGTTGATGTTATAAAGATAAATGACTTATTTTTACAAACCTTTAGTGTAACAAGCACCAAAGAAGGGCTAGTTGTTTTTCTTTTTTCCTTTTTAAAAACTTAATTCTGTGATTTAAACTCTATCAGGAACTCTTACAGAGACCTAGAGTGATTCAGTCTTAGAGAGTTATCTGCAGGCTCTGAGAGGTTGTGACTTCCCTGTGTTCACGTGGTAAGTGTGCCTCAGAGTGTGAACTTGAAGCCAAGTCTTTTTGACACTGTGGCCACCCTTCTATCCACTACCCTATGCTGGTTCTCCAATATGAAGCCTTATAATTACTACTACACATTTTTGCCCAGGTCCGGGAAAGAGAAGGGAAAGGAGAAGTTAAGGAAGGGTAAAACTGGCTTGCTCAATAGAATCCTACTTGGCTTCAATTTTTTGCCTGGGGCCTGGTCTATGTATTTGTTTTTCCTCCTGGACAAATTTAGAATCTCTTTCCAGAGAGTAATTAGGCTAAATGGCTGTTAGGGTAGCCCTGGGCTTTTTGCAGTTGTGTGGGTGGAATTAAGGGTAATCCTTACATCTCTGGAAATTTTTGGACATTCTTCTCTGTGACCTGATGTTTTAAGAATTTGACCTGTCTATTTATGGAGGTTATAGAGTTGGAAGGAACCGCTGGTGTTATCTACTCTTACCCCTTCACCTTGTGCCTGGCATATAGTTATTATTCAATAATGCTCTATTCATCTATCTGTCACTCCCCCCCTCAATAACCTAATCTGGATCCACACCTTTGGGATGAGCGAATGAGAATTTGTGAGTCGCAATTGGTTGTTTTAGAACAGCAAGAAGTCCCACCTTAATTACTATTACAAACCCCCAAACTGTGCAGTACATGGTGTTAACACTAGGGGCATAGGGACCAAAAAAAAAAAAACTAAACTAAAAAACCCCCCACCAAAAAGCTATTTGTTTTGAAGTATTGGTTTTTTTTGGGGGGGGGGGGCGGTGTCATGGAGGGAGAGTATAAACAAAGAAGTAAACATGAAGCAATTTTCACATTTAAGCCTGAATTTGTAAATGCAGCTCCTTAGAATGTCTAGTGCAATCAATTAGTAAACATTTATTGAGTACCCACTGTGTGCAAGACATTCTGCACTAAACTCTGGGGATGCAAAAAGAGGCAAAAGGTAATCCCTGCTCTCAGGGAGCTTAAAATCTAATGGGAGAGAAAACATGCAAACAAATGTGTACAAGGCAAGTGTCCACATAACAGTTATCCATTTCACAGGGGCAGCACCCCCTTTGTCCCACCTTGACCTAGAAAATCTGTGTAAAATTTTTTGGTCCTCCCTTCATACCAGAGAAGTCTGAATTATTATGGTATTAAAAGATAAAAAATGTTGATATTATACAATACTATATACATATTTTATGCATTTCTGAATCTCCAAACTTTTTCTGTGCTGTCTGTTGGCCTTTGCATGTCATCCGTGGATTGTGCAAAACTCCCCCCAAATTCCCATTGAATTTCTTTTACTGACCTCTGTTATATATCAAAACCATGATGGGGAAAGTTGAGATGTGGAAGGGATAACTGTACAGGATAAATAGAACATAATTAACAGAGGGAAGGCATTGGACACAAGAGGGGTTGGGAAAGACTTCCTGTGGAAAGTGGGATTTTACCTGGGACTCAAAGGAAATCATGGAGGTCAGCAGTCAGACAGCAGAGAAGGGAGAGCATTCCAGGTATGAGGGACCATCAAAGAAAATGCCTGGAGCTGAGAGATCTAATGTCTTGTCTGTGGAACTGCCAGAAGGCCAGTGTCACTGGATTGAATAGTACTAACTGGGAGCGAGGTGTAAGAAGACTGGAAAGGTAGGAGGGGGCTAGGTTATGAAGAGCTTTGAATGCCAAACAGAATATTTTATATTTGAACCTGGAGGCAGTAGGGAGGCATTGGAGTTTATTGAGTGAGTGAGTGAGTGTGTGTGTGTGTGTGTGTGTGTGTGTGTGTGTGTATGGGGGTGGGGTTGGACCTATGCTTTAATAAAATCACTTTAGTGGCTGAATGGAGACTGCTGGGTTGAAGTGGTCAGACACTTGAGGCAGGCAAACTGTTGAAAGGAAAATTCTTCATTTGGGCTTTCATCCTGATGAGGCGAAACTCAGGACAAAGAGAATTAGAAGGAGTTTATCATGAGTAGGTCAAGGTAGCATCACATTGATTTTGATGGGCAGTGAGACCCCTTCCAATTCAAAAATTCTCTGATTTTGTCCTTCCTAACATGCGGTACCCAGGACTGAGTGCAATATTATAGAATGATCTGACCAGAGCTTTGACATTATACAGTTACCCCTCCCCTGCTCTGAGTTGCTATGCTTCTCAATATAGCCTAAAATAGAATTAGTTTTTTTTGACTGCTATATCAGGCAGTCTTTTCCACTTCTGGACACTTGGGATGTCAGGAAGTATGCCCTAATATAAAGCCTAAATTTGTCTCTTTGCAACTTTTTCCCCCTTATTGTTCTGTCCTTTGGGACCAACCAGAAAAAGTCTTATTCTTGACAATGATTACCTATACTAACATCCCTAGCTCCTTCAAAACTTCTTCCAAAAATATTACTGTTGTTGTTAAGTTATTTTTTAGTACTGCCTGATTCTCAGTGACTCCATTTGGGGTTTTCTTGGCAGAGATACTGGAGTGGTTTGCCATTTCCTTTTCCAGCTAATTGAATTGGGGACTCAAACTCAAAGCAATCATTAAAGAAAAAACCAAGACAATTGCCAACCCCAAATTCCTATTCAGTAATCCCGAATGTATACGTCTGAACTTTACAATTAGGGTTGAGAGAGGTATTTTAGGACATCTAGGTAGTACAATGTATAGAGTGTTAGACCTGGAGTCACCGTCAAGTAAGAAAGCATTTATAAAACACCAACTATGTGCCAAATACTGAGCTAAAGTATTAGAGATATTTTTGTGGTAGCAAAAAGTTGGAAATTGAGGGTATGTCCATCAGTTAGGGAATGGCTGAACAAGCTGTAGCTAATGAATGTAGTGGAATACAATTGTGCAATGAGAAATGATGAGCAGGTGGATTTCAGAAAAACTTGGAAAGACTTACATGGACTGATGCAAAATGAAATGAATAGAACCAGGAGAACATTGTATGTAGTAACAAGCAACATTGGTTGATAATCAGCTATGAATGACTTAGCTCTTTTCAGCAATACAGTGATCCAAGACAATTCCAAAGGATTCATGATGGAAAATACTATCTCCTTCCAGAGAAAGAACTGATGGAGTCTGAACGCAGATAGAAACATACCATTTTCACTATATTTTTTGAGGGTTTTTTTTCCATTTTGGTATGTTTTTTCTTTTACAAACTATGACTAATATGGAAATATATTTTACATGAGTGCACATGTATAACTTGTATCAAATTGCTTACTGTTTTAGGAAGAGGGGAGGGAAGGAAAGGAGGGAGAAAAATTTGGAACTGAAAATTTTGTAAAAATGAATGTTAAAATTTGTGTTTACATATAATTGGGGAAAAAGTACTATTTTTTTCAAAGTGCCAGAGGTACAAAGAGAGGCAAGACAGTTCCTATTCTTTGAGTCCTGCCTCAGCTGTGAGAAAGTCATTTAATCTGGCTCAGTTTCTTCAACTGAAAAATGGGGATAATAATAGCACCTAACTCACAAGGTGAGAGCAAAATGTAGAGTGATTTGCAAACCTTAGCCATATAATGCTAGCAATAATTATTTAAGGATCCAATTCAAGTAAGATCATAGGTAACTTTGGAGAGAGCCATTGCAGTGGGATGATAAAGATGGTGGCCAGATCATAAGTGAGTGGTTAAGAAAGAGTGAGTGGAGAGAAAGTAGAGGCAGTTACTGTAGAGGGCCTTCTAGAGGAGTTTGGCTACCAAGGGCAGAAGAAGTAAAGAATGATAATTAGCAGGGGTAGAATGGTCAAGTCAGGGTTTTTTCAGAATAGGAGAGACTTAGATGGAATGGAATCTATTGAATCTATTGAGGGGTTAGTCTTGGTGAAGAATAAGGCCGCTTCATGTGAAAGAGGGAGGTAGTGGTGGTGGGTGCTGGTGTTTGTCCTTCATTCTGGAAGAGGACCATGACATCAGGGAAATGATGACAAGTAAAACTTGCAGTTGACTTTGATTTGAGTGAGGAGGGCTATGCAAGGCAACTAGCCTCACCGAGAAAGTGGAAGAAGGCACCTGAGTGAAAGGAGATGAGGAAGAGGGGAGAAAAGGGAGTTCATTGTAAATGGCCGCAAATTTTCTGTAAAGTGTGAGGCAAGATTCTCTTCTGAGAGAGATTTGGGGGAGGGGGTACCATGGGAAGTTTGAGGAGGGAGGGATGAAGCGACTTGGGAGAGCTGCTGTGGAGAATGAGATCCTGGTTGAAGTTATGTAATATAAATTTGTAGCGTACCCAGTCAGAATGATTGCATGATTTTCTCCACCTTCATTCAGCAGTGCATGTGTAGGAGTAAAGGCAACAAATGGTGGGAATGATCTGGGGCTGATGCTTGGCTAAGCATGATCAGCAATGTGTTAAGGGGGGGGGCTAGGGATTCAAGAGAGGAGGACATTATAGAGTTGCATTTTTTCACCAAGGAGTCAAGATGGGAAGGAGAGAGTGGCTAGTGCAGGGGAGATGGCCTGGGAGAGAACTGAAGAGTAGAGGGACTAGAAGTCATGGTGTGGATGAAGAGTCTGTATAACCTTAGGCAAGTGACTTTACCTTGTACCAAAGGCAACTCTCTATGATTCTATAAGTCGAAGAGAACATACATGATTCCATGTTGGTAGAGAGTTTCTTTATCTAAGCTTTCTCTACATCAATGAACTCACAAGTTCAATCCCTAGCCTTCTTACTACAATAGACATTTCTAGAAATATGTGTGTGTGACACATGTGTGTGCATGTGTATGCATGTGCATATGTGTCTGTGTATTTGTTGTTATTCAGTTGTTCATGACCACATTTGGGGTTTTCTTGGTAAAGATACTGGGGTGGTTTGCTATTACTATCTCCAGCTCATTTTATAGATGAGGAAACTGAGGGAAGCAGGGCTGAGTAGCTTTCCCAGGGTCACACAGCTAGTGTTTGAGGTCAGATTTGAACTCAGATAGATGAGTCTTTCTGACTCCAGGCCCAGCACTCCATCCGCTGCCCCACCTAGCTGCTCTAGAACTATATAGTAGTAGTAGTTGGTAAGCATCTTGGTTTCACCCATCAGCTTAATTTTATGGAAAGGTTATAGTGGATCTTCATTATGAATAATAGTATCTTTTGTTTTTAGTTAGATAGTTCTCAGATAGGATAGTTAGTCTTTCTGCTCTAAAGTGCCCTTCCCTAGACACTACTTCCGTTTGTGTAATTTCCCACATTAGAATGCAAACTCCTTGAGGACTCTCTTTGCTTTTGTATTTGTATAAATACAATTGGCCAGCCAAAAAACATTTATTAAATGTTTGTGTTAAGAGCTAGGGATACAAAGAAAATTAAAAGACAATCAATGGCCTGGAGGAGCTCAATCTAAAGGGCAAGGAAGACAGCACAAAAATAACCTGTGTATGATAAATAAGATAAAGTGGAAAAGAGAAGGTATACTAGAAAATTTGGAAATGATCACTAGAAAGAAGATATTAGAATTAACAGGGATCAGGAAAGGCTTCTAGTAAAAAGTAGGATTTTAACTGGTACTTGAAGGATGCCAAGGAATCCAAGAGGCAGACAGAGAGGGAAAACATTCCAGGCATGGGGGACAGCCAGAGAAAATGCTGACAATCAGGAGAGTCTTGTTTGAGAAACAGCAAGGAGGTCAGTGTCACTGGATCAAAGAGTACTTAGGGGAGGACATGTGAGGAGTAGGAAGACTGGAAAGGTGGAAGGGAGGGGGCAGTTAATAAAGGTCTTTGAACACCAAACAGAGGGTTTTGTATTTGATCTTGGGAGTGATAGGGAGCCACTGGAGCCTATTGGGTAGTTAGGGGTGGTGACTGGTTAGACTAGCATTTTAGGAAGATTACTTTAACAGCTCAGTGGAGTACGGACTGGAGTGGGGAGAGACATGGCAGGGATATCAACCATCAAGGCTATTGGAGTAGTCTAGGCATGAGATTATAAGGACCTGCGTCAGGGGGGTGGTGGCAGTGTCAGAGGAGAGAAGGGGTTATATGTGAGAGATGTTGTGAAGGTAAAAATGAAAAACCTTGATGACAACGGTGGTAGTGGCTGTTGTCCTATGTTTTCCAAGAGGACCAAAATGACATCACTATGCTAGAGTCAAGTTTCAATGTGTCTGACTGTGGCTGATCAGACCAATATGAGCTGGGAATGCTCTACCACAGGTTGGGCACAAGTAGTCTGTGTGAACATTTGGGGTGGATACTCTTAAGCTTGCAATCCTGCGTTTCCTTTGAGCTGTTTCAATTCTGCTTTGCTCACAGAGCACAGCGCCTTCTCTAATGTGGGCATGCCATGCTGAGCGGTCCTGTGCCAGTGTCTCCCATGTCACACAATCAATTCCAAAATTCTTAAGAGAGGTCTTGAGAATGTGTTTGTATTGCTTCTTCTGACTACCACGTGAATGCTTGCCCTCTGTGAGTTCTCCTTAAAACAGTCTTTTTGGCAAGCATACATTTTGCATTCGAATAACATGGCCAGCCCATTGGAATTGTGCTCTATGAAGCAGTCTGAATGCTTGGCAGTTTAGTTTGAGTAGGGACCTCAGTGGCTGGTACCTTATCCTGCCAGGTGATCTTCAGAACCTTCCTAAGACAATTCAAATGGAAGTGATTCAGTTTCCTGGCATAGTGCTGGTGGACTGTCCAGGTTTCACAGGCATACAACAATGAGGTCAGCACAACAGCCTGTAGACCTTCAGTCTGGTAGTCAGTCTTTTCTCCCATACTTTCCTTCGGAGTCTCCCAAACACGGAATTAGCTCTGGCAATGCATGTGTCGACCTCATTATCAGTGTGTACATAGGAGGATGAGAAAATGAGATATTGAGGAGGACACCTAGATTGTGAGCCTGGACGACTAGGAGGATGATGGCACTCTTTGTAGTAATAGGGAAGTCTGGAAGTGGGAATAATGGGGCACTAATGATCTACCCCTAAAACGCCCTGGACTTTGCCCCATAGTCCCTGTCTTTGGTCGCCTGAGGCACCTGGCCCTCCCCAGTTAATAATCCATTTAATTGCCCTTTCATTGTGGCCCTCATTGTCTGCACCTGGCCCCACCCTAGACCACCACTCCTTAATTCCATCTAGACCCCTTCTCTGTTACCTCCCAGTCACCCCAAGCTATTGGCCACACTTAAAAACAAAGTCAGTCCTTAAGAGTATCCACCCCAAATTGCTCAGATTCCTTAAAGAGTCTGGCCGGCTTGTCAATACAAGTGTCATAATGGCGAGGATTCTTAAAATCTCCTCACCCACCTCAACTGGTGTTTTGATAAACCCTTTCTCTGACGGAAAGAAAGCTTGAGTCGAATTCTTTTGAGGTGGGACTTGTGTCTTTTGCCCTTGAATTTCGAGGTTCCCAGCACCTATAGTTAAGAAGTTCAGTTTTGGACATGTTGAGTTTAAGATGCCTACGGGACAAGCAATTCAAGATGTGCAATATGCAGTTGAAGATGTTTGACTGAAGGTTAGTAGAGAGGTTAGGGTAAGACAAGTAAATTTGAGAATCATTACTGGAGATGTTAATTGAAACTGTGGGAGCTGTTGAAATCATCAGTGAGGTGTGGGGATGGATAAAGGGAGAAGAGAGAACAGAACAGAGTCATGTGGGACTTCTATGATAGGTGGGTGGGACCTAGATGAAGATCTAGCAAAGGAGACACAGGAGTCTCAAAAGCTAAGAAGGAAAAAACCAGGACAGAGTAGTGTCCTGGAAACTTAAAGGGATAAGAATAACAAGGAGAAGCGGTGATCAACAGTGTCAAAGACTGCAGAGAGGTCAAGGAGGATTAGAATTGTGGGGAAAAAAAAAACATTAGCTTTGGCAATTAAGAGATCATCAGTAATTTTGGAGAGAGTAGTGTTGGTTGAATGATGATGAAATCAAAAGCCAGATCACAAAGTTAAGAAGAGAGTGAAAGGAGAGGAGTGCAGATGCCTATTGTAGATGGCTTTCCCAAGGTGTTTAGCCACAAATGTCAGAAGAGGTATGGAACAATGGCTAGTGGGGATGGACAGATCAAGTGAGTGTTTTTTAAGGATTGTAGATATTAGGGGAGCATCCTAGAGATTGAAAATGAGTATGAGAGTGGGCATGATTGAGGGGGCAATATCTTGGAGAAGATGGGATGGAATGGGATCACTTGTGATCATAGAATGGGTTTGACTTCGCAAGGAAAAGATCTATCTTTTCGGCATGTAGTAAGTTCTTAATAATTTTTCATTCATGAGTAAATGAGTATTATTATTTTGTCAAAAGTTTTATATGTTTCTATTGATATGATCATATTGTCTTTATTGTTTTTGCTATTAACACAATCATTTTGAACTAGTTATCCTGTAGTCATCTTGAACTCAACAAAATAAACCTCATTATCTTTCCCTCTGAAACCCAATCATCTTTTAAGCTTCTATATTACTGCCTATGGTAATATTGTCTTGTCAGTCTCCCAGTTTTGCGACCTCAGTCTAATCCTCAGCTCCTCACTCTCACTCACCCTACGTATTCTACCAGCTGATAAATCTTGTCATTTCTTTTTCCACAACATCCCTTTAAGCCCTTGTCTTTCCACTCATACAGCCACTGCTCTAGTTCAGGCCCTGATCTGTTTTCCCTTGGACTATTGCAATAGGTTTCTAATTGGCCTCCCTGCTACAAATCTCTCTGTCCTCCAAGTCATCTGCCACATAGCTACCAAAGTGATTTTCCTGGAGTTTTGGCCATGTAATTGTAACAACAATGTTGCCAGCAGCTGCTGTGGAGGTGAAAGACCAACAGCAAGAGCACACAGGAGGGCTGCTAGCACATGTTCTTTGATCTGCTTTTCTAAGGAAAGCAACTTTAAGGGGTTAACAATCTCACTCTAATTAAAGATACATATATCATTCACTTAGTTCAGGGGAAAAAGTAAGCACCCTGAGCTTCAGAGCAAATACAAACAGAAATTACAGGCAGAAATTATACAAACAGAGAAAATAACACACAGAAATCAACAGGCAGGCCCCTCTAGCTGTCTGACCAGGATGTTACACACATAGTTACCAGAGAAAGAGGCATCTGGGTTTTCAAAGCCCAGGGGGTGGGGAGCGGGGGGGCAGGGTGGCTCCTTGATGGCTACCTAGAGTCTTGTCTGGCCAAATCCCCAATACTCTTCCAATGAGTGTACCCCCCAAAGTAAAATGCCAACCTCAGAGCTCATATACCCTAGTCAGGGCCCTTAGGGCTCAGTGCCTACTTAGCAAAAGGGGTGTGGGAAAGATCTTTAATCACTAGCACCACATCATATACATTGTTTCCAATCAATGACTCTTGGTTAAAACAAAGGCAAGACTCATTAAAGGCACTTGATTGCCTTAGTGCTGAGAAGCACTCCAAAACAAAAGACAACAAAAGGTCCACTTTCCTTGCCATTACATTTGAAGGGCAAGACTCATCAAAGGTATTTGTCCTTAGTGCCGAGAAGCACTCCTAAACAAAAAACAAAGGCAAAAAGTCTCACCCTGCTTGGCATTACAGTCATTAACCCTGCCTACTTCACTAATCTCTAGTAACTCCTAATTCTTTCCAATATAAAATATTAACTCTTTGATTTGGCATTGAAAGCTCTCCACAACCTTGCCCCTTCCTAATTTTCCTGTCTTCTTGAACATTACTCTTCTCCTACTATTCTCCAGCCCATTTAGGCTGGCCTTACTTGCTGTTCCTTGCATCCCTCCATCTCTCACTGGTTGTCCTCCATGCCTGGAATTCACACTCTCCTCATCTCTATTTCCTAAAATTTCTGGCTTCCTTAATGACTTAGCTCAAATACTACTTTCTTTAGGAACCCTTTCCTGGCAATCTCAGAAAGACTGGTGTCTTTCCTAAGGGTACTTTTCATCTATTTTATATGTATCTTTATGTATCCATTTATATACATGTTGTCTCTCCATTAGAATGCAAGCTCCTTGAGGGTAGGGATTGTTTTTGAGTTTTCTTTGTATCCCAAGTGCTTAGAATGTTACCTGGCATGTAGTAAATGTGTAGTATGTATTTGCTGACTGATTAGTCTATTATGTTTATAAGTTTTCATAAAATCAAACCATTCCTGGTATAAATCTAACCAGGTCATAGAGAATAATCATTTGAACCTGTTGTTGTAGCCTTTGTACTAGTAATTTTTCAGGGTTTTTGCATCAAGAAATCTCTACGTCCAGGTCTTCCATCTGAATAGTTAACATAACAGCCACCTAAAGGGCATATAAATGAGGCCCCATATGTGTGTTGTCTACACTGTACTTCCACAGCCAGACATGAGCTTAGCCAGCCTCCATTTCACACCCTCAACTAACTATAATATATATATATATATATATATATATATATATATATAGTATACAGTATATCACATCATATGTAATAATATAAATATTACATTTATATATTTATAATTGATAAACTATAATAAATACAAAATATAATAAATATAATTAGAATAAATTATAATTATAAACAAATATAAATAAATAAAATGACATGTTTTATATATTATTATATGTAATATCATATAATATAAAATAATATAGATGCAGCCCAAAGACTATGAGATTTAGTTATTGAAGTGAAAGAATGAAGAAAATTGGAAAGAGAACAGGATATGGAGTCAGACGCCCTGAGTTCTAGCTCTTCCACTTACATGATCTTGGGCAAGTGATTTAAGCTCTTTGGGCCTTATTTTCTTATGTAAGATGAAGAGGTTAGACTATGGGATCCCTGAAGTCCTATCCAGCTTTGAATCCTTTGACCCTGAGAAAATACCTCACAAGTAGTATTGTCTCAATCAACAGTATCCAAAGACCCCAAGGTATAGAGAACCAGGAGTAAAAGATAATATCCCTAAAAGTAATGCCCCCTAAAGCACAAACTCTAAGCCATACTTTATGCTGGTTTTTCCATGGGCAGGTTATGCTTTGTGACATGAATGACCCAGGCCTAAGAAACATACCCCTTGTGAAAATGGGGAGGGACTGGGATGGGAGTAGTCTAGAGTCAGGACACTGCTCACTGTAGAGTGTGTATTATTGATGTGTTGTTATATTAAAGTAAACTAAGGATGTATAAATATGTGTGTGCTGCAAAATTCCAATCCACAACAAAAGGCAATTGAGGCAGACCTCTGATCATGATCAATTAGGGAGATGGGTGGTCCCTAAATGATTGGTCAAGGATCCTTTGCTCATCAGCTGGGGTTTTTTTAATGGACCTTGGGAGAAGGCTAAAAGGTGTCACAGATTCTTGATTGGTCATCTTCAGAAATAGGAGAACTCCTATGATTGGCTAAGGGAGCTATTCATCAATTACTGGTATACTGTCAGTAGTATTCAGGGGCTTTCCATAGGCCTTAAGGCTTTGTCAGCAATGTCTTGGGCGCATCTACTTGTCAGGGATATTCTGAAGCTACTGCTGGAAGAATGTTTACGACAAAGGCAACCAGTTTTTCAAGCATGGTTCTCTCATGGCAGGGTATGGGGGGAAGAGGGAGGAGAGAGAAGAGGGGGGAGGAGGGAGATAGTGCTAATACAGCAAATCTTAATACAAGTTAATATGAGTCCTTACATCAGGCCTAATACAATATAAATCTATGTAATAAAGTATTGAGCTATCCTATAAATCAAATAGCAGTAATACTATCATCAATATATGGTGGGCTAATTAATTTTAACTCTTATTCTTATGCATTAACTAAAGCAAACTTAAATCTAGTCTATTTAACTCATTAATACAGTCACTGATACCCAATAAATCACAATGAACTAGTAAATACTGATTAAATCAAATAGGGATATCAGAATTAGTCACACATATGTAATTAATGCATTGCTTTATTTCCATGCTTTTCATGTTGAAAGGGAGTAAAGCAGTTTTCTCTGAAGTGCAAAATTTGGAGGTGGGAAGGGACAGATCAAACCTATTCTTCTTGTTAAAGACTAAGCATTGTGACTGCTCCTGTCTGTGAAGTATAACAGCCTTTAGACAATCCATACAGTTCTTTTTGGATTTTGTGTCCTATGACCTTTGGGAAATCTCTCTTGCTATTTTTTCTGTTATAGCTGGTATAACAGATATCTGTGGTACAGAGGTTGTGGGTATACATAGGTAATTTCCTCCCTCCTCCTTCCTTTTCAGTTTGGATTAGATTTATAAAACTTCAGGCAAATATATTACCGTTAAAATTTGTATTGACATCTGCTATTTTTATATTACCTTCATTTCCAAATATATTCTTTCCCCTTCCTCTAACCAGCAAGTTATCCCTAATTAACAAAGAATAAAAAAGAAAGAGGGGGACAAAGCCATTAAGTACAAGTGTGTTAACTGAATGTAACATAAAGAACTTCTGACATTGTCTCCCCCCCATTACATTTATGTGCCACAATTAATTTGCTGTAATCTATTACTTAATTGATGGTTATTTCCTTTGTTTGCAGTTATTTGCTACCACAAAAAGTGTTGCTATGAATATTTTGGTGTATATGGTGTATATGGTGTCTTTAACCTCCTTGGGCTATATGACTAGCAACAGAATTTTTGGGTCAAAAGGGTACAGACATTTTAGTCACTTTTTAAAAAGGGATAATTCTGAATTGCTTCCCAGAGTATTTAGATCAATTCATAGTTTCACTAACTTTTTACTAGTGAGTCTCTCTATAACCCCTCAATATTCATTGTTTCTATCTTTTGCACTTACCAAAATGCTGGGTATGAGATGAAATCTCAAAGTTCTTTGGATTTGCATTTTTCCTATTATTCTTTTGGTTGTTAGTTGTTCACATTTTTTCTTTTGAGAACTGTTTGTTCATGTTCTTTAACCATATATTCATTGGTATTATATATTTGTGATCATTAGCTAAGTATCTCCTTGCCAAGACAAATTCCTCTGTACTGGCACAAATGATCTCATTCCATTCTGTTTTCTCCATCATTCCTCTTTAATTCTTACTCTCTCACTCATCTTTGGTCTCTTCCTTTCTTCTAGCTGCTTCCCTATTGCGTACAATCTTGCCCATGTATCACTCATCCTCATTTGATTGGTGCATCGTTGTTAGTTATCATCCTATACCTCTTCTACCTTTTGTGGCTAAACTTCTTGAAAAGGCAGTCTACAAGACCTGTCTCCACTTCCTTTCCTCTTGTTCTCTTCTTAAATCTCTGTAATCTAAAATTGCTCATTTTTATAATACTTATGGTATAAATTCTTCTGGTCACTCTGCATCAGTTCATTTAAGTCTTCCCATGTCTTTTTTTTTTTTTAAATCACCTATTTCCTCATTTCTTACCGCACAATAGTATTCCATCACATTCGTATACCACAACTTATTTAGCCTTTCCTCAATTGGAAGGATTTCCCTTAGGATCCAGTCTTGGTTTGTTTTTGCCATCACATAAAGAGCTGCTGTAACTATATTTGTAAATAAAGAACCTTTTCCTCTTTTTTCAATCTCTTTTGGGTAAAGGTCTAGCAGTGTTATTGCTGGATCAAAAAGCACACATTATTTAGTAATTCTTTGTGTATATTTCCATATTGCTTTCTAGAATTCACTAATAGTGCTTGAATATGTCTGTTTTCCAATAGCTCCTCAAACATTTATCATTTTCCTTTTTTGTTGTCTTTGCCACTCTGATGGGCATGAGATTGATTCTCAGAATTGTTTTAATTTGAATTTCTCTGATTGGTAGTGATTTGTGGTATTTTTTCATGTCTCTAATTAGTCTGGATTTCTTTCCTTGAGAACTGTCTGTTCATATCCTTAAACCATTTATCTATTGGGAATGGCTCTTCTTACAAATTCAAATAAGTTCCTTTTGTACATTAGAAATGAGACATTTAACAGAGAAATTTGTTGCAAAGGTTTTTTTTTTTCCCCAGTTAACTTTCCCTTTTAATTTTTACTGTATTGGATTTTTTGTGCAAAATCTTTTAAATTTTATGTAACTAAAATTGTATGTCTGATCTTGCGAGATTCTCTATCATTTATTTCATTGTGAACTGTTCTTCTATCTATAGATCTGATAGGTAATGTTTTCCATTTGGACAGGTACATGGCATGATAAATAGAGAGCTGGGCCTGAAATCAGAAAGACTTATCTTTGTGAGTTCAAAACTGGCCATAGACACTTATTAGCTGTGTGACTCTGGGCAAGTCACTTATCCCTGTTTGCTTCCATTTCCTCCTCTGTAAAATGATTTGGAGAAGGAAGTGGCAAACCACTCCAGTATCTTTGCCAAGGAAATCCCAAATGAGGTCAGGAAGAATTGGACACCACTGAACATTTTTTTTTTCCATTCGAAGCCTATTTGGTGTATAGTATGAGGTGTTTGTCCAAACCTCATTTCTACCATTCCACTGTCCAGTTTTCCCAGCAGTTTTTGTCACATGGTGAGTCCTTCCTTATACCTCCCTCCCATGCCCTTACCCCCTCAGCTTTGCAGTGTTCTGGGGCTTGTTGCAATTAGTACAATGTCACCCACAAAAGAATTTCTTGAGAACCTCACCATCTCCAGATCATCCCTTCTTGACCTGAACTCTATGCTGGATCTCTTCCTTCGCGAAGGTATTTTAGTATGCACACACCTCTCTGTTTCATACTCATCTGGTGGTCATTATCATTGAACAGGGTTATTTCTGTGGATGTATCATCCTAGAAATCCTGAATGATTTTGAGGTGTGGGCAGGAGACATCTTGGTATAAAAGGGCTTGTAAGGTAGGACTTTATTCTATGGATATGGAATATGGAATCAATCTGTTAACTAGCATTCATTGAGTACTTGCTAATTGCCAGGCACTGGTCTATGCTATGGGAATTCAAAGACAGGCAAATACAGAATCAATTTTTTCTTAATCAATAAAGAATAAGCACGATGGGATTTTATATTTGCTACATCTTTCAGTTAATTGAGAGATGAACAAATGAAACTGTATTCATTGCTTACTAGGTGCAAAGCATTGTTTTTAGTGCTGGGGATAGAAACAGAAAAGCAAGATAGTCTTTGTTCTCAAGGATATTATAAAAATGTAACATGAAGAGACAATGCACATAGTAAGTTTTAGCTATAAGTCAGATGGAAAGGTAACATGGTCTTTAGAGTACTGTGACAAAGAAGATGGTAATGGATCTTCTTTGAAGACATTCCTGATGGGGGATCTGGACCCCTGAACTTTCCCATACATTTTAACAGCACAGATCCCTGGTGTTCACTTGAGGCATTCATTGCAGTTTAGGGTGCTGGGAACCCCGAAATGCAAGGGTACAGGGGGGTCTGCCGTGAAAGAATTTGACCCACTCAAGTCGTCTTTCAATCAGATTAATAAAGTTTTATTATAATACCAGTTAGGTGAGCGAGATTCCTAATGAATCTGATTTGATTTGATGAGGGTAAGATGGGTATAGAAAAAGGGAAAGAGGGTCAGTGAGAAGATCTGGATTCAATCAAGGAATGGCCAGTAACCTGGGGTGGGCCAGGTGCAGACAGTGAAAGGAGTTAAGTAGTCTGGGCTGGGTTGGAGGGCCACAAAGAAAGGACAGTCAAAAGGATTACTGGAATAGGCAGATACCTCGGATGAACCAAGGATCTGCGCAGCTGAAAAGTATGGGAAAGTTCAGGGATCCAGATTCCCCATCAAATCCTACTAAAAATCAGTTCTGTTTTTGATGTTGGACTATCTGATAGTGCCTAGAACTTTGGTGGCAAGAACATTATTTTCTGGTTCTTCAGAAGTTGTGGCTTTTGAGGAGGTAGGGTGCCAGCAAAAGCGTTTTCTTAGTCATCTCCATGGGGCATTTATGTGTGTGTGTGTGTGTGTGTGTGTGTGTGTGTGTGTGTGTGTGTGTGAGAGAGAGAGAGAGAGAGAGAGAGAGAGAGAGAGAGAGAGAAAATAGCTCTAATCTCTATCTTTGAGGCTTCTCAGCAGAGTAAAAAATATTGCACATGATCAATGATCAACATGTATTATGGGAGGAGGGGCAGAGAAATTGCCTTCTTAGAAAGTACAGCCTGGTGGAGGAACAGGCAAGAAGGAAAAGAGGTATACCCTACCCTGCCTGGCCACCAAACTAGGGCCAAAGTGCAGGACGGTCTCCCACCTTGATCTTCCACCCCTACTCCAAAACTAACCTGAGTTCAGCCTATTGAGGGAGGGGAGAGAGGGAAGAGGGTGTCACCCCCTCAGTTCTGGACTATCTCCCCAGTTCCCCCACACACATGGGGGTGGGGTGGGGGCCCCCATCTTTCCCTCCTTCAATCCTGCCCTCATGAGTCATTTTGGATAGAGTAAAAAGATTTGAAAGGTAACAAACTCCAGGTTATGTACAGCGACTTTGTGGGGGGCAGAGTACCCCAGAGTTCTCTACTGCCTCCTCACTAGTCCCCAGGGAAAGAAGCATTGGGAGGAGGGGACTTTATGTATAGGGCCACCCACCCTTCCCTTACCACACAGCTTCCTGCCTGCCATGCCCAAGGCCTGCTCAAGGCCATCTGTCTCTTCAGTGCTTGCAGGCCCTTGGTGATGTTACTCCATAGCAGACACTTCACCTGCCCCCTGGAGAAGGTCCAGGGTTTGGAGGAGAAGGCTGGATGGCTCCATTCCAGCTGGATTCCGATGGTTGGGGAGGGGCAATTGAGGGGGATAGAGGACCCGGAAGAATTCGGAATAGATGGTGAGTTCCGGCACTCAGTGGGGAGCTGGGAAGCAGCCCCTGCGCTGGCTGGTGGAGGTCCAGGTACAGGGGCTGCCCCGCTCCCCCGGGACTGTTCTGTGGGTGTGGCCGCCTGTACCATCGTCTGTCGGACCTCTCTGATCTCCAGCTGGACACACTTTGGAGGGGAAGATGTCGGTGTAGTGGACGTAGAACACTGCCGTGGCCTGGGCTGAGAGGAAGAAGCCATGGTCCTGGAGGAACTGCATGATTAGAACCCGCCGCTAGTCAAGGTTGAGGCCCAGGGACGATTGGGGCGCTTTCTCCCAGCGCGTCCTCCACCTCTATGTCGGTCCGGTCCAAGGTGAAGATGTTGCCTTTACAGTTGGCTCTTCAACATGTTGGACTCTGGGGTACAACTCTAACGAGGCCTCCTTTTGCATTTGGGGGAGGTGGAGTCCTCTGTAGTCTGTAGAGTTCTTCCTCTTCTTTCCATAGAAGTCCAGAATGGCTGAATGGGGGTGGGGGTTGGGCAGGTGGTCAGGGACTGCTGGGTGGGTGAGGGCAGCACATCCTCTGACTGGAATTCTGGCAGCTCCTCAAAGTCTACCTAGGAGAGGCCCCTGTCATGCACCTAATGGAAAGTCTTCAGGGGAGGAGGCTGAACCTTCACCTTCTTGCTTGGATTTCTATTCGCTGGAGCAGTGGATAGAGTGCCTGGCCGGGCAGTCAAAAAGACTCCTCCCTGGCTTCAAATCTGGCCTCAGAAACTTAGTTATGTGACCTTGGGCAAGTCGCTTAACCCTGTTTGCCTCAGTTTCCTGATCTATAAAATGAGCTGCAGAAGGAAATGGCAAACCACTCCAGTGTCTTTGCTAAGAAAGCCCCAAATGGGGTCACAAAGAGTGTGACTCAACTGAAAAGGACCAAACAACAATGGTTATCTCCATAGAGGTTGGTTCCTGTGGTGATAGCTGTGGAAGCTGGGCCGTACTCCCAGGGCTCTTGGTCTTAATTGTTGGTGGGTAGTTGGTCAGCAGTTAGTGCTATTGGTGAGGATATGGATCCCTTTTTCACAAGTTCTCCCCCCCTCCCCCCAATGGCTTCAGGGATTGAGCTCAAAGGAGGGCTTAGAGATCTTGGGGCACTGCTATTGCCAGGGCTCTTGGGCTCTGATTCTTGGGCTGTTTCCATGGGGGTTGTGAGGGGAGGTGGTTACCGAGGTGGTGGTTTGGCATATCTGATATGTTGCTTCCTGTCTTTTCTAAGATTGCCTAGCTGAAGTAACGAGTTACGCTAGTTTGCCTTGATGGTACGTAAAGATTTGATCTGTTGCTGAATTTCAGTTGCAAAAACCTGCTTGTTCTCTACTGATACCTTCATTGAGGATGCCCCCAATTCATGTATAGATGAGTCTAATGAAAACAATTTATAGATGGGAGAGTAGGCATATAGTTTGGAAGTTATTTGTATTCTCTCATTCATCAACAAGTTTTTTTTTTTCCCTTCCCTTCCGAATCTTGTATTTGAGATTCTCACAATTGTATTCCCTTGGCATGGGTCTCTTCTTTATATATTAAGTTTACCTCTGCCTCTGGGACAGCTAGGTGGCACAGTGGATAGAGTGCTGGGTGTGGATTCAGGAAGACTCCTCTTCATGAGTTCAAATCTGGCACTTACTAAGTATGTGACCCTGGGCAAGTCACTTAACCCTGTTTGCTGCAGTTCTTCATCTATAAAATGAGCTGGAGAAGGAAATGGCAAACCACCCCAGTATCTTTGCCAGGAAAACCCAAAAGGGGTCGAGAGTGAAAAAACAACTCAACAATGGCATAACACCTGTGCTTCTTCAGATTCCTTTTCTTCTAAATTTTCACATTATAGAGTTTCTTAGGGTTTTTGTCCTTCTTTACCTGGAGAGTACCTTCTCTTCTGGGAGAGACCAGCCTGTACTTTACACATAGATAATTATTGGGCCATGACGTAACTGTTCATTTGATGCAGGTTGCTGAACAACCATCTTGTTCTTCATACTTCTTGATCTCAAGTATTTGGTTTTTTGTTTGTTAGCCAATCTCTATGGCTAACTCTTCTGGGGATGAAGAAGAGAAAAACCTCCTCACTTCACTAATGCCCTCACACTGACATTATTTTACCAACTTCCTTTTCTACTCTGCTTTTTGAGTCTTGCCTGCCTCCTCCTCCACTTTGTCCTCTTTCTCTCTACAGTGATTCATTTCCCTCCACCCCCTTTCCTCTTTCTTTTCCCTTTCATTTCTTCCTCCTCTTCCTCCCTCTCCTCCTCCCTTTCCTCTTCTTCTTACTACAATCTTTTTATTTCTTCCCATTTTGTTCCTTCCCTTTCAGCTCTAGGTAGAAGGAGAGTAAGTCTCTCAGACGGTTAAGGCTTTTATTAGAAGGAGAGCTGATGGCAGTGGTCCATGACACATTATTAGAATGGGCTACTGGGGTGTAGGGTATAAGGTATTTCATTCTCTTTGAGGGCAGGGACCATATCTTGCCCTTTGTATCCCCTCAGCACTGTGTGAAGTCAGTGAATTGCCCAAAGAGAGCTTTTAATAAATGTGTTTACTGACTGAACATACATTTGTCAGAGAAATGAATATTACCACAATTCAGAGGTTTCGTTGAGTATCTAGCAAATTGGCCAAAGTGATCAAAGCTGAAAATTATGGGAAGGACTGTCCAAAACATAGAACAAAGTCTGTGATAATGGGCTGCTTGAGAATTATTTATTTTGGTTTTTTCTTTTTTTTTTTTTGAGAAATTATATAAAGAGTAAGTCATAATCAATTGAAATATTACAAAGTCTCTGAGAATCTTTTAGTTTGGCATATGCTGCAAAAATATGCTTTTCTGGGGCTTTACTCTTTTCAGTGAATGACATACTGCCCAGTAGTTTTTTTTTCTAGCTATACTGTAATGCCCTCTGCTGGACAGCTCCAGAAGCGATTGACTCAGAACACAGCCGTACTATTGGCTCTTTTCTACTTAGCCACCAAGAGAGGGCTACCTTCCCCCACCTCTAGGGAGGGGAAGAAAGATGAATTGCTCTGGGCTGCTTTCTGTGTTTTTAATTTGTCGCCTACCACAAACAGTCACATCTGCACCCTTCTTGAAGGGAGAATATCTATTTCCTTGTGGAGTGCCTTGAACTACAAAAAGGATCACTAATTCATTAAGGACTGAGTTTCTCATAAAGGCTAAGCATCCTAGCTATGTACTTGGGAGAGTACCACAGGATAAAGTACTGCACTATTGTCCCCACAACAGATCATGAGCTCCTTCAGGGTAGGACTCACGCAGTATATGTCTTTGTGTTACCCACAGTACTAATTACAGTGTGGAACACATAGTAGGCATTGTTAAATGAATGAAAGAATAAGGGAGTTAATGAATCAAGAGAACTTAAGTTCTTGTCTTGGTAAATGTCTTTTTTTTTTTAAAGGAGGAAGAAATGATTAGATTGATGATAAAATGTCAGACATAGAAGGTTCTTTATAGATTGAATTCAACACTTTAAAATTTATTGATTTTAAAAAAATTAATAATAAACACCCTCAATACAATAATTTTTATATTTCAACTGAGTGGAAGATATGAGTAAAACATCCTTAAATTTTATAATGGAAATACATTTCAAATATTCACATTGTAAAGCTTATACGTATTTCTAATGACTGATGAGTTCAGTGATGAAATAAATATTTAATTAATCTTTGGAAAAAACTAAATGTAGTGTCACTTTATTATAGAAGATAATTTACCTTACAAATCATTATATATTTTCCCCCAGCCCAATTTCAAGAAAGAATACATAAGTATAAATGCATGCAAAAATTCTCATGAATACTCTAATGAACTACATATATTATATAAAATTCAACTTTATAACAAGATATCAGATATGAGAATTTTATTTCTGCCTTGTGCACATATTGCTCACCTTGCCAATTATTTCTCATTCAGAGCCCCAAAATGTAGGGGAACCCTAAAAATATAGCACAAGAACTTCTGCAAACTGATTTCAGCTGTCTAGTTTGTGCAGAAATGTTTCCACTAGATTCATAAAATGAACTTTAGAAGGGGAGACTCATCATATGGTCAACTGTTTGACCATTTGTAGCTCTTCAGCAGGCTCCCAATTTTGATAAATTGTGATAAGCTTTTGAGATGAGTTAGGATTCACTTTTTCCTCAAGATTCAGGGTTTTTGTTTCTGTTAATGGTCACATCAGTTTTGAAAAGGGAACAATATGGGAATGTATAGGCTGCTCCAAACTCGCAAATGTTCCCAGACTCAGAAATGTGTGGTTTTTTTATATGTGTTTCAAATATGTGTTCTTTTTCAACATGAATTGTAAAAGGTTCATGATTGTGACTTTTGGGGTGGCAGCCTGCTTTATGAGAGAGACTTTCTAAAGCTCAGAACTCTGCTGTTCTTAAAAAAATATATATATATATATATATATATATACACATACACACACACACACACACACACACATATATATGTGTATATATATGTACATGCATATATATACATCATTGACATTTCCCAAAGACGCTTTCTATCCTGATCCCACCCCTCTTTTACCATGCAAGTAGAATCAAACAAATAAAACAAAATATCAACCAAGTCTAAACAAGGATGTCTGGTTCTACACCTATAGTCATCTGTTCTCTGTAGAAGAGCGTTGAGATGCCATAGTAGATAAAGTCTGGGACTTGGAGTCAGGGAGATCTAAGTTCCAATCCTGTCTCAGACACTTATTTTGTGATCTGAGCAATTCACTGCTCTGGCCAAAGCTATACTGACAGACTTAAGAAATCTGATTAAGGCAGGGATCAGTCATTGCTTTATAGGCTTGATGATGAAACATGTTGATGAATGGGTAAGGATCATAGAGACTGATGAGTCCAACCCCCTCATTTTACAGACTAGTAAATTGAGGCACAGAGAGACTTTTAAGGCATTGTTTTCTCTTGCTGCCTCAAACTGACCTTTTATTAGGAAATATTGCACATTTTAGCAGTTCAATTTTCAGGTAGTCAATAAGCATTTATTAAGCTATTGCTGTGTGCTGGACACCATGCTAAATTCTAGGGACACAAAAAGAGAACATGGTCAAGTGGAAGAAAATACCTTAAAACATGCAAAATTTGAGCTTAGCTTTATTAATAATCTATTAAGAGAATTTGCATATTTGCATGGCATCAACCGAATTTTGCAAACTCAAAATAATGTAAAATTCTTATGATTGGAATTTGATAGAACTGGACTTCTGTCCAAAAAAACTCCACAAAAAAACCCCACATTTGTGACTGCATAGACCTGTGGCGTACTCTGGTAGTATAAGTATTGTGGCTATATTGCTTCTCCCTTGGAAAGCAGAGTAAGGACTGGGAGGCAGGAACAGTGGCCTCCTTCTGACTCAGCAATTGGTCTTTTGACGAATTGAGGAGTCAGGCTACCACCACAATTCCTTCAAAATTGACATGGCATAAGATGGAAGAATGAATATATATTTATTTAGTTCTTCATGGTCAGTATATTTAAGGATTAGCTCTGGGAGGTAGGTTTGGGTAGAGGTGAGAGCCCTACTTTGGTAGAAACCCATTTGGCTGTTCCACATAGAAGACACGTTATCCCCTATCTCTGTATTTTCCCTGGCTGTTTCTGTTCTTAGAATCCTCTCCTTTGTTTCTCCCTCCCACTTCCCCTGGTTTTCTTCAAGTGTCTGCTATCATCCCACCTTCTACAGTAAGCTTTCCTCTCTTCCTTCATGTTATCTCCTCCACTAGATAGTGAACTCCTTGAGGGGCAGAGAGTGTATTTTTACCTTTCTTTGAATCCCTATTGTTTAGCACAATGCCTGGCACCTAGTGAGCACTTAATAAATGCCTTTCGATTTGGAGAGGCCGGAAAGGTTCATTCTCTTTCCTGCTTGTCACTGGCTGGAAGGTTCTCAGACTGTCAGTTCTATTCCCAGCTTGACCCAAAGCAGATCCATCCTTCCCATTCAACTGTAAATGGGGTAGGGAGAAGGTACCCTCCCCAAACTAGACAAAGGGAGAAGTCGATCTAACGATCTAACGTACTGGAAAAATGACTGAGGCCAACTGGAACCTGAAGCCTTGGGTGTGAAGGCCAGTTTTGCCAGTTCTTAATTATGTGATTTTGAGCAAGTTATTTAACCTTCATAGACTCACTTTCCTCTTCTGTAAAAGATAATAATACTAACAATAACAATGATATTTGGTATTTATGGGGCAGCTAGGGGGTACACTGGATCGAGTGCCCTGCTTGGAGTGAGGAAGATTCATCTTCTTGACTTCAAATCCAGCCTCAAACACTTACTAGCTGTGTGACCCTGGGCAAGTGACTTAACCTTGTTTGCCTCAGTTTCCTCATCTGTAAAATGAGCTGGAGAAGGAAATGGCAAATCGCTTCAGTATCTTTGTCAAGAAAACCCCAAATGGGGTCACAAAGTCAGACACGATTCAAAGGACTAAACAACAAGAAAAAGTATTTATATCATGCTTTAAGTTGCAAAAATACTTTACATATGTTAACCCATTTGTTCTCACAACAGTTCTGGGAGGTAGGTGGCACTATTATCCCCATTTTTACAAATGAAGAAACTGAAGTGTACAGAATTTACATGACCTGCCCAGGATCACACAGGTAGTGAGAGTCTGATGCAGTTTTGAGCTAAGGTCTGCCTGGCTCCAGGTCACTGGAATCACCACCTCACTACCTCTGTGAATAGTACTACTTGAACTATCTCCCTTATGGGCTTCTTGTGTGATAATGTATACAAAAAGCTCTGCTATCCTTAAAGTAAATATAAGTTTTTATATTATACTTTCTAAGCAGGTTGAGTGCAATATTGATAGCAATAAGTAAATCCTCTTTCTACCCTCTGTTTTAAAGAGAAGTTTTCTTTTTCTTATTAGTCAGCCAAAAGAAAGAAATGCACATAAACCGCTTTTGAAATAGAGCAGAAAGCTGGGTTATTTGAACCAAAATGTAAAGGCATCAGAAAAAGGAATTGTTTTTCTGCAGCTGAAATAGAAGAATTCCCAGTCAATGATCTAATAACCAAGAGCTCTAATGTAACACCATCCCTGTGCCAAATTTCATTCTAAGATTGATTATAGATGATGAAAATGAGAGGAAAAACATGCTGAAGGTCATATTGATTTAGCCCAGTCAGGATCACTTGTCTAGGTTCTTCTTTTTCAGAAAAAATTAGTGATGACTCTTTTCTCTTAAAAAAAAATGGAAGAGGTTCATTTCTATTCCTGCTTTGCTTTCTATGCTTAATATGAAGACTTTGAGTGTCCTACTTGAGGACTGTCACCTTTTTTTTTGGTAAATCTGCTCATTAAATCTTCTTGGTTTTCATATGTTGTTATCATTATTACAGTAGAATGATATTATGATGCTGAAAGAGCTGTAAGTAGGGTGGAGAAATGGCATCTTGTCTCAGGGTGCTTAAAACATTTATACTCCTTGACTATTATAGAAATAACAGTTTTTGTTGTTGTTCATTTGTTCAGTTGTGTCCAACTCTTCTTAACCCCATGGACCATAGCACAGCAGGCCTTTGTATCCTCCAGTATCTCCCAGAGTCTGTCCAAGTTTCTGTCCGTTGCTTCCATGACACTATATATCCGTCTCTTTCTCTGCCATTACCTTCTCCTCTTGAATTCAGTCTTTCCCACCATCAGGATCTTTTCCAGTGAGTCCTGTCTTCTCATTATGTGGCCAGAGCAAAAGCTTAAGCGTCAGTATTTGTCCTTCCAATGAGTAGTCTAAATTAATTTCTTTAAGTATTGACTGATTTGATCTCCTCGCTGTCCATGACTCTCAAAAGTCTTCTCCAGCACCACAATTCGAAAGTATTGATTCTACGGTGCCCAGCTTTCCTTATAATCCAACTCTCACAACTATACATCACTACTAGAAAAACCATAGCTTTGACATACAGATCTTTGTCAGCCAGGTGATGTCTCTGCAGCATTTTAGCAACTAGTTAACCATAATAATTAGTAAAAATAGGAAGTGAGAGGATGGCTTTTTCTACTTACCTTAGTGAATATATCTCAGGTAAGTGCCTTTTTTATTTCAGTCTTGTCTCCCACCAACCTCCCAATCTGCCCCAATATGCCTCATGAGCTTTCCCTGAGCATTTGTAGTATTTGTCCACTTCAGGTGCGACAATTCCTATTTAGAGCTTCGGTTGTTAGTGTCTGTGGATAAAGCTTCCTGTGTCAGAGAGAAAGACATGCATTTCATAATCAATGTGTTAAACATAAATTGACTTGCAGTGTGAACTGAATCTGTTCCATAGCACCATATTCTATTATGGTGTTTTTTCTACTAACTTAATTTACAAATGAAAAATATTTAATTGTAAATAGAATTGTGAATTATTTAATCTGAAACTGGATTTTCTGGGAATTTAATTTTCCCTCCTTCATTGCGTGGAAACTTGTATAAATGTATACTGGTGTATACCTGTATATCTATCTATTTGGGAAAGAGAAAATGTGCAGAGGTTGGTTTCCTCATGCTTCTCTTCTATGAATACTGGGATGTAGGGGATTGCACTTGGCTACACATTTGTGCTTTGGCCTCACCCTTATTTGCCCTTCCTAGTTGAAGAACCCATACAAGGTTTATAAGGTAGGATTAAGAGAAGGTATGGAGATGGTTGATTTGAACTGAATGTTGTCCTTAAATTCCTGTGTAGTTGTAAAGTCCTATAGTTAGGTTAAAAAAATAAATCATGGTAGGTGAAGCAGCTAGACAACAACAGTTCTTGTGAAAAAGATTTGAGGATTTTAATAGACTAAACATGAGTGTAATAGACTCAAAATGAGTCATCAGGCGTGATATCAGAGCCCAAAAAACCAACACAAGTTTAAACTTAAATTGCATTAAAAGCCAGTATCCAGAATGAGGCAGGCGATTGTTCTACTGTCCTCTCTTCTGGTCATTTTCTTTTTCTTATATGTACACTGCTTAGCACAGTGCCCGACAAAGAGTAAGTGCTTAATAAATTCCTTCCTCCCTCTCTCCCTCCCTCCCTTCTTCCTTCCTTTCTTCCTTCCTCCTTCCCTCCCTCCCTTCTTTCCTTCTTCCCTCCTTCCATTCTTCCCTCCCTCTCTCCCTCCCTCCCTCCCTTCCTTCCTTCCTTCCTTCCTTCCTTCCTTCCTTCCTTCCTTCCTTCCTTCCTTCCTTCTTTCCTTCGTCTGTCCCTCCCTCCTTCCATTCTTTCCTTCCTCCTTTGCTCTCTCCTTCCTTCCTCCTTCCCTCCCTCCCTTCTTTCCTTCTTCCCTCCTTCCATTCTTCCCTCCCTCCCTTCCTTCCTTCCTTCCTTCCTTCCTTCCTTCCTTCCTTCTTTCCTTCCTTCCTTCTTTCCTTCGTCTGTCCCTCCCTCCTTCCATTCTTTCCTTCCTCCTTTGCTCCCTCCTTCCTTCTTCCTTCCCTCCCTCCTTCCCTCTTTGCTTTATTCCTTCCATCCATCCATCACATATATAGCATATATCACATTTGCCCTTATGATAAAGATATAAAAAAGAGAAAACAAAAAAGCATTTCATCAAAACCAACTACCATATCTGACAGTATATACAAGACCACACCCAATAAGTTCCCCACCTCTGCAATGAGTAGGGAGGATGCATTTTATCACCTGTTTTTCAGAACCAAATTTGGTCATTATCATTAGACAATTTCACTTAAAAACTTGTTTTTAATGTCTATTTTAAAATATGCAGGACCTTTTTTTCTGTCAACTTTGGGTTTCAGAACTACTCTTGTGTAATCCTATGGTGGGAGTGCTCCTAGGTTTATGCAAGAGGGAGAAAGTGTTGGACCCCTCCTGTGAGTTTCTGTGCCCTTGGTACATTCCTTCTGACTATGTAGTTTGGAGGTTGGTAAAGGGTACTTTGTGTACACATTGGGAATGGCCCTGGGGATAGAGCCATGCATTCTTACCCCTTTTTCTGACATGGAATTGTCTTACTTGGCACCTGGGCAAAGCACTGCTGGCGACAGCTGGGTGATTCTGTGGGCATAACCAGTATCAGAATAAATAGAATGGGGGTGATGGAGAGTAGGGAAAGGAGTATGTAGCAGTGTTGTAGTGTGTAGCAGACATTTTGCTTGTGTAGCAGATATTCTGATGGGCTAGAGGCAGGAGTAGGGAATCTGTGGCCTCAAGGCCACGTGTGGCGGCCTTCTATGTCCTCAAGTGCAGTCCTTTGACTGAATCCAAACTTCACAGAACAAATATCCTTAATAAAAGGATTTGTTCTGTAAAACTTGGATTCAGTCAAAAGGCCTCATCCAAGGACCTAGAAAGTCACATATGGCCTCAAGGCTGCAGGTTCCCTACCTCTAGAGAGTCAAAAGCACTGGTCTGATATCAGCACGTCTGAATTCTGGCAATGACATTTTCACTTTGTGACCTTGGACAGGTCTCTTTACCCCTCACCCCCACCCCAAATCCTTTGTTGCTTCTGATAGCAAAGCTAAAAATAAGATAAGCAAAAATACTTTGAAAAACTTTTTAAAAGCACAAAATGAAATTTATACTGTATGATTTATAATAATAAGAACTATAAACCTAACCTATGTTCGGTGAACTTTTTTGTTGTTGTTAAAGAAACTATTTTGAGACGTGAATTTCAGTATAATTGGTTTCCTTTGTAATTCTATTTATTTTATTAATTCAATAACATTATTTTAAGAAGGGGTCCACAGGCTTCACTAGGAGGCCCAAAAGGGAGTCCATTACACACAAAAGGTTAAGAACTTCTGTCCAATGGGACCCTGTTTATGGTCATGACAACATAGTCTCACTCATAGTCTGGCACTATGTGAGATAATGGGAGTCAGTGAGGCTATTTGGTGAAACAAGTTTTTCGCTTTAAAAAAATTCTGAACCTAAAAACCAAATAAAATGGACATTTTCATATACGTAGTGTAATGGAAAAAGAGGACGGTATATGAAACTGTGAATATTTTATATACAGCTGGATTTTCTTTTAAAACACATAATAAATTTCACATGTAACTTTGAAAGCTGTCCTGCTTGTCTGAGATTTTCTGGACTTCCTTCTATTTGCTTCTGTACATTAAAAATAAATGCTTCAATGACCCCTTTGTCTGTAGGCTTTTCTAGCATACCATGTTCAGTTATTGTTGTTCAGTAGTTTCAGTTGTGTCTGACTTTCTGTGACTCCATTTTTGGGGGGGTTTCTAGGCAAAGACACTGGAGTGGGTTTGACATGTATATTTTCAGCTCATTTTTTTTATCTTTATTTTTCCTGGAGGGGGGGTAAGGCAGGGCAGTTGGGGTTAAGTGACTTGCCCAAAGTCACACAGCTAGTAAGTGTGTCAAGTGTCTGAGATCACATTTGAACTCAGGTCCTCCTGACTCCTGGGCTGGTGCTGTACTCACCTCACCACCTAGCTGCCCCTCCAGCTCATTTTATAGATAAGGAACTGAGGCAGGCAGGGTTAAGTGACATGCCCCGGGTCACACAGTTAATAAGTATCTGTGACCAGATTTGAACTCGTAAAGATAACTCTTCCTGATTCTAAGCCCAGTGCTCTGTCCACTGTACCACCTAGCTGCCCATGTTCAGCTACCAATGTTAAAAAAAAATTTCTGGAGTGTTGTTTTTCTCCTTCATGATGTGCTGCTTTCAATCCATTATTAAGTACTATGTGTCAGACACTAGAGATATGATGACAGCAACAACAAAACCCAAAAAGGTGCCTGCCTTCAAGGAGTTTACAGTCTAAAACTAGTCCTTTTTATTAAATCCCTGATGGGACCTTGTTTTGGAATTTGCTTTGCAGTGGAATCATTTTCTAAGGATTTAACAGGGACACATGCACTGAGAACTTTTTTTTTTTAAACAAACCACACATTACACAGTAACAGAAGCTGCTTTGAGTTAAGCATATTTACATTGTGTTGTTTTTTTTTCTTTCAAATATGTGTCATAACTCTTTACCAGACTCCTGCTCTGTAAGACAGGGGCTGCTGTTTAACACAGATTTTTCATCTGACCCAGCTCCTTGCCAGAGACCTTTGCACAGAGTAGGTTTTAATTAATGTTTGTTGAATTGACCTTAGAATCACAGACTCATAGAATCACCAAGTTGGAATAGATACTAGAGGTCATCCAGCCCACCTCCCCTGTGCAATTCATGAATTTCCTCTCCAGCAAAGGCTCCTAGAAATCTCAGAGTTGCAAGGGACCTATGTTAACTCAGCAGGGAAATGCACATAAGCTGCAAATATAAATGTGAATGTTTTTCATTCCATTCTATTCTTTCCTCCTTTCTTGTTGGTATGCAGTGATGCAATCCAGCAGCTAAAATTAAGACCAGTGAGCTCACGCTGGGTTTCAAATAGAGAGAGAGCCAATGACAAAGAGTTTTTTTGTGTATATCAGTTGCTAGGCAGAGTAAGACCCTGTCTAGCTGCGATCTTACCCAGGTTTGCAAAACAAAAGGAGCCAGCTGCTGTTTTGATAAAAGCAAGCAATTTAAAGCTATTAATAATGTAATTCTCATAGTAATAGAAATTCTAATCAATCTTGGGAGTTTTTTGTATGATAGTTAACTACAGCAAAACCTTAGTTAACTAGAACAGAATAAACCAATAGCCTAAATAAAAAGTATTCCCCTCCCCCAGCTCCACTTTTAGCACCTAGCACAGAGGCTTGTGCTACAGTAGTAGGTAGCCATAAATATTTGTTGATTGATTGATTGAGGTCAGAGAGGCAAATTCGAAGAAAACAAGCTCATATCAGCATTTTAATTTTTAAAACACAACACTTTAGGGAGTATATCTTGGAGTCAGTGCAAATTTAGCTTAAACTCATGCCTTTTATATCAGCATAGATCAAAGGATCATAGTTTTAGACCTATATGACTCACATAAGTCAGTCAGTCAATGAACATTTATTAAGCCCCTACTATGTGCCAGGCACTGAGCTAAATGTTGGAGATACAAAGAAAGGTGAAAGATAGTGCCTGTTCTCAGGAAGCTCATGATATAATGGGAGAGAAAACATGTAAATGACTATGTACCAACAGTCTACAGGAGAAGTCGGAAATAATAGGGAAAAGAACCTAGACTTAAAGGAGATTGGGAAAGGCTTCTTGTAGAATGTGGGCTGTTGGTTGAGACTTAAAAGGAAGTCAGGGAAGCCAGGAGGAAGAGATGAGGAGGAAGGTCAATTAAATTAGCTCCTTATTTTATTGATGAGTAGATAGACAGATGGAGCAGTAATTAAGCAGGGATAGAAATGCAATCAATCTAGACTGTCCCTGCTCTCAAGGACCTTACGTTCTAAAGGCGTATGACCCCAAGAGAGTCAATGACTTGTCTAAGGGTCATAGAGGTAGTATGCAGCAGAACCAGAATTTGAACTTGGTTCTTCTGACTCCAAATTGAGAGTGTTTTTCACCACAACATATAGGATAGTGGCCAGAACACTGAACTTGGAATCAGAATCTGAGTTCCTCCCATTTCTGGCATTTGCTACTTGTGTGACCAATGGCATATTTATAGCCTAGTATTGCTGCCAGAACCATAGCTTATGTTATGGGGCTTCCTGCTCTTCTCTCACCTCCCATTTCTGTTTCTCTCTATATATAGTCAAATCCTTTCTTCTATATTTTAAGTGGGACAAAAGTTGAGATTTTCAAAATCTATTTTACTGGATAACTATTTTACTAGTAAAAAAGAAAAAAGGAAAAATATGCTGAGATTATAAAGCAGAGAAATTTTGTCCCAAAAACAATGATATAATCACAGTTTGGCTTAGAGAAAGCAAAGGGGCACCTCTGCCTCCATACTTCTTTTTTGCCATAACACTTTCCAGAAAGGCAGCTTTTCACAAGATTTGGCTCCAGGTCTCACTTGTGGCACTAACTATCTATGCAACCCAGGTCACTTCACCTCTCAGAGCCCTAGGAAAAGTTAACTCTAAGACCAAAGGTGCAGAGTAGGTATTGCTTGGTATTGGTGGAGGGAGTTTTCACACTGGAAGTTCTCTACATCAGTGAAATCACAAGTCTTACTTAAAAGACACCAACAATTTAACATCCCTTCCCATTTGTTTGAAGATACCTGATTTATGATGGCCCTTCCCCATGTGGCCCCAAAGATTCCTTTTCTGGCCTTCAGGACAATATGTAGTTATCCTGCAGACTCATTCATTGTAGTTTTCCTAGAAGGCTCCACGACTGAAGTTGCTTTGCTTTCCTTGGAAGGCCTGTACTCATTCTCTGTCTCTGTCTTTCCTCTCTCTTCTCTTCTCTTTCTCTCTCTCATGTCTTTTTCCCCTCTTCTCTCCTTTCTCTCTTTCTCTCAAAAGTTTTATTGTTATCTTTTGTTCTTACATTACAGCTGTTTCTGTATATATACACTCTGCACCATGATTCCTTCCACCCCACCACCATGGACCTTCTCTAGTAACAAAGAAGAGCAGCTAAGAAAAGAAACCTGACTCAATGCCTGACAATATAAGCATGTACCTACCTCCCCCCTCCAACCTCTCCAAGGAAAGGAGGGAGCTCTATTTATTTCTTAATCTATTTCTTCATCTCTGCTCCAAATTCAAGATTGTTCATTTCCATTACAAAGTGTTTGATTTTGAATGTCTTTTTCATTTCCATTATTGTAGTCATTGCTTTTATTGTTTTTCTGCTTCTCTTTACTTTATTCGGCATCCATTCAAACAGTTCTCTCCATGTTTCTTTGAATTCCGGGAAGGTCTGCTCCAGTTCACTAAAGCAAAAGCTCTACGAGGGCAGGGACTGTGTCTTAACTTTGTATTTTCCTGGCTTCTCAAACAGTGCTCTTCACAAATAGATACTTAATAAATGTTAAGTGTTTTTATTTGATTTGCCTGTGAATCATTTCTTCCTGTCTGGGCTATTATTTTTTTTTTTGCCTGAAATGTTCTCACTAGTTTTATTAAATCTGGTTCTTTTTTTTTAATTAAAAATTTTTTTCAATTAACATTTATTTCCTCCCTCTCCCAGCCCCCACCCCCACCCCCAGGGAAAAAAAGAAAAACAAAACTCTTGTAACAAATATGTCTAGTCAAGCAAAATAAATTGCCTTATTGGTCATATCCAAAAAATTATATATCCCGTTCTGCAGCTTGAGTCCACCATTTCTTTGATGAAGCATGCTTTATCATCAGTCCTCTAGAATCATGGCTGGGCATTGTGTTGATCAAAGCTCTTAAATCTAGTTGTTTGTTTTTACAATGTTGTTTTAGTATAAATTGTTCTGGTTTTAGCCACTTGGCTACTTCTATTCTTAGATGAAATTAGATGGTCATTTCTTGATCTAGCTAGTCACCAGGCCTCTCTCCATTTACTCTACATATGCACATTTGCATGTATGTAATTATCTGTGTATTGTCTCTCCCCTCTCCCTGTATCAGAATGTTAGTTCCTTGAGGACAGAAATGGTTTTTGTCTTTCTTTATATCCCCAGTACTTAGCACAGTGCCTGGTACCTCAGAAAACACTTTAATAAATGAATTTGATTGATTGACAGACTGTGTGGTAGTTACTGTCCTGAGGCCCTAGCCTGTCAGTTCTTTGCCAGTTCTACAAACTAATTGATTTTTCTTTCTTAAACATCAGTAGCTAAAATTTGCATTCCCTGACTTTTCTACCAAGTTCTGGTGTTTGGTCTGAGGATTCTTTTAGGCCTCCTCTAAATAGCAGAGCTAAGATGGTTGGTAAATCCTAAGTCCAGTGAAATTTCACATCTTTCATGGCTCAGGTTACTACGAATTAGCCACTAATGGGTGTTTTCTTTTATTGATTTATTCCTTAGGTATCCATAGGGGAGTGGTCTTTTGGAATTTCATTTTATAATTTTACAATTTTATAAAACCACGGGTACTTCATATGTATAGCAATAAATGAAATTTCCTCTCCCCCTTCTCCTCTCAACTACACATAATAATAGCTGGCTGGATCTTTTCGATGTAAGATGTTCAAGTATCGAAGAAATATTAAGTTACCATCTTATTCCAAATATAGGGTGGGCTATAACTCTCTCAAAGAGATTTCTTTGAAATAGAAAGAAAAAAGGTAGGCACAGTTTTACTGTAAAAGTGGTTATGGACTGGTTAGATTTTTTTTTTACAAACCTTATTTGGGAGGAAAAAAGTAATATTCAAATAGATAGTTATGTTGGATCAATTATTTTAAAAACATATTCTAAAGTTTGGAGCATACTCAAACAAAAATACTGCAATAATAGATCAAATTTGTTCCCTGAATATTCCAGATAATTAATATTTTTGAAAATACATTTTCTTGATATCTTATGTTTTTATGTTCCCCTACATTGCTCACTGTATCCCACCAATCCCTCCTCCCAGAGATCTGACCCTTACAGTAAAGAAGAAAATAGAAAAAAGAAAACCACCAGATATGTAAAACTAACATATAAAAAATTCTGACATTATATCCAACATTCCACACCTATGTTCCCCCACCTCTGACATGGTCCACCACTTTGGGTATCTTAAAGATAACTGAGATTTCACTGTACATTAGGTGAAGCTGTCCTCCTTTCCTCCCTCCTCCACATGTATCCTCCCCTCCATCCCCCCACCCCCAAAGTATTTTTGAAGAGTGCAAACTTCTGTCATTCATTAGTAGGTGAGCTCCTGGAGGGCAGTGGACAATTTTGACGTTCTTTGTATCTCAGTGCTTAACACAGTGCCTGGCACACAGAGAGCTCTTAATACTTTTTGACTTGATCTTGGCTTGGAAAATCTTTTTAGTTATTTGCTGGAGTTTGCAGTGATAGGATAGCAGGCCATAGATTCGTAGAGCTAGAAGGGTGGTCAAGGCCTCTTCTAGTCCAACCCCTTATTTTACAGATGTGGAAACTGAATCTGGGAGAAGGAAAACTTACCTAAAGATTATGGAGCTGGCCAGTGGTCAAGCCAAAATTACAGAATTCCGGATATTTTCTGGGTTTTCAGACACAGCCCAATAAAGCAGTGAGCCACATGCCTTTACCGTGTAGATTAGGAGAAAACATTAGATGGAATCTAGTGAAGTTTCAGTGAAATTTCTGACTTTGCCCATGTGTGGCATTTATCTCTAAGCTGTGTGAGCTCTCTCACTATACGTGAAGGTTTTTTGTTCTTTCTTGGATGCCATAGGAAAGGAACAACAGTAAGAGGCACCAGAGCTGCCAAGCTCTACCTATCCTACTGCCACAGCATCTTGTCGCCTCATCCTCCCTCCTCACGTTGCCACCACTCCTGCTCAGGTCCTCATTACTATAACAGCAAACATTTATGGTGTCTTAACATTTGCATGGCATTTATATAAATCTTATTGATCCTCACAGCAACCCTATGAGGTAGGTACCCTTGTTACTCCCATATTACAGATGAGGAAATTGAGAGATTATGCGATTTAACCAGGGTCATATCACTTATGTTTGAGGCAGGATTTGAACCTGGGTTTTCCTGACTCCAGGTCCAGTGCTCTATCCATGTAGAACGACGGAGTTGAGCTAGTTGATCTTTAATGTCCCTTTCCGCCCTAATGATCTATGAGCTAAGAAGTCAGATGGTTAATAACAACCTTTGACTGTGATGTTGATGGATGACGGAACTGAGAGTATGCTCATTAAATTTGCAGATGATGCCAAGCTGAGCCAAGTTGGTAATGTCTTGGAAGACAGGAATAGAAGTCAGTGACCTTGACAAATGAGAGAGAAAATGGTCCACTGGAAAGTGGAACCATTAGGAACCTTTGCAAGGTACTGCACAGATGGTCAAACCCCAAACTATTCAGGGTAAAGAAAAAGACTGGTCAGACCTAAGCATAGTGGTAAAATAGACCCCAGATTGTAGGCTGAATATGACAGAGGAATATTATGCTAACATGGTTTAAGGAAATATTTATAGGAGTATGGTATGCAAGAGCTTGGGGGTATGACAAGCTAAGGGGATGGAGGGAATCAAAGGGGCTGATGTGGTTTGGAGTAAATGGTTGTGCCATACTACTTTTGTCTTTCAGAGCAAATGATCCCCAGTTCCACTCCAGAAGGTTTTCATGTAATCAACAAGCCTTGTTTAACCATATCCTACTTAGAAGGTGGTTTCTGAAGTGAGAGAAGCCCTTGGACAGATAGGCAGTTTTGGCCATCTTGAGGAGAATACTTTATTTGAAAATCCCCTCTCCCAGTGGCAAGAGTACTTGACTCATAGTGAGAGGACCTGGGTTTAAGTAATTTGCCACTAGTTATATGACCATGGACAAGTCATATAATTGTGTATGGATTGGTTTAAGTGGCTGCTGAGATCCCTTCTAATCGGGGTTGGGGAAGAGCCAATTGTTTAATTTTCTATGAGGGGATTTACAACTCTGAAATTGACAAAAACTACAAATTAGGATTTGATTTATTTATTCTTTTGTTAATTATCTATACTACAGTGATGGAAAAAATGTTAATAATGTAATTAAACTTGAAAGTGTGTCATATGCATATTTCCCCCATCCCCCTCAACGCTTCCACCCCAAAGTTTCATCCTAACTCCACCCAGCCCTTTCACTGTGCTCTTTGGAATGCCTGTTCCATAGACAACAAACTTTCCTTTTCTTAAATCTATTCCTCTTCCACTTCTTCCATTTATTAACTCTTACTGAAACCTAGCTTCCCCTTGATGACATAGCCTCCCTGGCCACCTTTTCTAGTACTGGTTGTACCTTCATTCTTTCTTTTTTGGCTCACTGGTCAGAGCAGGTGTGTTGGAATACTCCTTGCTTCCCATTCCCACTATTAGGTTCTCCCCCTTCTTCCATCACTCAGTAATCTCTCTTCCTTTGAGGTTCATGCTATTCATATCTACCACCCAAACAAAATCCTGGCAGACCTCTGTGTCACTCCTGTTCCCTCTTCAATGAGTTCAACACTTAACTTACAATTTTTCTGTCCTCAACAGCTGCCCTCATACTAGGGGACTTCAACACACATATTGATTATCCATCAAACATCCTAACCACCCAGTTTCTCAACCTACTCACCTCCCATGAGCTACTCCTTCACCCAAGATGGCCATACCCTTGGTCTTGCCATCACCACAAATGTACCACTTCCATGTTCAAGAATTCTGAAATATCCTTATCCAGCTATAATCTATTGGCTTTTTGCTTCTCTCTCTTACTCCCCCACCCCTCCCTCTCTCCCTTCCCTTATATAACTCTCTTCTTCATTCACACCATGACCTCTAATAGCTCCATTCCTTGGTTATGTCCCAGGCTATCTCCCCTGCATTAGCCACTCTCTCCTTCCCATCTTGACTCCTTGGTGAAACAGTTCAACTCTGTAATGTCCTCCTCTCTCAAATCCCTAGCCCCACTTAAGATATTGTTTTTTGTGCCCAGCCAAACATCAGTCCTGGATCACTCCTCCCATTTGTTGGCTTCAATTCAACACATGAGCTGCTGAATAAAGGTGGAGAAAATCATGCAACCATTTTGATTAGGTCTACTATAAATTTATGTTACATACTTTCAACTGAGACCTCACCACTGCTAATCAATCCAACTATACCTCCCTTATCATCTCACTATCTCACTCTCCACAGCAGCAATTCCAAACCTTTTCATCCTTCCCTCCTCAAACTTCCCATGGTACCCCTCCCCCAAATCTCTCAGATAAGAACCTTACTTCATATTTTACAGAAAATTTGAGGTCATTTACAGTGAACTCCTGCTTCTCCCTTCTTCCTCATCTCCTTTCACTCAGGTGCCTTCTTCCATTTTCTCCTCCCTGTTTCACAGGATGAAGTGGCCTTACTCCTTACCAAGGCTAACCTCTTTACTTGTTCAATAGATTCCATTCCATCCTGTCTTCTCCAACATATTACCCCCAATGTCGTCCCCACTCTTTCATTCAAAAATTTTTTTTCCTTAATAATATTTTTCCAATTACACATAAAGATAGTTTTCAACATTCATTTTTTGTGAAATTTTGAGTTCCAAATTTTTCTCCCCTCCTCCTTTACTTCCCCTTCCCCAAGACAGCGAGCAATCTGATATATGTACAATCCTGTTAAACCTATTTCCACATTCATCATGTTGTGAAAGAAGAATCAGAACAAAAAGGAAAAACCTGCTCTTTCATTTATTTTCAATCTCTCCCTCTCTATTCGTTCATTTCCTATTGCCTACAAACATGCATATATCTCTCCTGTCTTGAAAAAACCCTCACTTGATCCTTCCATCCCTGCTATCATCTTCGACCTCTTCGGCCTTGGTAGCCAAACTCCTCAAAAAGGCCTGCTATAATAAATATCTTCAGTTTTCCCTCACTCTTTCTTAACCACTCATTTATGATCTGGCCACCATCTTTGTCATCCCACTGAAATGGCTCTCTCCAAAGTTACCTATGATCTTACTTGAATTGGATCCTTAAATAATTATTGCTAGCATTATATAGCTATGGTTTGCAAATCACTCTACATTTGTGCTCTCACCTTGTGAGTTAGGTACTATTATTATCCCTGTTTTTCAATTGAAGAAACTGAGCCAGATTAAATGACCTTCTCACAGCTGAGGCAGGACTCAAAGAATAGGAACTGTCTTTTGCCTCTCTTTGTATCTCTGGCACTTTAGCACAGTGCTTGGCACATAGTTGGTGCTTTAAAAATGCCTTCTTACTTGACCGTGACTCCAGGTGTAACACTCTATCCATTGTATTACTGTGCTGTCCTAAAATACCTCTCTCAATCCTGATTGTAAAGTCCAGACATACTTTCAACTGAGACCTCACCACTGCTAATCAATCCAACTATACGTCCCTTGTTGTCTCACTATCTCACCCTCCACGGCAGCTCTTCCAAAGTCTGGACACATAGGCAAAAATGCATATTTTCAAGAAATGAAATGAATGAAATTTTCAACATTTTATTTAATTGGGATATTAACAAATAACATCTTCAGTATGATTTCCATCATTTGTGATGCAAAGGTTGATGCGCTTTGCAAGATTCATGTGAACTCGATGCAATAACTCCACATTGCCATCAATTTTAGCACATTCACTCTTTATGTGTTTGTGCATTCAATCAAGTGTGTTGCATCTGTGATTTTCTTTGAGTACACCTTCTCCTTTAGCATACTCCAGAAAAAGAAGTCACTGAACAACACAGAGTCTTCGGTGAAACAGTTAATGAGATGTTAATGAGATTTTCTATGTGTCCAGACTTTAGGGACACCCTATACATTCATGATTACTGAATAGGAATTTGGAGTTGGCAGTTGTCTTGATTTTTTTCTATAGTTGCTTTGAGTTTGAGTTCCTTGAGTTTGAGTCTCTTCTTAACCCCTTAAAATCTGGACCTCTAACCTGTAGGTGTCCCTCAGGGTCCTACCTTGGACCCTCTTCTCTTCTTCTGTGCTCTTGGTGATCTCATTAGCTCCCATGGATTTAATTACCATCTTTATACTGTTGACTCTCATATCTACCTTTTCTGCCCCAATCTCTCTGCTGACCTCCGCTGCCTCTCAGACATCTTGAACTGGATGTCTAGTAGACATATTAAACTCCATATGTCCAAAAAACAACTCATTTTTCCCAAACCCTCCCCCCCACCAAATCTTCCCTATTATGGTCAACATCATCCTTCTTGTCCCTCAGGATTGCGACTTAGGAGTCATTCTGGATTCCTCATTCTCATCCTCTCATATCCTTCCATATCCAAGCTGTTGCCAAGGTCTACCAATTTTACCTTTACAACATCTCTCCAATATGCCCTCTTCTCTCCTCTGACACTACTACCACTCTAGTACAGGCCCTCGTCACATCACATCTGGATTCTTATAGTAGCCTGCTGGTGAGTCTGCCTGCCTTAAGTGTTTTCCCCACTCCATCCATCCTCCATTCACCTATTTAAGTGATTTTTCTAAGGCTCATCATGCCATCTGTCCTCCCCCCCATCCCCATTCCCCTCAATAAACTCCCATGGCTTCCTGTTGCTTTCAAGATCAAATACAAAATGCTCTGTTTGGCATTCAAAGCCCTTTAAAACCTAGCGCCCTCCTACCTTTCCAGTGTTCTTATACCTTAATACCTTTCTCATAACTTTGTGATCCAGTGACACTGTGTTGGTAAGCAAAATGGGCTCTTAGCACTCAGTTCAACCAAGTGCCCCTGAAGAGTTTGGTTTTTGTCTCCTTTGATTAATTCGGTTTATTTCATTGAGTCTTACTAGGCGCTAAGCCCCAGGCCCAAACCCCTATTAGGTGCTAAGCCTATGTGGGTATGAAGCTCCCAGGGTCCTAAGGGGAGGTGCTAACTCCAGAGCCAATCATAGCAGCCTAAGTTTTGGTCATTCAGATGATGTTTGATGACATCTGAAATGGTATAAGAAGACAGAGCCATTTTCACAGGGATCTCACTCTTGGTGGCGTGGAGACTCCGGGCAGCTGTAGCTAAGAGCCCTCCAGCTCATAAACCCGGATGCTGGGACTTTGTTAAACTCTGGTAAGTATGTATTGGGATTTGAATCAGACACGGTCTGTCTGTCAATGTTTGTACTTTGTATTTGCACTGAAGTTCAGGGTGCTGGTTTTTTCCTCTGAACTAAGTGAATAGTATTTGTATGCTGGATTAAAGTAAATCTGTCAACCCCTTAACGTTGCTTTCCTTACTAAAGCAGATCAAAAGAACCTGGGCTTTTGCAGCATGCTGGTAGCATTCTTGTGTTGAGCTTGTGTTGGTCTTTCACCCCCACAGCAGCTGCTAGCTGGATTATTGAAACAGACACTGACTTCCTTGCTGTTCCACAAACAAGATGCTCTATGTACTGGCTGTCCTCCAGGCCTGGAATGCTCTCATTCCTCCACTCCAATTACTGACCTCCTTGGCTTCCTTTAAGTCCCAGCTAAAATTTCATGTTCTACAGGAAGTCTCCCCCAAATCCTCTGAATTCCAGTGCCTTACCTCTTTTAATGATTTCTTATCTATCCTGAACATAGCACACTTTGTATTTATTTGTTTGCATGCTGTCTCCCTCATTAGATTATAAGCTCTTTGAGGGCAGGGACTGTCTTTTGCCTCTTTTTGTATCCCTAGCACTTAGCACAGTGCCTGTCACATAAAATATACTTAATAAATGTTTATTAATTGATTGATTCCTCTCTACCCCGAGAGCTGCTAGTAACATTTACCAGTATACCCTTGTTTCTAACTCAAATTCTGTGATCCTCTGAGTCTTGCTTTCTTCATCTGGAAAATGGACATAATAATACTTGCCCTGCCCACATGACAAGGCTATTTCGAGGAATTTTCTTTGTATGGAATTGCAACTCATCAATTTAAAAAGGGCAACTTAGAACAAGCATTAATTTAATAAAAATGAATCATTGGCTTGATCCAGTATCACCAGTGGCTTCTGTCCACATTGGGTTTCATTGATTTTTTTCTTGAATTTTTTTTCCTTTGGGGTTGTCATCCAAAGATGACAATATTCAAGTTTTTTTTTAAACATAAATGAGTTTTCTTTGTAAACATTCAGTAGGATTCTATAAAATTGTTTTTTTTCAAGTAGATTGAAGTTCCTTCTCTGACACCTTCTAGGCTTCTGACATTGGTCAAATAACTCTCTTACTCTCAGTTTCCTCATCTATAAAATGGAAATAACACCTGTTTTACAGGATTGCTACAAGAATCAAATGAGAATGTAACCCCTGTCCCAAAGTCCTCTCTCCTTATTGGTGGAGATGAATGCCCTGCCCTGTATGAGAAGCAAGGTAAAGTTAGTGAGAAGCAAGAACTTCAGTTCTCAGCCAGTCCTTTTTTGGGATTCTTCAATTGAGAGTTCCCTTTCAGTCCCCCTTCAGAACTTGCCAAGTGAGGGTCTTCACTGAGAGTAGCTTCTAATTGGCTTCCAGCTTCAAGAGAGAAGAAGGAAGAAACCAACCCTACTTCAGGTTGCTGAAAAAAAAAGACTTTGGGAAGACATGAGAGGAACAGGCAGTCTCTATCATGTACCCATTTCCAGCTCATTACTCTAGAGACTTTGGAGAGTTTCTTCTAGGGTGAGGCCAAGGACATTCTCTTTTGGTTGAGTTGAGTTATCTGGCTCCCAATGGGAGAGCTCCTTTACTCTGTATTGTCTAGTATATATAGCCTCCTATGTATATCTTCTCAGATTTATGTTTTGCTCTAATGTGGACAAATGAGTTTCTTTGCTATTTGCAATGTGTGTTCATTGTGGAACTGGTATAAGGTGGGAAAAAGGGGTCAAGCCTTGGCTATGGAGCTTGGGATCTCCACTCCCCCTCAGATGACAAAATGATCAAAAGTTAGCTTAACCCAATCATATCCACTAGATAAACAATCATATCCACTAGATAAAGAATACTCAAGCAGGGTAGATTGATTTACTTCTGCTGTGGGAGCCCTTCTCTCTGAGCAGAGTGGTAGCCTCCGGCCCCAACCTCATGTTTCCCATCCTGGCAGGAATGAAAGTCCCTCTTGAAGAAGGGTAGGGGAAGAAGAGGCAAGAAATGTCTATTCTTCCTCCCTTCAAGACACACACAATTACAGACTTCTCTACACATTCTCATTCCTTATATCAATAAAAGGCAGTCCAGCAGATGGCTAGGGCTCTCCCCAGAGTCAGGAAGATGTGGGTTTAAGTTCTGCCTTTGACACACACACATAATGGCTTTGTGATATGAGCAAATTACTTAACCTCTCAGTGGTTCAGTCTGTTCTATAAGTTGCAAATCAGGTCTCTACCTGCATTGGTAGAGGAAATTTCCAGGTCTGAACCAAGAGGAAAAGACTCATTTACATAGATCCACACACATCAGTAGTAATCAAAAATGCTGACTTCTGTAATAGTATAGGTTGAAATGAGATTTGAAGGCAAAGCTTATGGGAATCAAGGCTGAAGTATTACTACAGTTCTTGGTTTATTAAACATTTCTACCTAACAAGCACCTACTTTGTGCAAAATGGGAGCTGTGGAGGGAAGAGGGATATAAACAAGTATAAGAAATATAAATAGCCCTTGTGCTCAACAACATTGATATCTAGTTGAGGAGATAAAATGTTATAACACCTTTGATGTTAGAGATAGTTTTTCATTTTGTCTTCATTTCCCTGGAGTCTTAACATACAGAATGCACATAAAACCAGTAACAATAGCTAGAATTTAGATAGTGCCTTAGGGGTTTGCAAAGCACTTTAGAAATATATCATCCTCACAACTCTGAAAGGTGGGTGCTATTATTATCCACATTTTACAGATGATGAAATTGAGGCTGGCACAGGTTAAGTAATTTGTCCGGGGTCTATGTCTAAGGTAGGATTTGAACTCAGGTCTTTCTAGATCCCAGTCTAACATTCTAGCTGCTGTACTCACCTAGCTACCTTAATAAAAACTTGTGGGATTGATTTGGATATAGGCATAGGAAAATATAACTAATTGTATAAGAAAATCAGGGGTAAATGCCAAATGAATGGCATAGATTAAGAGATTTCAGAGGAGGGATTTCAGAGGAGACTGTTCCTATACAGAATGATCAGAGACTGTTTTGGAAAGGAAGGAAGAAAACAAACATTTATTAAGTTACTACTATGTGCTAGGCACTAGACTAAGTGCTTTACGAATATTAACTCCTTTGATACTCACAACAACTGTGGGAGGTAGGTACTGTAATTAATCCTAATTTTACAATTGAGAAAACTAAGGCAAACAGAATGACTTATCCAGGGTCACAAGGCAATAAATGTCTGAGGCTTGATTTTTTTTCCTGATTATCATCATTTCTTTTTTTTAGGAGAGGTTGAGAAAGGATTCCTTTATTTTTTTTAGATAACCAAGTTCTTTAAATTTATGTTTAGTTTTCAACATTCACCAAATTTTCTCCCCATCTCTACCTCCCCCCCGACCCACATCTCAAGGTGGCATGTATTCTGATTGCCGCTTTCCCCAGTCTGTCCTCTCTTCTATCATCCCCTCCCCCCCATCCCCTTTCCCCTTACTTTCTTGTAGGGCAAGATAGATTTCTATACCCCATTGCCTGTATATTTTATTTCCCAATTGCATGTAAAAATAATTTTTTTTAACATTTGTTTTTAGAACTTTGAGTTCCAAATTTTCTCCCTTCTTCCTTCCCCACCCACCCTCCTTGAGAAGGCAAGCAATTCAATATAGGTTATACATATATTGGTATAAAAAACACTGCCATAATAATCATGTTGTAAAAGACTATATTTCCCTCCATCCTATCCTGTCCTCCTTTATTCAGTTTTCTCCTTTGACCCTGTCCCTTTTCAAGTGTTTGCTTTTGACTACCTCCTCCCCCAATCTGCCCTCTCTTCTATCATCTCCCCTCTCTTATTGCCTTCCCTTCTACTTTCCTGTAGGGTAAAATACCCAATTCAGTGTGTATGTTATTCCCTCGTTAAGCCAAATCTGAAGAGAGCAAGATTCACTCATTCCCTTTCATCTATTCCCTCTTCCCTTCCATTATTAACAAACAGCTTTTTCTATCCACTTTTATGTGAGATAATTTACCCCATTGAGGCTTGATTAGAGCTCAGATCTTCCTGACTCCGTGCCCAGTGCTCTATCCACTGTACCACCTAGCTACGCATGAGTAGGTAGGGTTCTAGCCAGGTCTTGAAGGAAAGGTAGGAATAGGTGCAGTGGGAGTGTTATTCCAGGTGCAGGTAAGCAGAGGTGTAGAGGTGGGATATCTTAAGGACTGTTTGGAGGGTGAGTTTGGCTGGAATTAAGAGCTCCTATGGGGAACAAGGGAATATGAGGCTGTAAAGTTAGGTTGGGGACAGATTGTACAGGGCCAATGAGCAGATCTGTTGTTTTCCATTTTTACATCCCAGCTATTCATAAATACATAAAAGCAATATAAAACCTCCAGCCACGCAGTTTCTCTACCTGAATTTCAGTCAATAAATTACAGCATGTCCTCCTCTGGAAAGTGTTTTGGGAAATTAAGATCTGTTGATCAAATAAATGTCTTTTAGGGTAGCATTTGGCCTCTTTAGTTTCCTGAACTGCTTTTCAGCACATTTCAAGTCTTCCAAGGGCACAATTTCTCTCAACTTGCTTTACCCACACCCACACAGTTTAGTGAGGGGGAGAAAGAGGAAGAATGAGTGGAAACAAGACCTCCCCCTGTCCTCCCCGCCCCGCACCAATGTCAGCAGCCACCTGCTGCAGCAGCCTCTCAGGAGGCTTGCCTGGCTCAGCCTTCCTTTCCTTGGATAGAGCACAGGGAGCTCTACTTCCATTACTTTGGTTAGGGACATCAAGCTGGCATTAGCAACAAACATTTCCCGTTAAACAGTAAAGCAAAACCAATATCCTTAATGGCCTAATTGGAAAGGGTTTATCCACTGTTTCCATGGCTGCCTGGCCATTAGATTGAAAAAGTCAGATTCTGATGACTGAGTGAACAACTGCACAGTGTATGAGATTATAATAAACGGGTAGGGGTGGGGGAGGGATGAAATCTAGAGATTTATCTTCTCCTTCTATGAAAAAAAGAGTTTGCCCAAAGTAACTATCTAAAAATCTAAATTTTCTGAAAGGGTATATGAGTTTTTTATTTGTCCTAACCATAAGCTTTTGTTTTATTCCAAGCTGTGGTGGTCCTCTACTGTCCTATTCTAAAAGCCCAACATGTGCAGGGCAGCTGAAAGTACGCATTTCCTTACGTGGCTGCGTGTCTCTTAGTTGAAACAGGCTCCACTCCTTAGGATTGTCTCAATAGAATTGCACTTGTAGTGATTCATTTCTTGATGGAAATAAAGAAGCCTTGATTCTCTTGGAGTATCAGTTCACTTCTTTTGGATTTGTTTTGGTTGAACAGTTTCATTGCTCATGTCAGTCATCTCCAAGAGCCACATTTTTCTCAGACATTTGAATTCCTTAATCATTTTTTCTAAGGTGGCTGATAATGCCAAAAATGTGACAGCTTCTTTGGGGGTCCACATAAAATCTGAAAAACAAAGGATATCAAATGGAATGTAAGCCCAGGATATGGCATGACCTTTTGAATATTCCTAAAATGACTGGAATTTTCAAAAGGGATCTGATTTTAGGTTTGTCAGAAAATAATAGGACAGAGTGTTAATTGAAATGTTTCAGTTCAGATTCTTATTGAGAATTGTAGGATTACTTTATTTTCTCCTGCACCATAGGATGGTACCTAAAAATCAACTAACAATTTTTTTAAAAAGATGTAGTTTGTATTTACAATGCCTTAATTTTCTTCTTTTTTGTTGTTGTTAATTTGTTTTTAGTTTTCAACATTCACTTCCACAAGATTTCTATTTCTAAATTTTCTCCCCGTCTCTCTCCTCTCCCCACTCCAAGACTACATGCATTCTGATTTCCCCTTCCCCCAATCTGCCTTTCCTTCTATCACCACCCCTCCTTCTCTTATTCCTTTCCCCTCTATTTTCCTGTAGGCAGTGCCTTCATTTTCAAATGTCTCTTCCCTCTCCTTTACCTAGTTTGCCATATTTTATATGAAATGGAGAAATAGAATATTAAGAAATGAAAGATCGAATAAGCATTTCATCAAAACTCACCAACACCTTAACTGCATTTAACAATATTTGCAGTGTTCCATACCCAGAGTCATCCACATCTGCAAGGAAGAGAGTGGGGCATCATGTTTATTTCATTGTGTATATTCTTGTTTCTCTTTCTGACATCTTGCTGCTCACCTAAATTTGCTTAAATATCTCAGTTATCCACCTAATGGCATTCCTAAAAGTGAAAATATTACTTTTCTCTCTTTTTCTTACCTATTTTGTTCATATTTTAAACTTTTCTTTTAAAAGGGAGACTGGAGTCTCTTAGGGTTGTTGTGAAGAAAACACTTTTCACACCTTTAAAATTTGCAACCCTATAAACACAAACTTTGTAAATATAAGCTAGTATTATACTGCTACTGAATAGAATAAAAAGCAATAATAATATTTGACATTTCTGCAGTGCTTAAAATTTGCCAAAGGCCTTTACATACATTACCTCCTTTGAGCCTAAGAGCCCTTATGAACAGCCAAGTAGTTATCTGAAACCAACATGCCCCCTCTGGAATGCAAATGTATTCCAAAAAAAGGATTTCCTTTTGGCTTCCAAATGTCAATATGTTAAATATGGATGCTTGGAAATTGATTTGAAACCCAGCTCTTAATCTTTCTGACCAGGGAGGAAAGAAAGGGCCACAGCTGTGACCTCCACCTCAACTTATTGTTTTAGACACAGGGGTCCATTAGCAGCCTCCATAGCTGCCTCTGCCCCATCCTCATGGAATCACTACAGCCTAACGTACAGTACTAAGTGCATTCCAAATGAAAAAAAAAACCAATTTCAGAACAGATCATTTTCCTTCTGCACCTCCTGAAAGAACATGGGTTAGTGAACTGTGGGAAAGATTCAACCAAAATAAGTCTTCAGTCTTTGTCAGCCTTTCAGGTGGTTGTTAACAGCCATCAAGATCAGAAACATCTGTGTGAGGTATCTTGACTGTGTCCATTGAAGAGGCTTATTGTGGGCTGTTTGCTGAGAGGACAGAACATGCAAAGATAATTATAGTCTCTTTCTTCATGCTTGTCATTATCTCTCCTCATTTGCTTGCCCACTTTAGCTATGGCCATAAATGCTTATTTACTTAACTTATCTCCAAGTCTCTCCAAAGCAAAAAAAAAAATCAAATTCTATTGTGAAAAAGGACAGAAAATCATAGATGATCCAAATAACTGGAATATAACAATGATAACAATACCATCAGCCTAAAGACTGGTCACCCATCCTGTGTGTTCAATAAGCCCTGCATGTTAATATTTAAAATAATACACTCTGCCTCCAGCCATATTTGCTGGAGAAAGGAATTCAGGTCCAGCTTCCCCTTGTTTTCTTAGTCATGCTGCCAGAAGCTTGGGGGATGGGGGCAGGGAATAGGGCAGAAGAGCTCCAGACAAATCAATTGAGGATATTGAATGTGAGAAACAATTTCACAGCCTTCCGTCGATAGACTAGGAAATGCCCAGTTCATCTGTCAAGATAAGTTGGTTGAAAATTTAAGGAACTGTTTTGTAAGTTCTTTTCTCTGTCTAAACATTTTTCTTATTTGTTGGTTGAAGGCCAAGTTGCATCATGATACTCATCTCACTGTTAGGAACACTGACAACACTGAGGAACAGAAATCATGTTGTTGATAATTGTTGGGACATATATTTTATGACTTTTATGAGCATTCACAATAATACACATATTAATGAAATAGTAATAAACATTATATAATTAAATAACAAAGAGATAATAAAATAAATAATATAATAAATGAACAAAATTAATTGTTGAATGTTAGAGTTGAAAGAGACCTTCGATGTAATCTAATCTAATCCCATTCTCAGTACACCAATCCCCTTCATCTCTTAATAGTAATTATACAGTTTCTGCTTGAACACTTTCAGGAATGAGAAACTCACTATCTCACAAGGCAGCCTACTCTGTTTTTGCATAACTCTAAATATCAGGAGGGAAGCTAGTTGGCACAGCGGATAGAGGGCTGGGCTTGGAGTCAAGAAAACTCATCTTCCTGAGTTCAGGTCTGACCTCAGACACTTCCTATCTGTGTGACCCTGGGTTGTCACTTAACCCCATTTGCCTCAGTTTCTTCATCTGTAAAATGAGCTGCAGAAGGAAATGGCAAACCATTCCAGTATCTTTGCTAGAAAACTCTAAAATGTGGTCATGAAGAGTAGGACATGACTGAAAATGACTAAACAACAACAAAAATTATCAATAAGTTCTTATGAAATAAAATCTCCCTCTTTGTAACTTGTGGGCATTGTTCCTAGATCATCTCTCTGGAATTAGATAGAATAAATGCATATTCTGCTTCTATAGGAGTACCTTATATAGAACCTCTGTTTAACAAAGGGGATCACCACAATCTTCTCCCCCATTTCTTGCCAGCTACCCTTCTTTGGACTTCTTTGGAACTCTCCCATCGTGTTCTCTTTAGCCAGATAGCTTTGACCCCTCACCCGTATTTCTACCCAGGCTTTTCAACTTTCTTTTGTATATTGTCTTTTCCTATTAGATAGTAAGCTCCTGGAAGGCAAGGGTAATTTTTTTTTAAAACTTGTATTTGTATCCCCAGGGCTATCCCTAACACCTAGCACAGTGCCTGGTACAGAGTAGGTCCTTAATAAATGCTGGTTGAATTGAATTATCTGAACATATTTAGAACTGATTTAGAACTTTAAAAAGATCTTCAGCAAATAGTGAAATAGTTTTATGAGTTCTTCCCTCCTTGAGAATAGTTAGCTGTACCTCCTTCTATTATTTGTCAATTCATTTTTGTATTTGTTTTCCTTTTGTTTTGTTGTAATAAACATATATTTATCTAGTTCTGCTTTTTAAATTTCATGTTATTATGTAAACTTTAATGTGTTTCTTTAGATTTCTCTTACTTTTTAATTGCATTGTAATGTTCCTTTACATTGATGTATCTGTTTGTTCAGCTGTTGCTCAATTGTTTGACATTTAGGTTGTTTCCAGTTTTTCAAAATTACAAACAAGGGTGATATAATTATCTTGGGCCAATAGTCTTTTTTTCCTAAATTTATTTTTTATATCTGGCTCATCAGGTTCATGACATCTTGCCTTTCTTTCCATAGGCTAAAATCTATCTAAGAGATGCCAACAGAGGCATACAGTCAAGAACATATTTTTCCTTTTATATAGTTTGTCATCTGCACACAGAATAGTTGTACTTTATAAATGAAAGTTAAGCTATTTATTTAAAAAAATCACTAAATATTTTGAAAAAAATGAAAAACTCAGGAAAGCAAATCAGAAAATGACATTAAGACTATTGCCTCATAATTATATAGTCTTTCTCTTTTATTTTAATTTATGAAAAATCAGTTAAAAAGCCACAACCTTGCTGGCCAGTACAATTCAGTTACTGATTCCTTGTCCCTTTTCACCTTTCTGATGGGCCACCGACAAAATTTAACAAATCAGTTAGGTTCGTTGATGCTTAACTTTCCTCTTAGCCAAGTTAAGGTTTTGTTGTTTTCGTTTTTAGCTTGGCTCAATTAAATATATCACTGAAGGTTTTTTTTAAAACTTAATTGATTTTTTTTTCAATCAGCAAAAATCTATTTTTTCTTCTTACCCTTACCCACTGGAGAAGGACAAAAAGAAAGGTAAAACCCTTGTAACAAATAAATATTCATAATCAAGAAAAGCAAATTCCTTCATTGGTTGTTTCCAAATATAGAAAATACATGTGTGTGTGTGTGTGTATGTATACATACACACACATACATGTATGTGTGTCTCAACCTGCATCCTAAATCTATCACTTCTCTGTCAGGAGGTGGGTAGCATGTTTCATCATATGTTCCCTGGAATTGTGGTTGGTCATTGTTTTGATTAGAATTCCCAAGTGTTTGAAAGTTGTTTGACTTTACAATATTGTTATTGTACAAATTGTCCTCCTACTTCTGCTTGTTTCACTTTGCATCACTTCATACAAGTCTTCCAAGATTTCTCTGGCACTATTCCTTTCATCATTTCTTATAGCACAATAGTATTCTTTCACATACCATAACTTATGGCATAATAGTATTCCATCATATACCATAACTTTTTCAGCTATTTCCTAATTGATGGATCCCCCCTCAGTTTCCAATTCTTTGCCAGCATGAAAAAAGCTGCTGTAAATATTTTCATACATATGGGTTTTTTCCTGTTTCTTTGAATTCTTTTGGAGGTATAAACCTAGTAGTGATATTACCTGTTCAAAGGGTATGCACAGCTTAATAGCTTTTTAGCCATAGTTCCAAATTGCTTTTCAGAAGGGCTGGACCAGTTCATAGCTCCACTGAACAGTAAATTAATGTACTTGTTTTCTCACAGTCCTGCCAGCATTTTCATTTTTCTTCTTTGTCAGCTTTGTTGATCTAAAGCGTATGGGATGAAACCTCAGAGTTGCCTTAAAAATTTGCATTTCTCCAATTATTAGCATTTAGAGCATTGTTTCATCTGGTTATTGATAATTTAGATTGCTTCCTCTGGGAACTGGCTGTCCCGGATAGCCCTGAAATTACAATTAACATTCATCCCAGCATTGCCTTGACCCTTCTGGATTTCCTGCAATCTTCCTCACAGACCCTTTGTCAAATTGCTCCCTTATTTGCCACATGGTCCTCAACAAACTCCAGTGGCTACTTGTTTTTTCTATAATTATGTATAAACACCTCTATTTGATATTTTAAAACTCTTTACAGTCTGGCTCTAACCTACCTTTTCAGCCTTATTACGTACCACTCCCCCTCATGCATGCTACAGTCTAAGCAAACTAGCCTGCTTTTTGTTCCTCCCACACCACATTCCATCTCCAATCTCCATGCATTTGCTTGAGTTGTCCCTCATGCCTAGAATGAACTCTTTCTTCATCTCTGTCTCTTAGAATCCTAATTTCCTTCAAAGCTTCACTAAAATGTTACCATCTACATAAGACCTTTATGGATCCCTAAGGTGCTAATGCCTTCCCCTGCCAAGATTACTGTGCATTTTGTATATCTTTATGTGTGTACTTGTATTTCCCAACAGAACACAAGCCCTTTGAGGGCAGGGATAACATTCATTTTCTCTTTGTGTCCCTAACTCTTAATACAGTTCCTGGCATGTAGTTATACATGCTTATTGACTAATTTAAAGAGTCTAAATGAACAGATTCTTTAGAAGTCCCTGACCATACATCTTCAACTGCTTTTCAGACATCTTGAAGTAGATATCTAGTAGACATCTTAAATACAGTATGTCCAAAACATAAGTTATTGCCTTTTCCCCTAAACATTCCCCCCACCCCACCCCACCTTCCCTGTCTCTTAGGTTTGCACCTAGGAGTCATCCTGGATTCCTTGTTATCTCACCCCCAAAATCCAGCCTGTTGCCAAGGCCTGCCAATTTCACTTTTGCAAAGATATCTTCTGACTACTTCTCCTTCTTTCCTCTGACACTGCCACCACTGTAGTACAGGCCCTCATCACCTCATACTGAATTATTGCAATAACCTGCTGGTGGGTCTGCCTGCTTCACATCTCTCCCAATTCCAATGCATTCTCCATTCGGCCACTAAAGTCATTTTCTTAAAGCCCAGTTCTGGTCATGTCACTTCTCTACTCAGTAAACTCCAGTGGCTTCCTATTGCCTCCTGGAGCAAATGCCAAATGTGCCCTTTGGCATTCAAAGCCTTTAATAACCTAGCCCTTTTCTAGCTTTCCAGTCTTCTTATATGTTGCTGCTTGGCAGTTACTCTTTGATCCAGTGACACTGGCCTCCTAGCTGTTCCATAGACACAACACTCCATCTCTCAGCTCCAGGCATTTTCTCTGGCTGTCCCTCATGTGTGAAAGGCTCTCACTCCTTTACCCTGACTACTGACCTCTGTGGCTTCCTGTAAGTTCCAACTAAAATCCCACCTTTTTCAGGAAGCCTTCCCTAACACCTCTTAATTCTAAAGCTTTTCTCTCTTAATTAAATGTCCTATTTATCCTGCATATAACTTGCTTTGTATATTGGTTTGCATGTTGTCTCCGACATTCAATTGTGAGCTCCTTGAGGGCAGGGACTGTCTTTTGCCTCTTTTTCTATCCCCAAATGCTTAGCACAGTACTTGGCATATGCTAGGTACTTAATAAATGTGTACTCAGAGGTGTGCTGGAGCCAGTGTGAACATTTACACCTCAGAAATCAGGGCTTGTTTATTATTTTGTTTATTGTCTAAGCTAAAGAAATTGACAATAATGCAGATTAAACGTAAAAAACTACGTGAATACATTCTTTTAGAGCCTGGTTGTTAACTATTTACCAGTATATCCCTGATGATACTCTTTAGTTCACATATACAACATACCTTAATATAAGATTATCGTAATACAATAACACAATATTAACTTTTTTCAATTAAAATTCACACAAAACCATGTTTATATAACAAGAGCAAAAATCCTGGAGAAGCTATTCACTAGCCATGAGTCATGAGAATCATGGAATCTTCGAGTTGGAACAGACCTGAGAACTCTACTAGACTATCCAATATCTGACCAAAAATTTCCTCTTTATTGGTCCAAATCTATCTAACAGTTCTATAAACTAGCCCATGATGCTTCTTTTCTCCCAGAACATCAGGAGAGGCTTTGTCAAAGGCTTTACCAATGACAGAGTAGACTATATCTTTGGTACTGTATGGGACAGCAACTTCACCCAAAATTAAACTCAGAGACTTCTCAAGTAGAAAGTAGAAATGAATTTTATTAAGATCCCGTGGGAAAGGGAGGTCTCCTAACCGATAGACAATCGGTAGGGAGAGGCGGTGCCCAGAGGGCAGAACTTTAGCTTTATCCCCTAACACAAACCATCCCCACCCCACCACTGGCCTTTTATTCTCATTGGTGGAGTTCAGGTTTACAATCTAAATGTGGAAATCTACTACCTTAGGTACAATTTAGCCAATGCCAAACTCTTAAAAACACTTTTATCTTTATTTGGCAATGTTTGTGCTGGGGGGGTTCAGCCTGCTCTAAGTTTTGGATTCCTATGGGTCAGGTGATTCAAAACTTAGGCCTAGCTGACAATCAGAAGCCCTGAGCCATGCTGAAAAGTCCCCACCCCCATTTATTCCACTCAACTCACAGAAAAGCCAAGATCCAGATTCCATGAGAGGGTTTCACCATCCCACTCAGTATTTTACCAATTTAGTCACCCTGATATAAAACCTAAATTCCACAATAGCAAAGGCAAGTTTAATATAAAATAAGACATCAGAGAGGGGAGGTACCAGGTTCTCATCTAGGTTTTCCTTGAAAGCCATAGGCAGAGACAGTCTTTTTGCAAAGGAATATTTTATTCTGAAATAGCTATATAGCAAGTGTCATGGGGTCATTATGGTAAGAGGAAATGATAAAAGCACTAGACTTGGAGGTCAAGGAAGACATTTTAAGGGGAAGGGGGGACACAATGGAGGAAAGAGCAAGCATGGCAGGTGTGTAAGAGAGGCAGGATATTATTCTGACTGGAATGGAGGCTTTGTGTTTATGAGTATTGGGAAATTACATTGGATAGAGTAGAGCTAGATTTTAGAGGATTATGAAAATCAGGCAGTGTTTATCTTGGATGTTGTAGGCAATTAGGGAGCCTGTGAGAGTTTTTGAATAGGGGAAATCAGTGTTTTAAGAAGATTAAGCTAGAAATGTATAAAAAAAATCATTTCAATAGAGGGCAGACTGGAATTCTGGAAGCTAGTTAAGAATTTCTTTTTTTAAAATTCTAATTTAGTATTTTATTTTCCCCAGTTGTGTGTAAAAACAATTTTAATATTCATTTTTAAAACTTTGAGTTCCAAATTCTCTCTCTTCCTCCCTCCCCATCCTTCCTCATAGAGAAGGCAAGCAATTCCATATAGGTTATACATGTGTAGTCATGCAAAATATATGCACAATAGTCATGTTGTGAAAGAAAACATTGACAAAAAAAACCTCAAGAAGAATGAAGAAAATAAAAAAAATAGTCTTCAATCTGTATTCGGACACCATCAGTTATTTCTCTGGGGATGGAAAGCATCCATCATCCTAAATCCTTCAGAATTGCCTCATATTGTTGTATTGCTGAAATAGCATTCTCAGCTGATCATCTTACAATATTGCTGTTACTTTGTGCACAGTACATTTCACTTTGTATCAGCCCATGTCAGTCTTTACAGGGTTCTATGAGAGCATCCTGCTCATCATTTCTTATAGTACAACAGTATTTCATCATACCACAACTTGTTCATCCATTCCACAATTGATAGGCCTCCCCTTATTTTCTAATTCTTTGCCCCAAGAAAAGAGATGTTATAAATATTTTTCCACATATAGGTCTGTTTCCTTTTTGCTTTTTATCTCTTTTGGGATACAGACTTAGCAGTAGTATTATTACTAGGGTTTTATAGTCCTTTGGGCATAGTTCCAAATTGCCCTACAGAATGGCTGAATCAGTTCACAACTCCACTAACAGTGCATTAAAGTTTCATTTTTCCCCTATCCCCTCCAACATTTGTCATCTACCCTTTTTGTCCTATTAGCCAATCTAATAGTGTAATATCAGTTCAGTTGGGACTTTCTTACTATTTTACAATGATTAATTAAGTGGCTTTGATTGAGTCTTACTAAGGTGCTAAGCCCCAAGCCCAAATCCCTATTAGGTGCTAAACCTATGTGGGTGTGAATTGGTAACTAAGGTAGGGCTTCAGGTGGGGCCAATGAAGGAAGGTCTGATTGTATCTTGGCTCCCAAGTAGGCCCAAAACCCCTAGCTATTAGGTGCTAAGTCGATGTGGGCTTGAAGCCTTCGAGGTCCTAGGGGGAGGGGCTAACTCCAGAGCCAATAGTAACAGCTTAAGTTCTGGTCACTCAGATGACTTGATGATGGCTAAAGAGTGCATAAAAAGGGAAGACAGAGCTATTTGCTTGGGGCTCTCACTCTTGGTGGTGTACTGATGTGGAGACTCTGGGAAGCTATAGTTAAGAGCCCTCCAGCTTGCCGGGATATTTGGACTTGGCTAAACTCTGGTAACTATGAATTGGGATTTGAATCAGACAAGGTCTCTTTGTTGATATTTGTAATTTGTTTGTATTTGCTCTGAAGTTCAGGGTGCTGATTTTTTCCCCTGAACTAAGTGAATGGTGTTTGTATGCTGGATTAAAGTAAGATTGTTAACCCGTTATCATTGCTTTTCTTAGTAAAGCAGATCACAAGAATCTGGGCTTGCATTGTTCTGTAAGCTGGTTGTTGTTGTTTTTACACCCCCACAGCAGCTGCTAGCCGAATTGTTAGAACAAATAGGTATGAGGCAGTACAAAAATATGGCTATAGATAGCTTTGATTACTTCACCTGATATATCTTTTGATCATTTGTCAATTGGGGAATGGCTCTTCTTTTCATAAATTTGATTCGGTTCTCAATATGTTTGAGAAATGAGGCCTTTATCGGAGAAACTTGCTTCGAATTTTTTTTCAGAGTTACTTGTGCTAACTATATTTTCCTCCATCCTCTTCCCCCCATTTATTCTATTCTCTTTCTCCTTTCACCCAGTCCCTCCTCAAAAGTGTTTTGCTTCTGACTACCCCCTCCCCCAATCTGCCCTCCCTTCTATCACTCCCCCTTCTCTTATCCCCTTTCCCTCCTACTTTCAAGAATTTCTCAAAATAATGTACAAGAAGGTGTGGGGTGTTCAGGGAGGACTAGCACCTCTGGTATGAAGGTTTGTGGAGCTCTTTTCAGGGCTGCTCATCTACCTGTGATATTCACCCATCACCTAGCTCTCACTCATGGCTCCAAGAAGCTGTAGCATGTACTTCAGTCACACCCTGATAAAACTATCTTGGCATACAGGCTAAACCATGTTTGAGGGTAACTGACAGACCTCAAACGAGTCAGTGAGTTAGGGGAATGTCTACCCCAAGCATGTGAAGACTTTCCCTGGTGGAATGGACAGGCTAGAATGATTTATTCTAAGGGCCATGAAGGGAGGTAGCTAAATTAGGCACTACGGAGCTCCTAGAGCTTGGTTACACATCAAAGAAGCCAAGGCCATCCACTGTATCTCAGGCCATCAATAGTTTTGGTTTTTGTCTTGCCACTGGACTTCAATAATTTAGGAAGAAAGGAGTCTGATGACTTTATGTGACTCTGCCTCACTTAAATCCAGTTCGTGTGCCATTCAAGATGTTCTTCTTGAAAAAGAAGGTAGAATCACAACAACAAAGTAAGTCCGAATCAGAGTAGTGACATTGGGATTGTAAAGAAGGGGCATTAAAAAAGAGTGGATAGAACATGAAGATTAAGGGATGAAAGAGGTACTTGAGTCATGTAAATGAGAGTCACTTAAGCCTGAAAGACTGGCTAGTTCCATGTTCCCAGCTCTTGAATCTACTCCTTTGTCTGAGGCAGTTATAGTGTAATGGAAAGACCTTGGAACCTGAGACCATGAGTTCTAATCTTGATTGTACCAACCATGGGCAAGTCACTTACCCTCTTTGGGCCTCAATTTCCTTATCTGTATAAAATTTTTTTGGCACTGAATGATCTCTAAGGTCCCTTACAACTCTAAATCTTTAATACAATGATCTCGAGCATTTGCCTAATATCATAGAGGAGCTAATTTGACCATTTTGTTGAAGCAAATCCATTGCATCTTCTGTATTATAAAAATACGGTTGTATTTGTCATTGGCCTCTATGAAATAATACAGCGTATTTGAAGATAGTCTATTAACTGTGAATTTCTTCCTTTAGGCCAAATAATCTCCTCCTAACCATTTTTCAAGCTCTTATTTCCAGCTTTTTAATCATGATTGTGTCTCTTTTGTGTCCTCTCCCAGTTTCAAATGGGGAAGTAAGAGTCTTAAGGATAGAATGAGTTCTTCATCTAGAGATTTCCAGGAAAGGAGCTAAATTTGTCCTCAAATGATCTGTTCCATATGATCTATTTATTGACTAGAAAGTGGTAAGAATAATATAATTTTCTCTGCCATTACCCTGTGGAGGTTCATTGCCCTGTCCCCCAAGCATTCTTCCTTCTCCTAAGCAGAAAGTCTTTCACCAAAAAGACTGGACCATGAATTTAGGATCTGCCAAGATGTAATTTAAAGCAAAAAACTTCAGGAAAGCAACTCTAAAACTGCAATTGTAGCAAAGAGACACCAGGAAATTGAAAATGCAAAAATTTTCCTCCCTAGATTGACTTACCCACATGACTTTTTTTTTTCAATATTGGATTTTAGTTGGGTGATTCTATGTCTTTGTTCATATAGCACATATATACACTATAAACTACAAATTCTAATTCTTAACAGAAGTAGAAGAGATTAAGAAGAGGTGGCAAGAATGCACAAAAGACTAAAAAAGGAAGATCTTAACTGACCATGATGATGTGGTTACTGATCAAGAACCAGACATCCTAGAGAATGAAGTCAAGTGGGTCTTAGAAAGCATTGCTAACAATAAGGCTAGTGCCGGTGACAGAATCCCAGCTGAGCTATTTAAAATCCTAAAAGATAGTGCTGTTAAAGTGCTATACTCAACGTGCCAACAAATTTGGGAAATTCAACGGTGGTCACTGGATTGGAAAAGACCAGTTTATGTCCCAATCCTAAAGAAGGGCAACGCCAAAGAACATTTAAATTACCAAACAATTGCTTTCATTACCCTCATTTCACACTCCAGCAAGGTTATGCTCAAGATTTTGCAAGCTAGGCATCAGCAATGTGTAGACCAAGAATTACCAGAGGAGCTGGCTGGGTTTTGGAGAGGCAGAGGAACTAGAGACCAAATTGCCAACATTTGCCGGATTATGGAGAAAGCAAGGGAGTTTCAGAAAAAATATCTACCGCTGCTTCGTTAACTACACTGAAGCCTTTGACTGTGTGGATCACAACAAAATGTGGCAAATCCCCAAAGAAATGGGAGTACCAGATCATCTTTCTTGTCTTCTGAGGAACCTGTGTTCAGGCCAAGAAGCAACAGTTAGAAATGAACATGGAAAAGCTGATTGGTTTAAAATTGGGAAAGGAGTAGGACAAGGCCATGTATTGTTACCTTATTTATTTAACTTACATGCAGGGTAGATCATGCAAAATGCCAGGCTGGATGAATCAAAAGCTGGGACTAGCGTTGCTGGGAGAAAGACCAACAATCTTAGATATGCAGAAGATACCACTCTAATAGCAGAAAGTGAAGAGGAATTAAGAAACCTCTTGATGAGGGTAAAAAGAGGAGAGTGTAAAAGGTGGCTTGACACTTAACATCAGAAAAAACTAATGTCTTGACAACTGGTTCCATCACTTCCTTGCAAGTAGAGGGAGAAGAAATGGAAGTAGTGTCAGATTTTATAGTCTTGGCCTCAAAGATCACTGCAGATGTTGACTGGAGCCGTGAAATTAAAAGATGTTTGCTCCTTGGAAGGAAAGCTATGGCAAATCTGGACAACACAATTAAAAGCAGAAACATCACCTTGCTGACAAAGGTCAGTATCATCAAAGCTATCGTGTTTCCAGTAGCAATTTATAACTGTGAAAGTTGGACCATAAGTTAAGCTGAGTGCTGTAGAATTGACACTTTCATATTGTGGCGCTGGAGAAGATTTTGGAGTGTCCCTTGGACAGCAAGGAGATCAAATCAGTCAATACTTAAAGAAATTAATTCAGCCTATTGACTGGAACATCAAATACTGAAGGCAAGTACTTTGGCCATATAATGAGAAGACAGGATTCGTTGGAAAAGACCCTGATGTTGGGAAAGATTGAAGGCAAAAGAGGAAGGGGACAACAGAGATTGGATGGATAGATATTGTCATGGAAACAATGAACGTGATCTTGGACAGACTTTGGGAGATAGTAGAGGAAAGAATGACCTGGGATGCTATGGTCCATGGGGTCACAAAGAGTCAGACATGACTGAATGACTAGTGAGCAACAACAAAAATGAATTCTAAGTAGACCTATTGCTTTTTAACTATTAGTTCAATTACCTTCATTCTACTTTTTCCTTTAGAGAACTATGAACTCACACCTACTAAACCAAGTCAAATGGGCATTTCCATCTACACTGTAGAGTAGAAGAAGATTGTAGATGAAACTGCACATTTCTATTCTGAAGAGCTTGCTTTTCTTTTTAAGTATATAATAAATTCATCATGTAGCCATTTTCAAAAGTTGGACCATTGTTTTAAGGAGGAGCACAAAGAAGAGAATCTCTAGGATTCATAGGTTCGTAGGATTCATACACTTCTGTCCTAACTGTGGGCTCCAATGCAAGGAACTGCATCTGGAAAATTCCTGCTGAAAAGCTGTTTGAATGGCATCTCAAGTCCAAGTTTCCAACAATTATCTGCCTGTGACTGTGAGGGTTTTTCTAGGATGTCGGCCAGCCCTGTCAGGGGTTAAACTAGGCAACCAGAAGCCCCACAGCTGCTGCCAGCTATTAGGGTTGTCAACATTCCTTCCAACTCTGGCTGTCTTATCTTTGCTAATTATAAGCTGAAATCAGATTTCTTCTGTGAGCAGGGATGGAATGTTAATTTGTATTTTGTGATTCTATGTTGCCTTTCGTCAAGGGATCTCAAAGCACTGTGGTAACTTTTTAAAAAGGTGTGAGTCCATGCTTGTGGTCTTATGAAAAGTCATTGGTTGAGTTGGGAAAAAGCTGTGCCTCCTGACTCACCACCTTTACATAATGATTTAGACTAATTAAGAATTTTAGTGATGGAGAGGGTTTTATAATCATTTGATCACATACCTCATTTTTTTTTTTTTTAGTATAAAGGAAACAGAAGACCAGAGAAGAATAAGTGACTTGCCCAATGTCACACAGTTAGTGGCAGAGGCCAGACACAAATACAGTTGTTCTGACAGTTAGTCTAGTGGTTTTATCATGGTGCCTCTAGACTGTAGCTTTCATTTATTCATTTGACAAATACTTATTAATTATCACCTATGTCCAAGGCACAGTGTTTGTTATGGGGATAGAAAGTCTTACAAGAGAAAGTTCCTGCCCTCATAGAGTTTGCAATTCTAGTAAGGAAGAGAAAAAAATACATCAAAAAATGAAACTCTTAACATATGTGTGGTAAGTGTCATACAAGTGCTACAAAATGTAAGAATTCAGAGGAAAAGAGATTGCTTTTAGCTGGAGTGATCTGGTGCAGGGAGAGGCAATGTGTTTTAGTGGAGAGAGCCCTAGATTTGGAGTCAGAGAAACTTAGCTTCCCAATCATCTTTTTGTTGTACTATGTTATGGAAATGCTTATTTTATTTTATAAATTAAAAATAAAACAAATTAAAAAAAAAAGAAACTAGCTTCTGAGTCCTGGCTCTGCCATTTACTTGCTATGTGACCTTGGACGAGTCATTTAACCTTTGTTTCTCTGTTGTTCTTGTTTCTTTAGCTGTGCATTGCCTCTCTCAAAGAGTTATTTGCAGCAAGCATGTTGTAAACATTAAAGTGTGATATAAATGTGAGTTGATGTGATTTTTGAGATGAACCTTGAAAGATGAGTAGGATTTTTATGAGCTGGAAGCTGAGATTGGGCTGAGAGGAGGGCATTACAGGTAAGGGAACAATATTTTTAAAAATGGTACAGGAGGGGAAAAGCATAAGGCATATTTCCACATATATGTAATATGCACATACATGTGTATGTACATGTGTGCATGTATATACATGTATATCTGAGCTGGAAAGGACCTAATTGTCCCCTACATATTTTAAAAGCCTATATGATAAGATTTCTTTTATAATAGAAAGGAGGAAAACTGAATGAAAATAGAATAGATTTGGCAGAATATATCCTAAGGCAAATGGAGTAGATTTCATGGCAAAGATTAACTGAAAAATATTGATAAAATTTAGTGCAGTTGGAGAAAAGAATTTGTATTTAAAGTCTAATTACAAGTCCTCTTGGATTGAGCTAAACACACGAATTGAACTGAACATTCATGATTTTTTTTTAAAAAAAGGTCAGTACATTTTATTCCAATGTACATAAATTCTATCCTTCCTCCAGAATATTTTAGTATTTTTTATTTTCTTAGTATTTTCTAGTAATATAACACATATGGATTTATTTAAAACATTTGAAATTAAGATATTTAAATAATTTGAAACAGATGACAAGAAAATAAAACATTTATCTCTATGTCTTTTCACATATATTTTGAACTGGTTTATAACTGCGCAGTAGCTAAGTTGTGAGAAATTCTAATCACATAGAAATACTGACTCACAGCCAGGTTGTTTAAGGCTGGCCAAATTGGCCTTTTCTTTATTTCTCACACATGGTACTTCTTCATTCTCCCCACTTACCCATCTCACGTCATTCAAACATCTTAATCTATGTTTCAGATGATGACGTATCCCTTCTTCTTGCCAAAGTGACCCCTCCACATGTACCCTGGAATCTCACCTCTTCCCATCTTCTTCAGTAGGTTGCCTACACTATCATTTCTACTTTCTCTCTTATTTTTAGTCTTCCCCAATTATTAATTCCTTCCCCTGCTGCCTATAACCATTCCCATATTTTCTTCATCCTTTAAAAAATCTTTACTTGATCTCACCATCCCTGCTTTTTGTTGTCATTTGGTTGTTTTTTAGTCATGTCCTATTCTTTGTGACCCCGTTTGGGGTTTTCTTGGCAGAGATACTGGAGTGGTTTGCCATTTCCTCCTTCAGCTCATTTTGTAGATGAAGAATTGAGGCAAACAAGGTTAAGTGACATGCCCACGGTCACACAGATAATAAGTGTCTGAGGCCATATTTGAACTCAGGAAGATGAATCTTCTTGACTCCAGCTCCAGGACTCTATTCATTGTGCCCCCTAGCTACCCATCATCCCTGCTAGCAATGACTTGAGAAAGCTAACACTCTGTGCCTCTATCCTTCTACAATCTGATTTCTGACTCATTATTCATTTGACACTGCTCTCTTCAAAGATATCAGAGATCTCTTTATTACCAAATTTAGTGGGCTTTTCTTTTCTTTTCTTTTTTTTTTTTGGAGGCAATGGGAGTTAAGTGACTTGTCCAAGATCACACAGCTAGTATCTGAAGCTGGATTTGAACTCAGGTCCTCCTGACTCCAGGGCCAGTACTCTATCTGTATAGCTGCCCCACCAGTGGCCTTTTCTCAATCCTGATCTGTCTTGACCTCTCTTAAATATCTTACATTATTGGACATCTCTACCTGGATAATCCATCTTTTCTCTCTTGGTTTTATCTTTTATGCCAGATCTTTATATGTGGTCCTAGTTTCTGCTGGGCTACAGTAATGTATCATCACCTGTCTTTAGGATACCTCATATAGGATATCCTATAGGTATGTCATATGTGACCTATACAAAACAGAACTTATCTTTCCCCCCCAAACCCTACTGTCTATTAGACTTTCTTATTACCATCAAGGGAGTTACAATCCTTTCAGTCACCCAGGCTTGAAAACTTACTGTTATAATCGACCCTTCACCGTCACCTCACATATCCAATCCATTGCCAGATCTTGTCGGTTTTTTTTTTACCTTTAACATCTCCTATATATGTCGCCTTTTCTCTATTTATGTAAATACCACCCTAGCTCAGGCCCTTATCACCTCTCACCTAGACTATTGCAATGGTCTTTTTTTAAAAATATTTTTTTTCCAATTACACAATAATTTTTAACATTTTTTAAAAAATCGGGTTCTAAATTCTTTTTCTCCCTTTTTCCCTCCCCCCTCCTTGAGATGGCAAATGATTTGATATATATTATACATATTTCCATTTTAGTCATGTTGTGAAAGAAAACACAGATTAAAAAAAACATGAAAAGAAATAAAGCAAGTAAAAAAAATAGTATGCTTTGATCTGCATTCAGACTCCATCAGTTGTTTCTATGCAAGTAAATAGCATTCTTCATCCTAAGTCTTTCGGAATTGTCTTGGATCTTTGTATGCAATAGTCTTCTAACTAGCCTTTGTTTCAAGTTATTCCCTATTCCGATCCATCTTCGTGTAAGCGGCTAACACAGTTTTTCTGAAGCATAGGTCTGATGGTGTCATCCCCTTCTTTAATAAGCTTCATTGTTACCCCCTGGATAAAAACCTAAACTCGCTGTTTGACGTTTAAAGCCTTTCATACCCTGGACCCTTCCTACTCTTTCAGCCTTCTTACATTCGTCTCCCCTCCATTCACTCTATGATCCATCAATGCCGACTATTTGCTGCTACTTACATATGAGATTCCATCTCCAGGCTTTTGCCCAGCCTGGTCCCCATACCTAGAATGCTCTGTCGCCTTACAAGTCCTTCCTATTTTTCCTGGTTTCTTTCAAGATTTAGCTCAAATCTCATCCTCTACAGGAGACTTTTCCTGGTGTCCCTCTTGGCAAGGTTCTTCCCTTCTCAGATTGACTCTCATATTATATTGTTATATTGTATGCAGGGGTGTACTCAAATCAGCTTGTACTAGTGAGGGAGAGCCAGTTGTTAAATTTTCAATGTGAGCATTAAACCTTAGCTATTAGAAAATGCTACAAAAAATTAGGTCTGATTTATTGTTCTGTGGTTACTAAACTTAAGAAAGTGATGGAGAAAATGTTAGTAATGTATATTAAACTTATTGTGTTAGGGATACATCCCCCCCCCCCAAAAGCCAGTTGTTAAACATTTACCAGTACATCCCTGCTTGTTTATACCTATTTATTAATGTTATCACCTCCATTTTAAAGCAGACTCCTTAACGTCATGTATTCTTTGACTTAACTTGTATCCCCAATGTTTAGCATAGTGCCAGGCACATAGTAGGTGCTTAATAAATTTTTGTTGGCTGACTGATTGTCCATGTGCCTTTGCACTGGCCATTCTCTATGCCTGTAATTCACTTCCTCATCACTTCCCCCTCATGGAATCCCTTTCTTCCTTCAGGACATAGCTCAAGCATTAGATTCTCAGTAGAGCCTTTCCTGATATCTCCCAACCATTAGCACTTGCTCTCCCTACCTACCTTGTATTTACTTATTGGACTTCATTCTCTTTTTATTTGTCCTATATATTCTTATATGAGTGCTTGTCATCTCTGTCAGAATGCAGTGATTACTTGAACATAGGGATTAATTCATTCTTTTTATTTGGGTCCTCAGTGCCTATCATAGTTTCTTGCACATAATAGGCATTTCATTTTACAGACGAGGAAAACAAGGTCAGGCTTACACGGAATATAGGGTTAATGTTGGGGAGTTGTGAGAGTTGAGGCCAATAGAATAATTTGGAGTCAGAATATAGGGGGCTTTGAATGCCGTGATGAAGAGTTTGGATGTTATTTGGCAGATTGTGAGAAATCATTGAAGATTTTAGAGCAGGAGAGGAACATGACCCAAGCTATGAATCAGGAAGGTTAATATAGCAATGTGCTGTAATTCCTATTTTGATACTTTAGTGTATCTTTGATCTCATCAGTGTATATATTCCTAGTAATGGCACAGATCAGAACACATAAACAGCTCCTCTTGTCTATGTCCTCCCATAAATCCACCATAGTGGATTACAAAATCACAGAATTTAACCCAACATTCTGGAAACTTCCTTTACATCACTTGACATTTCATGGAAACCAAGGAGTATATAGGCTGCTCATTGGTTAAAACCTTCTTTATTGTTTGTTTTAAAAATGTCACTAGCCCATCTCCTTTCTGATAATATCCTTTAAGCCACTTTTCCTGTGTAATTCTCCATTGGTAAAGTATTGAAGTCTTCTTACCCATGCCTATAAGTTCCTTTCCACTGACCTTTGGGTGACCTGCCTCTTTAATTCTTTGTAGTCTGTGCCTTTGGTAATCGGACTCACAGCATTGTGGGGGAGAATACTGATGTTAAAAGCTTGGGCCCTTTTTCTTAGGGGGAAGCTTGAGGTTATTAAAAGAATTGCAATTTCCCAAAGGCAATCTGGTATACTCTCTTCTATTATTCAATTCTCTGTCCAATTCATTGACCGCTTGCAGTCTTTGTCTAAGATATGTGTGCTCCTGGCCCAGCTCTATGGGCTATCCATCCACTTCACATGATAGTCAGGCAACAACTTCGCTTTCCAGCCTCACTGTACAACTCACTTTCTGGGCTCCAGCCAAACTGGCTTTCTCTGTTTCTCACCTATGATACTTCATGTCCCACCTTTCTCCAGACATTTGCACTGGCTATCCCCTGGGCCTGGAATATACTCTCATCTCTTTCACTTCATAGAATCCCTCTCTTCTTTTAAGGTTGTGAGAAACATGGTTTTGGGGATTGCTGGACTTCCTAGGCAGGCTCCAAAGTCCTGAGGAAGAACCCTGTGATAATCCCTAGGGAAGGCTGTACAGACTACAGGACTCCCAGAGGAAGACCAAATGGTAGCCATCCCTTAACCTGCGGGGATCACAGGGCCTCCTAGGGGTCAGACCCTAAGGAAAACCCAAGTGATGGCCCCTTAGGATGGCGATAAGATCACAAGGCTCCCGAGACAGGGCCGGAAGTCCCAAGTGATGTCCCCTTAAGAAGGCCATGCAGACCACAGGGTTCCCCAAGGGAATCCAGAGTGGTAGCCCTCTTAACACCGCAGTGGGGACCACAGGACACCCCAAGATAAGATCCAGGAGTAAGCCCAGCAAGCTTCCGCTGCCTGTTGCTTCCCGTCACTTGACCCTAGGAAAATCCATGTGATTTGCCCATTCACACCCAAAGAACTCGGGACTAGAGTGGGCAGAGGAAGGCATTTTACTACGCTACCCGAGAGAGCGGGTGTAGCGCTCACGGGAACACTCACACTGACACAGATGCAGGAGCAGGGGTAACCATTCCCTCCACTCCTGCTAGAGTCATGGTTAGTTTACAGTCTTTGTTTTTTACATAGTTTTTGTAGGTTATACAGTTTATATAAATAGGATAATAAGGATACAGAAGCAAAAGTGAAGTTAATTAGATTTTCCTTGTCTTAGTTTAGTTATTTAGTTATTCTTTTACTTCCCCTACTTTCCCTCTTTAACCTATGTAAATTATGCAAATCAGTAGGCCTGGATTCTTGACCAGAGACCAGACCCTAGATAAGCTTGAACTGGTTCAAGTGGGTTTGGCCTCTCTAATTCCCCAGACTGCCTTCTCAAAAAGCATGCACATGCTTACAAGGCCTCTGACCTCTCACCTGACCGACCTTGAGGCCTGGTCTCTGCTAAAGTTGGGGTGGGGGAGGATGGGGAAGCACACCTTTGGTTCTGTGGAAACAAAACTCCTCCTCCCATTTCTTACAAGGTGAAACTCAAGCACTGCATTCTACATGGAGCCCGTCCTGTTCCCTCCAGTTGCTAGTATGTCCATCCTCTCTTCCTAACTACCCCAAATTTTGTTCTTATTCAGTTGTGTCTGTTTCTTCATGATCCCATTTGGGGTTTTCTTGGCAAAGATACTAGCGTGGTTTGCCATTTCCTTCTCCAGTTCATTTTACAGATGAGGAAACTGAGGCAGACAGGGTTAAGTGACTTGCCTAAGGTCATGCAGTAAGTGTCTGAGGCTGAATTGGAACTAATGAAGATGAGTCTTCCTGACTGCGGGCCCAGAGCTTTATCCACTGCGCCACCTAGCTGCCCTATCTAAAATTTGTTTGTATTTAATTCTCTTTATGTTTAATTTATGTATACTTATATCTGTACTTGTAATTTTAGCTCGTAGGCAGATTCTTAGTATTAGATTCTTAGTTCCTTAAGAGTAGAGATTGTTTGAGTCTCTTTATTTGTGTTCTCAGTGCCTGGCACATATTAAGCACTTAACAAACACTGTTCATTGATTAAGAGGCAATCTTCTATTTGTTTTTTTTTCCTATGTGGATAGTTAGACTAAATTCTCTTGAGTGTTTATGGCTCTACAATGTTTTAGGACTTCATAAATATGCGTATGATGAGCACTATTCTATGAGATGATTAAGCATATCATGAAACAATGCTTTTTGCCTTCGGATGCATGATAAATCTTACTCCCCCAACTCCTTCAGCAGAACCTGTAAGGTCCCCTTTCAGCTCTTACTTCCTTTTGCCTTCTGGTTTAACGTACAGTCAGATTGATATCAATCCAGATTAATATGATTCAGATACTTTAGTAGTATGTACATTTGTTGGTGACTGGACAAGGATACACTACCCAAAGCTAAGTTAATGTTCATCGATGGTCTAAAAATGATTTAGCACCTTCTATGCCTTTTCCTCTACTTTGCCACTTGCTATAGAAGCAAAGAGGACCACATAGGACTAAGGATCACTTTATAATTTTCTTTTTTTCATGAGTTGCCTTGGTCAAGGAAAATATATCATCCACTGGGTAGCTTACTGGTGGTGAGCCAAGATTAGTCTCAAAAATTAATAAATGAAAATTGCAAGACATTCAACTGGACAAAGAAATCTATAAAGATGTGAAATGTAGAAAATCCATTTTGCAGTAATACCCAAGATAATTATAGTTTTTAATCAATGCCTATCTTAATTGAGGCCTAAATTCATTGCTAGTTCAGGAAGCTAGGTCCAGGTATTCATGATGTGACCAGTAGTATAAGCGAGGTATATGCGGTGTTCAGGGATGAGTGCCTCTGGTGCGAGGGCTTGCCAAGCCCCTTTCAGGGCTGCCTGAAAAGTGGTGTCTACCTGGCCCTCAACTCTTACCTGTGTGTAGCATGTGTATCAGCTACACCTGGTACACTGTCTCAGCAGCCAGGCTAAATCGTTTTGAGAGTGACTGATGGACCTCAGACCTGTCTGTGAGTTAGGGGGGGTGTTTACCCCCACCATATGAAGACTTCCCCAAGCAGAATGGGCAGATGAGAACAGTTTGTTTCAATGATCATGAAGGTGGTTGAAGCATGTGCTGTTGAGCTCTTAGAGATTGTTAGGCATTGAAGACACCAAGGTCATCCACTGTATCCCAGGCCATCGTCAGTTGTCTTCACTTTTGTCATTGGTCTTCAGTGACTCTGGAAAAAGAATGAGAGACTGATGACTTTGTACAACTCTGTCTCACTTAAATCCAATTCATGCACGAGTCAAGACATCACTCTTGTGATGCCATTGGTCCTCTTTGAAAACAAAGGATAACCAACAATAGTATATGCCATATGCCAATAGGCCAGTTGGCCAGTGCACCAAAAAGTAGAGAAGCTAGAGGGGAGAAAGCTTCACAGATTAACTCCTAGGGAAGGGGGAAGATCCCCTATCTCTCCCAACCAGGGCTGACACCAGAGTTCTACACAAAGAATGTGGGAAAGTTGAATGCCAGTTGAGGTATCACCGATTATACATCTCCCAGTTAGGACATCCCCTCCCATACAGCTATGATGAAATTAGACAGGGAATAAACAAAACCACTTATGATCTAGGAAAGCCATCCTTCCTGTGCAAGAGTGCTTTGCCAGAGGGACCATCAAGTATGCTGGTATGGAGAATACAAATGTATAGGCATAGGCACAGGACAGAAGAAGCTAAGCAGTGCTGCAGTCCTCTAATTGGGACAGGTCCTCATCAGCTTAGGTCTTCTTTTCCACTCTACTCTGCTTCATGCTATAAGGCAGCGAACATATTAGAACCAGTGGCAGGTCTGCTCTGATACTGTTGATCTGACCTGGCTATTGAATGTCCGTTTAATAGAGCATGTTATCATTGAGAGAAATGTCGTCATACTACACAGTTGTAGTGCTCTCAGGACTATATAAACCAGGAATCTCCACCCTCACTGTACTGGATGCCTGTGTTAGTACATAGCACTTAAAACTTGACCCTTCAAGTCCAGGTCCAGGGAACACTGTCTTATCTCTATGTTTCTAGGAAACATACAAACCCTGGGAAGGTGACTTGTGGGTCTGTGTCCCTTAGTGATCAATAAGGAAGGAACTAGAGAGTTATCTTGTTCCTGAGGTGGTCAGATTATCTCTGTTGCTTAGACAGGTGGCAGACTAGGTGATATCAACCTCCTGTTTGAGTGTCTAGCTCTGACATGACTATTTATACTCTTTGTACAGTACATAGGACAGCTAGGTGGTGCAAGGGATAGAGTACGTGGCGTGGAATCAAGAAGACTCATCTTCCTGAGTTGAAATTTGGCTTCAGACACTTACAAGCTGTGTGACTCTGGGCAAGTAACTTAACCCTGTTTGCCTCAGTTTTCCCATCTGTAAAATGAACCGGAGAAGGAAATGGCAAACCACTCCATTATTGTTGCCAAGAAAAGCCCAGATAGGGTCACAAAGAGTCAGACATGACTGAAAATGACTGAACAACAACTCATAGTACATAACATCTGGGGAAGATCCTTGTAACTAGTTCACCTACAACCTTGTTAAGAAAATAGCTTTGGGCGGGGGTGGGGAACGCATGGCCTTAAGGCCACATGTGGCTCTCTAGGTCCTCAAGTGCCACCCTTTGATTGAATCCAAACTTTACAGAACAAATCCCCTTAACAAAAGGATTTGTTCTGTAAAATGTGGACTCAGCCAAAAGGTCACACCCAAGGACCTAGAAGGCCACATGTGGCCTTGAGACCATAGATTCCACACCCCTGGCTTTAGGAATTAGGAATTTAGGAATTTTTCTAGAAGATATAAATGTTGGCTTCCCCTTCACTTTACATGTACTGCTCAAAATTGGGGTTTCCTATATTTTATTAAAAATTTCAGTGATCCTAGAAATAATTTTTAGATACAATAACTTTCTCTTTTTTTGTACCAATAGTATTTTATTGTCTCCAATTATGTGTAAATATAATTTCAACATTCATTTTTGTAGGATTTTGAGTTCCAAATTTTTCTCCCTCTTTTTCTTCCCTCTCCAAGACAGCAAGTAATCTGATATAGGTTATACATGTACAGTCATGTTAAACATATTTTCACATTAGTCGTATTGTGAGAAAAGAATCAGAACAAAAGGGAAAAACCACAAGAAATAAAAAACAGATAAAAAGTGAAAATAGTATGCTTTCGTCTGCATTCAGACTCCATATTTCTTTCTCTGCACCTGGATAGCATTTTCTATCATGATTCTTTTGGAATTGTCCTGGACCGTTGTATTGCTGAGGAGAGTTAAGTCTATCATAGCTGACCATTGCATAATGTTGCTGTTACTGTGGACAGTGTTCCGCTGGCTCTGTTCATGTAAGTCCAGGTTTTTCTGAAGTCTGCCTGTTTATCATTTCTTATGGAACAGTAATATTCCATCACATTTCGTATACCACAACTTGTTCAGCCATTCCCCAGCTGATGGGTATCCCCTCAGTTTTCCACTTCTTTGCCTCCACAAAAAGAGCTGCTATAAACATTTTTGTACATGTTGGTTCTTTCTCCTTTTTTATGATCTCTTTGGGATACAGCCTTAGTAGTGATATTGCTGGATCACAGGGCATGCACAGTTTTATAGCCCTTTGGACATAGTTCCAAATTGCTCTCCAGAATGGTTGGATCAGTTTACAACCCTACCAACAATGTATTAGTGTTCCAATTTTCCCACATCTTCTCCAATATTTATGATTTTCCTTTTTTGTCATATTAGCCAATCTGATAGGTGTGAGGTGGCATATCAGTTTTAATTTGCATTTCTCAAATCAATAATTATTTAGAACGTTTTTTCATATTGACTATAGATAGCTTTAATTTCTTCATCTAAAAACTGCCTGCTTATATTCTTTGACCATTTATCAATTGGAGGATGCTGTGTATTCTTTTAAATTTGATTCAGTTTTCTCTATATTTGAGAAATGAGGCCTTTATCAGAGATACTTGCTGCAATAAATTCCCCCTCTCCCATTTTCTGCTTTCCTTCTAATTTTGGTTGCATTGATTTTGTTTGTGCAAAAACTTTTTAATTTTTATGGTCAAAATTATCTATTTTCTATTTTGTAATGCTCTCTATATCTTAGTTGGTCCTAAATTCTTCCCTTATCCATAAATCTAACAGGTCAACTATTCTATGCTCTCCTCTTAATTTGCTTATGATATTATCTTTTATGTGTAAATTATGTACCCATTTTGACCTTATCTTGTTATATGGTGTGAAATGTTGGTCTATACCTAATTTCTGCCATGCTGTTTTCCAGTTTTTCCAGCAATTTTTATCAAACAATGAGTTTTTGTTCCCAAAGTTTGGATCTTTGGGTTTATCATATACTAGATTACTATGGTCATTTACTAAAATGTATTATATACCTAATCTATTCTCCTGATCTACCACTATATTTCAAGCATTAAATTTAAAACCTGGCCCTTATGCTTGCTTTCCTTCATGATAGTCCTGGGTAAGCCATCCCTTCTTTCTGAGCTCTAGATCCTCCCTTTGTCTCCTTGGGGATAATAATGCTTGTATGGAACATTGAAGGGCTGATCCAGAGATTTCACTTAACTGAATTGTACAAGATGAAAACCTCAGGCAGGATAGGAACTAGCCAGCATAAAATACCAAAACCTACTTTTTGTCTTTTGCTTTTCTTTGTATCCCCAGAGCTTAGCACAGTACCTGGCACATACCAGGCATTTAATAAATATTTATTGACTGAGTGTTTATTGACTGACCAATACTTTATGAGTCCATAAGGATTTTTTTTCCCTACTGAAAAGTTGAGAACAAAGATTTTGTTTTCAGATTCACAAAAATCATAGAATCTCAGGGTGGAAAAGGACCTCAGAGTCCATCTTGTTCCACCCATACCCCAGAAAGAATCCCTGCTAGATATATCTGACAAGTAAGTGGTCATCTAGTTTTTGCTTTAAGACTTCTAATGAGGTGACCTCTCACTGCAGCCCATCCATCCTATCGAGAGTTGTTAGGAAGTTTTCTCTATCAAACCTAAATTTAATTCTCTACAAATTCCACACATTACTACTGGTTCTGTCTTCTGGCTCAATAGACAAGTCTAATCTGTCTTCCATATGAGAGATCTTCAAATACTTCAAGGCATGGTGCTTTCCTCTGAGACTTCTCTTTTCCATGCTAAACATCCCAATGTATGTCCATGATGCATTTACACATCTTGGCACAGAGAAGGACAAACAAAACCCCAATATTGGTTTTACTTCTTTAATACTCTCCTCTGACACTTCCCTTTCCCTTTTTCTTCCTTAGAGCCACACCTCTTTTCTTCTCTCCTCTGCAATGACCTGCCCTTCTATGCCCCACCCCTCTGTCCCTGCTCCCTCCCCTTCTACACCCCGCCCCCCCCACCCATGCACACACTGCAGGTTTTATAGGAATTACACTACTGTATCTGAAACATGAGCTACAAGTGAATGATTAAAATCTAGTTGGAGATAGTGCTAGTACTTTTGTGATGCTCTGATCTCCTGGTGCTTCAGTAATATGGTAGCGCCCTTTTGGCCACTCTGAATGCTGATTGCACTGTTAAGTCTAAATGGTAGGTGCAAACTAAACATAATTCACTTGCACTAATATTGACTAATATTCTTGATGGTTCCTAATGACCTTCCTGGCTTCCAAGGTCCTTGATTTGGGGCAGAGAAATAATTTGGGTATAAATAAAGAAAAGCCTGCAAAGTTTTCTAATTGGTGTGCTTAGCCCCATCCAGCTTTGACAGCTGTCATTCTTGCAAGCATGTTGAATCCTTGACTCTCCCTCAGTAGCTGCCATAAATAGTTTCCAGGCAATGTGCGTGCAGTGCTGTGCACATATCCTGATATCCCCAGAGGGATTTATGTGTTATTTTCCATGTCTCATGCTGGAAATGCCTTTGAGGTTTCAACGGTAATATTGCAGTATGATGTTTCCTCCCCTCCCCCTCCCCCTAACCCCTCCCCAAGGCTTTGGTAGGATTAAATGGAGTCCTTTATTTTAAAATGGATACCCCTCTGGATTTAAACCAATATTCATTAAATGGATAAAGCTCGGCCTTCTCAGTGATCACCACATGCACTCATAAATGGGCTAATCTCTGTCAGCTGAATCATTTTCTGGGCATCCTTTGACAAAAGTGTTCAGGCCCAAATGTACAGTGGACCTAAGGTCCTTTATCCTCTAAGTTGGTTTGGAGTCTATAATATAAAATATAAAACTTTGATGACAATCAAGAATTTTTCAAGTATGCCATTTAAGGTGAACATGATTTTTTCTTTTGCCCTCAAGTACAGCACATCATCCCTCACCATATGATACCTCCCTTAGTTCAAATAAATCCAAGCCTTTTGCTAAATTCACCTTAAATCGATGTGTTTGGAGGGGAAATATTTGGGGCCATCATTTATTGTTTATTAGGTTTAGACCTACTTTCATTAAATGGAAAGACCTTTGTTCTACCACTTTGTGGCAAACACAGTGCATTCATAAATGACTAAAGTTCTTTGCCAGTAGAATATATGCCCTGGGAATTGTCTCTTTGTCTTTTTCTTGTTTTCAATTTTCATCAGCCTGTGTAAATCTTTGGCCATAAATCATGTCAGCTCCCAGGTTAAAGGTGTGGGAATTGGATAGAGAGAGTATATTCAGTTCCTATATGCTTATTCTATGTCAATGTCCCTGTTAGATTCAATCACAGTAGTACTATGCATTCTGCAAAATGGCTAATGCCTTTAGGAAGGCTGGTTTTCCAGTGCATTTAAAAAATACTAATCAAAAAGGGTGATTAGTCTTCATCTGCTTATAATTTTAAAAATGAGGGATGACTCATGAAAAATCAGCTATGTATAAAATTTCATTTTTAGAAATGCTATCTGTTTCTTTTTTTAAAGCAGGATTTATAGCTTAATGCAATGGATTCAAATGTTACCAGCCATCTGGACACCTCTTATTATGATTAAGCAGAAAAAGAATATTGAGTTAACCACAGCAATGGCTGTTTGATTTTTTCCAAGTCATAAAGATCAGCTTGTAAAACATTTTCCAATTTAGTTGACACAAGGGGCCAATTCCACAGACTCAATTTGAAATTACAATATGTACAACTGGGTCCCTCTAGCTGTTCTGGTTTTAATTGTTTCTAGCTCCTACAGTCTCTGCCAAGCTTTGGGGAGCCTTGGACTTAGGGCCTCAGAAAGTCTTCCAGGGTGTTGTTCAGGGGCATGAAGGGAAGGAAATTTTTATATGGCTTAGACCTACTAGAGGTACATCCGCAACCTGTTATAACTTTTCTGTATCTCAGGAAGGTCATGAGATGGAGGTGAGAATAGGAATCTTTTTGTTGTCTCCCTTCCTCAAATGAGGTTCATCATTTTTCTAGGGAGTCCTGTCATCAAAATATTTATAATTATTAACAATGTGAGAATAATTTAGCAGATATTAGTTACTCTTTTTTACTTTTTAATCTTACACCAAAGCTTTTTCTTTGACAAATGCAAAAGAGTAGGTATATCCCTAGTTCTAAGTAAATCAACTGATTAATTTTTAATTTTTTTCTCTTTAACTGAAAGTCTTTTTAGGATAATAATATAAACATCTTGGATGTCCAAATAATTAGTACAAAATACTCTGAACTTATTTTTAGAACGTGTTACATAACAATTCTAACATCTTTGTATGAATGTGTTTCTATTGACCTATTTTCTTCCTTATTGACTAGAAGCACTCTTTTTATAGGGTTTTTTTGAGGGAAAAAGTATTATTTACATTCTTTAAAGGTGACTCTAAAGGAAACACCTGTTTTTCCCCAGGTGATAAATCTCACCTGGATCCTTAATTGCCTGGATAATTTCTCTTTATCTGAAGAACAATGCGATTAAATAAAGATTATGCAACTCCAAAGACCCCTAGGATGTGTATCATCTTTGTTGTAAGGGAGGTGGGGATTTGATTTCCTGCCATCCCTGCCCCTTTCCCTCTATCTCAGTTCATGTAGTCATAGGATATAGTAACATACGATGAAGTGCATTGTGCAGAGAAGACAAAATTCTTGTGCAGGCCCATGGAACCTTGTAGCAGAATTCCTGTGCGTGTAACTGAGAGGAAGAGTTTTCTAGAGGGAGGAGACAGAAGGATTCAGTACCTATATGTGTGCATCATCCTCACAACTTTAGTCCTTTGCCTATTCAGTCAGTCAACAATGACTATTAAGCACCTACTGTGTGCCAGGTAGAGCTAGTAGGCACTAGGGGTACAAAGACCAAAGCAAAACAAAATGAAAAAAGAAGCAATCCTCAACCCCTGTACTCAAGGAGCTTATATTCTATAGGTGAGACAACACGTAGATTTAAAAGTATACGTAGGAAAAAAAATAAAAGTATACGTAGGATAAATATGTACAGGATAAATACATAGTAGAGGGAGAGGAAATGAACTGAGAAAGTCTTCCTATAAAAGGTGGTGCTTGAGCTGAGTCCTGAAGGAAGTAATGAATTCTGAAGCAGAGATGAGGTGGGAGTGTATTCTAGATGTGGTGGTGGGGGGGGCGGGGATGGCCAGAACAAAAACAGACACAGAAGATGGAGGGCTATGCATGAGGAACAGAGAGAAAACCAGTGGCTGAAGAGTCTAGTACAAAATATAGTGAGGTTGGAAAACTACATTGGGGCCAAGTTGGGAAGGTCTTTAAAAGTCAAACTGAGGGGGATATGATAGAAGGGAGGGCAGACGGGGGTGGGGGGGGTTGGGGGTGGTGGTGGTGGGGGAGGTAGTCAAAAACAAACACTTTTGAAAAGGGACAGGGTCAAGGGAGAAAATTCAATAAAGGGGGATAGGTTAGGAAGGAGCAAAACATAGTTAATCTTTCACAACATGAGTATTGTGGAAGGGTTTTACATAATGATACGCATGTGGTCTATGTTGAATTGCTTGCCTTCTTAGGGAGGGTGGGCAGGGAGGGAAGAGGGGAGAGAATTTGGAACTCAAAGTTTTAAAAAACAGATGTTCAAAAACAACAACAACAACAAAAGAGTTTTTGCATGCAACTAGGAAATAAGATACACAGGCAATGGGGCATAGAAATTTATCTTGCCCTACAAAAGAAGGGAAAGGGGAACGGGAGGGCCGACTGGGGAACGGGGCAACCAGAATATATGCCATCTTGGAGTGGGGGGAGGGTAGAAACGGGGAAAAAATTTGTAATTGAAACTTTTGTGAAAATCAATGCTGAAAACTAAATATATTAAATAAATTAAAAAAAAGTCAAACCGAGAAATATATATATTTGATTCTTGAGGCAACAGAGAGCAACTATTCTCTTATAATATAGAATGTGGTAGGATTAACATCCTAAAACCCTTCTTTGCAGGCTAGGTTAGTTTTTACTTTATAAAGGCATTGAGAATGTCCTTGAGAATTGATCCAGGGGACTAAGGCTTAAAATAAAACCAACAAGTATTTATTAATTAAATTAATCATTACCACCAAGTATCAATTAATTAATTCTAGGTGCCAATCACTGTGCAAAGCGTGAAGGATACAACAAAAGTTAAAAAAAAATTGTCCCTTCTCTTAAGAAGCTCAGATCTAATGGGGTAGACTAGATGCAAACAGCTATGTACATACAAGATATATACCAGGAGACAATTGGAGAATGTTGATGGCAATCTTAGAAGGAAGGTCCAAGCATTTAGGGAGATTGGCAAGGGCTTCTTGCATAAAATGGGACTTCAGCTGAGACTTGAAGAAAGCCAATGAAGTCAGGAGGTGGAGATGAAGAGGGACAGAGTTTAAGGCATGGGGGAAAGCTACTGAAAAGGCATGGATTTGGGATGACCCCAGGAAGATTGAGGGGCAGAACTAGGAGGAGGAAGAAGCTGCTTCTTGCTCTTCATCCTGGGGACCTAAGAACAATGGGATTCTATATAAGATTACTGCAAGCTTTTCAAGAATGTGGAGATTGAAGAGAAATCTGATTTAGAGAAGAAGGTATGAACTGATTATTCAAGTGGATGGAAAATATATGCTTTCATTGGGTGCTTTGGTGCTTGACATTGGAAATGGAAATATGATTTTTTTCATTAAATTGGCAAAATTGAATTCCTCTAATATTACTGTAGTCAATTGCTTTCCTTTGGCAATACAGCTTTTGGATGTATAAGAAAAAAAGGTTTATCCAACATTAAGCTACATGATTTGAAATTCCGGAGGAGGTGACAACATGCAGGTTTACTTTGGAGGGAAATCTGGAAAGAGCATAACAGTGTTAGTTTAAAAAAAAGTGGGCCTTTTTGGGGGGCAAATTAAATATTTTCTTTTAAAAAATCTTTTAAGATTATTATTTATTTTTAACATTCTTTTTTTAAATTTTGAGTTCTAAATTCTCTCCCTCCTTCTAACCACTCCCCAAACCATTTAGAAGGCAAGCAATATGATATCAATTATACATGTGAAATCATGCATGTTGCAAAACAGCAAGAAATAAAGAAAGTGAAAAAATTACATTTCAATTTGCACTCAGAGTTCATCAGTTCTCTCTCTGGAGGTAGATAGTATTTATCATCATGAGGTTTTTTAGAATTGACTTGCATCATTGTATTGATCAGAGTAGCTAAGTCTTTCACAGATGATTATCATTGAAATGTTGCTGTTACTATGTACAATGATCTCCTAGTTTTGCTCACTTCTCTCTGCATCAATTAATATGTGTCTTCGGAGCTTTTTGGAAACCATCCTGTGTTCATCATTTCTTATAGCACAGTAGTATTCCATCAGAGTCATATACCTCAACTTGTTCAGCCATTCCCCAATTGATGGGCATCCCTTCAGTTTCCAATTCTTTGTCAGCACACAAAGAGCTGCTATAAATATTTTTGTGCACATAGGTACTTTTCCTTCTTCTTCAATATCTTTGGGATACAGATCTAGTAGTGCTATTGCTGGGTCAAAGGGTATACACAGTTTTAGAACCCTTTGGGCATAATTCCAAATTGTTCTCCAGAATGGCTAGTCCAGTTTACAACTCCATCAACAATTCATTATTGTCCCTATTTTTCCACATCCCCTCCAACATTTGTCATTTTCCTTTTCTGTCATATTAGCCAATCTGATAAGTGTGAGGTGGTATCTCAGAGTTGTTTTAATTTGCATTTCTCAAATCAATAGTGATTTAGAGCATTTTTTTCATATGACTTCTTCATGTGAAAACTTCTTGTTCATATCCTTTGATCATTTAGCAATTGGAGAATGGGTCTTATTTGTATAGATTTGACACACTTCCTTATATATTTGAGAAATGAGGCCTTTTTCAGAGAAATGTGCTGCAAAAATTTTGGATGTTACTCCATTGTGTATTGTACCTTTTATCAAAATGTAGTTTCCCTGAATATCTCTTCTAATTAAATCTATTTTTGCTTTTGTTTTGTTTGAGATCATGATTGCTACCCCTGCCTTTTTTTTTTTAAACCTTAGCTGAAACATAATAGATTCAGCTTCAGCCCTTCATTTAACTCTGGATAACTTTCTGTTTCAAGTATGTCTCTAGTAAACAACATATTGTTGGATTTGGGTTTCTAACCATTCTGCAATCCCTTTCCATTTTATGGATGAGTTCATTCCTTTCCCATTCACAGTAATGATTACTAACTGTGTATTTACCTACATCCTATTTTCTTCTATTCATCCTCCTCTTTCTCGTTTTATTCTGTCCCTCCTCAAAAGTCTATTTTGCTTGTGACTACTACCGCTCTTAATCTGCCCTTCCTTTTATCATCCCTTCTTTTTTTAAAAAAATATTTTATTATTTATTTAATATTTTAGTTTTCAACATTGATTTTCACAAGATTTTGAGTTACAAATTTTCTCCCCCCCACTCCAAGATGGCATATATTCTGATTGCCCCATTCCCAGTCAGCCCTCTCTTCTGTCACCCCATCCCCCATACCAATCCCCTTTCCCCTTACTTTCTAGTAGGGCAGGACAGATTTCTATGCCCCATTCCCTATATATCTTATTTCTTAGTTGCATGCAAAAACAACTTTTTCTTTTGAGCATCTGATTTTAAAACTTTGAGTTCCAAATTCTCTTCCCTCTTCCCTTCCTACCCACCCTCCCTAAGAAGGCAAGCAATTCAACATAGGCCACACATGAATCATTATGTAAAACACTTCCACAATACTCATGTGGTGAAAGACTAATTATATTTCCCTCCATCCTATCCTGTCCCCCTTTATTCAGTTTTCTCCCTTGACCCTGTCCCTTTTCAAAAGTGTTTGCTTTTGATTACCTCCTCCCCCATCTGCCTTCCCTTCTATCATCCCCCCATTTTTTATCCCTTTTCCCCTACTTTCCTGTGGGGTAAGATGCCCAATTGAGTATGTATGTTATTCCCTCCTCAAGTCAAATCTGATGAGAGCAAGATTCACTCATTCCCCCTCACCTGCCCCTTCTTCCCATGCAACAGAACTGCTTTTCATTGCCACATTTATGTGAGATAATTTACCCCATTCTATTTCTCCCTTTCTCCCTCTCTCAATATATTCCTCTCTTATCCCTTAATTTGATTTTTTTAGATATCATCCCTTCATATTCAACTCACCCTATGCCCTCTATGTGTGTGTGTGTGTGTGTATATATATATATATATGTGTGTGTGTGTGTGTGTGTGTGTGTGTGTACATACATATGTATATGTTTCTATATTCCCTTCAGCTACCCTAATACTGAGGTCTCATGAATTACACATATCATCTTTCCATGTAGGAATGTAAACAAAACAGTTCAACTTTATCCCTTATGCTTTCTCTTTCTTGTTTACCTTTTCATGCTTCTCTTGATTCTTATGTTTGAAAGTCAAATTTTCTATTCAGCTCTGGTCTTTTCACTGGGAAAGCTTGAAAGTCCTCCATTTTATTGAAAATCCATATTTTTGCCTTGGAGCATTATACTCAGTTTTTCTGGGTAGGTGATTCTTGGTTTTAATCCTAGCTCCTTTGACCTCCAAAATATTATATTCCAAGCCCTTCAATCCCTTAATGTGGGAGCTGCTGGATCTTGTGTTATCCTGATTGTGTTTCCATAATACTCAAATTGTTTCTTTCTGGCTCCTTGCGGTATTTTCTCCTTGACCCGGGAACTCTGGAATTTGGTGACAATATTCCTAGGAGTTTTCTTTTTGGGATCTTTTTCAGGAGGCTATTGGTGGATTCTTTCAATTTCTATTTAACCCTCTGGTTCTAGAATATCAGGGCAGTTTTCCTTGATAATTTCTTGAAAGATGATATCTAGGCTCTTTTTTTGATCATGGCTTTCAGGTAGTCCAATAATTTTTAAATTATCTCTCCTGGATCTATTTTCCAGGTCAGTGGTTTTTCTAATGAGATATTTCACATTGTCTTCCATTTTTTCTTTCCTTTGGTTCTGTTTTTATAATATCTTGATTTCTCATCAAGTCACTAGCTTCCACTTGCTCCAATCTAATTTTTAAGGTAGTATTTTCTTCAGTGGTCTTTTGGACCTCCTTTTCCATTTGGCTAATTCTGCCTTCTAAGGCATTCTTCTCCCCATTGGCTTTCTGGAGTTCTTTTGCCATTGGGTTAGTCTATTTTTTTAAGGTGTTATTTTCTTCAGTATTTTTTTGGGTCTCCTTTAGCAAGTCATTGACTTGTTTTTCATGATTTTCTTGCATCTCTCTCATTTCTCTTCCCAATTTTCCCTCTACTTCTCTTACTTGCTTTTCCAAATCCTTTTTGAGCTCTTCCATGACCTGAGACCAATTCATATTTTCTTGGAGGCTTTTGACTTTGTTGATTTCTTCTGGCTGTATGTTTTGATCTTCTTCATCACCAAAAAAAAGATTCTAGAGTCTGAGTCTGAGTCTGCATCCTTTTTCACTGCCTGTTCATGTTCCCAGCCAATTACTTGACCTTTGAGCTTTTTGTCAGGGTATGACTGCTTGTAGAGTAGAGAGTACTTTGTTCCAAGCTTTAGGGGCTGTGCTGCTATTTTCAGAGCTACTTCTACTCCACTGGCACCACAAGGTCTGCCACAGCAGTGCTCCTCCTCCGCTAAGAACCACCAACCATGATTGCAACCCAGATCCAAGCAGGACAAAGTGCTCCTTACATTCCCACTCTGGTCTGCCACTTGATTCCTCCCATTGTGTGAGCTGCAGACTCCAGGAGCAGGTGATGCTGGAGCTGTGGAAGCAGCCACAGGAGTTTCCTGCTGTTGCTGGCTCCACCATGCACCATGTCTGCTGCCCCCAAGGTTGGGAATGGACCCCTTTCTAACCTGATCTAGCAGTTTTCCCACTAACCTGCTTCATGGTCTTTGGTGTTTGTGGGTTGAGAAGTCTGATAACTGCCACAAATCAATGATTCATGGCCCTAAGGCCTGCTCTGGGCCGACTCCCGGTCTGGTCTGTCCTGGCGTGGCCCATGCTGGGCTGAGCTCTGCTCCCAGCAGATAGACCCTTCCCAGTGACCATCCAGGCCGTTTTGGGCTGAAAACCTGCTTCCCTCTGCTATTTCGTGGGTTCTGCAGCTCTAGAATTTGTTCATAGCCATTTTTACAGGTGTTTGGAGGGATTTGGGGGAGAACTTAAGCAAGTCCCTGCTTTCCAGCTGCCATCTTGGCTCTGCCCTCCCACCCCTCTTATCCTCTTCTCCTCCTATTTCTCTGTTGGGTAAGATAGATTTCTATACCATCTGTGCATGTATATATGTTCTCCCCTCTTTGAACCAATTCTGTTGAGAGTGTCTTTCAAGAGTTGCCTGCCATCACCCATTTCCTCTCCATTTTAAAAGCTTTTTCTTGTGTGTCTCTTTTATATGAGATAATTTTTCCCATTCTTCTTCTCCCTTCCCTCTTCTCCCAGTGTATCCCTCTTTAGTGCTCCTTCATTTTTTTGAGGTCTTCCCAATATAACTGCACACCCATGCCCTCTGTCTATGTAGACTCCTTCTAACTGCCCTAATAATTTTAAAGTTCTTAGGAGTTATATATGTCATCTTCCTACATAGGAATGTAAACAGTTTAACCTTATTAAATTCCTTAAGATTTTTCTTGTTTACCTTTTCATGTTTCTCTTGAGTCTTGTGTTTGAATGTCAGATTTTCTATTCAGCTCTGGTCTTTTCATCAGGAATACTTGAAAGTCCTCTATTTAATTAAATGTCTATCCCCCATGCTGCCTCCCCATCCATGGATTAAATTCAGTTTTGCTTGGTAGATTTTCTTGATTGCAATTCCAGCCCCCTTGCCTTCTATAATATTATATTCTAAGCCTTCTATTCCTTTAATGTGTAAGCTGCTAAATCTTGTGTCATCCTGACTGTGGCTCCATGATATTTGAATGGTTTCTTTCTGGCTGCTTGCAATATTTTTTCCTTGACCCATGAGCTCTGGAATTTGGTTATAATATTTCTAGGAAATTTCATTTTGGGATCTCTTTCAGGAAGTGATTGGTAGATTCTTTCAGTTTTTATTTCAACCTCTGGATCTAAGATATCAAGGGCAGTTTCCCTTGATAATTTCTTGAAATATGATTTCTAAACTTTTTTTTGATTGTGGCTTTCACATAGTCCAAAGTTTCTTAAATCATCTCTCCTTGATCTATTTTTCACGTCCGTTGTATTTCTGACGAGATAGTTCACATTTTCTTCTATTTCTTTTATGTTCTTTTGAGTTTGTTTTATTGTTTCTTGGTGTCTCAGGGAGTCATTGATATTCATTTGCACTCCTGATTTGTTCTCTGGTCTTCATTCAGGAATGGCGCTTGTTTCCCTGCAGCTGCAAGCAATAGTGTTTTGTTTTTTTTTTTTGCACTGGAACTATGACCAGGGTCACTGCTCCCTTACAACTGACTGCAAGCACTCCCTGGCATTGTGACCTAAAACTATGTATGGGCCATGGAATGGCCATACAGCACCTGGTCTTGTACCCAGTATCAGCTCAGGGTCTCCTGTAATCTCTTTCTGACCAATCCCATTATTATCTCTGGGTTTAGAGCTCCTGAAGCTATTGTTCCCACTGGTGGTATTGCAACCACTTCTAAGGTCCACTGCTAGTGTTGCCAACACTTATATTCCACCTCTGTGTCACAGAATAACTCATTTCATTACAATTCTGAACCTAAAATACTAGATTGGCCTTAGTCAGGCCCAGCCTGTGATATAGGATATTGTGATAGACCTAAATATATTAGGTGATGGCGTGGGCACTCCCTTCATTGATGCATATTGTAAACCCATTGGAACTTAGTAAGAGACATAATTGCATAGTTGAGAGCCAGTGAAGTTGGAGTCAAGAAGACCTGAATTTGAACTTATCTCAGACATCTGCTAGCTGTGACCCTGAGCAAATCTTTTATTTTCTGTCAGCCTCATCTCAGTTTCCCCATTCATGAAATAGGAATATAATTGTAATAACCCCACAGATTGCTATGGAGATTAAATGAGATAATATATTGTATAACCCTTTATAGCTAGATGGTATAGTGGTTAGCATTTCAGGCCTGAAGTTAGGAAGCCCTGAGTTTAAATTTGGCCTCAGACACTTACCTGCTGTGTGGCCCTGGGCAAGTCACTTAACCCTGTCTGCCTCATTTTCCTCATCTGTAAAAATGAGCTGGAGAAGGAAAAGGCAAATTTCATTATCTTTGCCAAGAAAACCCCAAATGGAGTCAGGAAGAGTTGGACATGACTGAAGTGGTTTAACAAAAACAACAAAAAAGCACCTTGCAAATTTAAAAAAGCTAGATAAATGTTAATTATTATTATAATTATATAATTGTTATTGTTATTATTATTATGGGTGGATAGTATTTGAGAGTTGCTTTGGTTTAAAAATTAACCACCTTGAAATTAAGCAGATGATGACGTTCCTAGGCCAGATGACAGGTATGCAGCTCCAACTTTAGTATTTCATCACTATTTTAGTCATTATTTTATATTTAGGATTAATATTCAGTCACTATTTTAAAAATATTCATAAAATTGATTCCTTTTTAACATGGACTTTGGAAATTCCAGCATATTTTAGTTTTGCATTCCATTTTGTTAAAAAATTAATTGAGAAATTAACACTATACAAGAAGTATCTCTACTTCTAGAAAATCAGTTAATAACTTGCTAGTTTATTTTTTAAAAATATGTTTTTAAATAATTGTTGGATAAAATGATCCATAAAGTGTTTGTGGGATATTTCAATCCACATAAAGTTCCATTCTTGTGGTATCCTTAAAGAACTTTTTCTTTTGAAATTGGGAGGGTCTACTCTGATGATTTGTTAAGGTATAAGTTGACTTGTTTCTCCACAGTCTTAGCTTCTGAACTATTTTTATAATCTGACTTCATGAATTTTTTTGTCTTCAATGCTCTTACTTGAGCCATTCTTTTTGTTTGTTAGAGCCAACATTTCACCAATAGGCTATTTTCGTCCCTTGCAGAACAATTAATACTAATAAGAACAAGAAAGTGGGCTCTTTTTGTCTTGAGTAGTTCAGTTGTTCTCATGAGTGTATAACTTATGGAACTCAACAAAACAGGAGAACAATGGAGAACCTGGTGAGCTCTTGTTAAAGATTATTGGCCTTTAGAGTTGTTTTCTGACATGTTTCCCTCACCAAGTTCCATTTTATACTTCATGAACAGTCAATGACCAATTCTGTGTGAATTGTTGGATGAATAGGTAACTTTGAGGTCACTAATAATGCCATTGCTCAGTGGTATATTTTTAAAAATATCTTTTTCTGGGAAAAGGCTTGGTTATCATAATTATAGAGCACTCAGTTCTTTTTCTTTTTATGTTTCTTCCTTTTACAAAGTTAGGATCATTTTGCATATAATTTTTCTGGTTCTTTTTACTTCACTTTGCATACATTCATACATTTCCCCATGTTTCTCTGTGTTCATTATGTTCATCATTTTTTTTATAGCAGAGTAATACCTTTTTAAAGATTTTTTAAAATTCTGAACTTAACAAACAAAATAAAATAAGCATTTCCATGTATGCAAGTAGAACAGAAAAAACAGGATTGTACATAAGATTGCAAATGTTACATACAGATTGATTTTCTTTTAAAACATAATATATAACTTTAAAAACTGTCCAGCATGTTTCTGATTCTTTATGGCCTTCCTTCTGTTCTCTTCTATGTGTTAAAAATGCTTTAACGACATCCTTTTCTCAAGACAGTAATATTCCATCCCATTCCATTCGGTACACATCTATCCAGTTCTCAATCAATAAAGGGTCTACTTTGCTTCAAATTCTTTGTCAATAGTCAATAACCAACAAGCACTTATGAAGCATCCATTATGTACCAGGCACTGTGCCAAGAGCTAGGGATACAAATATGAAAAAGCCCCCTTGCCCTCAAGGATCTTCTGATCTAATGGAGTAAGTAACAAACAAAAGACTGAAAAACTCAGGTGGGAGGGTTAGAGGGAGAAGTATTTCATAAAGGGGGCAGGGTTGAAAAGTCAGAGAAATCCAGGAGTAATGCAACCAAGTGAGAAATGAGAAAAATGTCTGAGCTGAGGTCCCTTCTTAAATGGAAGCCTTGGAGTTCTTGGCTTCACTCTTCAGTCGGAGGGGTTGAGGGTAGCAATGAGGTGGGTCAGCAGGGCTGATGTGATCTTGCAGGGTGATGAGGTTTTTCCAAAAATGAACTTCCCTTTCTTCGCTATTAGAAAAAGTTTTGCTGTAAATATTTTGGTGCATATGGGAGCTTTCTTTCTGTTTGACCTCTTTGGGGCATATGCTTGGGCAATGAAATCCCTGGTCAAAAGATTACTATTTTAATAAAGCTACTAATAAGTAGCAATATTTAGTAATTTAAGTTTAGCTCCTTTTTCTTCCTCTACCCAACTTTCTGAAGAACATTGAAATGTACAGAAGATGAACAACATACAAATATGTCTAGATCCTTAAGAAGCCAATAATTTCATTTTCACGGTTTAGCATCACCTTTTTTTCTTTCTTCTCATTCTCATTTATTTGTTCATTTAACATGCTTTCTTTTTTGAACAGGCATGGCACTATGCCTTACTAAATTGGTTATTTCTTAATAGTCAACTTCTGTGCCCTACTCAGTCTAGGGTCCATACCCCCTTTCTCTCTGAATCCTTAATGACTATACTAAAATCACAAGAGATATACCTCATTGTCAAATTTAAAGGACACAAAATTTTATTGATGCATTTTCTTTGGATTGTGAGTTATTTCCCAATAAATACACCTTGGAGACAATGGAAATAGTGCTATGCCTAGAATTTGTTGTTCAGTCATTTCAGTTTTGTCCAACTTCGTGACTCCATTTAGAGTTTTCTTGGCCTTAGAGATACTGAAATAGTTTACCATTTTCTTCTCCAGCTCGTTTTACAGATGAGAAAACTGGGGCAAACAGGGTTAAGTGACTTGCCCAGGGTTAACACAACTAGTGTCTGAGGCCAAATTTGAACTTAAGTCTTCCTGACTCCAGGCCTGGCATTCTGTCTATTGCGCCACCTAGCTGCCCTAGAATCAGAGGACCTGCGTTCAAATTTCACCTCTGCCACTTGCCGTCTCTGTGATCATTTGACTTCCTTTGGCCTTTGATTCCTCCCCTATACAATGAAGATGTTGGAATAAATAATCTTTAAGGTTCCTACCGCATCTAAGTATACGATCCTATGATCTCTGCTCCTCCTACCACATTCTAATAAAAACAGTTAAAATCATCCCCAATAGCCATCCTGATTGGCGTTGTACATCACTTTCCACTCATATAGTCTGCCCTGTGTTTGTTAATAGTGTCATAAGAGAATTTTTCTGGCTTGGCATTATTAGCACCATTTGCTTAGGATAGCAAGTCACATAATTAGCCAGCATCTGCAAAATCAAGCTGAGACATCAAACTGTAGTTCTAGTGATTAACTGGTTAGTGATACAAGAATTTCTGGCTCAGCTCTATTACCTCTATTTACTTAAGATGGGCAAGTCAAATAACTGGCTACATCTCTTTTGTTAATAGTTAGTCTACAAATTCCAACTATATTCCCTGGTGTTTACTTACCAACTTTAACATGATAAACGTTGTCCCCTTGTATTTATTCCTTGATATGTAAATCTTTACCTTCCCCTTCTGCCTTCTGTAAAATTCCATTATATCCATCCTGCCTATATAACCCAAACCTGTGTAATGTAGCTTAAGACTGATGCTCAGGGCCCCACTAGTTTTTAGTAGACCATGGATCTATGCTCCAGGTATACAATAAACTGTTTTTTAAAATGTTTCTGCATGTTCACAAGTATGATTGGCAGTTGAACCTATCAATGAAAATTCATAGATAATTCTTATATTAATAGTTAACCTCAGTAACCTGAAACTAACATTGTCCATTGTATTTAATTTGAGTTCTATTGTCATATAGTGTTGTATTCCTTTAGAGTTTTGTAGTGATGGCATATATTCTTCTTTTAGTTCTGCTTTCTTCACTGTACCTTAGTTCTTGCAAATCTTCCTGTTGTTCAGCGAACTCTTGATATTTATTATTCCAAAAACTGGTTGCAGCTTTCTAGCTGTCTTTCCTTAGGAAAGTCACTTGACCTGACTAGTCTGAGAAACTGAGGAAACTGAGTTCCTCATCTGAAAAATGAGGCGATTGGACACAGGGGTGGGGAACCTGGGGTCTTGAGGCCACGTGTGGCCTTGTAGGTCCTCAATTGTGGTCCTTTGACTGAATCCAAACAAATCCACCCCTGGGCTGGAAGATTTCTAAGGTCTCTTTCAACTCCAAACCCATGATCCTATGATCCTCAGCTGTATCTTTGACTTAGAACCCTAGGAGGTATTTCTAAACTAATTTGCCTTTTACTTCTCTGTTGGTTCCAATGGTCTAACCCTGCAGTAACAGCCCTCCTTGATAGTTCAGTATTGCTCAATGTTCTGGGCAATGTGATCCCTTTCCATAAGTTTCATCATTGTCAGTCCAAAAAGAATAATGAAATCTGTGTAGTCACTTGTGTGTCTGTCCCACCACTGTGTCTTTCTGACTGAAGCAGCACGTCCTTCCTCTGAGCCCTCCCCATGGTCATTGTGCTGCCCCTTGGTTACCTCTTCCCTCTCCATGGCTCCCCATGTAGACATTCATTGTTCTTTTTCAGATCTTTACTTTCTCCTTAGGGTACATCAAACCTAATCTAAAATGGTCCCAATTCTATTAAGGCCTTGATCTCTGTTAGCAAATCTGATAAGTGATTTCATGTTAAGATGTTAATGGCCAATAATGGCTTTAATGAAGTACTCTATCTCAGGTGAGATTTTCCTTCAAGTATCAAAAGAGGGAACTTAATAATGCTCACTTCTGTAACTCAGGAAGGCTGATAGGGCCTGTGGCTATTACAGTCCATAGGTGACCGTTCTATTTTACTGGGGATTAGACTGGCCTTATTTTAAATGATGTAAATAGTGTATCTTATTTCTAGTTTGTATATGACATTGATTTTTTTTAATTTTTATTTTTTCCAGTTACATGTAAAAACAATTTTTAACATTTATTTAAAAAAATTTTGAGTTGCAAATTCTCTCCCTCTTTCCCTTCCTTGCTCCTTGAGAAGGCAAGCAATTTGATGTAGATTATACATGTGCAATGTGACATTGATTTTGGAATTTATTCTATTATTTATTTTCCTAAAGAATAGAGGTCTTACTTTACTTTCTACAGAAGTATGTTCTTAGAGTGTTGTGTATATAGAAGTTAATTTTTGTATGCTAAACGATTTGCCCCACTATTTGTTGTTAGTCATTTTCAGTTGTGTCTGAATCTTTGTGGCGCCATTTGGGGTTTTCTTGGCAAAGATACTGGAGTAGTTTGCCATTTCATTCTCCAGTCCATTTTACAGATGATGAAACTGAAGCAAACAGGGCTAAGTGACTTTCCCAGGGTCACACAGTAAATATCTGAGGTCAGATTTGAATTCAGGAAGAGGAGTCTTCCTGACTCAGCATTCTATCTACTGCACCACCCAGTTTGGTAGTTAAATTATAACTGCAGAAAAGTTTTAGTTGGAGCCAGGAGATATGATTAAATTCTACATTAAGAGGCTGTCAACATTCATTATTTTTAAAAATTTTTTTCTCTCTAAGCCACTATCTCTCTCTACCTCTCCTCACTAAAATGAGGCCATTGGATTCCATGACTTCTTCCAGTTCTAACATTTCAGGTTCTGAGGTTCATCACCCACATCCTTTCCCCAACTCTGTATTTTGTGTTCCAAGCTGTTCATTCTGTGTTCTAAGGACCCTCCCAGTTCTGACAGTCTCTCCAGTCAACATTCTGTAAAAAAAGACAGTGCAATTTTCTGATAACACTATTCACATTGTGTTAAATATGAATGTTGCAACTAAAGCAGTATGATGAAACCAATTCAACTGACTAAATATTTAGGATGCATGTACAGTGTGCTAGTGGGAAGCTAGGTGGCTCAGTGCTTAAAGCAGTGGGCTTGGAATCAGGAAGACTCATCTTCATGAGTTCAAATCTGGCCTCAGATACTTACTCACTGTGTGACCCTGGGTAAGTCCCTTAACCCTGTTTGTTCCTCATTAGCTAGAGAAGGAAGTGGCCAACCACTCCAGTGTCTTTGCCAAGAAAACCCCAGAATGGGGTCACAAAGGTTTGGACATAACTGAAATGATTTCAACAACAAAAAATGTGTTTGTAGATACTGTACTAGGCTCTGAAAATACAAAAACAAAATGATAATCAGTCCTTGTCCTCAAGAAACTTATATTCCATTGGGGAAGGGGGGGAAGAAACAACTTTTACATAAAAAGTTAAATACAAAATAAATACAAAGTAATTTCTGGGTAAGGACAGTAATAAACAGGGGCATCCCATCAATTGGGGTATGGTTGAACAAGTTACCATATATGAATGCAATGGAGTCCTATTGTACTGCAAGAAATGATTCAGGGGATGGTTTCAGAAAAGCTGAGAAGACTTGTATGAACTGATACAAAGTAAAGTGAGCAGAACCAAGAGAATAATTTATACAGTAACAGCAATATTGTAAATATAATCAACTGTGAAAGACATGGTAACTGATCAACACAGTGACCAACGATGAATCCAAAAGACTCATGATGAAACACGTTATCTACTTCCTGATGGTCTCAGAGTGCAGAATGCAGCATATATTCTTCTGTTTTTTTCTTTTTTGAGACAGCTAAGGGTGGGAATTTGTTTTACATAATCATATGTATTTGTAATGGGTTTGATTTTTCTTGACTTCTCAATTGGTAGAGTCAGGGAAGGGGGAGAAAATTAGAAACACTTACAAAAGAAAAAGCAATCCAGGGCCATGCCAAAAATATTCTTGTAGAAAGCTTTGAAACAACTTGAAAACTGCAAAGGAAGCTTTCAGGAAATTTTTGGGGGGGTGGGTGAGCAAAGAACAGGGGAAGATGGGAAAAGAAAGGTTGTTTATCTCTAGGCTTATTTTGCTTTCTTAGGCAAGAAATTTAAGTATTAACATACTACAATAGCTTCCAATAAAATACCCTACATTTTCCCATTGAGTAAGTTGCCACATACCTATACTTCCTACACATTCTGTCAGGACTATTCCGTGAACTCAGTTACAGATAAAACAATGAAGATTCTTTGGCAAGATCTTCCTAGTAGTAAATTTAAACATTAACTCTAGCTTTAAAAATAAACTATGTTTTTATTTTTTTCCAGTCTTGTTGAACAAATGAAAAGAAGCCTGTTTTCAACATGACTAATGACTCTAAAATCTTTGATCTTCATTAATTGGAGTTTTTATGTATTGGATTTTCATACACACATAATCATGTGTTTACATATATATTTATAAATTAGTGTGTCTAACACATTTATACATGTATTTCCATATCAGTGTCTTGTCATATTGTAAATTCCTGACAAGAGGGGGTCAGTACTCTCTGGTGTTCTTTATACAAAGCATACAGTGTAGTGGCAGGTACTTAATGTTTTTTGATGACATTAAAGAAGTCAGGACATAGCTAATTCAGGAATGGAATAATTGAGAATCAAATTTCATCTTAAAAAAATATAAATGTTTCATTTAGTCTTTAAAAAATCAGTTATGGCTACTCAGCGCAGCAGCAGCCCTTCTTTCTCCACAGTGGTCGCCTACAACCCCCAACTCCCCAGCAACCATGTCGAAGGGACCCGCAGTTGGCATTGATCTTGGTACCACTTACTCCTGTGTGGGAGTCTTCCAACATGGGAAAGTGGAGATCATTGCTAATGACCAAGGAAACAGGACCTCCCCAAGCTATGTCGCCTTCACCGACACTGAACGTCTAATCGGTGATGCTGCAAAGAATCGAGTTGCAATGAACCCCACCAACACAGTTTTTGATGCCAAACGTCTGATTGGTCACAGATTTGATGATGCAGTTGTACAGTCAGATATGAAGCATTGGCCTTTCACGGTGGTGAATGACGCAGGCAGGCCTAAGGTCCAAGTGGAGTACAAAGGGGAGACCGAAAGTTTCTATCCAGAAGAAGTATCTTCTATGGTCTTGACCAAGATGAAAGAAATTGCTGAAGCTTACCTTGGGAAGACTGTCACAAATGCCATGGTCACAGTACCAGCCTATTTCAACGATTCCCAATGCCAGGCCACCAAAGATGCTGGAACCATCACTGGTCTCAATGTGCTCCAAATCATCAATGAGCCAACTGCTGCTGCTATTGCTTACGGCTTGGACGAAAAGGTTGGTGCTGAGAGAAATGTGTTGATCTTTGACCTTGGAGGTGGTACTTTCGATGTCTCCATTCTTACCATTGAAGATGGCGTCTTTGAGGTCAAGTCCACAGCTGGGGACAGCCATTTGGGGGGAGAGGACTTTGACAACAGAATGGTCAACCATTTCATTGCCGAGTTCAAGCGAAAACACAAGAAGGACATCAGTGAGAACAAGAGGGCTGTTCGCTGACTTCGCACCGCTTATGAACGTGCTAAGCGTACCCTCTCTTCCAGTACTCAGGCCAGTATTGAGATTGACTCCCTCTATGAAGGTATCGACTTCTACACATCAATCACCCGAGCCCGTTTCGAAGAGCTGAATGCTGATCTCTTCTGTGGCACACTGGACCCTGTGGAAAAGGTCTTGAGAGATGCCAAGCTAGATAAATCTCAGATTCATGACATTGTCCTGGTGGTTGTTCTACTTGAATCCCCAAAATCCAGAAGCTTCTGCAAGATTTCTTCAATGGCAAACAACTCAACAAGAGTATCAATCCTGATGAGGCTGTTGCTTATGGTGCAGCTGTCCAGGCTGCCATTTTGTCTGGAGATAAATCTGAGAATGTGCGAGACTTGCTGCTGTTGGATGTCACTCCTCTTTCCCTTGGAATTGAAACTGCTGGTGGAGTTATGACCGTTCTGATCGAACATAGTACCACCATCCCCACCAAGCAGACACAGACCTTTACCACCTATTCAGACAACCAGCCTGGTGTGCTTATTCAGGTTTATGAAGGTGAGAGAGCAATGACAAAGGACAACAACCTGCTTGGCAAATTTGAGCTCACAGGAATTCCTCCAGCACCCAGGGGTGTTCCTCAGATTGAAGTAACATTTGACATTGATGCTAACGGCATCCTCAATGTTTCAGCTGTGGATAAGAGCACAGGCAAGGAGAACAAGATCACCTTCACCAATGACAAAGGACGTCTGAGCAAAGAAGACATTGAGCGCATGGTCCAGGAGGCTGAGAAATACAAGGCTGAGGATGAGAAGCAGAGAGACAAGGTGTCCTCTAAGAATTCTCTGGAATCTTATGCTTTCAACATGAAGGCCACCGTAGAGGATGAGAAACTGCAAGGCAAGATTGGGGATGAAGACAAACAGAAGATCCTTGACAAATGTAATAAAATAATCAATCAACTGGCTGGATAAGAACCAGACTGCTGAGAAGGAAGAATTTGAGCATCAGCAAAAAGAATTGGAGAAGGTCTGTAACCCCATCATTACTAAGCTGTACCAGAGTGCAGGGGGCATGCCAGGAGGCATGCCTGGTGGGTTCCCAGGGGGTGGAGCAGCCCCATCTGGAGGTGCTTCTTCTGGACCCACCATTGAAGAGGTCGACTAAACACACCAGAAGAAAGAGCATTCCACGCAGCTTTCCAAAAATTGAAGGACTCAAATTTGTAGCCAAGGCAGTAGCAGTTTAAAAGTAACATTGAAGCTACTGTGTAAATCTGGGCATTCTGAATACTTGAATGTGTGCAGAGGGAGAGAAGTGAACAACACTGCACTTTATCAGTACTGTAAACAAGTGGAAATGCAATTCTTGTCCTGGAGAATAAAATCTATTCAAATTGGCACCATAACAAAAAAAAATATCAGTTATGTCCTATTGACTCCCTTCCCTAAAGAATCCTTCCATGGCTGATGGTAGCCATCTCTCAGGGAGGGAAGAAAAAAAAGGGGAAAAATTTACATGATGATTTTGTTATGTATTTAAAAGGAATAGCAAGTTGTACCTAATAGATTTGCAGTTTCATGTGCATTCATCTTTTTTATTATATTATTTTATGGAAATGCTTGGAAGTTATGGAAATTCCATAATTTAAAAATAAAATAAAAAAGACAGATGTGAGATGTCTCCTAAAAAAAAATCCTAGACAGTCCACCAAAGTGTGCTGCCTTAGAGTATTAATAAATTCCTTTTGTCTTTAAAATATATATATATATATATATTTAAGTAAAACCAATATATTGACCCTGTCTGATATCACGTGCTTCATACCCCATCTATAGTCTACTATTTCTCTTGCTAAGAGGTAAGATAGGTGTGTTCTGCCATTAATATTTCCACCTGATTTTCCTGGTCACTTCGGTGTCTGCTTGAATTATTACACTGCACAGTTTTCTATGTCAATTTCATGTTGTGTTATATTCCATCAATTTATATTTATTTATCACCTACTTTGTGCTCAGTTCTGTAGGTGAAGGTGTTGTATCAAATATCTGTCAAGTATGACTCAATAGTCATCAAAGTCCTCAAAGAGATTTCAATCTTGCAGCAAACAAGGTGAGACACAATATAAAATAATTGCACGAAGAAGCATGGGCTTATTAATTACCAAAATGAGCTGTATGACAAGAAGTCCTAAAAGAGTTCAGAGAAAGGACAGATCAATACAAACTTTCATTTTCATGTTTAAATTAGTAGTAAAGATCTATGTGAATACTAGTGTCTTTTCCTTCACTTAAACAACAGCGCTTTAAGAGTACCAGACAGTAAAAATATACATCATTTGAGATGAAACTGTGGCAGCCAAATGAACTCAAAATAGACTATCCAGATTTAAGAGCTTTTAGTAAAAAAATGACCGTGCATTTAAGTTAGCATGGTAGCTGTGAGTCAGGTTAAAAAGCTTTTTCCCCCCCTCAACTCTTTGTCTCTAAATTAGATGATGAACTTAGCTTCTCTAATATAGTGTTCTGAAAAATAAAAATAGATTTCCCATGAATGGGTAGTCAAAATACCTTATTTAGTTCCTTTTTCCCAGTACCAGCCATATCAGATTGTATGTACTCCTGGTACTTTGCAGTGGTATCAGTAACAGTTATAATAACATATCCAGAAATTCTGCTACTCATTGAAGCATAGAGGTGGCCCTGTGTTCTTAGAGGTTGTGCCAGCAAAGCATGAGCTCTGGTAGATTCTACCATACTGGAAAATCTTTGAATATAGATCCAGTTATAGACTGAATCTTCTTTCTAAGGACCATGCCAATGTAGTGCAGAGAGCTTGGTTCATCACCAAATGAACTGGATGCTTGGTGACAACCTCTTTGTCCATATCAAGAAACCCAAGAAACAAAGAAAAATGCATGATAGTCCTGCTTCTGCAGCGATGGTGGCAGGATAGTGAACAAGCAGCCTTGAGAAAGAGGGCTGTCTTTCTTTTCTCTTTGTATCTCTAGTTCCTAGCACTGAGCTTTGTACATTATAAGTGCTCAATAAATGCTTCATTCATTCACTCATTCATGCAGGGGGATGGATGAAATTATAGCTTTTAGGCCATCTATGAACTTTGATTTTGATATTCTAAATGTTAGAAACTTGGCCAATGACAAGTACGTGGATAAACTTGGAAAACCTGGATCATATCAATCATCAGTCTCCTAAAATGTTTTATTGGTCTCCTATTTAAAAACCTGTCTATTCTTGTGGAATGATTTCCTCCCAAATCCTGCTTCCTTGTAACAAAGAATTTACATTCTCAATATAAATGAAAAAAGGTGCAAGATAAAAGAAATTATAGCTAATTGGTGGAATAATTATAGCTTAATGGTGGAATAGGTTCACTGTTGATCCTTGAAGAGTCATTTAAGGAAGTCAGCAGAGTTAGTTTTATCATGTTTTCAAAGGAACGTCATTTCATAAGACATTTACTTATCTCACAAGGCTGTACTCATAATGAACACAAGCAAGAAGATTACTGATATGAAGATAGTTGCGGCTGATACATCAACCTCTCTTGCAGAGGATGGAAGTAAAGAAATTCTTACAAGAATTCAGTAGACTTTCCAAAATAAATCTGTCTGTCTTTCTATCCATCTATCTATCCATACATACGCACACACACACACACACACACATATACTCAGAGGCTTCACTGCAAAAGTGGGAATATGGGAAGATGGCAAATAATATACTGGAAAATCTGGATTAGGATCAAAGTAAGAGGGAAGTAGTCTGTAGGCTACAAAGAAAACTCTATGAACTGATAAATGGAAGTATTTATAGAATGATTTTACATATAGGGTATATACACACATATACATATTTGTACCTAATGGTAACCATGTCTAGGTTGAGGGGAAGGAAAAAAATAGAAAAAAAGAAATTTATATGATAACTTTATTATATATTTAAAAGGAATAGCAAGTTGTACACAATAGATTTGCAGTTTCATGTGTAATCTATTTTTGTTATATTATGGAAATGCTTGTTTTATTCTATAAATTAAAGATAAAATAAATTTAATTTTTTTTTAAATTCAGAAGGTAGTATGAGATGAAAACATTAATCAAAAGGAAAGTCGGGTGGTGCTGAATGTCATTCCACTGAAACTGCTATCTCAATGTTACCCATGACCTCTGAATTACCAAATCTAATGGCCTTTCTTCTGTTTTCATTTTCCTTGATCTCTCTGCAGCCTTCAACATTGTTGATCACTCTCTTCTCTTTGATGCTGTCTTTTCTTTTTAGGACACCTCTCTGTCCGGGTTCTTCTCCTACCTATCAGACTGTTCCTTCTCTACCTCTTTTGCTGTGTGCTCATCTAGGTCATGCTCTCTAACCGTAAGTATTGCCACAAGGTTCTGTCATGGACCCTCTTTTCTTCTCCCTTTATTTCACTTTTTGATCTCATCAGCTCCTGTGGATTTAATTATCATCACTATGCTGAAGATTCTCAAATCTATCTGTCTGCTAACCTATCTAACTAACCTTTCTGCTGACCTTCATTCTCACATCTCCAATTGTCTCTCAAACTTCTCAAACTGAATGTCCAGAAGACATCTTAAACTTAACATGTCTAAAACTGAACTCATATTTTCCCCCAAACTCTCCCCACTTCCCAACTTCTCTATTATTGTGGAGGGCACCATCATCCTCTTGCAACCTTGCTGACATCCTAGAGCTAGGGGAACCTGTGGCCTTGAGGCCACATGTGTCCCTCTAGGTCCTTGGGTATGGCCTTTTGACTGAGTCCAAGTTTTACAGAACAAATCCTTTTATTAGGGTGTTTTGTTCTGTGAAGTCTGGATTCAGTGAAAGGGCTTCACTTGAGAACCTAGAGGGCTGCATGTGGACTCCAGGCCTAGGTTCCCCACCTCTCTTATCTAGACTCCTCACTATCTTCCCCCTCCCCATATCCAATCTGTTGCCAAGGCTTGTTGATTTCATCTTTGCAATATCTCTTGAGTAGTACCCTTTTTTCTCCTCTGACACTGCCACCACCCTAGTGAAGGCCCTCATTACATCACACTTGGACTATTGTAATAATAGCCTGCTGGTAGGTCTGCCTGCTTCAAATCTCATCTCCCTCCAATCCAATCTCCAACTACCTGCCAAAGTAATTTTCCTAAATCACAGATCAGATCAAGTCACCACTCTACCCAATAAATTCCAGTGGCTTATTATCACCTCTAGAATCAAATACAAGGTGTTTGATGTTCAAAGCCCTTTATAAGTTAACTCACCTACTACTTTCCTAGTCTTCTCATACCCTGCATCTCAGCATATACTCTTCAGTCCAGTGGCACTGGCTTCCTTGTTATGCCATGAACAAGATGTTTCATCTCCAGGCATTTTCTCTGGCTGTCTTCCACGACTGGACTGCTCTTTCTTCATATCTCCATCTCCTGATTTCTCTGGCTCCCAACTAAAATCCCATCTTCTACAGGAAACCTTTCCCAAGCTCTGTTAATTCCAAGGCCTTCCCTCTGTTAATCATTTCCTACTTATCCTATATAAAACTTGTTTGTACAAAATTGTTTGCCTCCCATTAGATTGTGAGCTATTTGAGGTCAGGAACTATCTAGTTTCTTTTTGTACCCCTAGCACTTAGCACAATGCCTGGCACATAGTAAGCGGTCCATAAATGCTTATTGACTAGCTAACATCATAAAATATGAAATAGATTCTACCTTACAAATAGAAAATTGGTTATTGAGGTGGGAACACATTAAGAATCTGTATGCAGTTGGACTATTCACTTGTTAAATAAAAATACCAAATTGGAAGAATAAAAGTGAGGAGACATGATACACAAACAAAATAGCCCCTACCTAACGTATTCTAATAACCTATTGATACTGAAAAATGGAATATGAATTAAGGAATTGATATCCATAGAGTATTACTACCACAAAAGCTTAACTGACACAAACAAAATAATGTAATACAGTTTTTTTCTTTGAATATAATATTTTATTTAATTTTTCTTTCAATTACATGTAAAATAATTTTTAACATTTGGTTTTAAGTTTCAAATTCTAGTTTCCTCCCTCCCTGAAATGGTAAGCAATTTAATATAGGTTATACATGTGCAATCATGTAAAATCATGTAAAACATATCTCCGTGTTAGTCATTTTGTGGAAGGAAACTTGAACCAAAAGAAAAAGGAAAGAAAGTGAAAAATAATATGCTTTTGTCTGTATTCAGATGCCATCAGTTCTTTCTCTGGAGGTGAATAGCATTTTTCATCATGAGGCCTTTGGGATTGTCTTGGATTATTGTATTGCTGGTAATAGTTAAGTCACTCACAGTTGTTCATCATACAACATTCCTGTTACTGTATACAGTGTTCTCCTGGTTCTGCTCACTTCATTTGGCATCAGTTCATGTAAGTTTTTCTGGGCTTTTCTGAAATCATTCTGTTTGTCATTTTTTGTAGCACAATAGAATTTTATTACAATCATATACCACCACTTGTTCAGCCATTCCTCAGTTGATGGACATCTCCTCAACTTCTAATTTTTTGCCAGCACAAAAGAGCTGCTGCAAATATTTTTGTACAAATAGGTCCTTTCTCTCTTTTATGGATCTCTTTGGGATACAGACCAGTGGTTATATATTTTCAAATCTTAAAGCATTATATAGATTCCAGCAATAGCGATAGTAATGATAATTATGATTATTATATGTCCAGAATGAGAAAACCAAAAGACACTAAGAGCTACCTTGGCCAGTAAATACTGATTTCCTTAACATGACTCAGGGAAGTATCGTTTTAAAACAAAATCTTATGGGGGAGGATAATGAAAGATTTTTAAAAAATTAGAAGCAGCAGGGGGATAAAACTACACAAAGCTTGGTAAAAGAACCAATTAAGCCAGATCATTTGAAGCTTATTAAGAATTAAATTGTTTTGCTTGGCTATATTTTATTACAAGTACTTTTTTTAGGGGATGGTGGTGACAGGGTTTGGAAGGGTAATACTAGTGATGTGGAAAAAAGAAAAGAAAGAAAAGAGCACCAAAGAGACCATTAAAAATTCAAAGAATGGAGCAGAAGTAGGTTCAGAAGGGAACATAGACACTGGCCTACATGCTGTTCCTCACACATGACACTGCCCCCCACTCTGGGAATTTTCACTGGCAGTCTCCCATGCCTAGAATATTCTCCCTCCTCATCTCTGCCCCTGGCTTCCCTGGCTTCCTTCAAGTCTCAGGTAATGTCCCACCTTCTGCAAAAAGGCCTTCTCAGTCCTCTCTAATCTTTGTGCCTTTCCTCTTAGACTACCCCTAGTTTAACCTGTATATGTCTTGTATGCACATAACTGTTTGCATATTATCTCTCCTGTTAGACTAAGCAATTTGAGTGCAAGAACTGTTTTTTGCCTTTCCTAGTATTCTCCATACTTAGCACAGTGCCTGGTACATCGTAAGTATTTAATGAATACTAGTTGACTGACTAGCAAGGCAATATCATATCACATTTAACATGCTCTTTAAATACCCAAACATTTCATAAAAGAACTTTGAAATTTTGCATGCAATCTTAATTATCTGTTTTTTTTGCATATTGAAATATTTATGTTTCTTTGTTTTTCAAGATCATAATAAAAATTTTAATTTAAAAATAATGAAACTAGAAGGCAACAAAGAAAAAAATGGATAAGATCTCTTAGAGAATTCTAAACAAAATTTTTCTCTGTCAGTGAAAGTGGAACAACTACATTTAAAGTCATATTCCTTGATGTGCTGTGTGAGGAAGTAGAATGTCACTAAAGAAAAAAATGGGAAAAACAGTTGGACCAAACCAAGTCTGTACAGAGGATATCCATGCTGAAAGGAGCAAAAATTTGACATTGTTGAGGAATTCTCAAGGTATCTGAAAGAGGACAAAGCTTCTGAGTAATGGGGGAGAAAAGGTTTCTAGGAAAATTTCAATGCCTATTAATCCATATGCCTATTTTCTGATCTCTGTAAAAATCTTATGGTAATAGTTTACAAATGTATCTAGGACATCCTTGAAAAATGTGTGATAAAAGAATAGGAAGGTTTTCACAAATCGTATTTGGAGCAAGCCACATTTTTACAATCACACATATAACGGAAAGGTGCAAAGAATAAAAGACCACTGTGCTAATTATATGTTGATCATTAAAAAAATTTTTTTAAAGTTGATTTGGAGGAACAAATGTCAATCTTAAAGACAATTCTCCAACACAGTGTCTCCCCACGTGTATATTAAAATCATATGAGAATCGTTGATAGAGGCAATAACAGCAATAATTTATTTAATGATCCTCTAGTATTAATATCAAGTGAGGCACAAGTCTACTGCCCTAGAGGATGTCCAGATGGAAGGACTACCTATAGATAATGAATTCTTCCAGATGTTCCTATTTGAGAATGGCATTATGCTGATTTCTTCCATCAGTCCATTGCAGAGCCTCTTCAGTGAGATCTATAATTATGCAAAAGAGTAGTTTAAGTATCCACACAGGAAAACAACAACAAAACCAAGTGACTAAAGAAAGTTTTTTGCCCAGGCTATGATGTACTGTAGAATGGATAATACACAGAGCTAATCCATCACCACATACAGACAGACGTGGCACATGGCCAAAGAACTGATTCAGAGTTGAATAGTTGGAGAGTGGATTGAACTGTATTTGAGAAGTTACACAAAACTTTAACTGGTCCCAAGTCCTCCCTGAAACCAAATCTTATCTTTTTAACATTAATGTTCTTTGGCTAATTACATATGCATGTAAATCATGGAGTACAATAATCTCTAAGGAATTAAGCTTGTGTATCACCTGAAGAACCTGTTGTGGATAGGCAGCCACTCAATTTAAATGAGTAAAAGGCATCAGTAAAGAAATATATAACTAGAAGGGGATGTGGGTTGGTTATATATTGATAATGAGGATTAAACGATGGAGACCACTTATGGAGAATATGGAAGACTGACAGGGTTACACAGAATTCTGAAGAGCGGATAGGTTATAACATCCATCAGATGGAGACAGTATCCACATTAAAGTATAATGGGAAAAAAATCCCATGGTCCTGGTATTTCTTCAGGTTTGTTATTACAAACTCTTCCTTTTATTTTATTTTGTTTTTATATTACAATCATTTCTGGAAAACACTTCCTTCCCCTAACCTTTCCCATCACAGAATTAAATCCTTCCTTGCAACAACAACAGAAATTCACTTGAGACAGTGGCACCATCTTACAGCATATGCATCATTTTGCCCTGGCAATCCTCTATTTCTTTGCTAAGCAGAAAGTAGCATGTTTTGTCACCTGTCCTTCAGGACCAATATTCAATCCCCTCATTTTACAGATATGAAAACTGTAGCCCAGCACACTTAAATGGCTTGATTAAGGTCACATAGGTACTTAAGTGGCAGAGCCAGGATTTACCATGGGTTAATGGGTCACTATTATCCTTTACAAATGACTTTAGAAAATCATTTGTAGTGCTGCATGTCCATTAAATAGTACTTTTATTTAAGATCCCAAAGAATCCTTTTAAAAAAAACTGTCAGTTTGAGTTGAGAAAATGAAGACAATATTCAGTGATCAAAGAATTTAGCATTGTAGTGAAAACTGGAATTCACTTATCAGTATGAGCAGAGAGAGGGCAGTTTACCTTTCTTTTGAAACTAATCAATCAACAAACATTTATTAAGAACCTACTGTGTGCCAAGCACTGTGTCAAGCACAAAAAATACAAAAAGATTCACATGACAGTCCTTAATCTCAAAAAGTTTACAATCTAAATAGAGGAGACAACATGCAAACAAATATATGTAAAGCAAGTTATATACAGGATAAATAAGAAATAATTAAAAGAGGGAAGGGACTTGAATTAAGAGGGATTAGGGAAGGCTTTCTGTAGATACCGGGATTTTAGTTAGGACTTAAAAAAAGCCTGGGAGTTCAGTAGTCAGAACAGAGGAGGGAGAGTATTCCAGACATGGGAGATAGCCAGAGAAAATGCCTAGAGCTGAGAGATGGAGTTAGTGAGGATGAGAGGAACAAAGGAGGGTTTTTTTCAGAATGGAGGAGACATGGTCATATTTGTAGACAGTAGGGAATGAGTCAGTAGATAGAGATTGAAAAAACCCTCCCTTGAAATTACGTGTTATGCCAACAGAGTCCTTAGCGGGACTAACTTGTTGGGAACTTAAAATTAGTTCTGAAAACAGTTCCTAAAGAGGAGATTAAAAATATTTTGAGCAATGACAGCTTTGCTGTGATATGGATATCCTAAGTTGAAGGAAAATATTCATGTGGTACTAGTATTAAAAATATCAGTCTTCCTACTCTGTAGTTAGACTTTTATATTAGAAGTTGCCTCCTGTTTTAGGAATATTGTTTGGTGAGATTTCACCAACTCTGTGTGTGTGTGTGTGTGTGTGTAAAGGAAATTTAGGAGAAATGGATCTCAAGGCTTTTTGAAGATTTGGCAATAGTAAGTAACTAAGGTGTAGTAATGGTAGTAGTAGTAGCAGAAATAATAGTAAAAATAATATCTTTGAGAACTCACTCAATAAACTTTAGGGGGACTAGAGCATATCAGAAACAAAATTGTTCCCCAGATTGCCTAGACATGGCATTACTTCAGTGGAAATATCTAGGCTTTGTTCATACTTCAGACTAATGACTGATTCAGTGTAGGGAAATTTGGGCTCTCTATAATTGAAGTAAGGATATAAGATACCACTCTTACAAAAGGATATTTGATCAAAGATTTAGGAACCTTCTCTTTGTTCTGGTCCAGTTGCTTTTATTCTTTTCAGTGATGTTTCTGCTTCTTCTACAAGAACATCAAGGACTGTTTTATTAAAGTCCAAATGTAGTGGCTTCATAGTCTTTGGTGGAGAAGAGAGTTTATTAGAAAGATCTCTGAAGATCTTTTCCATTTTATGTTTACTGTTCTCCTTATAGTTTCATTTTTTCACTCATTCCCCCTCACCTGCCCCTTCTTCCCTCCCAATGAACTGCTTTTTCTTGCTACATTTATGTGAGATAATTTACCCCATTCTATCTCTCCCTTTCTCCCTCTCTCAATATATTCCTCTCTCATCCCTTCATTTTATTTTTTTAGATATCATCCCTTCATATTCAACTCACCCTGTGCCCTCTGTCTATATATATGTATATTCCCTTCAACTACCCTAATACTGAGAAAGGTCTCATGAATTACACACATCATCTTTCCATGTAGGAATGTAAGCAAAACAGTTCCATTTTAGCACATTCCATATGATTTCTCTTTCTTGTTTACCTTTTCATGCTTCTCTTGATTCTTGTGTTTGAAAGTCAAATTTTCTATTCAGCTCTGGTCTTTTCACTGAAAAAGCTTGAAAGTCCTCTATTTTATTGAAAATCCATATTTTGCCTTGGAGCATTATACTCAGTTTTGCTGGGTTGGTGATTCTTGGTTTTAATCCTAGCTCCTTTGACCTCCAGAATATCATATTCCAAGCCCTTCAGTCCCTTAATGTAGAGGCTGCTAGATCTTGTGTTATCCTGATTGTGTTTCTACAATACTCAAATTGTTTCTTTCTGGCTGCTTGGAGTATTTTCTCCTTGACCTGGCAATTCAGTAATTTAGTTACAACATTCCTAGGAGATTTCTTTTTGGGATCTTTTTCAGGAAGTGATCAGTGGATTCTTTCATGTCTATTTTATCCTCCGGCTCTAGAATATCAGGGCAATTTTCCTTGATAATTTCTTGAAAGATGATATCTACACTCTTTTTTTGATCATGGCTTTCAGATAGTCCAATAATTCTTAAATTATCTCTCCTGGATTTATTTTCCAGGTCAGTGGTTTTTCAAATGAGATATTTCACATCTTTTCATTCCTTTGGTTCTGTTTTTATAATATCTTGATTTCTCATCAAGTCACTAGCTTCCACTTGCTCCAATCTAATTTTTAAGGTGGTATTTTCTTCAGTGGTCTTTTGGACCTCCTTTTCCATTTGGCTAATTCTGCCTTCCAAGCCATTCTTTTCCTCATTGGCTTTTTGGAACTCTTTTGCCATTTGAGTTAGTATATTTTTTAAAGTGTTATTTTCTTCAGTATTTTTTGGGTCCCCTTTAGCAAGTCATTGACTTGTTTTTCATTGTTTTCTTGCATCACTCTCATTTCTCTTCCCATTTTTTCCTCTACTTCTCTTACTTGCTTTTCCAAATCCTTTTTGAGCTCTTCCATGACCTGAGACCAATTCATATTTTTCTTGGAGGCTTTTGATGTAGGCTTTTTGACTTTGTTGACTTCTTCTGGCTATGTGTTTTGGTCTTCTTTGTCACCAAAAAAAGATTACGAAGTCTGAGTTTGAATCTGAGTGTGTTTTCGCTGCCTGTTCATGTTCCCACCCAACTACTTGACCCTTTAGCTTTTTGTCATGATATGACTGCTTGTAGAGTAGAGAGTACTTTGTTCCAAGCTTTAGGGGCTGTGCTGCTGTTTTCAGAGCTACATCTACACAGCAAATGCTGCCACACCAGTTCTCCTCCTCCCCCAACTCAGACCATTAACCAGATTCCAGCAGGCTCTGGACTCCTGCTCTGATCCTCCATTTAATTCCTCCCACAGGGTGGGTCTGGGGCCAGAAGCAACTGCAGTTAGAGCTCTGGAAGTAGCCCCAGAGCTGCACCACTTCCGAGCCCCCGGGGCTAGGGCCAACCATGCACTCCTTTCACTCTAGCAGTTTTTCCACTAACTTTCTCTGTTGTCTTTGGCGTTTGTGGGTTGAGAAGTCTGGTAACTGCCACAGCTCAATGGTTCAGGGCCCTACCACCTGTTCCACCCAGCTCCCAGTCTGGTTGGTCCTGGTGCAGCCCACACTGGGCTGTGCTCCTCTCTGCTCCCAGCTCCGTGCGATAGACCCTTCCCAGCAACCATCCAGGCTGTCCTGGGCTGGAGCCCTGCTTCCCTCTGCTATTTTGTGGGTTCTGCAGCTCTAGTATTTGTTCAGAGCCATTTTTTACAGGCGTTTGGAGGGACCTGGAGGAGAGCTTAAGAAAGTCCCTGCTTTCCGGCCACCATCTTGGCTGCACCCCTTGTAGTTTCATTTTTAAATGACCTGAATGGCTTGGTTTAGTTGGCTTTCTTACTAAGTTTTCTTTAAACTTTTGTTTTCTCTTCCTTTTGTTTCTTCTTGTTATCCTATGAGATAGTACTGCTCATAATATTTCACCTCTTTCTTTGTAAGATTTTACAAACAAATTTATAATCTGAACCCAGTGTTGATTGCCCTTGGCTGCTTTATTATGATAATAGTAAGGTCACAGATTTTTTTTCTACATAGGATAGGAAAAACATGTTTCCCCCCTTTTTTATAGCTCTCTTTATATCTTGTCATTTCTCCTCAGAGCTCATTTCCATATCTTCTTAAGGTTTAAGATTTATCTCTGGGTCACACATTTATGAATATTATCTGCTATGTTTGGACTCTGGGCAACAGTTTATTTGAAAATATTGCTCCTTCTGCCCCAACGTGAGGCTTCATGAGCAAATAAGACCAAGGGAAGGAAAAAAGTCTCAGTTTTCAGGTGCTGTTTTTCTAGGGAAACCTATCTATTAGTTCAGACTTACATCAGTTGAAGTAAGCTTGATTTAGACTACAACAACTATAATTTTCAAAAAGTAAATGGCAGCTCAAAGAAATTGGTTGTAATTTAAATTCCAGTCCTAGACAACAGGTTTTGCCTCTCTTCAAATGGAACATTAAACTCTTTTGAATCCTGACTCTGGCCAGTCTAAGGGGCTTACTCTCATGTTCAGTCATCTTGCATTCATTAATGACAACAAAGGAATGAGAACAATTGTCAGTGTATCACTGACAACCAAGGACTCTGTTAGAGTGGTCCAGTCCTCATGCCAAGAGCATTAGCGCCTGCGCACACATGTGGAAGGCAGCAGCAGTAATAATTTAAAACAGTACATCTTTTCATCTTGGATAGTTGGAGTTTTTCTAAAACCAGGTAATTATCAACCAGAAGAGATAATGTAGTGGAGAGAAAGAAGCTTTGAGTAAATTCAGTACAAAGTAACTTCTGTAAGTTAACTTTTTTATTTTTGAGTGAGTGAGCGAGACTGTGTGTATGTGAGCTATTTAGAAAATTTGCCAGCTTCTTTGAGTAATTGTGTTCATTTTTACCCTGAACTCTCCCATTCCTTTGCTTAAAAAAAAGAGTTTTTGTGTAGCATTTGTGAAATGATAGCTCGGGAAACTAGGATTGAATTTTGTTTTCCTCTGCTTTGAGGGCCTATTTGCATCTCAGAGAATGAGGCCATATTTTTGCTATCATGAAGGATTAGCTAATTTAATTTTAGGATGAAGGAGTGGTTATCCAGTCTGGTTGGCCAGCCTGGATGTCTATAGGAATGAGACAATTTCTGAAGAAAGGAATTGATGTGAATTTAGTAAGTATTTATGCAGATTTCTAGCACAGGAGAGATTATTGACAAAACAGAATTGAATCATGAAATAAATGCCAAGATGGCATCACAATGGGAAGGTAACATGACCTAACTAATTCTGTTCATTACAGTGGCAGTGGTTGCATTTTGGGGTGACATTTTTTAGTAATTTTGCTAATTGTTTCGTATCGCTCACAGACTGTTTCTTCATTTAAATATTGGTACTGTATAGGTTTATCTCACTTTACTCAGTGGAATAAACTTTAAAAATTGTATGTGAATTGAGTTTTTATAAATCAACTCATTTAACATTCCTATTTTAAAGGAACCCTGGAGTAAATCTTTTTTTTTTTTTTAAGCAAAGCCACTGTCATTACTTGTGTGACTTTGGAAAAATTATGTAACCCCTCTAGGCCTCAGACTTCTCATCTGTAAAATGAGGGGCTTGGACTAGAGGGACTTGGTGATATCTTCCAGCTCTAAGTCTGTGATCCTCTAATGCTAAGTAATTTGCCCGTTATTTATTTATAATATTATGGGTCAAGGTTTTCCTAGACCTTGGATCCCTAGGAAGGTGTAGGGTCAGAGACAAACCATACCGGGAAGACTTCATCTCACTGCCCCTCCAGGGCAGCCTTGAATGGGAATATAAAACACATAATGAAAGCATGTGGCTTGAAGAGTATGTGAAGTGAGGGAGGTTGTTTTAGGGTAACCAGCCCCAGTTCTTTAGTGCCAGTGGAATCGATGGGCTGATGGCCAGAGACACCATCTTTTCTCCTGGCCTGACTCCCTGAATCATTGCCCAGACTCTTGGCTCTGGCAGCAGTGTGAAATCCCCCGAAGCTCAGGGCCCAGGGTAATTCTCCTAATTTGCCAAAACGTAAGGATGACTCTGCCTACAGATTTTACCCAGTTTGAGGTTTTTGCACAAATCAAGGAGACACAAACAGTTAAATTGTGTCCAAGGATGCTATTTAAAAATGCAGTTCATTCACTGAACTCAAGGTCATAAGGCCTAGGCTCTGACCCCTCCTGAGTGTGTGCTTCTGGGTAAATCCCTTAACCTTTCTGAGGCTCAGTTTTTTTTAATCTATAAACAGCATTAAAACTACTTGCACTGTCTATTCTACGGGGGTATTGGGGAAAAAGTCTCTAAACTTTAAAGGGCCACATCAGTGTGAGATTATTGAACAAACTGAGAATCATTGGTAGCTGGGGCAAGAATGAGTAATATTTAAAGCTCAAAAAATCATCTTAATTAGTTGCCTAATTCTTCTCCTCTGTGTGCGTGGCCATCAACAACAGTCTCTCTTGGCTGGAGAGTTTTCAAAAGGCTCTCTCCCTTCCACCCCATTGTCTACCTCCCTCTTTTTTAGAACTGGGATTACGCCCAGATGCTTTCATCAGCCATGCTGCTGGCTGTATACCAGGGACAGAAGAAGCCTTCTATGCACATTTTAAGTCTGCTCAACTTAAAGACCCTGAATCAGCCTCACAAAGAAGTTAGATTTAAAGAGATTCTGCTCTACCCTGCCCCTTTCCCAACCATATGGGGCCCTCCTTTAAAAGAAATAAAGGGTAGAGGTATATTGCCCCCCATCATGTAAAACAAGCCTTGGGGATCCCCACAATGACATGATCTCATACCCATGTGAGTTTTCAAGTCTGGGAGGGTTGAGCTGCCGGTGTGATGGACAAATTGAGCACTTTCTGGAGTTCTAACAATGAAAGAGAAAGCAGAAGGGGCCTTCTTTGTAAAGGGCCTGCCCCTTTGATCCCTAGGTGGGTAACTAATTGAATCTGTTATTCTGTCTACAAATCATGGCCTTTCTCTTTGTGATAATAGAGAATATAAGTTCTTAGACTGGAACCTAATTAGATTATTGTAATTGTTCATGAATAAACACAGTGTTCTTAGGGAGCGATTATTTGCCTTTGGGCAGGGAAGCCCTCTGCTGGTATTTGATAGAATGGATTGAATTGGGGATAGCAGCTGATTCTCTGAATCACCAGCCTAAACAAAAGAGATTTGGGCAGGGAGCGTGAAAGGATGTGTCTTGAGATAGATGCCTCGAAATTAGAAGGGTTCAAAAGAGCGGAGCACAGCTCTTTGTGCGCATGAAAGACTACTTAGCCCTTGTCACTCTGGTCTAGAAGGTATCAGCAATAGGGAAAACGGAGTTTCGTAGCATGACAACTGGGGCCATGCTGGGGAGCAAGAGGGGTGCTGAAAAAAAAAGAATGGTGCTGATTGTGAGCCTAGAGTTGATGGGGTAGACAGTGGTGATTCACGCTTGAGGATGGACTGCATGTGTTAGCGCTTGTGATGAGGTTGTGCTGATGATATCCTTAGCTTAACTCTCAAGCCCACACTAATAATATTTAGGTATCAATTAAACTCTGTGTATGTGTGAGCATGTGTGTGCTCAAGGGGTAACTGCGGAATAACGATGGGAAATTATACTCTTAAGAGTTAAATTGCCTTACAAATGTAAAGTACTGACAATATTTGGGGGTATGAGAAACATGCTGGTTTTTTTTTCCTGTATCTGGGCCCAGGGATACCTTGCTGCCTTCTTTGTTGTCTGCGCTAGAAGGGAGATTGCCCTGATGATGCATGCTTGCCTTTTTTTTTTTTTTGTTTTGAGGAAGGAGGGCAGGGCAATTGGGGTTATGTGACTTGAGTCACACAGTAGTAAGTGTGTCAAGTATCTGAGGCCAGATTTGAACTTAGGTCCTCCTGACTCGAGGGCCCATGCTCTACTCACTGCACCACCTAGTTGCCCCAGAATGCTTGTCTTTTGAGTAGCCCTCATCATAGATAGCTGGATAGAAGTCGACACAAAGACAGTCAGGGATCCTATGGCCCAATAATTATGGATTAATTACATCTTCTTCACCTCTCCCCCAGCAAAGGGGATCCTATCATTTTTTATCTTTGTATCCTTAGTACCTAGAATAATACCTGGTATATAGTAGGCACTTGATAAATCTTGTTGAATTAAGGTCTGGCCCAACCATGCTTGTAGGGAATAACACTTAAGAGTTGGCAAAGTCACTCAGGGTGGTAGTATTAGCTCTAAACAGATTCTCCATGTCCCAGAAGCCTGCTGAAGAGACTTAATGTCCTTGTTAGTGTCACCACTAACAGCTCTGAAGTCTCTCTACACAGACTGGGTTTAGGTTCTTGTCATTCATGTGACCTGACTGGTCTGTACCAAAATAGGTATTTTGTTGATAACTTTACTGTCCTGTTAATCCCAGGACTGAAACTTCACAATCATATTTCTCAAGTCAGTTGTCAAGTCCTTTTAATTCTACTTCTAATTCTCCTGTCTCAATTCTCTTCCTCTTTCTATTCTTCCTTCTCTCCTCTTCTCTCTTTCCTCCCCTCCCCCATTCTCTTCTCTAATTATATTGCCGCCACCTCTTTAATTTAGGTTCTTATTATTTCTCACTTAGACTTTGTAACAACCTCCTAGTTGGACTCAATGCCTCCACCATCTTCTCTTTTCCATTTATCTTCCAGACCACTGCCAAAGCAGTTTTCTTAATACAAGTACAAATTCCCTAGCTCGCCATTTAGAGCAATCTAAGTATCCAATCTATCTTTTACCATTCAGTCAATTAATCAACAAGCATTTATTAAGTGGTTACTATGTGCTAGGCACTATGCTAGGAATGAAAAGGCTCTGCCTTCAGTGAGCTTACAGTCTAGGTAGGAGAGACAAGATGTTTACACCTAGGTATATGCAAAATTTCTATGAAATGAATCCAAAGTAATTTGTGGGGAGCAGACACTAGCAGAAAAGGCTTTGGTATAGAAAGTGGCACTTGAGCCTTGAAGGCAGATCTTAAGAGGCAGAGAAGAGAAGGGAGTACTCTTGATGTCATCTTTTTTCCATCATGTTCTACAATGCAACTTATTTATTTTGTCCATATCCTGCCACCATTTGATTGTAAGTTCCTTGTCAGAAGAGCAGAGAGTATGATAATTTTCATTTTTGTATCCCCAGATCCTAGGACAATGCCCCAGCCATTTTAGCTGCTTAGTAAATGTGTATTAAATTGAAATGAAGTGTTTCCTCCCTACAGGAAATATATCAATTATAAAAAGTTTTATGTTTGCTTTTGAACTTCCCTCCTGCCTCCCTCTTTCCCCCTTTCTCTCTCCTTCCATCCTTCCTTCCTGTCTCCTTCTCTCCAACCCTCACTCTCTTTCCCTCCCTTCCTTCCTTCCTTCCATCCATCCATCCTTCCTTCCTTCCCTCCTTTCTTCTCTACTTCTTCTCTCCCTCATTTTATGTATTTTTCCTAGTTCTGCTTATGTTACTCTATATTAGTTCATACAAATCTTCCCCTATTTCTCCGAATTCTTCACCTTTATAATTTGTTACAGCACAATAACATTCCATTATATTCATATACCACAGTTTGTGTAGCCATTCCCTAATCAACAGTCACCCATTTTGTTTCCAGTTCTTTGCTAACATAAAAAAAAAATGCTACTACAAATATATTGGTAACAAGAGAGACTTTTCTTTTTGCCTTTGACTTCTTTGGGGTCTGTGTATGAGTATGAATCGTTCAGCCACTTCTCTCACATAATTCCAGATTGCTTTCCACAATGACTAGACCCAATCACAGTTCTGTCACAGCATACTATGTGCCTGTCTTCGCCATAACCTCTCTAATAGTGATTATTTCTATTTATTTGTTGTCTTGGTCATCCTCATCACTTTTCCAGGTGTGCGGTAAAACCTCAAAGCTGTTTTAAGTTGTATTTCTCTTAATATTAGCAATTTTGATCTTAGCCTGATTTTTGAGTTGTTATCATACGTGGTTACTTAGTTGCCATTATTGTTAAATATTAACAATGTTTGTTGAGAATAAGAGGATTTAGATCTGGAAGAGACTCTAGACACCATCGAATCCAATCCCTTCACTCCCTTTTCTGTATGAGAAAACTGACACCTCAGAAGGAACCTGTATAATTTTGTTTAAAACGTGCTCTGTTTGTCTGGTTTAAAACGTCCAGGGGAAGAAGTATCTTGGCCTCTTTATGAAGCCAGCTTGCACAAGAGAGGAATCCTGACCAAGAGGGGCAATGAGCCTGCTGGGGGATGGTAACTAGCTCCATTTTGAGAAGAACAGTTTTAGAATGTCTAAAGATGGCAGGGAGAAATTAAGAGCAGTTAGTACTGACAGAATAACAGAGAAGTGTTAAGGAGGTAATTAACACCTTTATTCTGAAAAGCAGCTGGGCCTGGGCCAGATAGACAAGGCCGAACTGAAGTCCTAGCAGGTCTTGGGACAGTTCAGATGTGAAGGCCTTCCTTGAGGCATGGAGGAAACAAATGTTTAGATAAACAGAAATGGGAAATGACGAAAAGAATGTGCTCTATTCCTTTCAAAGAGGACTAGCTAGGTTCTGATCATGCAAGGACTTTGTCTCCATCTTTGTGCATGCTATTCCCCCAGATTCTCTGCTCTTCACTTTCCCTGTTAAAATCTTACTCATCTTTTAAGACTTAATTCAAATGCCTCCTCCATGAAACCTTTTCTGCTATCTTTTCCCACTTTATTTTGGGGGTGTGCCCAGAGTCACACAGCTTGTAAGTGTCAAGTGTCTGAGGCCAGATTTGAATTCAGGTCCTCCCGATTCTCGGGCCAGTGCTCTGTCTACTGTATCACCTAGCTGCCCCCTTTCCCACTTTTAAAAAAATATTGGACGTGATTTCCCCCTCGTTTGAACTCTGATACTACTTTGATGTAGATGCTATCAAATAATGATGTCCTTCTGTAACATAGGTTTGACATTTCACTTGATCTTATAGTGATTTATGTCCACAAATTCTCTGTCCCACTAGCCTATAAATCTAGGAAAGGACCTTGGGCTTATGGTCTCCTATAGCACGGTGCGCCTTGCACAATGTAGATGCTCAGTGGAGTGAATTTGTTGAATAAATTTGTGAATGAATGATGAGTAACTTAGGCAGTTATATACTCTCGTGCCAGTAGGGGTGTTATGGTGCTTATACATAGATGCTAATTAACACGTATGCTATCTCAACAAAAATTCCATTTATTCATTTATTCATCTATTCATTCAACCACCCATTCATTCATTCATTCATTTGTGTATTAATTTGTAGGCACCTAGCTTTTTAGAGTTTTGGACATGGAACCATGTAAATGTGAGTTCAAATTTGGCCTCAGATACTTACTAGGCCATATGACCCTGAGCAAGTCATTTAATCTTTTCCTCAGTTTCCTCAACTGTAAAGTGGAGATAATAATAGCACCCACTTCCCAGGACTGTTGTGATGAACAAATGAGATATCTGTAAAGTGCTTTGAAAACTTTAAAATGCCTGACACATGTTTATATGCTTGTTTCTTTACTTCTTACATGAGTAATAAATGCTTCCTGGATTAGATTGGATTGAACCCATTTATAGATCAGAAGAAAGGCTCTGCCAATGTACAGAGAAGAGTTTTATTCAGAGCTTCAATAAGGTGAAGTGAATTTGAACTTTTTATTGAATTGAAAAAGAGCAAGTTTAAAAATATAACCCTGGGTTCAAGCCTGGAACATTGCATACTCTCCTCTTTGGTGGAGAGAAGGATAACTCAAGGCTGTGTATTTGCCTGAGGTTTTTTCTTTGCTGCTTTGAAAAAGGATAAGTGGTTCCAGACCCAATTTGGGAAGAAATAAGGAAAGAAAGAGAACAGAGACTCCTGTTCTTCTCCATGCTCTCCAAAGTCTATTCTTTTTCTTTCTGAATTTCTTCCCAGGAGGGCTTGGAAGGAAGCACATGTGTCTTCTTTTGAACGAAGAAGGAAGAAGGAAGAAGGTCTTGCCTCTGCTAAGAAGGAAGAAGATCTCTCCTCTCCTGAGCTCTGACACCAACTTTGTTCCTCTGGAAGGCACAGAGTCTCTCCACCAATGAAGACAGTCTTTACACGAATATTCTAGCCTTGCTTTCAGTGTTACAAAAAAGTTCATAAATCAGTCTCACTAAGAAAAACATGAACTGAACCAAAACAAAAACTCATTTAAAAATTTTAAAATGATTTCCATTCCTGGGAGCTCATAGTTAACTCTAAAAGAGTGTTTGTTTATGATTTTTTACAAGGACACTGATTTTAAATTTTACAGAAATAGTTTTTAATTGACTTAAAAAAAACAACAACTCCAAATCAGACTTTTCCTTACTTGTTCAACCTGCAGAAAGGTCAGATTTTTTTCAGAGGGTTTAATTTTCAGCTGTGGGATGTGGTATGACCTATACAATTTACCTCCTTCCTGCCTTCTGCAGACTATATGGCATGAACAAGGATCAATGGCTAACACACTATGTTTTGATTGCGTCATCAGCGTTATTGAAGAGGAGAACAAGACTGAGTCAGCCTGATTATTTCTGACATGCAGGAAGATACCAGTAGTGTTCCTACTGAGGTCATCAGGTGCTTCTAACAACATGACTCCTTAGAACTCTCACCCCAAATCAGGCTTATGTCTAACTTGTAACTTGAATCCAGGTGACTAGGCAGCGATTAATGAGATGCTTGTGTGTGAATGAGTGGGGAGAGGGAAAATGACATATTGCAAGACAACAGTGGTTCAGAAGAGGGATTGCCACACCTCTAAATTGTCTGTCCCACCTCTCAAGCTCTTGAGCCTTTTAGGAACAAGATGTACAATACTTCCTTTTTCATTTCTTTGTCCTACGGGGAAAAAAACCTTTGGAGCAGTAATATTAAGTATATGTATATAATTTTTCTGTTGTTTGGCCAAGACCATGTGTAGGATATGTCCTCATGCTACAGGATATTATCAAGTTGAGTAGGTAAATCTATGTGGAATATATTACTTCAATGGGGCAAAATGGTGGTTCTCTTTTTTCATATGAAGTCAGGACATGTTTGTGCCTAATATCTTTTTTTCCAAGAAAAAATTGTCTCATTTGATATTTATACTCTTTTTGTTGTTTTTTCAATGCATGGATCGATACATTTACTGTTTTTAAGTGTACATGTTTGTTCTATTTTCTATTTTTGTTTGTGAAATCTTGCTGCTTGACCATTATCTTCAAATGGAGGTTGATTTGTTAAGAACTGCAGTAATCCCAAGGATTTTGAAATGTGTTTCATGCAGAATGTTGGTGCACACATATGCATGATTGAACTCTATTTTAAACATGAACAGAAATAAAGTCAAATGTCTTGTTCTTATCATTGAAATCTACAGTGACCATTACCATTTTGTCAGTAAAGTTCTGTGCCCCTTGTATGCCTGTTTCTTCTCTGGGGCATTTATGTCTATTGTTTATTAGTATGTTTATTACCTGAATCCAGAAGCATTTAAAAAAAGAATCCAGTAGGAGAAATAAAAAAATTCAAATACTCCTGGTTTTTCATGATAATGTATACCTATCAGTATTCCAGAGAGGTTGGATCACATATTTTAATAACTGTAATGATGGACTATTATGTCTGATTTTATTAGGAATGTTCGTGAAGAATTTAGTCACAAGGTATTTGAGCAGACTACAATAATTAACTACAGGTATTAAATAATAACCAGGAAGCAACTCAGATACAGTGATTGTATAGAACAAATTGTCCCCTGTGTACAGGGAAACAACAAAATCAGCTTTACCATTTTTTCAGGTTCTGATGAATGAGCTGCACACAAATTTTTTTGGGGGGGTGTGTCTTTGGACATAGTTCAAATTCTCTTACAACCCTGAATTAATTGGTACCTAATTATGATGATCCCTTTAAAACCCATTTCTAGAATTTATTGAACCATTAAGATTAGGGATTATCTGTTCTATTATAGTAATATTACATCATGACTAGAGTGTTTAAGATATTGTGTTTGAAAAAAAAAGCTGATTTAGAGTACGTATTCTTACATTTATTTTTAAATGACATTTTGTTCTTTTGGTTAATAAGTATTTATTTTCTCTTTAACACCCTCCCCCACTAAAAAGAAAAAGAAAAGCCTTATAACAAATGTGCATAGGCAATCAAAACAAATTCCCACATTGGCCACCTCAAAAATATGTCTCATTCTGTATATTTAGTCCATCATTCCCAGTGGTAAGCATTCTTTATCATCAATCCTTTGGAATCATGGTTGGTCATTGTGTTGGTTGGAGTTCTTAAGTCTATCAAAGTTGTTTTTGTTATAGTATAAATTGTTCTCCTGGTTCTTCTAACTTCACTTTGCATCAGTTCACATAAGTCTTCCTAGGTTTCTTTGAAACCATCTATTTTAATAGTATTCCATTTTTTTAGACATTCCCCAAGTGATTGGCACCACTTTAGTTTCTAGTATGTTGCTACCATAGCAAAGCTTCTATAAATATTTTTGTACATATAAATCCTTTTCCTCTTTCTGTGATCTTCTTATTTCAATTTAAAGCACAAAATAGATGTAAATTTGTGCTGAATAAATGCCACCTTTGAAAAACTGCTTCATTTTGTAAGAAAGGTGAAAAGAATTTGTCTACCAACTGAAGACTAATAATTTCCCCAGGAAACTCCAGAGTGAAGATATATGTTTCAGTCCTAGCCAAGTGGCTACAAAATGGGTGGATACTGGAATGATTTTATGTCAATCAGTGGTTGTTGCAAACCTACTTTATACATACATATATATAGTGTGTATATATATATAAATATATATATATATATATATAAATACACACACATATATATTTATATTTGGCTATATTGACAGTACATTTGTGGTTGGTGCTGATGGAGGTTTAGATCAGTGTTCCACAGAATAACATAGTTAGCACTAAGATGGAAAGGCCTATATTAGGGTGGAATAGAAGATTATCCACAGATGTATCAGGGAAACATGATTTTTATATGTAGTAGTCTTGGTTTAAATCCAACTATTGCTATATTACATGTAGAAGTAATATAGAATTTCCTACTGAGGTCGTTTATTTTTATTCTTACAGTAGAACTAATATTCAAGCTAATTTTCAAGCTCTCACTATCTACTGGCTATACTCTTGCTTCCTGCAAACATACCCAGATCTCTTTTATCCTTAAGAAACCCTCACTTGATCCTACCTTCCATATTAGCATAGTCAGAAAGCACTATACTATTTGTATGGCTTCGTTATTTTCCCATACCTTTCCTCTAATGAGTTGATAAAAAATAAATTAAACTTCATAGCTTGTCAAGAAGGATGTGAAAAAGCTAAATCTTATTTCTTACCCTATGACATATGCTAAATGTATTGTTGACATTAACCTATGTTTGGTTGTGGGTCAAAAGAGCATGACTCAAGACCCTTTTTTTCTGTTGGTACTCAAGACTTTCCATGTCTTGTCAATTAAACTCCGTGAAAAAATAGTTTTTACTTGGTGCCTCCACTTCATCTCTTCTCACTCTCTTCTAAAGCCTCTCCAATCTGGTTCCTGATCTCATAACTAGATTGAAATTAGCCTCTCCAAAGTGACCAGTGTTCTTTCACTTACCAGACATTATGATCTTTTCCCAGTGCTCATGCTTCTCAACACTCCTGACTGACTACCTCCTCCTTTTGTGTGTTTTAATATCACTATCCTCTCTCTCCTAGTTATCTTCCCACCTCTCTGACTGTTACATCTCAGTCTTCTTTGCTGGCTTATCATCCATGTCACGTCTCCAGCTGTGGATATTCTTCAGCCTTCTGCCTTGAGCTCTCCTCTCGATTCTCTTCTTTCTTCTCTCTCTCTCTCTCTCTCTCTCTCTCTCTCTCTCTCTCTCTCTCTCCCCCCCCTCTTCCCTCCCTCTCTCCCTTTCTCTTTCCCTCTCTCTTCTCAGTGACCTAATCAGCTCTCAAAGGCTTAATTATCATCTCTATGCAGATGATTTGTTGCCGGGAGTGAATATCTAGCCTCACTATCTTCACTGAGCTTCTGTTCCTCGTCATCAAATGCCTATTGAACATTTCAAACTGGATATCTGGGACATCTCAAACTCAACAGGTTCAAAACAGAACTTATTATCTCTCCTTTTCCCCAGATCCTCCCCTCTTCCAACCTTCCTCATTACTGTCAAAGATATCGACATCCTCCTAGTCAAACAGGTTCACAACTTCGGTGCTTTCTTCAAATTCCCATTCTTACTCATCCCACATATCCAATCAGATGCTAAATCTTGTTTTTACCTTTGTAAGATCTCTTAAATATGTCCTGTTTTCTCCACTCACATAGATACTACCACAGTTCCTTTAGTGCCTCTTTACCTCTTACCTGGATTATTGTAACAACCATTTAAAATTTTATTTTCCCCCAATTACATGTAAAAACAATTTTTAATATTCTTTTAAAAAAGTTTTGAGTTCCAAATTCTATCCGTCCTTCCTTCCCTGCTTCCCTCCCTAAGGTGGTCAGCAATCTGATATAGGCTATATGTATGCAATCATGTAAAATATTTCCATATTAGTCATTTTGTTCAAGAAAACTCAAATAGAAAGAAAGAAGGAAGGAAGGAAAGAAGGAAGTGAAAAATAGTATGCTTCCATCTGTATTCAGATACATCATTTCTTTTAATTGATCTCTCCCTCCAGGTTCTTCTCACTGCAATCCATCTTCCATGCAACTGCCAGTGATTTTCCTAAAGGGCATGTCTGTTTTTGTTACCCCTTCTCCACTCAGTAAACTTTCAGTGGCTCCCATTTACCTCCAGAATTACATAAAAAGTCCATTCACATTTAAAACTCTCCACAATCTGGTCTCTATGCTTCCAGTATTCTTATACTTTACCCCCTTCTACTCACAATCCAGCATACAGTTATCCTCTTTGCAACTTTCCCCATCATGGTTTCCATACAAAGGTCAGCTTAGGAAATTAAACGGGAATTTTGGGGGAGTGTTGTGGAAGCCGCAGATGACACTCAAAGGCCAGTAGACAACACAGAAAAAGCTTAAAAACTCAGAAATGCATAATATATGTGTATAGTATTGTATAATATCAACCCAAATTTTACTCTAAGGTACTGTGAATATCCCATAAAAGAAAAAGGAAAAAAAAATAGACTGCTACTCTGGTATGAAGGGAGAGCCAAAAAACTTTACTCGGATTTTTCAGATCTTAGGAGTGCCATCCACCTAACCCATGCGATGTGGAAGAGATAACTGTATCATCCCATTTGCCATTTGCTGTTCCTTGGGCATAGCTGACTATTTCCCATCGCCATGCATTACACTTTTTGTCTCCCAGGCCTCTCTTCTTACCTCTACCCAGCTTTCTTCATGACTCAGCTCAAACACCACCTTTTACAAGAGAACTTTCCTTTCCCTAGCAGCTAGTGCCCTCCCCTCTAAGTTAACCTTTCATCTGCTTTGCATGTTTCTTGTAGGTACCTAATTGTCTACATATTTTATCCCTCTAGCATATAAACTTCTTGAGCACAGGGGCTGTTTTTGCCTTTATTTGTATCTCCAGAGCTTAGCTCAAAGCCTGGTGTATAGCAAATGCTTAAAAAATACTTGTTGACTGGTTGATTAATCAAGTATTCACCATTCTGGTTTATGAAGATCATGTTGCCATGGGAGAAGACTTTCTGCAAATAGTTTTTTCCAATGTTTTTCAGTGTAAATCAAGTTGCTTCATGGATAAGATTTCAGTTTAGTGCCAAGAAATGTGCATCTTTACTGATAGTCAAAGAAAGAGAGTACACAATCCGACACATGATACATGATACAGGAAAACACCTATGTCTACTTGGGAATTCCCATAGGAAGCTGTATTCCTGAATCAGTCAATAAATTATGCCATAGCTAAAATGACAGCAGTATGACAGTTGATTAAATGGTTAGGACTAGCACCCTGACAAAAAAATTTGATGTAACCCAACTCCCCTCACTCTTCCAGGTGTAAAAGTTCCTTATTCTTCTGAGTATCACATTTCATTTAAAGAATAGCAAATTTTCCAAGAGCACTTTTGGCACCCTAGATAGAGCTATTAGAAATGCAGACAAGAAATGGTTAAATCTCCCTCCAGAGAGCAGCTATAGAACCTATACCTATATCAAGTCAATTTGTTTACTGTTGACTGAAGATTCCATCATCATCTGGAGTGAGATTAATGGTATCTCTGGATTAGGGTTTATTCTCCCATCTCCTTCTTTGGGAACAGAGGGAGGTACGATCCCACCAGGTGAGCTTGTTGAATAACTTAATGACTAAACGAATTGTGATTTTGCTACCCAGACAGATTTTATCTAATATTTGATGTGCTTTCATGTGGCTACTTCCATTTATGAACAAAAATTAACACTGAATGGCGATCAAGCAATGAGACTACTGCATTATGACTCAGTAGATGTCCATTGGCAACTGAAAGAGTAGAACATTCATTGAATCTAATGATTTACTAATGCTACAGGCAAAAACTGATTCTTAGTAAATCCAACCAAACAAAAATAAAAGCAGTATCTACTGCTACCTTGGCTTCAATTTCTTCTAATTTGAAGATATTTTTATTTGTTTTGCTAAATGACTATGTGTCATTTCGCAAGACTATTTTGTACTTCTTTAAGTGGTGTGTGACTCTTTGGTTCTGGAATAAATTGCTGTAGGTATGGACATCATGTACTATACCAATGTCATTACTGTTTAAATAATGCCATAATGCATAGACATAATTCATTATTGGACTGATGGAAGGCCATCAAAATGCCTGATATCCCTGAGATCCATGCCAATCAGATACTTTTCAGATTTAGAAAATGTCTTTGTTCAGACTTGATGATTTTAGACCAAGACACTGCCAACCATAATCATAGACACTAGTTTCCTTCAAAAACTTTTGAAAATACCAGAGCTGGCAAAATTCTAGATACCAATTAGTTGTCCAACATTTGGTTCAAGAATATTTCAGAGTATATTATGATGCACTGATTGGGGGTGTTGGTGGCTCCTGATTGATCTTGGTAATGAACCCAAGCTGTCAAGTTTGAAATTAGAGTTGAGATGCTATCAATTAATATACAAAAAGATGGTTCATGATGCTATTAGATGGAGACGTTTATGTTGGACATATTACTGGAGTAAGACAGTCTGATAACTTAGTAGATAGAAAATATAAGGAATCAGGGTATGACTACATTTTATTAAAGAGCTTTAGTGTGACTTTCTATTATCATTATATTTACTTTATTTGATACTTATAAGTTTTTATTTTAAGGTTTCACATAAATATTTTAAATATCAAGATATGCTCATATCAATTTTTTAAAAATGGTGATGTATTATTGCCCTAGTTATATTTTACTTGGACTTATTTGTAGTATATTCAAATTGTATTTACTTATATACATATGTTTTCACTGTTATTATGTGTTTTGCACATTATATTGGTTTAAATATTCACTGAACAGTCATTATATCTGTTCTCATTATTGAAATAGTATATTATACCTCCTCTATCCAAGGACAACAAACTAAGTGGCATTTTGGAATAGGTCTTTCACCGATGCCTGATTTCAATTCTTCCTCATGGTCTGGAGGCATTCCTGTATTCTCAAAATCTATAACAAGGGAAGTGAAAGAAGCTAGAAAGGTTTCAGATCCAAGTCTGCTAATCACAGAATCACATTATTTGATGGTTGGAAAAGACCTCAGTGCCCATCTAGTACAATCCATATGTGAAAAAAATCCATACATTAATATACTGGATAAGTGGTCAGCCTCTGCTTGAAGATCTCTTTCTAAGGAAGGGGATAGTGTGGGTGGGGGAAGGTCGTATTTCGGCTTTGGCCAGCTCTAATTGTTAGGAAGTCAAAAAAAATTTTTTTTCACTGATAAGAAGCCTAAATCAACTTCTTTGCAATTTCCACTCATTGACCCTAACTCAAAAAGAAAAGAAAAGCAATCTAAGTATCACTACCCTCTGAGACCAAAGAGAACAAGTCTAACCTTTCCTCTGTGTGATAGCCCTTCAAATATAAGAAGACTGCTATCATGACCCCTCAAGTCATCTCTTTTCAAGGTTAAACTTGCCCATTTTCTTCAACTGATCGTTATATGACTTGAACTCAATGTCCTTTGCCATCCTGGTTATCTTTCTCTGGACAGTCCCCAACTTATCAATGTCTTTCCTAAACCGTGGCTCCCAGAACTGAAGATAATACTATAAATGTGGTTTGAACAGGATAGAGTACAATTGGGACTATGTCCTCCTATTCATAGAAACTGTGCCTCTCAATGCAGTCCATGGTACATTAACTTTTTTGGCTATCACATCATGCTGTTGACTCATATTGTGTAGTCCACAAATCCCCCAGATCTTTTTCAGAATGACTATGTCTCCTTCATTTTATACTTATGAAGTTGATTATTTTTGTAGGCAGGTGTATGAATTTCAACTTATTAGATTCAGCTTAGTACTCTAGTTTGTCAAAATCTTTTTGCTCCTGATTTTATCATCTGGTGTGTCAGTGATACTTCCCAGCTTTGTCATCTCCAAATTTGATGAATGTGTGGTCTATAATTTAAATACTTATCCAAGTTTATCTTTACAGACTACTCCTAGATTTCCTTTATTAGTTGGAGGTAAAACTACCCCATCTGCATTCCACCTTACATGAAATATTTGTTGGTCACCGCTCCCTTCTAAGGTGGAGAAGTCAATTTTGAATTGAGATCTTCCAGATGTTTTAACAACTGAAAGTAGCCTTCTTAGTCCAGTTAGATGGCCTTTGCTGCCTTCTTTTCCAAAACCTATTGTTGTGCCTAAACTTGAGTAAGAGCAGTAGTGGTGTGCCATACTGATCTGGAAACTCTCCAGCAGCAGCCAATCCTTCTGAAACATGGAAATCTCATGTCCTGGGACATGCTTCTTCCTGGCAACTATGTTCCAGGTATGCTTCCCTTGCCACAGGCAGAAAAAAAATTCCCAGTTACTGCTCTGGTGGTATGTATGAGTATTATGATGTTTCCTTTCCAAATAGCTTGAAGGCAATGAGGTATATTATTAATAATAAAAAAAGTAAAGTAGGAACCTCTTAACTCCAGCATTCCAATTCTTTGACTTAACCTAGCCTGGAATGGATAGCAGGTGAGTCTATTCAGCCATTTAGCCCAAGGCAGATTTGGGTTGGATTCCCTGTGCTAGGTCTGGCAGAATTCTCAGTCTCTTCCAGAGCCTGCTTCCTAGTCCTATTGCTTGGCTGTGGAGTCCTGGCACATCGCCACTGATCTGAGGTATTGCTATACTTCCATTCCACTGCTCTCCTACCACTCTAGATCTTGTCCTATTTCCTAGCTCTTTGGTTGGGGAAATTCTTGCCATAGGGCCCTCAAAGATGCCTCCTCTGGGATTTAGGCTATTTTTTACTAACTTGTTAATTTTTTTTCTCCTCCCTGTGGTTTCTATGGCTTTTGAAGTTCTATCTTCCCACTTTAGTTAATCCTCTTTTTTCCCCCTTGGCATGCCTGAGGCATGTTTACTAGTCATTAAAGCCCACTCTAGGGTGAACCAAAGCTCACCTTCTTTACCCAGTGCTCTAAACTAGCATTTGGACTAAGTGTATGATGTCTCTACTGGATATATCTATTTGACCTCAAATGCTACCACCCCACTCCCCAGATCTTGTCTGCACCACATTAACATCTTTCAACAGCCAGCAGCATGTCTATTTCCTTCAAGAATCCCCAAGTTTACTAACCTTGGATTGTAAACATCATTTATCTAGTCCAACTGTCCTTCACTTGGCAGATGGATGAGAAGACTGAAACGTAGAGAGGGTATTTGACTTGCCTATGGTCACACAGGGAATTAAATTAGATCCTGTTTCAGGGTTCTCACCCCTGTGTTAGTCCACACACTAAGTTCCTGTTTCCTGCCTGAGGAAAACCTGCAGTGCTCTTAGCCTGTTCAGAGCTGTGTGAAGCACAATGAGACTGAACATTCCTTCCTTGGCTTAGATTACCAGCTGTGCTCACTTCCCTTGTTGTTTTTTGATGATTCCCCTCTTAGGTATCCCATCTCTTTCCCCACCCAAAACGCCCAAGGTAAATTGAAAAAAAATTATTTTATTTTTAATCTATGGAATAAAACAAGCATTTCTATAACATAATATAGTTTAAATAAAGGTGACTGCACATGAAACTTCTAATATACTATGTACAACTTGCTCTTCCTTTTAAATATATAAAATATATAACATGCAAATATTATATAATACATAATATAAACAATATATAACTATATAATAAATTTATCATATACATTTCTTTTTTTCCTTTTTTCCCCTTTCCTCTTTTCAAAATTATGTCTAGTGACACAGAAAAGTTATGATATCTATGGTAACATTAGAAGCCAGTTTTTACCTACATTAGGAATTCAAATCCTTTCTTTCTACCTTTGTTACTTTGGGTAGGTCACAACTTCCCTGGGTTTCAATTTCCTCATATTTAAAATGAGGGAGTTAAATCAGATGACCTCTGAAGTCCTTTTCAGTTTTAAACCTATGATCCTATGTAGGTAGTCATTCTGTCATGTAGCTGTTTCCTTCCAAGTCGTTTTTTCCTTTCATAGCATGCTGGAGGTTGGTAAGATCATAGAATTGAAAGCCAGAAGGGACCATAGAAGTCATCTAGTCTAACCTTTTACAGATGAGAAAACCAAGGGCTTAGTGAGGGCACATGATTTGTCCAAGATTATGCAGGTATTAAGTAGAAGAGGTGGAATTTGAACCCAATTTCTCTCACACTGAATTTGGTGCTTCTTCCACTATGCCAAAATGTGAATGAATATAATCAATAACAATGTTCTTTTCTTTTGTTATGCGGTATCTGTCCCTCTAACACAGTCACATTATAAGGTGAGACATTGCCCTTCTCTATTCCAATGGCATTCTCTTATCCTCAAAGGTCTTTCAAATAGCAATGATGATGGCTATGTAACCATATCTTCCAGTTCTTTCAGTACCATGGGATTTGATTTTTCTAGGAATGGTGACTTCATCAAAGGCAGTTAGGTGCATCTTGTGATTTATCTTGGGTTTCGACTCCTTACTGGCCACTTTTGTCCTGTCCTTTCAGTCCAAAGAACATTCTCCTTAGCCAAGAAAAAAGAAGTAAAATAAAAATTTGAACTTCTTCCTGTTAGTGGCTATCATTATCTTGAATTATCTGTCCCTCCCTGCTCCACCAGTGGTGGTCCTATCTCTTCTTTAATCTTTTGTTGTCCTTAGCTTTCCATACCGGTCTCAGCTCATGATGCACTTTAGCATTGCCAGCACTATTCTTCCAGGAGCATGCCCTGCTTTTGTATTTATCCTCCATCCAATCTAGTCAAATCCAACAAGCATTTATTAAACACATATGTGTAGGTACTGAGGATACAAATTCAAGAAGAAAAACTCATTTCATTAAGCATACATTTGACTGTAGCTGATATTCTTCTTTACTTGACCTTGTTTCCATCTTCTTTCTTTTTTCCATTTAATTTTTTTAATAAACAAAAATCTGTCTTCTCATACTCTTCCATTCCTCCCCCACCAAACTATGAAAGAAAAAAACATAACCCATGTTACAAATATGTAGAGTCAAGCAAAACAAATTTCTACATGGTCTGAGTCTAAGAATAATGTTTTATTCTGTACATTGAGCCACTCATCTCTCTATTAGGAGGTGGGTAGCATGCTTCATCATCAATCCTCTGGAATCATGATGGATCACTATACTGATCAGAATTCACAAGTCTTTCAAAGTTGTTTGTCTATTCATTATATAAATCCTAGTTCTGCTTGCTGCACTTTGTATCAGTTTACACAAATCTTCCCAAATTTCTCTGAAACCATCTCCTTCATAATTTCCTATAGTACAATAATATTCCATCAAATTTATTTACTGTAACTTGTTTATCCATTCCCCAATTGATGGGGACCCCTTCAGTTTCCAATTCTTTGCCACCAGAAAAGAACCATATATATTTTTGTATATCCTTGGTTTGTTTTGCTTAAGAAAGACTAATCCCTTAATCTACACTCCCTCTGTTTACCTCTTTTCCCTTCTTTCCTTTCCCTCTTATTTTCCTGTTGAGTGAAGTCCATTTCTGTACCCAATTGTGTGTGTATATGTGTGTATTCTTTCCTCCTTTTACCAGTTTAAATGAGAGTGGGGTTCAAATGCTGGCTCCTCCCCACCTTTGTCTTTATTTGTATAGACTTTTACTTGTGCACTCTAATTATGTGAAATAATTTTCCCAAACCTTCCTTTCCCTTCTGCCCTCCAATGTATTCTCCTTTCCCTACCTTTCAAATCTTCTTCTAAGATCCTCAGGATATAACAGAATCACTCCCAGGCCCTCCATTCAATTAGACTCCCTTTATACGAGCCCTGATGATCATAGAGTTTAGAGGGGACACATTTATTGTCTTACCAAATTAGAATGTAAGCAGTTTATCCTTGTTTAGTTCTTTATTCATTTAGTTCATTCATGTTTACCTTTTTGTGTTTCTCTTGATTTGTATGCTTGCACTTCAAAATTTTTATCAAGTTCTGGTCTTTTCATCAGGAGTAGTTAGAAGTTCTCTATTTCTTTAAGGGCCCATTTCCCGCCCCCGTAGGAGCATGCTCAATTGTTTGCTGGCTAAGTTATTTTTGGTTGTAAGCCTAGGTATAATCTTTGCCTCCTGCAATATCATTTTCTAAACTCTTAGCTTCTTCATAGTGGTAGCTGCTAAATCATGTGTGATCCTGACTGTGACTCCTCAGTACTTGACATCTTTCTTTCCGGCTGCATGCACTATTTTTTCTCTGACCTGCAAGCTCTGAATTTTGGATATAATGTGGGCTGGGAGTTTTCATTTCAGAGTTTCTTTCAGAAATTCTTCTAGTTTTAAGGGATTTGGGCAGTTTTCTTTTATGATTTCTTACATATGATGTTTAGGCTCTCTATTTGGATCATGGCTTTCAGAAATTTTTCTCCTTGATTTGTTTTCTAGATCAGTTTTTTTACTATGAGATACTTTATTTCTTCCCCCTTTTTTCAGTTCTACTTTGTTTTTTTAATATTTCTTGTTGTCTTATGGAGTCATTATCTTCTATCTGGTCAACTCCAATTTTCAGGGAGTTTGTTGCTTGGGCAAAGTTTTGCACTTCTTAGATCAAGCTGTTGATTTCCTTTCCAATCTTCCATATCTCTCATTTATTTTTCATTCCAACCCCCCATCTTCTTCCATTACATTTAAAAAAACCCTTCTTTTTCCATTTCTTACAGGAATTCTAGTTGAATTTGTGCCCAAATTCTGTTTTCCTTTTGTTTGTGGACATTTCAAGTCATGCCTGTTCTGGGTTTGTGTCTTGAGTGTCCCTTTCATCACAATTGTTTTTTATGGTGAAATTCTTTTCCTATTTGTTCATTCTTCCAGCCTACTTTCTACTTCCTGGCTTCCAATTTTATGATAGGTCTTTGCTCTGCACACTTCTGTCGTGAAGGTCCAGGCTGGTTCTGCTGCTGATTTCTTGGGGGTATTAAGTGTTACATTATTCTAGGATCTCTGCGACAGCTCAGGCAGGGGACTTGCAAACTTTCAGTTCTCCCAAAACAAATCTGATTGCTGCTTACCTGGTCTGAGTTCTGTATACTCCTGACCTGGATTTGAGTCTGAACAAAAGGCCTGTGGGATTACCCCATTTGGATTTCTAGTAGATTGCAACTGAACACAGGTACTCAGTTAGCCAGTTGGAAAGCTCTGCTGATTCAGAATAACAGACTGTAGTTTTCCCTTTGGTCTATGGTTCTTGCCATGGTTATACCTTTACAAACTTTCTAATTGGGCTGAAAGCTGGAAGTGAGATCCCCAGTCCCCTTCTGGAGTTTGAGGCTCAGAAATTCTGCTTGCTTCTGAACTTGCTTCTTGCTCTGTGAACTTTGTCTAGGACTACTCTCTCTTGAATGGATGCCACCCATAGGTGCAGGTTTCCTCCTCAGCCATCTGGAGTCTATGACCTGAAGGTGGGTAGTGAGTGATAGCTGTCAGTTGGCACCTGTTCCTGCACCCTACAAAAGTTTAGGTTCCTAAATGCTGAGTCTAGAACCACCTTTTGCTCTCCCATTTTTTCTCTTTAAAAGAAATAAATTTCTGTCGATACCTTTTTTTTTTTAATATCATCTATTTTTTCCAGTAAATTTTCCTCTTCCTCTCCAGAGAGCAATCCCTTATAGAATTCTATACCACAATATCTTACCTGTCTTTCTCAGGTTCTTAGAATGTGTGACTGGGGAAAACTGGACATTATCTTCTTACATGCTTTTTAGATTTTTAGAAAGCTGATTTTAAGGATGGAGTGGTCACTTTCCCTAGGTTCTGCCATCATTCCTACTTCAAACAGTTCTTTGGTGAGAATTAGATCCAGAATAACAATTTCCCTGATTGGTTCCTCTATCTTTAGAAAGATGAAATTTTAATTAAAGTAGGCCAAGAATTTAGCTGATGTGCTTTTGGCATACGGAGAATTCTAGCAGATGTCCATATAATTTAAGTCCACCCCCACCCCCCCCATCATTACTATAGAATGCCTTTGTGCCCAGATTGTAATTTGTTTCCCAAACTTCTCATTCATTCACTCCTTCTGTCAAGGTATTCTATGATAAACATTGACAATACACCTCTTTCTGCATCCAATAATCTTTATTTAAATGTTCTATTATACCATGCTTTCCCCCTCTGGAGTTCCTCACATGAATGTGTCATCTCCATATAGATGCTACTCTACCATCCCTTTAATCTATTTTCTTTGGAGATGATTCTGTTGAAGAGTCATTTTCCAGTCCAAAGTCTCATCTTACCAAGTCTTAGTGAAACCTCAGAGGTCATTTGCCTCCTTGGGTTATGATATTAGGTCACCTTATTCTCAATATTTTGTGCATTTCTAAATAAACACATGAGATCATATTTTTTATTCCTGGTTCCTTTTTGGATTTTTTCTTCTATGGATTTCTAGGCATCTATACTGTTATCTTTCTTACATTGTAGCTATCATCTTTTGTAAGTAGTTTTGTGTATTTATGGAGCTAGTTTTCTCCTACTCTGTTCTTTTTTATTTTTTTAAAACATATTTTGTTTAGATTTGCAAGAGTCCAGGCAAATATATATCAACACTTATAAGAGACTTCTACCATTCCTATATTTTAAGCTGGGTTCCAGGAATCCAAAACTAGCTTTCAGATACCATCATCTTAAGCAGCTGTTCACTTCTGAAATTGTCCTTTCTCTTCTGAAGCCTTTATCTTCCATCAGCAGCAGTGAGGAAAATACCACCTGTGCTCTTAATGTTTTGATTTTATTGCTCAAGTCTTCATAATCCTTAATAATGCTTTCTGGAGTCTTTCTAATAGTATCATTTGTGTCCACATAAATCATCAGAAGTTGGTAATAGTCATTAGGTTACCGTATAGATTCTAGTTATGTTATTTACTAAACTATGACTTTGTAAATATTGATTTATTGTAGCAAAATAGGGAGCCAGGAAAGGCCATGCTAGTAATATGTTATGACTTTGAAGAAGATTATTTTCAAATATATTTCCCTTATCCAGGTATAACAATATTTGAAATTCTAACATTGGAGGTTCATTCCTCTTGGCTCAATAATTGCCCTGTCTCTGTGGGCCTCAATTAAAATAAAATATCCCTGGGTAACATGAATTCATGTATAAATTAGTTTATAATATTTTTCTTCAAGAGATGGTATTAGGTGCTGAGGAGTAGGAGTAGGAAAGCAGTGTGGGGAATCAAAACTTCTCTGTGTGTCTCAGGGAAGACTTGAAAATCATCTCCACTATGTTATTTTTCCCTGGAATTTACTGGAAACTGTGTGACTTGATATCACACAATAAATATCTAAGTGATATGTATGGTGACATTTTCTGGCATTGAAAGTTTGTATTTTTTTTGAAGCAGTATTTTAAAATGTCCATCATTATACTCTCCTGAGTGTTATGCCCTCATGTTACTGTCCACCTTATCTGCTCTTATTCCAGGGTATTATTGGAAGAGAGTTGACTTGATGATTTTTTTTTTTGGCAGAACCAATAGAAACTAATGGAAGCAGTTTTCTTTTTTAAAAACTATATGGAGAAATATCTTCTTAGTAAAGATGGAAAAATTGATTGCGGGGAAGAAAGGCCACTGGAAAATGATTATAATTATGCAACAAAATCACTTTATTGATGAATGGGAACTTCATAGGTTAGACAAAAACTGGGCTTTGCAAATAGCTGTTGGAAAAGAGATTTCTCAAGGCTGTGCGACCAAAGTCCTGCTTCAGGTTTAGCATCTTTTCTCTTTTTCCCCTTGTTGATTGCTCTGGAGAACTTTTCTATCATGCCCATCTGCAGGTGACATGATAGTGTCACACATTGATTACTTTGAGAAGGTCAGAGCTGGGAAATCTAGATGCAGTGGATAGGACACTGGACTTGGAACCAAGAAGACTTGAGTGCAAATGCAGCTGCAGGTTTTTTTTTTAAGCTGTGTGACCCTGAACAAGGAACTTAACTTCTCTGGGCCTCAGTTTCCTTATCTTTAAAATGAAGGGGTTAGAATCCATGGCTTCTAGGCCCCTTTCTGTTCTAAATTTATGATCCTGTGAATACACGAAAAGCATCTATTCCTAAATGGAAGGAAGGACTTGGAAGCTGTTCACCTGTCGAATTATTGATGGTATAAAACCGAGAACAATTTGTTAATTTGGTTTATTTTCATACACAAATACTGCAAATGAAATACAGTCAAAGTACTCAATATGTTTTTATTTAACTAAATTATTTATTTAACTAAATGATTTTTTGATCTTTAATAGCACCTTTTGAAGTCTGAATCACTCTCTGCTCAATCCACTTTCATACTCAATTTTTACTACATTAAAAATTTTTTAAAAAGACAGTTAATTCTGTAAAGTTCCAAATTCTAAACAATGTCAGGAGTGTGTAAGTGAATGGGAACAGGTATACTTATATCTATATCTGTGTCACCGGGAATGAAAATTATCTTTAACATTCACTTTAAATTATGGCATATTTTCCTTAATGTCTCCACCAGGGCCATTCTAATGAAACTTTTTAAAAAAATTCTAATTAAACTTAAAAAGACCTTCCGCCTACATGTAATAATAACAACTTATCAATTACCCTCTATTCCTTTGTTCTCTTCCATTTTGTTTCCCCTAGGATTTTTCCCCCTCTGATTACAAATAATGGGTACATGCCATACAGCAGAAATACATCGTGGTTCAGTGGAAAGAGCAATGAATTTGGAGTAAGATCTGGGAATTAAATCTGGGCTCTGACTCTAAAATGCTAGCTCTGAAGTCTTAAGGACTTGGCTTCGAATTCTGACACTCTCTGTATGATCCTTAGACCTCACTTTCATCTGGAAAATTGAGGGTTTGGACTAGCTGACTTCTGAAGCCCCTTCCATCTTCTGATACATGATGCTATTAGTCATTTTACACCTCATCTGTAAAATGGGCATAAGAATACTCAGACTCCCAGACTCCCAAAGTTTATTATTGTGAGAAAAGTTTTTTTTAACATTTGTTTTTTCCCTTCTTGGTAGATGAGGGAGGATTATGGGGGGGGGAGGGGCCGTTCCTCTTCTCATGGTGGGCTGTTCCTGTTCTCGTGGTCGCCACATGCTTCAGACCAGGAGGAATTCATTCCTCCTACTAGCTATTTGGAGAGTTCGGATGGGGCTCCGGTGCACGCCTGCGCCCTCTGCTGCTGCTTTCTCTCTGTCTTTTTGTGTCTATGTGTTTAGAGGGGAGGAGTGTTAGGTGACAGGAGGTGGAGGAAGAGTTCAGCTGGAGTCATACATAGTCTCGTTCACTGATTTACCGGCGCCAGGACTGAAGCAAGAGGCAGCCTCCCTAAACAGCACGCATCTCCTCCGCCTCCACCTTTCCCTTCCCCATCCCGGTGCCCCACTCAGGCAGACAGACACACGAGTGAGTAGCTGTTGATTGTGTTCCTTAGCAGCATTATCTTTCTTTTTGCTGTTCTTTCTCTCCCTGGGCGGCTCTATCGAATAACACACCTGCTCACTAGCATCCTCACTCATAGGGCCTCCCCAGATCCCCTGTCCTATGAATGTAACTCTCTCAAGCCTGTGTTAACGATCCGCCTGTGTCATTCTTGTGGCTGACATTCACCCTGCCCTGGATGGGAGTTTGCTGGGATTCCCTGGATCTGTGCTTCTGTAGCCGGTGGGGTTCCCCGGGAACGCAGCTTCTGCAGGAGCACGGGTGGGGAAAACCCGGCTTTGTGAGGCTCTAGGACCCCTAAGCTGCAACCATGCTAGAGGAAGTGAACTAGAGTCCGACTGAGGAGCAAAGTGGCTGCTGCCAGACGGATCTAGGAGTTCCTCAGTCTCAGCCCCCTCTCCACAGGGTCATTTATTTATTTGAAATCCAGCAGCACAAAGGCAGACCTTGGACATCCACATCCAGATTAGAGTGGAGCCTAGCAAAGCGCTTCCCTCCCTAATCCCATCCCCCACTCCTACCCCCACCCCGGTGCTCTCCCTTTGACTGCACGTATTTCTGTGACCCGAGGACTAACATGGGGTTGGGAGTTGGTTGTGGGGATTTACAAAGACGGCACCTCCACTTAGTACAATCCTGCCGATTCCAAGCTAGTAATGTGTACGTTGTTTGTTTTGGAGCAGTTCATCCATCTGTATATGCTAAGTGTGTGTGTGTGTGTGTGTGTGTGTGTGTGTGTGTGTGTGTACGCATGCACACGCCACTGGCGTACACAGTCTGTACGTTCACTTTGTGTAATTATGAAGCTTCTTCCATACTTACTGTGCTAGCGCTCATCTTACATAGTTACGTGTATGTCGCAGATGTATGTCCGGAACTGTTCTAGGTAGACAGAGAGTCGTTCAGTCCACAACAGGCTTCCCCTACCGCTATTTCTTTGTTTCTTGACATTACCCTCCCTTTCTTCAGCATTGAGAGTTCCTGCTTTTAAGATGTTCAGTTTCTAGTGGCACCGTGCCCCCAGAGACAGGCTCAGTGTGGGATGCAGCCTTGAATGCCCTTGATATTTGTAATTGAATATTTCTTTCCGTGGGGTTTATTTTTAGTATTGGAAATAAAGGCGCAGGCATGCTGACCTTTTGCTATGGCTTTTGGCTTTAAATAAAAGGGTCTCTTAGTTGATGAATTAAACAGACATATATATATTCAGTAGCGCACACGTGGGTTTGCACAAGTATATATGTACATTCTTACACTCTCGTAAAGATTTTTTTTTTTAAAGAGAAGTACCAGAATGAATCCTCTCTCTGTGTTAACTTTCCTTTGTTCTTATGGATATTTTCTATTTTGGGAAATGCAGTAGGAGTAGAAAAGGTTACAATTAGTTCCCCCAAATAAAAGGAAGCTGCTTCTGAGTCATAGCGACAGATTAATAATTATTAACATGTTAAAACAGATGTGCTGCCCATTGCCAAGGGGGCGGGGCAGGGCCGGGGACGTCCGCCCCGTAGACAATGAGAGAGGATCTCTGCCGCCTGGCTCTTATTGTTCCGGAGTCTAAAGACTGAGCCCGACAGCACCCTCCCTCCCCCTCCTCCTGCAGGTTCTCGTCCCATAGCATCGTCCTATATCCCCTCTCTGTTCTCCGGGTGGTCCAGCAGATCCCCTGTGCTCCCCACCTGGGGAAGCCGGACCAAAGCTTCTGGCCTCTCTGACCTTTCATTTCTCTTTTTCTTTCTGTGCCTTTCAGGTTGGAAGTTTTTCCCCTCGGGGGTTTTAGAGAGAGGCAGCGAGGACAGAGCTCCCCTTCCACAGCTTCGCAGGAAAGGAAGGCGGACAAGGGATGCCGACTACCCGAGAGAGCCCTGTTCACCCGCAGCCTAGCCGCCGGTCCGTCCAGTGCCCCAGCACTGTCCTAGCACTTTGCGCCTCTGCATAACCAGCCCTGGGGGCCGGAGGGGTAGCGCTGGTTGTCTTTTGAGAGTGAGAGAGGGAGGGGATGCACCCGGGGCAGGCAAGGCGCCCCCTGCGAGCTGCTGACGAGAGGTGGTATTCAGTCAGGGCTCATTGGAGGACAGCTGGGGGCATGCGGCCCGGAGCCTGCGGGGCTCCCTCTGACCCTGGGATGCATTTGACTTCCGTCTGCTAGTTACTATGACCTGCCCCACTGCTCAGGGCCCCCAGTCCCGGTCCCACGGCGCTCCCGCATGGGCCCGGCTTTGGCGCCCTGTGCAGGGTGGCTGAAGAGCTTCAGCAGGGTCCTTGTGTGGGGTCAGTCACTAACTTAATCTGAATTAGACTTGCCATGGCTGCGCCCGAGGGCGAGGACGTAATGAAGCTTCAGGTGGGAGAGCGGAAGGAGGGAACAGCAGCCTCCGCTGCCCTGGAAGAGGGCAAGCATGAGACCCGTAGGTCCAAGAGTTTGCCAATTCTGAACTCCGCTGGCGGGCAGGACCCCAGCCCCCGGAGGGCAGATAAAAGGTATAGCTCCTTTAGGAGGCCCAAATCGGGCTTTTATGGTTCTTCAGGGGGCACCGAGGTGAGGCGATGCATAGACCAGGTTCAGGTTCATCTGGGGCCCAGCTGCTCTGCCTCTTCACGGACTGTGTTTTCCTGCACCCCTTCCATCTCTTCAGGGATGGTTGGGACTTTAGACTGTAACCACGTGGTTGCCATCGGCAAAAGCCTGTCAGTTTCCTCCACCCAAGGCCTGTCGGTTTCCTCCACTCTGGCAACCCTACAAGGTAGAAGATGCCTCCACGTGGTTTTGACGGATTCTCGTTGCTTTTTGGTTTGCATGTGCTTCCTGACCTTTATCCAGTCGTTGATGGTCTCAGGGTACCTCAGCAGTGTCATCACCACCATCGAGAGGCGCTACAGCTTGAAAAGCTCGGAGTCCGGGCTGCTGGTCAGCTGTTTTGACATTGGGAGCCTGGTTGTGGTTGTTTTCATCAGTTACTTTGGAGGCCGAGGCAGGCGGCCTCTGTGGCTCGCAGTGGGTGGACTCTTCATTGCACTGGGGGCTGCCCTCTTTTCTTTACCTCATTTCATCTCTCCACCATACCAGATTCAAGAACTGAACTCCTCAGTTTCCAACGAGGGTTTGTGCTTGAATGGCAACAGCAGTGCCAGGGACCTTTTGGAGTCATCTGCCTGTTGGAAGGACTCTGGCGGTAACGATCACTCGCTCTATGTAGCTTTATTCATTGGTGCACAGGTTCTCATTGGTATGGGCTCCACTCCTATTTACACCTTGGGACCAACCTACTTAGATGACAATGTCAAGAAAGAAAATGCATCATTGTACCTAGGTAAGGCATTCTTGTGGTCTTTAAAGGTATCCAACTTCAAAACCAATGACCAAAACGTGTTTCCTTTTAAGAAGCCACCTTTCCCCCTCACTACCACAAATTTTCAAACTACTTGACTTAGTTTGAGGGTGATGCTTCCCAGTCTTTTTGTGCAGCATTAGTGCTGTTTTCAGGGAGTTAATCTGGAATGAGAGTTGTCACCCAGGGTACAGTGAATAAGTTTTCCAACTAATTATTTCATTCCCAACCACAGATGACTATTGGTGTGAATGAAGATGATAATGAGGATGTTGATTTTTCTCTTCAAGTTATGCTCCTTGCTTCTTCTCCCCTTCTATTTTGCACTGTTTTTAGAGAAACTCAGATCAGTCAGTTGTGCTGCAAAACAACTGATCTAAGGGGCTGTGTGGGAGTGCAGCAGTGAGCTGAATTTTGCATTATTTGTTGCTTTTAGTTCATCCCTCCTCATAATAGCAGGGATAAGCAAAAATTAACTGCAATGAAATTAGCTTTATTGCAGCCATATATATGCTATACATACATATATATGCTATATTCACGTACATACATATATACATGTGTATGTGTGTATGTATGTGTATATATATATATATATAGAGAGAGAGAGAGAGAGTGTATATCACTTGTGCCTCTGGGAAAAAATCTTGAACAACCTCAAGTTTACTAACTTAATTGGATCAAAAATCATTAACTTTATGACTACTGAGTTATAATATATTTTTGCCAAGAAGTGGCTTTTAGATGTTAATATTCAGCTGTATAACTGCTGCAAAATTCACCCTTACTCCCCGCTTCCCCCTTTTGCTGAGAGCAGAAAGGAATATATAAGGTGATATTCCTTGAAGACTGGTGTGAACCCTGGCAGCCCGTGCAACTGGAAGCCCAATTCCTCTTTGACAGGGTAACTTTGAGTATCTGTACCAGCACTCCACTCCAGAACTCAGTCCTATATATGAAGATTTGGTTAAGAGTAGGTGAGGAGGTGAATATCCTGGAAGTTTTTCATTGAAGTCTTTTCTTCTTTTCACTATCCTTTGTGGAGTGACCAAACCAGGATATTATATTTAGAAGGTCAACAGGCCTAATACTCCAGAGTATTCATTAGATTTAGTTATTTATTTATATGTACAAAGAGGCCAGGGTTTTGGAAATTTCAAAGGCTACTAATAACCATGCAGATGCAATCGGATTATATAATCTTTTCCCCAGAGCAGAGATAATTATTGCCAGAATCTGCTATAGGTAAAGTGTGGCAGTTGTTTAATCATATCAAACACTCCTAGGTTTTATTTTCATTTTCAGAGAAAATATCTGGGGAATAGTAAGGGGGTGGTATAGAACCATTTCACTCATCCCCTTGCCTTAAACTGCTCTTAAAACACAGGGGAAACCCCTCCCCACCCACAGTCTTTCAAACATTCCATTGACATAAATTTAATTCCATTGGCAGCAATGAACCTCCCTTCTAACAACGGGGAAAATATATCACTATCAAAATGTAAAAGCCCTGTGAGGCAGAGACCTAACTTTTCCTCTCCCTAAATAGCAGAAAATGTAAATAACAACTCTCTAAAAATACAGACAGATAAGTATTTCCAGAATATGTTATGTACAAAGTCACAAACAACCTACCTTGAAGTTTTAACCTCTAGGGAGAAAGAAGTAGTGAAAAGAGTGCTAGACCTGAAATCAGGTGATTTGGGCTCAAATCACAGTTCCTTACTAGATGTATGACCACAGGCAAGTCACTCCATCTTTCTGAGTCTCGGTTCCTTGTCCTGTAAAATGGGAATAACAATAATATTAGTACCAACTATCTCACTGGCCTATTTTAATGAGGAAAAGTCTGTTATTGATAAACTGTAAATCTTAACATATGAATACTTATATTAACTTTCAGAGATTATCACCTAGTGCTGTTGACTGTGACAGACTCCATCCAGTGTGTAAAGAAAAAAAATCCTCCTTATGCCTTTTCAAAATTGGGGTCATGGAAGGTAATATACAAGGAGGGAAGTGTGCTATTTAGTGATGTTGCATTTGGTCTTGTGGTGGTGGGTTTTTTTTTTGAGACATTTAGGGAAATTTTGGACTGAGGCTTTTTATATCGTTTACCTTTGAGAAACCTATAAGAACTGAGATTCTTAGGCACACAAAGTACAAAGAAACTGAAACATGTTTGAACATACAGCAGATCTGTGAGGCCACATACAGAAGGGGGCAGAATTTTTAGAATGCTGTTTGAGGCCTTGATCAGAAATGCAACCATTCTCCAAGCCCTTTAAAGGCAATTTTAAGGGCTCCCTTTAGTGAAAAGTCAAAAAAAAGTAGATAGAGATTTTAGTAATTGGAGCAACCTGAATATCAATAAAGGTCCAGAGATTAATCTTGTTCTTTTGAAATATCCATGTTCATACGTGGAGGTCATTTTAGAAAAAATAGGTAATCACAGATAAGATACAGAGTTTTTATTACTAAATATGTAAAGCACTAACCAATTATGTTTTGGTATTAAAAAAGCAATCTGAAATTAGAAAGAACCATCTTGATTAGTATTAATTCTTATATTTTCAAATGGGGAAAGAGAAGGTGATGCTTTTGCAGAGGGAAAATGACTCCACAATTATAGGAAAACAGAGACCAAAAGAGAAAAAAGGGGCAAGACTAGGAAAGTATGTGGGGAAGCAGAGAAAAAGAAATAACAGAGAGGAGGTAAATTCCTAAACTAAACAGAAAAGTTGAAAGCAAATTTGGACCCAGTTTTTTTATTTGTAAATGGAAAAAATAGTAAATGTCACCTTAAAAATATTTCACAGGGGAACTTTTAGTGACAAGGTATTGTAGTGGTCTCACTGAGTTCTCTAACTGAGGGTTAATCTCAACTTCTTATGTTTTTCAATCCCTCTTTAAGTTTTGTCTAAAATATAATAGTCTACTTTCTTATCTTAGTATAATATAATGAACAAAATTTAATTATTTTTGATTACTAAAATTCTTACAATGCTTCAGAGTGGTTATTCTGAGTTAGTTCATTAGAATGGACTGGAGATGTACAAATTGGGATTATTTTTGCTGACCTCAGGGAATGGCCTCAAAGTTACTATTTGAATAAATTCCTGATATTAATTTATTAACATGTTTCTTTTCTAAAAATAAAATAAGTTTAAAAAACTATAATATATGAAACCTTGCAAAGTCTCAGTTTAGTCCCCACTGAGAATTAGTACGTGGTCTTCTCTAGTGAGCTGAAGTGAGGGCAGCCAAAGAGTGAGAAGACAGAAGAAATGTTTGGAAACAACTGGAAGAGCAGCATAAAGTGATACAGCTTGGTTTCTGTGCTTCTGTAAAACAACATTAGTAGCTGAGTCTGTATTAATAATCAGAGATAACTACTTTGAACCACGTTGTTGAGATGATTGTGAGTCTGGGACATACTTGGGACAAGAAATCTGCAAAAGGCCAAATCTGTTCCCTTCATCTCTCAACAGTAATCAGTGAAATTGATTCATTCTTACTGTGGTGCCTTATGACTATTAATATGGCCAAAATTAACATTGGCTACAGAGCTATAGCTAAGGATAGTGTCACTGGGGCTTTATACCCAGAGTACCAACATCTGGTAGGAGGGCATGCTTTCTCCCTGCTGTGGACTCAAGTACTTTGTTGTTGGTTCTCTACCCAGTTAGGCTTCTACCACCCCATGGTTCTCATTCATTTCTTCTTACTGCCTTCCCTTACTGTCAGGCCTCTTGTCGACCTTACCTCCCCCTTCTGCTTCCTTCCTGAGGTTTGTGGTCATCAGCCTTTCCACAGGGTCTGGGATTAGATTCCTTGAGAGATAGGCTGCCCCCTCCCCTGCTACAAACACACCTTACTAGAATGGATTGTCCTCTGTGTCATCCCTCAACCAATTGAATTACCCTCAGGTACCAGAATTTCTAGTTTTGGCTTGGGTTGAGTTGCCATCCATTCTCATAACAAAGTGAGTTACAGACTGTAAAACCTTCCCACACTTGGACAGGATAACCCCTCAATCATCTCTATAAGGGAGCAATTAGCAACAATATTGGTGGCACCAGAGACACAGTGTATAGTTTTCATGTATAACGTCATAAATAGAGTGATGATTAGTGGGGAGGTGTGACAGAATAGGAAAGATTCCTAGTAGCCCTTCCTTCCAGGTGTGGTTTGTGTTTGTACTACACGTAAAACTGTAACAGCCCTGTTTTATGTGGGGTGGAGGTGGCTTTTCTCACTAAATGAGCCATTTTATTTGTAGTGGCTGTTCTCTCAGTTGGTTTGTCAATTACTACTGGTTCCTGCAGTACCATAGTAGTACCACATTGTGACCTCTACAAAGTTCATTGACAGAAAGCAGCCATGGAGAGCGGTTTTTTTTTTTTTGAGCTTACCAATGGGTGCTGGGCAAGCAGAATTCCTTTTAGTATTAACTTGTTTCACCTTTAAATTGTCTTTGTTCCTCTCTGAGTAGTAGCTTTGCTACCTTGGAATCTCATTCAGCGTAGTTCTCCTCAGAGAGTCAGGTTGATGGGTTGAATAGAGAGCTGGCCTCAAACCCAGAAAGACCAGCCTCTGACATATAGTGGTTTTATGATTCTAGGGAAGTCATTTAATCCCTTACTACGCTAAGCAACTCTTAGATTTATAAGGTGCTGACCTGGGTTGATGGAAAGAGTCATTTCATTTAGGAGCTTTCTGTATAAATGAAAAATCACAGATCTAGTCCCTATCTTGGCTAGTGGAGCTTTTTCTATGTTAATATGTATTTGTCTTGGATAACCCATGAACTGTGGAAGTGTACATTAATTCACCTTCTCAATTGAAAGAAAAAAAATGGAAGGAATCAAATTTAATGGGGAAGGACCTGTTGATCACCTGATATACCCAGGAGTACTATTTAGGTCTACCTGTATTCTGGGAATGGGATGTGGAATAAAGCTAGAGCTGGAACCAGGCTTTGGTCTTCGGCATGGGAGGGGAAAAGAGGATTGACCTGGGAATAAGATCTCTTTTGAAGATTCGTATTCTGGCCTAATAAGATTCATTCATCCATTCATTGAACGATACTAAGCATGTTAGAAGATTGTTATAATTGTTTTAACAGTCAAACTGCTAAGAAATGAACTGTCTGCTAATTTTGTATGTATTGGATACACCATAGTTTTTCCTAGGAGCCTCAGCCTTTTATGTGATAGAACCTTACACACACACACACATACACACACACACACACACGTACGTGCACACACACGCACATGCCCCACTCTGGTAAAAGATAAGCTCTTTAAAGGTAGTAACTCATGCCACCTTTTTCTGTGTATTCCCAGCACCAAGCATAGTGCGTAACAGATACACACATATAGTTATTTTTAAAGAAATGTTCATTAATTGGTTGATGTAGTATTTTAAAGTTTGCAAAGTATATGTCCTCAGAACCTCATAGCAATCTTGTGTGATAGCTACCACAGGTATTAGGGGCAACTGGGTGGCACAGTGGATAAAGCACTGGGCCTGAGGTCAGGAAGATAAGCACCATACTGGCACATAGTAAGTACTTAATAAATGCTGACTGATTGATATTCCATATATTGGCTTAATGGCAGCCATTCATCCATTCATTCAGTAGTACTAAGAATATTAGAAAATTGTTATAATTTTTTTAAAAGTCAAAATTACCAAGAAACTAACTGTTGGCTCCTTCTGTATGTATTGAATGTACCACAGTTTTTCCTAGGAGCCCTAACCTTTTATGTGATAGAGCCTTACACATTTCTGAAAAATTGTAAAGTGTAAGTCCTGTGTAGGAATTAAGATTTTAAACTTTGGCTCTGGTTCTATGTCCTTTGCAAACATGACTTGTCATGCTTAATGTTAAATATCAAAAATAAAATATGGCAAATCCAACTGGTATGGCCTTGCAGTACCTATGCCACCTGTTCTCTCAGAGGACTTCTTACAGTGACTGACCAGATTTATGCTGCAGTGTAGCTCTGACATCAATATGAATGATCTTGTGATGTGACCTTTTACTTTGGAGCATTTGATGCCTTTCTTTGGTTCCTTTTTCATGTAGTTCTAAATCAGTTGATGGTAAAATCAGAAATCCTCAGAACTGGAGTCCTTTTTCTTCCTTTTTTTGTGAGGCAATCAAGGTTAAGTGACTTGCCCTGGGTCAAACAACTAGTAAATGTTAAGTGTTTGAGGACAGATTTGAACTCATGTCCTCCTGACTCCAGGGCTGGTGCTCTATCCACTGCACCACCTAGCTGCCCTAGAACTGGGTTTCTGATTGCAGAGGGAAACTTGTCACTGTGAAATTAATACTGTTGCCCAATTTTGTCTGCATGGACAGGTGCGGTATTTGTATTCATGATGTGTGAATAGGTGCTCAGAGCATGTATGATAAGTGAATAGATGAATTTGTATTTTCAGCAGGGCAGACCAACTGGATTCAGAGGTTCCTTCCAACTCCAAGAGGTTGTAATAGAATTACAGAAATTTCAAGTGTCTGAAACATCATTGCTCACGTTTGTAAAAACAAACAGCAAAACAAACCCATAGGGTGTTAAAACTGGAAGGGACTTTGCAGACAATTTGGTCCAACCCTTGACTTTCCATCATTCAGAATTGCTTGACTGTATCAATCTGTTAATGGTTTTGGTCTTGACATGCAATTCTGGCAGAGCCTTGAGATTTAAGATGTGCCTTTTCTTTTTAAATGAAAGGATGGAAAGAAGTATTGTTTAGCTGATTAGGGTAAGCCCTTGGGACTCATATATCTTAAACTTTTATTATTTCTTTTTCACACTTATTGAAGGATTTGTAAAATAGGAATAATGTTCCTTATTTGTGTAGTGTCTCCACATTTGCAGATGACAGATAATCACTGATATTTGTCTTAGAAACATACCTATGCACCAAACAGTTTTCTTCCTGCCTCTTAATTTCTGTTGCCAGGGGAACTGACCTGAATTGAACTGAATTACAATGACTTGCCTGTAGGTACAGGTGTAGTGCGAGACATCAGCACCTTTTAACAAGATACAAAATCTTCCTGATACCTTTTTTCTATGTAATTTTCTGTGAAGAAATTAATTTCATTTTTAACTACATAAAACTTTAAAATTGTGATTTCCAGTTTTGGTTTTATAAATCAACAAGACATCCTCATTATTTCAATGGGTGAAATAAAATCCTCAGAACATAGTTTATATCAATTTATTTTAGTTTTTCAAATATGCCATATAGCACTTCTTTTAGGAACACTGATTTGCTATTTATATGTACATGTATGCGCATTGACTCCCTTCTCCTACTGGATATTATTTCCTTTCTTGGTTCTCATGACACTGTTCTTGGTTTTTCGTTTTTGTTTTTGTATTTGTATTTTTTGCTTGTTTAACTGCTCCTTCTTAGTCTCCTTTGCTAGATCTTCATCCATGTCACACCCACTAATGGTGAGTGTGTTTCAAGGCTTTGTCCTGTGCCCTGCTCTCTTTTATCTCTATTCTTTTTGACTTGGCAAACTCACCAGTTGTCATGGGTTCAATTATAACCTCTATGCAGATGATTCCTAGAATGATAAATGCACCGTTGGTCTCTTCCCTGAGCTCAAGTCTTGGATCATTATTGTCTATTAGGTGTTTTGAAATGGGTGTCCTTTAGGCCTCTGAATCTCAGCATGTTCAAAACAGAAACCATTATCTTTATCCTAAAACCTCTCCTGAGCTTTCCCAGTTTTGTTGAGGACACCATCACCCTTACTCAGGTTTACAACCGTACTGTCATCTTCAACTTATAATTCTCGATCAACCCACATATCTAATCAGTCACCCTCCACCATAACTCTTATACTTCCTCCTTTCCTCCACTCACAGTTTCTGCCTTAGTTCAGGACTTCATCAACTTTCATCTAGACCATTGCAATAACCTTCTAATTAGTCTCCCTGCCTTAAGTTTGTCCTCACTCTAATCCATTGTCCATATAGCTGCAATAGTGATTATCCTAAAGACTAGGTCTTACAATGTCAGCCCCCTTTCTCAAAAATCTCCAGTGGCTCCCTATTCTAGGATCAAACATAAAATCCTAAATTTAGCATTTAAAGCTCTTTACAATCTGGCTCCTTCCTAATTTTCCAATGTTCTTTCCCATTACTCCCCTCCATGCATGCTATAATACAGCCATATTGGCCTTATTACTATTTTACAGGTGCAAATGCTCCATATTCCAGTTTCTGTGCCATGCTATTGGCTGTCCCCCAGGCCTGTGGTCTTCCCTCTGCTTTCCCCTGCTTTAGAATATATATCTTCCTTTAAGACTCAGCTCAAATCTACCTTCTGTAAGAAGTCTTTCCCCCCAGATGCCAGTATCTATCCCTCTCAGGTTACTTTTCATCAGCTCTGTATGTGAATATACACACATGTGTGATTTCACTGGTGTAGGGTGCTATTAGATGATAAAAACTTCCCCCTATCAATGCAGATAAGCACCTACACTGCAAATTAGAGTCTTAGAGCTGTCGGGGCCACTGAGAGGTTAAGTGATTTGTCCAGATTCACAGAAACATTATGTGTGTGTAACAGGCAGAACTTAGAACCTGGGCATCTGGACTCTGAAGCAAACTCTTTCTCTGCTATGCCACCCTGCCTCTCTGGTAGGATGTTACTATTTCTTTAAAAAGTTGGTAATAATCAATTATAAAACACCAGTCCCCTTCACCTTCCCCACCCTTTCCCAGAATTTCCCCTTCTGGATAGATTTTTTTTTTTTGCTTAAGTTCTATAGGTACTCTTTGAAGGCTGACCTCAAAAGTCTAGAAAAAGTTGGGGAACTTCCATATAAGAAAACAAATACTCCACAGGAATCTTTTTGTTTTCTTTTTCTTCTTGCTTTTCCCACCTCCATTTTGGCAAGCATTACATTAGATCTCAAATCTTTAGGATGTCCCTATTGTGTAATGATAGTATAGTATGTCTATTAAACCTTTGTAGACTGCCAATCTGTAATTCAACACACACTCGATCCTAAATTGCAGTATGATTTTAGATAAATTACTTAATTTCCTCTGGTCCTCATTCTTCTCATTTATAAAATAAAGGCATTGGATGAGGTGATTTGTAAGACCCCCTCTAGCTCTAGATCCTCCTTATGTTAATGGAGCAAGTTATTATTTATTTTGTAAATTAATATGGATCAGACCTGAAGTGCTAATGGCTTATGTCCTCAGTTTGAATTAAATAGCCTTTTCTTTTCTACCTGTCAGAGTGGTATATCTGTCTCAAAAACTTCATTTAATAACTCTTTCTTGACTGCTGACAGTGGTGACCATCTGTTGGGCAGGACCTGAGCCAGTCTGAAAACAGGACATATTAATTTCATGAAGTCAGAGATTGCAAACACTGATGTTCTTGGCTGAGCAGTGTGAGTAATGCTGAAACTCTGTTTTCTGTAGGGAGTTCCCTCTGGGTGATGTGAATCCTGAATTGATTTATTTCTTCATGCTCCTTTACGCTTACTAACATGTATTTATGTTTACCAGACAAAGTAAAGATTGTTTGCAGGGAGGAGAAAGACAAAGACTGTGGAGGCATAAATGGCTTCCAAATTATGTGGTTTTGCTACTGACTCTGGAGAACTATCTTAAAAGCTTCGGAGTATGGTCAAATGTAATTGCTAAGGAGCATGGGGAAAGAAGTTTATATAGAATCTATATGCTTATCTAAGGTAGGGGCAACTCATAGATTACTTTTTTTGTTTTTTGTTTTTAATTCTTTCTAGACTACAAACCTCCTGTAAGCCTCTGACAAGGTCTCCCTCTGTGAGTCTACTAGTTTGTAAGTAAAAATGGCAATTATAGAGACCTTTGTGACTCAGGGTGGGTGGATGGCTCTTGGGAGACAGTGTGGTATGCTATAAAGTACCCCTCAAATTAGAAGACTTGGTTTTGATTAGTTTTTGAAAAAAAAATTTAAAGACCAAATTGAAAAACATTATTCTTTCCCTAAAAAGGTTAAGATTAAAGATTAAAAAATTATTCTTTCCTAAAAAATATTACTTTCCCTACCCCCATCTCCATTGAATTTTCTTTTCTAAGAATTTCATACAGCTAAATTAAAATAAACCAACTTGTCGGTCATATTTGATGATGCATGCCTCGTTCTGCACCACTAGCCCACCACCTCCTGCCAAGAGGAGGAAGGGCTACTTTATCAACTTCTGGGGTTGAATCCCAGCTCTACCACTTAGTAGCCATGTCACTGAGGGCAAGTCACTCAACTTTCCTCAGGCTCAGTTTCTTCATTTGTAAAATGGGGACATTAATCCTTTCATTCTTGACTTAACAGATTTGTGAGGAAGGTACCATGCAAATTATAAAGGCCTAAACAAATAAGAATCATTATGATCTGGTGGTGGCCCACCCAGATACTGTTATTTTTCTTGGCTTTTGCACTACAAAGGAGAAGTAGATATAGATTGTTCATAGACAATGGGAACCTGATACCTCAAAAACACAGGTTTGTGCCTCACTGACAGCTTGTTGCTGGCTACTTGGCTCATTTTCCATTACTGGAAAATAGTGCATAGGTACCTTATGGGAGGCAAAGCAACTAGCAAAGGTGTCTGCTATATTTTTAGGAACCAATCATGTAATAGCCCACAGAAAACACAATAATTATCCTTGCCTAATAATAATGTTGATAATTATCACCTTATAACTGGCCTTGGTGAGGCATGGCAATGAAATGTTCTATTCAAACTAGGTTTAATTGAGTCAAGTGATTTGGTGACTTTTCCAGTTCCTTCCAGGAGACTTGTCTACATTCTGATAGATTACTTGTCTGTCCCTTCTTTATATAGCAACCACAATTTTCATACTTGTTTCATTAGCAATTGGATTTCAACCAAAATAATTATTTTCCCTCTGTGGGGTTAACAGCTTTTCGTATACTTAATGTTAAATGGTTATTACATGTCCTTTAGATGCCACTTATGATCATCAGAGCATAAATTTAGAGCTGCCCTGCCCCACATTTTAGAGATGATGAAATTAAGCCCAGAGAAGTTCAATGACATGCCTCAGTGGCAGGGCCAGAAGTCAGACTTAGATCCTTTGCCTCCAGATTCAACGATTTCTCTTTCCCCCAATAAACTTGTACTCAGTTATTACACATTTTCAAAATTAATCATTTTGGTAGCCCTTTTATATATACAGGTACTAGCACTCAGATGGGTGTGCAAGATGTGGCTTCAGGCTACACCAAAGGGAAGAGGGGATTGAGGAAGGAAGGAAATCTCAGGTAGAGTCATATAAAGGAGAGAGCAAAACTTATGACAACCAGCTGTGTAGAGTGACTGGCTACTCTGCAGGCTTAAGTATGGTGAGATACTTATTTTCCCCCTGCATATATATGTATATATGTATATGGATGTATATAGCTACCTGATATACATAAATCTAGAAAGGCAGGATAGAGTCAGTGCTCATGTTACAAAAGGATTCAGCAGAGAGTTTGCTCACATCGGAGAGTTTGCGCACAAATCATTCTCACCATACTTAAGCCTCATGCAGGTGTTTATGTTCTTTGTATAGAACAATCACTCTAAATAACAGGTTGCCATAAGTTTTGCTCCCTTCCCTTATGCCTCTATTTGAGATTTCCCTCCCCTCTTCCCTCCCCTCTTCCCTTTGCATATAACCTAAAGTCACTCCTTGTGCCCCTATCTGAGTGCTAGTCAACTTTTCTCATCTTGTCCCAGCGTCATTGCTGACCCAGCTGGCAATACTGGCTACGAGGGATGGGAAAAGGAATAAGGCACTTTGGTATTTTGTTCTTGTCATTTGAAAGGCACATGTTCCTTACTAGTTTTTCATGTCTTTAGTAATGTCATATATGATACTTCTCATGAAAAATTGTCATTTTTAATGTGCCACGATCTGTATACGCTTCTTGTAAATCTTTTATTGCCCTTTGAATTTTCTTTGTAATTTTAATTGTTCTGAGATTGTGGTTGAGAAAATATTATAAAGAGAGAGGCTTCTGTGACAGGAAACAGTATGGTATCATTGAAAGCATCGTAAAGTTACCGAAATACAATCAAACCTGATCTTCTCTTACTCAATCCTTGGTCCAAGTTACAACAGCACTTTTTACACTGTGACACTTGTTCAAGACTGACATTTTGATGGATCTCATTCAAAGGACTGGTGTCATAGCTCAGTGTCTTGGTATGGGCAATATGTGGTTTTCATGCACTTTGTTTTTTTAGTTTTAGTGGTTTGACTAGTTTCTTTCATATTGCCGTGGAATTCACTGAGGAGATTTTGTAATGTTCTGTGGCTATGTGCAATTAGCATGATATTAAGGTATAGAAATGTTTAGAAACCCTCACCACCTAAAGAGGTAGGCTTTCTTTTATTTGAATCATTATGTAGCATCTCATTACTACTAGTTTCCTAGCCTCTCCTTTTTTTTTTTTTTTTTTTTTTTTTTTTTTTTTTTTTACTGCTGGATAGTGCAGTGAATTGAGAGCTGGGCTTGGAACCAGGAAGACCTGAGTTCAAATCTGCACTCAGATACTTACTAATTATGTGACCCTGGGCAAGTCACTTAATTTGTATCTGCCTCAGCTTCCTTATCTGTAAGATGAAGATCAAATGAAATAAAATTTGTAAAGCATAATACCTGGCACATAGTAGGTACTTAATAAATGCTTATTCTCTTCCTCTGTCTAAGAGGTCTAGTCCTTATCTTAGGCACCAAGGAATTCCCAGAAAATAGATTTTTCCTATGAAATGTAAATATATTTTATTTTTTCTTTTTTGGTATTTATGTACGAATACCCACCATATGAGTAGAAAAAGATGGGATGTTGATGGGTGGAGAAAGGGGCATGGTAGGGAGTCCTTTTTACTATGTTTCCTATTTATTTACATTCTTCAAAAGGTTTATGATTTCATTGGTATAGGATAGGGACTTATCCTTACACCAGTCAACATATAATTTCTCCTCACATTATTCAGACCACTTTTATTAATTTCTCTGGCCAGAAAAATTCATCTCCTTGGGTGCCTTGCCCATAGTAGGCACCTGGTAAATGTTTTTGAGTGGAATTGAATTAGGTTGGTTGCCAAACTTCCTATTGAAATTAAGAATAACAAAAAAGAAAGACTTAGAAAATCATGAGAATTGTCTTCACCATTAGACAGGAGAGTAACCTAGATAAAAGGCAGTCACCTTGGTAAGGGAGGCAAGAGTGTCAGGAGTTACTGGTGACCCTTTTGAAACAACCACACCTATCCTCCAGGCATCCCTCATTCCCCATCACTGACTTGGAGTCCTTGGTCCACGCCACTGGAAAGGGAATAATGGGTTACTCTCTTGAAAGGCCTCAGCTCTCATTCTGTGACACCTCTGTCCTCATTCCCGCCTGCTGGAATCCCTGCTCTAGGCCAAAGACACCTATTTCCAGTAGGTGAGAGATAAATTCCTGTTCTTATTGTAAGGGCTGCAGGTTTTTTGTTTTGTTTTTGTTTTTGAGTTTCCCTATCTGATCCAGGCTGGAAACGCAGCAACCACTAATATGCTTAACTCCAAAACTGATTAGCACAAAAGTTTTAAACTGTTCGGTTTATCCTGTAGGGAGTTTGCCCCCATTTAAGCAGCCTGAAGGCCCTCTGCTCCTAGAGACTCCCCATATTGTTTGCAGATACTCAATTGGCTTTAGCTACTGCAGTTCATAACTTCTGAACTCAAGCAATAACCAGCCTTAGTCTGCTTAGACTCAGAGACTACAAATGTGCATCACCATTCCTTGGCTAGAGGTTGAAATTCTGAATGCATTTTCTCATAGAAACATTATTGCATGTTGTGGTTAGGTTCTGTGCTGTGCTGGACAGGTCACAGTTAAAAAAGGATTTTGTGGGCTGACTTGGGAACTTATTCTTTCCCTGAGTAAACTGGGGACTACTTCATACCTAACCCATTATTTGATCCACAAACATTTAATGTGCATGGAACTTTCTAGAAACATATCTATTACATCAAATGACACATCGTGCTATAATTTGAGGTCTTCCTCATTGGTTGAAGACTCAGACTTACTATTTTGCCATCCCTTTTAAATTTGTCTTCCCCTCCTTTATTTGGCATCATCTATGATTTTAATTTGATGGTTAATAATCTTTTCACGTTTGTCATTAGTAAAGCTTACTACCAGTCATGTGGTCTCCCACTGAGACCTTCCCTAACTCTTAAATGTTATTTGTTCATCATTACTCTGTCTTAATTTCCTCCTGTTTCTTTACAGGAGTCTTTTGCCCCTTCCATGGTGAGGCAATTTGAAATGACATCTAGCAGCTCTCAATCAGATACCCACTGAAGTAATTAAGTAGTTATGTCTGTTAATTTAGTAATTCAATAAAAAAAAGAATTTGTTGTATCATGGGGTTTGTGTTTTGGAAAAAAAATGACTAGCCTTTTTATTGTTTATCATTCTGTTGTCATCTAGTTATTTATACTTTTTCTTTTCCTTTTTGGAATTATTTCAGTCAATTAAGTTTATGCCAAGTGGAGAAATGTTTTATACACAAACATTTGAAAGAGAGCAAGATCCCTCAGGGCCTCCCCCTCCCCTGATCAATTAGGGGATAGCTAGGTGACACAGTGGATAGAATGTTGGGCCTGGAGTCAGGGAGACTCATCTTCTTGAGTTCAAATCTGGGCTCAGATACTTACTAGCCATGTGGCTATGGGCAAGTCACTTAACCCCGTTTGCCTTGGTTTCTTCATCTGTAAAATGAGCTAGAGAAGTAAATGGTAAACCATTACAGACAGTATCTTTGCCAAGAAAAGCCAAATGGGGCCAAGAAGAGTCAGACGTGACTGAAAAACTGAAAGATGACTGAACTACAACAAAAATTCGCAAATAATTACCACATGAATTTAAGTTTCTCTGGTAGAATATAAATACTTGCTGGCAGAGACCATATTGTTTTTGTGTTTGTACACACAATATTGCCTTATCTAGTGTAGGTACTTAATACATATTTTTGAACTGAGTGTTTTTATTTCAGATAAATACAGAGTATTATGGCAGGTCTGAGAAGGGAAAGATCACTTTCTCCAGGAAACCTTCTGCTGGCTTCCCCTCCCTCATCAACCTTCCCTGTTTGGCAACAAAGGACCACTTTGCTCTTTGTAACTCTAGTGTATCTATCTTGTAACAATTTGCGTCATAGCTCTCTGTGTTGGTTCCATATCCTCTTGTTAGACTATAGCTTCCTAGAAATAGGGACAGTATCTTATCTAAACTTTGTACCTGCCCCAGTGCCTTGTGTGTTACTTTGTACAAGCCAACATTAAATGCTGAATGAATGAATGAATGAATGCATGTATAAAATAGATTCATCGAACTTAATTATTTCTCTTCTCATTATGCTAGGGTGGTATTAAGTAGTTAAGACTGGACTCATCTTTCCAAGCTCCCTCCTCTTCATACACTCTTTGGTCCTGCCCAAATGGCCTTCTTGCTATTTTTCATACAGGATACTCTATCTCTCATCTCTGTGCCCAGTGCCACCTTGTAAGGCTGTAGGCTGCCCAGGATACACTCTATCCTCAGTACTCTTAGAATTTGTAGTTTCCTTCAAAGTTCAATTCAAACACTGTATTCTGTTAGTCCTTTCCAAATCTCTTAAGCAGTCAGTATCTACCTTCCCAAAATTATCTGATTTTTATGTTGTATGTACTAATTTTGTATAATTTTTAATTAGAATGTGTTGTGTCCCCATATTATATATAAACTATCTCAGGGCAGGACAATTTCATTTATGTCTTTGTAGCCCCAGAGCAGAGCATCTGGCACAAAATAAATGCTTAATAAATACTTGCTAAGTGATTGATTGGACTTAGAGTCATTAACTGTTCCCTATAGTAGCATCCTGACTGTGGATAAACCTCTTAATTTGCCTAAGCCTCTGTTTTTCCATCTGTAATATGGGGATTATGATGCTAATGCTAGGCTTTCTAAAAGATAAATAGTCCTTAGGGATTGCCTTAGCAGGCTCCTTCTCCCCCCCTTCCCCTTCCCCTGTCCCTTGTAAACATTCCCCATGGTGAGATATGTGGATGGTGCATATGTGGGAGAAGTTGTCCCAGGTAGCATTGTGTTCGAGGGGAAAGGATATAGCAAGGGGGGAGAAATCCAAAGCAGAGGTAGTGGGAGAAAATGTAAGTCCTCTCACAATTAATCTAGGACAGATGTTCATAAGATCATAAGGGACAATGAATGCACTGTTGGAATCAGAGTCAGAGGAATCTGAGTTGAAATCTTGCCTTAGAAACTACTAGATGTGTCACTCTGGTGAAGTCAGGTAACGTCTTTCTAAGTTTCTCCACCTATACAATATGGATTAAATCAGCAACTACATCACAGGAGTGTTGTGAGGATAAAATGAGGCAAAACATATAAAGTGCTTTGCAAACTTTAAAATGCTATATAAATGCTGGTTATTATTATTAACTAATACGTTTTAAAGAATGAGAAAGAATTCTACAAGTAAAGAGGGAGAATATTTCAAGCATAGGGAGGGAATGGTCTGAGCAAAGGCGTAGAAAATTGAGTGGTCCGGTTTAACTGGAACATGTGGTCTATAGATGAGTGTAATAGGAATTAGGGATGGAAAGTCAACAAGTCATTGACTCAAGCAGCATTTATTAACGGCCTACTCTGGGCCTGGAACAGATTTAGAACTCTACTTGGTAGACAAATAGGGAGCCATGAACAGTTTTAAGTGATGAAATAACAATAACATGGCCATATCTGTGCATAAGAAAAACAATCATTCCAGCATGTTATAGTAGTAAGACCAAGAAGGTGGCTACTGCAATACTGTGAGAGGGTGTTAATAAGGACCTGATGAGGATGCTGGCAGTGAGAATATAGAATATAGAGCTAGGATGGCTTGGTCTTGAGAGTTGTTACGGAAGTAGTATTGATAGGACTTGGAAAGAGAAGATAACCTCAGAGTTACAGGCATGGGAGAGAAGGTAAATGGTGGTACCAAAACCAGAAAAAAGAGGATGTTTAAGAGGAAAGATAATGAATGAATGGATAGATGAATTAAAAAAAGCACATTTATATAGTGGGTCTGTCCCAAGCACTATTGAGGCAAATACAAAAGGGAGACAGACCCTGTCCTCAAAGAGCTTATATCTTTCTTTTTTGGGAGAGGGGAGCTTCAAAAAGCATTTAATAAAAAGAATGTAGAGGTATTAATTCCACCCCCCCCCCTTGCCCCTGTGAACAATTTGGCATAAGTCAATTTACTAACCTCTTTTAGTTTCTTTAAAAAAATATTGTGAACTTGACAAATATCAAATGAGCATGAACATTTCCTTATACACAGAAGAATAGAAGAAGATTGTATATGATACTGTGAAACTCCAGCGTCTTCACCCATTGGATTGTAAGCTTCTTGAGGGCAGTGACTGGCTTTTTCATTTTTGTATCTCTAGTTCTTTGCACAGTGCTTGGCACGTAGTAGGCTCTTAATAAATATTTATTGACTGACCATTATGAACAACAAAGGTTTAAAAAAATTTATATATTTTATTTATTTAACATGGTTAGTTTCAACACTTCCCTGCTTTTCTTTGTCCTCTTCTGAACTTCTTTCTGCCCTCTTCTATGATCTTGATGTTTCACTAATCCACTTTTCTTTCTTTTTGGTTTAGTGATCTCTATCCTTCACCCCCAAACTATCTCCCTTCAAAACCCCCATCCTTGTAACAAGTGTAGTCAAACAACACAAATCCAAACATTGTGTCTGAAAATGTATGTCTCATTCTATACCTCTAGTCAATCACTTCTCTGTTAGCAGGCAGTGAATGATTCTTTATCAATCTTCTGGAGTTGTGATTTGTCCTTGCATTTATAGCAAGGACAAACCTGTCTTTCACAGGTTTCAAGGAGCTTGCAATGTAGAGCCAGAAGGGAGATTGATACACCCTTTCCTGGAAGAGTTGTAGTAAAGGTACCAAGCATGGGACAGGCAAGATGGCTTGTGTGTAAATTGGAGCATGGCTAGGGCTGGCTAGACATGCTAGACCATGTGAATCACTCACCAATCAGGACAAGTTAGTTCACAGGGCTGACTTAATATATTGGGTTTGAAGAGCCAGTGGGACATTCATTTGAGATGTCCCAAAAGCAGATGGAGATGGACATCTCAAACATAGAGGAAAAATTACAGAGTTAAAGGATTTAGAATAAGAAAGGACCTTAGGTAGCATGTATTCTAACCTCAATTCAATTCATTTAATTTCACTTCAATACAGTTGATCACGCATTGTGCTACATGATTCAGATAACTTTTACCTTCTCTGATGTCTTGTGCCTACTGGATTATTTATTAATTTACCATTGTCTCTAAAAATAAAATAACCTTACCCAAAACTCAGTTCTAATAAGGGAAACAAATGATAGGTACTGAATGAGAAGTCTGAGAATAGTGGCCTTGGGAGTTGGGAGGCACAGGTTAACAGAGTTTAGGGTACAAAGTAGGATGCCAAACTGAAGTTAGTTACAACTGACTGCCTTTGAAGCAATGAAAAACATAGTACTGCAATAGTCAGAGCTTGATGTCAATAGAGAAGAAGCAGCTTTGGGACAAAATCTCCTCTGAACAGACCTTGTTGTGCTCCGTACTCCCAAGAGTTACAGAGATGTTAGGGTCCTTGAGTGTGCCTCCCAGGTACCATTTTAATTGGTGATAAAAACCTTAACATTAACATAATAGTTTTAGGTGTACAGAATACAATTATTTATGACAACCCCTGAATTAGGTAAAAGTGTTGTTGTCCCTGTTTTAGAGATAAAGATACTGGAGTTCAGAGAGTAAAGCAACTTGCCAAATGTCACACAGCCAGTAAATGTCTGAGCTGGGATTAGCAACCCAGTTTCTTTTGACCCTAGGCCTAGAATTCTTTCCTCTTTACCCAATTACACAGGTAAGACCTTCTGTTAGGCAGATATAGGAAGTAAAAATCAAAGATATTGAACTCAAGTGTATGTTTCTGCTTGGAAAGAGAAGATATATAGACATAAAAAGGACACATAACATTATCATATCATACTTCGATGGATCTATGACCTCATCAGTGTGTGTACTCCCTCTACTAGTACAGAAAGCATTAACTCCTTGCCTGTTCATCCAGGTCAACTTTTGTAAGTCCTCTATAAATAATCCATCCAGCACTAGTCCTTTTGATATTTTGTGGACACAGGTGAAGCACTCATGCTCTCCCTCTCTTGTCCTTTACTCTTCTCACATCATAAATTACCTTCCTTTTGACACCCTCTTGTCATGCATGTTTTAGATGATATCTTCATGCCATTACTTGAGTTGTTGCTAATATGTTAACATACTTAGACCTAGCCTGTATACAGTGAAAGGCAGGGCATGTTAATGAGTACCAAGTAGGTGCTGCAGATAACAGTTATTGTAAGAGTTCAGAGAAAAAAAATTGCTCTGGTCTGTATTACTCAGAGAAAAAAGGCCTTAAAGAGAAGATGGAACATAATAGATGGATAGAATTCAGATAGGGGAAGAAAAGTATAGGCCTTCAAGGTATGCAAATAGAGCAAAGAAAGATTAATATACAGGGAGTAGATCAGCCAGATTAGAACAGAGAATTTGTATAGAATAGTGGCCAGCCAGCAAGCATTTATTAAGCACCTACTATGAGCCAGACACTGTGAAGCACTGGAGATACAAAGAAAGGCAAAAAACATTCTCTGCCTTAAAGGAGATTACAGTCTAATGAAAGAGACAACCAACAAACAATTATGTACAAACAAGATACACGCATGTGTGTATATATATATATATATATATATATATATATATATATATATATATACGCGCACACACACACACACACATACATATATACATATGATAAACTGGGGATAATCAATAGTGGGGAGGCAAAAGAAGGAAATACTAAGGGGGATTAGGAAAGGCTTCTTGTAGGAGGTTGGATTTTTGCTGAGTCCTGGAGGCAGGGAAGTCAGGAGGCAGAGATAAGGAAGGAGAGCATTCCAGGCATGGGGGTCAGCCAGTGAAAATGCTCATAGTTGGCGATTGAGTGTTTTGTTCCAGACACTACAAGGGGGTCAGTATCACTGTAGTACAGGGGAGTAAAATGTAAAATGACTAGAAAGATACAAGGGGGGCAGGTTAAAAAAGGCTTTGAATGCCAAAGAGAGGATCGTACATTTGTTCCTAGAGTTGATCAGGTGACTATAGCTGCACGTCAGGTGGAGATAGTAGCTTGATGTTAGATTGTGGAAGGCCTTGAATGCCTGAGGAGCAGGAAAGTGGGCAGGGAGTAATAAAAAATACACAATTTTTAGATAAATACTAATGCAACTCTTATTACTCTAAATGTGAGTTCTTTTTTCCTACTGGAGGAACTAAAGTATGGAAATATTTCATTCCCATTATGAATGAAATCAAGATACATAAAACAGTTGCTATTAAATGGTAGAACAGCTCACTGGTTCTCTTTAGACAGAATAAAGGAGTTAGAATTGGTTTCATGTGTACCTAAAGGCAATGAGAAACATCATGTCATGGGATGCTTGGTTATCTCCTGATAAGCTTAAGAAAAAAGATCATGAAAGTAATTGCAGCTGATGCACTGACTTCAAACGATGAAGTAGAAAAGAAATTTTAATTCTTACCCCTCTGATCTGTCTTGCACAGTGCTGCCAAATCAATATTCCTAAAGTTCTCTTTGGTGATGTCACTTCTCTACTTCAGAAACCTTCAAGAGTTTCCCATTTTGGATGGAGAATTTGACTTCTGTCTCTAGCCCTGCATAGCTGACTTGGCTCCAGTCTACCTTTCTGGCATTCTCTTTAACTACTTACCTTTCCAAACCCTCATCTCCAGCCAAATATGTCTAGAGCTTTCCTGGCTCTGGACTTTTTTTTTCTTTTCTTATTCCATCCTTTCTGCATGTAGTGCTTCCCTTCTTCTTGCTATATGTACAGATTCTTGGTTTTCAGGATTCCACTTAAATCCTTTCTGCTCTGTTCTGAAGGCTCCCCACAGCAATTTAGTGTTTGCTTTCTCCTCTGAATTCCTGTCCCATTCATTTCACAATCATATATGTCCTTGTGATAGTTGCACATCACTTTATCAAACTCTTATTGAAACTTCTTGATTGTCATTCAGCTCTTCATGTGATAGGATAATAAGAAATTAGTTCAACTGTCTCATTTTATAGGTAAGGAAAAAGAGAGAAACCACCATGCTACTCTGTCTTATGCAATTTTAATAATAGTACCAACAAAATGCCTTGCACTTAGTAGGCATTAAATAAATACAGTACTGGTTGATTAATTGGGAAATTTTACATTTGAGAGAGTATGTGAATAGGATAAAGAGCTTTTTTTTCCTAAGCAAAGTTACATTTCAGATGTAGGTATTTCCTTGCCAAATATATTTTTATGTCTTCTATTTATAGCAAAGCTTGGTCGTGGTAGACTGAGTTGCCTTCAATAGTCAGATCGATATCTCCTTGAACGTCTCTCAAAGCAAGCAGCAGCAAAGGGATCCCTTAATTCACTCATTAGTGGCTATCAGTAGATTGCTGAGTGAAGGGATTTCTTCAACAGTGACAACAACAACAATTCAAGTGCAGGTAAGTTTCAGTTGGGAGAATTGCTATACCCTGATGACTCCTTAGTTACCAGGGGCTCACCTGATCTGGATGCTAGTAGCATTAGTGTGTGGCTGTCAGAGCAGCATTGAAGATCTGGGCAAAGAGAGAGGAGAGTGACATTTCACAAATGAGAAGAGAAATTTAATGTTATTAAGTGTATTTAACTAATGTCTTTTATGAATTAGATTTTTTTGATGAATGAAATTTTTAAAAATGAGCACTCCCTAATAAAAATTGCATCCTTTTTGTTTTGTTTTGTTTTTTAATGATAAAAAACTTTTCCCCAAAACCAAACCAAAACAAAAAACTTCCACAACATACCATAGATCATCATATCACAATAGAGTTGGAAGGGGCCACAGAGAATACATTTTCTTCTTCAAAGTTGTCTTTTATACTACTTTCTTCATTTTGGGTGGATTCTGACCCCTCTAATGGAACAGGTATGGGAAATGGAGTTGAGGAAATAAATAATTCATGTCTTCAGTTTTATATCTTTTCAGCCTGCAGTTGTTGAGTGGCTTTAGTTATATCTGTCTCTCCATGACCCCATTTTGGGGTTTTATTGGCATTCCATTTCCTTCTCCAGCTCATTTTACATTAGAGGAACTGAGGCAACAAGGGTTAAGTGACTTGCCCAGGGTATCACAGCTATTAAGTGTCTGAGGTCAGATTGGAACTCAGGAAGATGGGTCTTCCTAACGCCAGGCCTGGTACTCTTTGCACTGTGGTGCCACCTAGCTACCCCTTAGTCTGCAGTAGCTACCATATATTACTTCATGAGGACTTAACTCTTCTTATACCAGTTTTTGATAATTGCATCAGTGATTCTTAAGTAATGTCAGAGTGTCAGTTTCATGTGCTTACAATTTTAACTGGAAGGTCTGGTGATAATTCATAAGAATGGAATTTCTTAAACATTTAAAGTTGAATGCTATGAGTCACTGGCTTTTGCAGTTCATAAGATAATAGCTCTTAATCTGGATGGGATTTCATGAGACACCTAGTGGTATGATTTTTGAATAATTACTCCATGAATGTTCAGGAAGAAAGTGATAGCTTCCTGGGTCTACATTGATGCAGATTTGTATCCCTGTAAATTCCCAACACAAGAGGCCCCCCCCCCCCCACTGAGGTCTCTATTAGAGAATGATGGTTTGTTTTTTCATCTGTGAAATGTGTGTGTGTGTGTGTGTGTGTGTGTGTGTGTGTGTGTGTGTATAGACTAGATGTCTAGGTGTTCTAGATGAACTAGACATTTTTGAAAGTAGCATTGTATTTTTTCCAATTATACGTAAAGACAAATTTTAACATTCATTTAAAAATCTTTTTGAGTTCCAAATTTTCTCTCTCCCCTCCCTAAGATGGTAAGCTATTTGATATAGGTTATTATGTGCAATCACGTAAAACATATTTCCATATTACTCATGTTGTGAAAGAAGAAATAGACCAAAAAATAAAAAAAAAGAAAATAGCAAGCTTTGGTCTGCATTCAGACTCCATCAGTTCTTTCTCTGGATGTGAATAGCATTTTTCCTCATGAGTCCTTTGGAATTGTCTTGGATTATTGTATTGCTGAGAAGAGCAAATTCATTCATAGCTGATTATTGTACAGTGTTGCTGTTACTGTGTACAATGTTCTCCTGGTTCTGCTCACTTCATTAGGCCTCAGTTCATATAAGTCTTTCCAGGTTTTTCTGAAATCCACCAGCTTATCATTTCTTATAGAGTGATAGCATTCTATTAGATTCACATACTGCAACCTGTTTAGCCATTCCCCAACTGATGGAGAATTTCTAATTCCTCCATTTTCAATTCTTTGCCACCACAAAAAGAGCTGCTATAAACACAAATTGATCCTTTTCCCTTTTTTTGGATCTCTTTGGGCTACAGACCTAGTAGTGGTATTGCTGGATCAAAGGCACAGTTTGATTGTCCTTTGTGATGAGATAGTTATGAACTAGACTTTCTAAAGTCTCTGCCATCTATGACTCTCTGATGCTACATCTAGCATTCTACTTTTCATATAGTATATCATATAGTTAGTATATCACAACTTAAAAACATTAGAAGAAACATCAGCAGGGAATTGGATATGAATCAATGGTTGTTCAGTCAAATGAACAAGCATTTATTAAGTGTTTACTATGTGTCAGGCATTGTGCTAATCCCAGAGGATACACATCATGAAGGCAGAAAAAATAGTCTTTGCCCTCAAGGAGCTTACATTTTAATGGGGAAGACAACATATAAATTATTAGGTACATATAAGAAACACATGGAATAGCTGGGAGGTAACCTTAGAGGGGAAGGCATTAGCAGCTGGGGGAATGGGGAAAGGCCTCATATAGAAGGTAGGATGCGAGCTAAGTCTTGAAAGAAGCCAAGGAAATTAAGCAGCAGAGATAAAGTGGTAGAGCATTTCAGGCATGGGGGCTAGCTAGGCACAGAGTTGGGAGAGAGAGTACTCTGTCTGAAGTAAGTGCAAAGAGGCCAGTATACATGGTTTGTAGAATGTGTGGAAGGGAAAGTACAAAAAGATCAGAGAAACAGGAAGGGGCCAGCTTGTATAGACCAGATAGAGGATTTTATATTTGATCCTAGAGATAAGAGGGCGCCACTAGGGTTTACTGAGCAGTAGGCTAATAAGGTCAGATCTAGACTTTCAGAAAATCACTTTGGCAATTGTGTGGATAATAAATTGGATCAGGAAGAAAATTGAGGGAAGGAGAATGATGAGAAAACAGTTGCAATACCATTTCACTGCATAATCATCATAGATTTTGTCAAATTTTTTTTTGTAAAAATAGTGGGGCATGATCATTATATGAAGATTTTAAAAACTGTGCCAGTATTACTTAAAAATCATTTATTACTAATCTGTCTTCGGTACAAGATTAGGATGCATGGAATACTCGTGAATATATATACACTAAAATTGGGAAGATGCAAGTCTTACCATATCACCTGACTTACTCATGGCAGCTTTGCTTGCTCGCCTGCTTACTTGGTGCCTACTGCTCTTCATTGGATTGAGTGACAATACCCTTAGGATTGCAGCATTCTAAATGAAACATCTAAGTCAGCTTTCAGAAATATACTGACAGCGTGCATGCGCCGAGAATTCTAGACTCAAGGCTTGTAATACGCAAGAGATGAATGCCTATCCATATGCCATCAGTGAATACTTTGCTGCTCTGTTTACCTTTTAAATGGCATCAAGAACAGAATTATACGAAGTGGCGATTACACAATGAACGGTTATAAACCACTTTTTGGACTGAAAAAACAGGGTGTGACAATTATGCAGTGGTGATGATTATGTAGCAGAACACAGTAGTCTAGGCTTGAGGTGCTGAGTGTCCACAACAATGTGGTTGTCTCTGGAGAGAAGGAGTTATATTTGGAAGATTTTGTGAAGGTAGACATGACAAGACTTGGTGACAGATTGGTTACGTAGGTGAGTGTGAGGAGCAGAGGGTGACACTGAGGTTACCCATCTGGGTACTTGGGAGGATGATGGTACCTTTAATGGTAATAGAGAAGTTTGGAAGAAAGATAATGAAATTAGAAAGCTATTGAAATAGGTAGTCCAGGTGAGAGGTGATAAGGAGGTTCATACTTCTTTTTCTTTTTCTCATCTTTCTATACAGTGTCAGGTTATTTGTTTGAAAGTATTAGTTTGGCTGGTGGTGTATACCTATAATCTCTGCTGTTGGGAGAGGCTGAAGTTGATGGAATGCTTGAGTTCTGGAGTTCTGAGCTGCAATTTGCCCAAGGCTAATTAGTGTCTCTTAAGCTGGCACCAACATGTGGAGCTTTTGAAAATTATGGGTTAATGAGATGCCTAGAGAGAGACAAATAAGTGTAGGTCAGAAACAGAACAAGTTAAAGCTTCCATGGTAATCAGAAGTGGGATTGGACCAGGGGTGGAGAAGCTGGGATCTTAAGGACACATGTGGCCCTCTAGGTCTTCGAGTGTGGCCACATGTGTGGCTCCATTCAAGACCCCAGGTTCCCCGCCCCTGGATTGGGTCATGCATGGCTGCTGTACTTTTATCATGAGTGATAGGGAGATCCAAAATCAAAAACAAAATAATAACAAAACTTTGGGTTAATGAACCTTCTCTCATGCCTCACTTACTACCAAAGAGTTTCTTAGGACTAGGAAAAATCTGGCTTGCAGAGCACTCAAAATGTGTTAAGAATTGGTCAGGACCTGAAAGATTTATCTCTGGTACAGGCTGTCATGTTTGGGGAATGCAGTTTTGAACAGATGGTATATTTTTTTTTTATACAAGGAGTCATTTGCATTATGCTTGAAAAATATCCTTCCCAAAGAGAAATGGGAAGTTCTTTGAGCTCTCATCCAGATGATTACCTTACGCATGCACCTATTTGCTGGCCCAGGTGCACAAATGTTTAGGACTTTAATCACTGTGGAAAAGCTGGCCCCTTATTATAGCCTAGGTTGTCATATTTGTGAAAGGATAATATTAGATTATACAAGGCCATGATTTTAGTCAAAATGCTCCTCCTGGCCTATAATTAAGATTAGGCAGCTGTGAAATATCTTGTTTAAGGAATAAAATATTCACATAGAATCTTTTACTCAGTCTGATGCATTGTTGGAAGTAAATGAATATTAAAGTAATTACATGTATAATCAGGTAATACTGGAGTTGTTAAAATGGATTGTTCGTCAAAACTGCAATGTGATGATTTGTCATTGCCACAGTTTTTTCATATATTACAATGTTTGTGATACTTGGAAATCCCTTGTAATGGCATATTTCCAAAAACACCACTGCACTTAACTTTGACCAACAGTTTTCCAGATGAAATGCCAGTGCGTTGAAGAGTACAGGGCCCCAAAGTACTAGGGATAAAGGGTATGGCAGACCGTAAAGATGGAGAGGTCTAATCTTCTTATGATTGATGTTCATGGATTAAGACAGATTATATGATTCTAAAGGGAGGCACAATTTGAGTGGAGTTTGCAAAAATGCCCACATCTAGTCACTATGGTCAATAAGTCACTATTTCAAATACTGAAATATTGAGCTGATCCTGGTGAAAACTTTCTTACTGAATTGTGCTTTAAGTAATTATGATTTAGGAACAATGAAAAACTTCAATCATTAAGTGAACCAAAAGGGGCAATTGTGATTGTACAAGTTGGTCCGTCCCAAGGTAGTTATGATGAAATAAAATAGGACTTGGAGAATCCTCTGTTACAGCTGCTGCCAAGAGTATTGACACTGTAAGAAATACTCTTAACACATCTTGTGTCCTCTAGGGCAGTAATACCAAACTCAAATAGAAACTGAACCTTGTGGGCCACACATCGATTTAGAAAACCACAAATTAACACTTTCTAGATTGTATTGTATTTGTGTTTATTTTGTTAAACATTTTCCAATTACATTTTAATCTGGTTTGGGCTGCACTTGGGTGTTATAGAGACCAGGAGTTTGAGACCTCTTCTCTAGGAGAGTCTCCAGGAATCTTTGATTTAACTGAATTTTGTGGTTAAGTAGGAGTGGAAATGAGTGGTGATGAGTTATTATTATTATTTTTTTGGTCTTTACCTGTGACTTCATTGGTATGGGAAATTTTTGGTGAAGAGACTCCTCTACCAGTTCAGATCAGTAGCTGCACAACATTGTATAATTTTAGAGAACTTCCTGGGGGTGACAAGAGAGGTTCTGGGACTACTCAGGTCACTCAGTCCAGTATCTTGTATTTCAGAGGTGCAACATGGATCCAGGTCTTCTGAATCTGAGACTGGCTCTCTCTTCCAGTATATTGTAATACCTTAGTTTTACTTATTAGGTATGGAGTCACTTGAATTAATAATAGATTGATAGTAACTATGTCTTATTCTGGAGTATGATTTTAGGAAAGCATTTTACACAAAAGGATCAGTTTGAACAAAATACTCTTTTAAACAGCAAATTTCTGTTCAGCAAATTCCTCTCCCCCCTCCTTCCCCCCCCCCCCCGCCATGGTTCAAGGGCTCGATACTATTCATCCATGAGAAGCAGAATCATTGTAACAGCTGGTAAGGTAGCATATGCCTGTAGACCCTGCTCTTGAAGAGGCTGAAGCTGGAGGATTCTTTGACCTCAGGAGTTCTGAGCTGTGGCTAGGACTGTGTTGCTCTCCTAGCAAGGAAGGGCCACTAGACTGTCTACCAGGGAATGAGATGGTCCAGGTTGGAAAAATAGAGCAGATTAAAGCTTTTGAGCAGATTACTATTGGAATCAGCCTCTGAGTGGCCTCTGACTTCCAGCCTAGAAGAGATAGGGAGACCCAGTCTCAAATTAAAAAAGAAATCATTGTAATAGTACTCTATGATGAGTAACTTTAGGGAGTTAAATGCTTTGTGAAGTTTGAAGGGAAATGTGATTATTGATAAGAGTGAGAGTAAGAGTAAGAGAAGTTATACAAGGTATCCTGGAACAGGTTTACTTCAGTTTGGCTTTAATGGATGGGTAGAAATTTTTTAGAAGAAGGTGGTCCAGCGTCTCCCACTGCATCCTGGGCCATCTCTAGTCATCCTGATGAATATCTGGTCGCTGGACCCAGACGGCTCTGGAGGAGAAAGTGAGGCTGGAGACTGTGCACAGCCCTCCCTCGCTCAAATCAAAGTCAAGGGCAAGTCATGTCATCATTTCCCTGATGCCATGGTCCTCTTTGAAAACAAAGGACAAACACAACAATAACAACAAGAAGGTGAGGTGGGAAAACATTTCAGGCATGGTGGGGAGAACACATTGAAATAGGAGAATACAGTGTTGTGGTATATGGAAGCTTAGATGTGTAAAGCGTCAGAGGAGGGCAGTAAGAATTAAGACTGGAAAAGCTGCTTGGTCTCAGATTGGGGGTAGTTTATGTTCAGCAAAGGGTTGAAACCATGAATGTCATCATGATGAAAGTGTTTTGTATGGTGTTTTACAAAGGTAAGTCCTCTCACATTAAGGCAGTTTTTGCAAATAACTTCAATAAATTTACCAAGCTACTAAAACCTTAAGCCAGAAGAATTCCCTCAATCAACCAGCCAATCAGCAAGCACCTATTATGTTCCAGGCACTGTCCAAGGCACTGGGGATACAAAGACAAAGATGAATGCTCTTGCCCTCAAGTAGCTTTTCTACTGGGGGGAATACCATGAACATATGTAAGTATATACAAAACATAGGCAAAATACATTCAAGATAGTTTTGAGGATGAGAGCACGAACATGTAGGGCAAGGGAATCAGGGAAGATCTACCAGAAAGGTCCTGCAAGAATCATATAATACACATTATTTTATATACCATATACATATAATATATAAAATCCACATGTATGATATAATACCTACATAAAATGAATGAATTCTTCATATTGGTCTTTTCTTGCCAGGGATGAGGGACTAAAATTGTTAAGTCTTTTTCTGGATCTCATTTAGGTGCCTTTATAAGAAATGAACAGAAGGATTTTTGGCAGTTTTTTAGATAGCTAGGGGAAAGATCTTTGCTCTATTTCCTGGATATTCAGGTGAAATATTTTTTGGTCTTTGATTATCCATTACTTCTACTTCAGCTTTATATTGTGTATCTCTATGGCCATTTGCTAGTTTCTATGTCAGTTTTAAGCCTGGTACATCAATTTTCTGGGGGGCAGCTAGATTGTGCAGTGAATAGAGTGCTGGGTTTAGAATCAGGAAGACCCAAGCTCAAATCAGGCCTTGGACACTTACTAGCTGTGTGATTCTGGGTAAGTCACTTAACCCTGTTTGCCTCAGCTTCCTTATCTAAAGTAAGCTGGAGAAGGAAATGGCAAACTACTCTACTGTCTTTGCCAAGAAAACCCCAAATGGGGTTCACAACTGAACAATAACAAAAATGTTAACTTCCTAAGTAGTACCGTCAGTTTTTCATAATAACTTGTATGTGATCACATCTTATTAGTATTCATGCTTATACTTGCTGTAGTTGCTAGACCCTGAGAATTTGCATTTAATCAGGTAGTAAACACTTAAAAATTTTTTATGATAATATTGCCATGGGTTCTAGAAGTATTGTGCAATGTAAAATACTAATATATTTCATATGAAACTTCTGTTTTTCTTCTTTTAAAAAACTGAAAGTTGCTATTGAAATCACAGGAAATACTGATCCAGTATGTTGTTCCTTAGATATAGTCTAAGAAATATGCCAGGGATTTTTCTTTTCAATATTAGAACTTTTGTGCTAATAGAATACTAATGGTAACAAGACTTATGGATCTGATACCTAGTGGGTCCAAACTCTGATTTATGTAATTGCTTTGTTTTTTTTGTCTTCTAAATTCCTATCCTATTTATAGTGCCGATTACTCATTTATATTTTGCCCCGTACTATTACTTTTGCTTTTATGTGTGTGCTGCTTATCTATTCAACTAGATCCTTGAATTCAGGGAAAATATTCTGAACTTCTTTGTATAACATCATACCTTCCTTTACTTGTCACTAAATAGCTATTTTCTGATAGACCATAAACTTCCATTAGTGTAATAGTAATAGCTAGCATTTGTATAGATCTTTAAGGTTTGTAAGTTGTTTCACAAATACCTTATCTGACCTTCACAAAAATTGTGGGATGTAAGTGCTGTTTAATCATCCACATTTTAGATGAAGAAACTGAGGCAGACAGAAGTTAAGTGATTTATCCAGTCACACAGCTAAATATCTGAGACAGGATATGAACTCAAATTTTCCTGACTCCAAGTCCAGAACTCTAACCATTGCATCACCTAGCTGCTGCTATAGCTACTTAATGACATGGAATGCTTGGGAATAACTGAATATCTCGGTTAACTGAAAACTGTTATAATGCCTACCAAGGACTTTGTTGTTTGGTCATTTCAGTCATGTCCAACTCTTCATGATCCCATTTGGGGTTTTGTTGGCAGAGATACTGGAGTGATTTGCCATTTCCTTCTCCAGCTCATTTTATAGATAAAGCACCTACTCTGTGCCAAATCCCATGCTCATTTCATTGGATACAAAGACAAGACTGAAACAGTCCCTGCCCTCAAAGATCATACATTCCATAATCTGAGCTCAGTGAATCAGAGGACACTTGTCCTGCTTCAGAGTCCCATTTTTTGGCCATTAATTAAGGGATGATTTGCCTCACTGGATTGTTTTAAGGAAAGTGCTTTGCAAAAGTCTTGAAACATTGTAGAAACAGAAGTTACTGTGTGGCCTTGGTGGCTGTAAAAAGTCTACAGCAATGGTTTGCACTGATGCTGACTTTTGAAATGACTTTTAAAAATAAATTCCAGATATTAGGCTTTATTTGTTGTTTATCTCTTTATTTTTAATAGAGTGTAAAATGTGCAAAGGTGAGTCTAGTCTTTATGATTCTAGATAAATGAGCTAGTAAGGGGACTAATCACTCCTCAGGGGCTGATTTCCCAGCTGCAAAGACAGGGTGCAACAGTTTCAAGTCCCTCTTCTGTTCCGGAACCATTTGATTAGGGGTGGTCAACAGGCCTGAGAGGAAGATACTAGCTGAGGTGGGAAAGGGTGTAGCAAACTGTGATCCAGGACCAGTTTATATTTATATAAATGGCTTTGTTTCTCTCTCCTGGAACCAGGACGTCACCATGCAGGCCCAGCCAAAAAGTTTATCAGTGCTTTCAAATTCAAGGGACTGGGGTAGGAGTTGTGAAATGGAGGTAGGAACAGTTATAAAATTTGGTGTGTGTGTGGGGAAGGTGTGAGTGAAGGCAAATAATACTACACAGGAAAGAATGTAAGTTATTGGCAAAGGAAGGAAGGAAACGAGCATTTATTAAGCACCTACTATGTGCCAGTCATTGTGCTAAGTGCTTTATAAATATTATCTCATTTAATCCTCACAATAACCTTTAGAGGTGGATGCTATTATTATCCCCATTTTACAGATGAAACAAATAGGTTAAGTGACTTGCCAAGGGTCACAAAGCTCGAAAATGTCTGAGATTAGATTTGAACTCAGATCTTCCAGATTCTAGGTCTATCACTCCATCCACTGTGCCATCTACTTGCCTACCAGTTTATATCATGCCAAGGCTCATTATGGTGGCAGTTAGCTTGCCTGCTGTACCCCTTCCTTTCTCAGTTGTGTTGGTGCTGATCTAAGTCCAACACAACCAAGGCTCTCTAGCAATAGATTTATTCTGTTGTCTCTCCTCTAACTGCCTTTGCTCCTTCAAACTCTCATGCTTGGAATGGATTTCTTATAATTTCCATTTTTTAAAATTTTATTTTTAAAAAACTATTTTTTTGGTTACAGTTTAAGTTATGAACTCTCCACCCCTCCCCCCAGCCACCCCTTGAAGTCCACCACTTCACACACGCACACACACATTTAATTATGCTTATTATTTTGTTTTTGGAGGCAATTGGGGTTAAATATCTGAGGCTGGATTTAAACTCAGATCTGCCTGAGTCCAGGGCTGGTGCTCTGTCCGTTGTGCCACCTAGCTGCCCCTGTACATATGCATGAGCACACACAAACACACACACGCACACACACTCACACTCATATACTCACACGCTTAGAATAACTGAGCTCTTTACAGTTATTCTTTGAAAAATAATTTCAATTTTTTGAAGTTTGTTTTCTTCAAATTAGTTGCCACCTCCTCCATGAAGCCTTCTGTCCTCAAATTTCTCATAGTATTTTGCCAGGATTTTCCCCTTGCATCAATCTCACTCTCTCTAAAAAGATGGCTATTTGTGTTTTATCTCCTCTTCCCTCTCTCCCCTCATATACTACAATTAGATCCTAAGGTCTTTAAAAGGAAACTCAGGGAGGCAGCTGGTGGCACAGTGGTTAGAGTGCTGGGCCTGGAGCCAGGAAGATCTAAGTTCAAATCCAGCCTCAGATGTTTCCTAGTCGTGTGACTTTTGACAAGTCACATTTCTGTTTCCCTCAGTTTCCTCCATGTAAAACAAGAATAGCAATCATACCTGTCTTGTACGTTTGTGAGGATCAAATGAGATATTCATTAAAAAAATGTATAGCAGACAGCCTGGCACATAGTAGACACAATATAAATCTTATTCATTTCCCTCTGTTGTGGCTATCTTTGAGTCTTCTGTGCTTTATCCATTTCTAGGTACTTAAATATTTGTTGAATGGAAAGTAATTTGGTACAGGGGAAAAACTACTGGGTTTGGACTCAGAGGACCTAGTATCAAATCCTAACTTTGCTACTTACTAGTTGGACCTGTTACTTTGTCTCTTTAGGCCTCAATTTTCTTCATCTGTAAAATGACTGTTGTATTCCAGATTGTCTCTAAGATCTCTTCTAATGCTCAATATTGTCTTTCTGTGAATAATCACAGTTTCTCCCCAGCCAATTACTCATTTTCTAGCCAATTATTATCTCCTCACACATTCCTCATAGATAAGCACAGACTAATATTTACAAAAGGCCTGCCTTGTACTAACTGGGCAAATGACCCAGACATTGGGCCAAGAGACCAGAAGTACTGGATTCATGTGATAATTACCTATCTGGAATAGCAAGAAGGGTCCCTAGGACTCTAGGATACCTGCAAATCCGTAATATTTCTTTAAGTTCTAGGCACCCATCAAAGTACATTGGGAAGGAGTTTTTGGTTAACTATACCATACAAATCTTTCTCACATTTAATTGTCCACATCATCCTCATTACTTTCCACAATCATCATCTCACTGTCTCTATCTGGAAGTCATAGTTTGTATGCTCTCTAGTCTCTGACTATATATATGTATATATACATACATATGTGTATGTATGTATATGTATATATATGTACACACTATCTATCTATCTATCTATCTATCTACACTACAAAAGGTCATTATGAGACATCAGCATGGTTAGCCTTTCCAAGTTGGTGCTCACTGAGTTTTCATTCTCTATAGTGGGGAGGAATGGTGAGCATAATGCTTACTTCTTATATGGCCCCCTATCTATCATTTACTTTGTGGAATGATTGGTTACAGGAAAGTATGTGTATTTCTGTCTGTGTATGTTTTACTTGTCTCTTACCGTTGAGGAATTTCCTTTAGTGTAGGAATTTGCTGAACATCCTGACAAATAAGCAAACAAAATTTTTTTGGTCACCTCATCTTATTGTTGCTATAATCTAAGAAGGGTTATACATGACTCTATAGAAGATCAGCTGTAGCAGAGATGTCACTCTCTCTGGTGCCTCATATTCTGTCACTTTGAGTGGTGTTTTATAAGAAATGATTCTATGATCTCACCAATTCAAGAGTTTCCTCCATTATTGCAAATTGAAATCCACCCACATCTCCCCGACCTGTGCTACTCTCATTCATGTCTTCCCAAAAGTTTGCCATTCACAAAATGACAAAAAGTGCTGAAGGCTTTTCTTGCTTTCTCTTGACATTTTAAGGGCACCAGTGAAACACTCTGGCTGGCCACCTGTCAGTCCACATGACCGACCCATATTTTCCTTCTGTCATAAAATTCCTTGGTGATATCTTTTACTCCTATACCTCTTCTGTGTTCTTCAGTGGCTATATATTACATCTTGCTAACACTCACCATTTGCCTTTCCATTGCCCTCTGTGTGATACATATCTTTAGTTCTTCTGAGGAAGGGGTGTTCCAAGTCTTGTTATCATAGAGCAACACTGGTAAAATATTTGTATTGAAAATATGAGCTTTTGCTTTTGTGGGAAGCTTGGGGTCAGTAGAAGTGTTTTACAATTCCCCACAAATAATCCTAGATTGGAACCATATCTGGAACCAGATCATTGTCCATCTGTCTGTCCCAGATATACAGGCTGTTGGATGAGCTCTATTGGATCTACATTAACATAGGTGTTGAAATCTTGGCAATAGATATTCATCCATTTGTTTTTTCTGTGTAGATAGATAAGCCAAACTCTTTTGACTGATCATAGCTCTCAGCAATGTTTTAGGACTTGATACAATCAACAGTTTCCTCCAGAAACAGGAGTATTTGCAGGACCTCATTATTCTTTGGGAGTGTCTGCTTGACCTTGACTCTATGAAGGATCTCCATCCCAGTGATGATCATTTTTGGTCATTGGTGTCAAACTCAAATAGAAATGGACCCCTGCACCCTTTTTTGGACTTGGAAAACTAGAAGTTAACATTGTCTATGTTACTTTGAATTTTTGTTTTGTTAAATAATTCCCAATTATATTTTAATCTGGCTCAGGCCCCACTCAGGAGTTGTACTGGGGATGAGTTTGATACTTCTGCTTTTGGCAAATATACAATCTCCCTGTTTTATACCTCTGTTGATGTTTATTATCAAAAGACCATTTATTAGAGTTATTTCTGTTGTTATATATCTTCCACGACATAATAATCTTGAATGATCTTGATATATAGATGGAAGATGCTTTGTTGTAAAAGATCCTGTAAGGCAGCAGGTTTTGGGTTTTTTTTTTTTTGGTGAGCAACAAACCATAAACACAATGGAATCTTATGTTCTCTAAATCTTTCAGGCTATCATGATATCTCATGATAAAAAGTTATGGACCATTGTTGAATGTTGTTTGTAAAAACCTGATTGTTCTTTACTAACATCCGTATTGAGGATTCCCTAAATTTATGTATAGATTAACTTTATAAAGATTTTGTATAGGTGAGACATTAGGCATAGAGAGTGGTAATTTTTGATGTTTTCTTGATCTCATTCCCCTCTACTCCCCTTTGTAAGTATCAGTAAGGTCAGAGATTTTTCCCACATTTTTGTTATCTTCCCCTTCTTTTGGTACCTCGTAGATAAGTCCCTCAATCCCTTTACCATTGAACCACCTCCATTATGAATCTTTTCTCTCTATTTGGTCCAAACAAGCTACTCTTCTTATCTTTGTCCTCTTTAGAGTCATTTCTACCTACTCTGCAGATACATCAATAGGGTCCAAATATGGTGGTTCTACTATCTTTGATGCAGAGAACAGTTTGTTGTAGTAAGTTTTGGAAATATTTTCCATTTTCCTTCTGTTTGTAGTCCTATTTTCAGTTTTATCCTTGAATGCCCTTGGGATGACTTTGCTTAGTTACATATCTTGTCAAGCTTTCTTTATATTAGCTTATTCTCCTTGCTTCTCTTTACTTTATCATACAATGCTGCTTATAATCATCCTTTGTAAGATTTTTACAGAGGAGAGTATATTCTAACCCAGTGTTGTCTTTGGCAGCCATCTGTCTACAGTTGGTGAGTAAGTCAATGTTTGCCGACTAAAACACTTTCCAGGCTTTTTTTGGTCTTCTGATTGTGGCAGTTAATTTATATTGGCTTAACTTCTCAATGGAATCATTATAGTCAGTGTCAATGTCATTCCTGTTTCCATTTCCCATTTTTGATTTTCAATAACTTGTTTAAATAATTCAGGTTAAATCTTAATTTTAAAAAAAGCATCATTATTGTTTCTTCTTGTTTATTGTAAACTCTAATCTTAGCTCTTAATAGTCTGACTGTGCATAGATAGGTGGTTCAATGACAATTCCTCTATCAATAATGATCCTTTTCTGGCCTATTAAATTTAGTAAATTTCATTTTTTGTGGTATTATTTGATGTTTGCTACATCCAACACTTAAAATTTCTTTTTTGGGAAGAAAGTGTTTATGATTGAGAGGTATGAAGCTTCTGTAAAATCAACCTGTTTTTAGCCCATTTCATTTCTTTCTTCTAAACCACACTTTAGCACATATTTCTTCTCATCTTCACCTTTTTTTATCTTAGCACTGAAGTATTAGAATATGTTAATTTAATTGGAAATTTCTTAATCAAATTCTTTGTAGAATTTCTCTATCATTTCATCTTCAGCAACAAGTGTTGGTATGTAAACTGCAATTATTTTTATGATGGCATTTTTGCAAAGATTTATCATTAGCAGTGCAGTATGTGATAGTCATATGTCCCATGAAATAATCTTTCTTGTTCTATAATGGGGACAATGGCATTCACTTTTACCAAACTTACAATAATGCTGCAAGACCAAAGGAGACATAATAAAAAAAAAATACAAAAATGGTATAGTTTTAACTTGCAAAGCAATTTTTATCCACGTATTCTGAGGGAAAATTCCATATTATTATAATAGAAACAGTAAAGTTGACTGTTACTGTAAAAAGTTACATGGTCACAGGGTAGAAGGATTTGGGAGCTGGGAATGGTAAAACACACTTTGACATCATGTTCTTTTGAATACAAAGGAAGAATTTAAATTCTAGTTCCTTTGTTAAGCACAGGCAAAAAAAATATACTTAAAAAGGCTTTTCTGACACTGAAGGAGACCTTATGATGAAAGATTTCAGGGGGGTTTGCTGAACACCCATATATGGGATCTCAACACCAACCCTTTGAGGAATGGGGAGCTCCGTGCCAATATTTACAAGTGGTACATTTTGTACTAGAAGGAAGTCGATTAAATCAAGTGGATGGCCAGCCCAGTGGAGTATGGGTGGGTTGGATCCAGATCTCGGTGCTTCCTTCCAGCATACATCTGACAATCTGGAAAAAGGTGGAAGTGGCTGGGCCTGATTCCACTGTTATAGGCGTTCAGAGGAAATAGAGTTGATGAGGCTGCCACATTCAAACCACAGCTACTATGAATAGGCTCTCTCTGCCACATGCTTCCTAGCATTGGATTAAACAATTGGGTTGCCTAGTTCATTTATTTGTGGAACATTCAAAGGTTCAATCACTCAATCAACAAGTTAACCTCTACACTTCTTCCCCCATTATTGGAAACTCTTTTTACTGTGACAGAGTGGTCTAAACAAAGAACAAAGTAAGAAGACTTTAGTTTTTCTCTAAGCTCTGTGCTAGGTGCAAGGTGAATAGACTTTACAAATTTATTTTTAGTACACTACTTTTTTTTTACCCAGAAACATAGAAAAAGGAAAATTAAGCTTTGAATATAATTTCTAAAATTACATACTGTGTGTAAAAATGTCTACAAATTTGAATTTGTATAACCCTCCTTTTTTACCCTAATAATTTACCAGTGCGATTAGGCAATTCACTTGACAATAGCAATGTGATAGGAATTGTAATGCCTCATTTTAACCATATAATAAAAGACTAGTTGACATTTATAAAGCCTTTTAAGGTTTGCAAAGTACTTTACCATATACCAGGTGTCTCAAAAGTTTCAGTGTAGTTTTAAGCTATTAAAGCTTCTTCAAGTCTTCCAATCTCTTATGGGGTGACTGCTATTGGAAGGAAGGAAGGGAGGAAGGAAGGATAGAAATATTTTTAAAGTGTCTACTAAGTGCTACAAATTGTGCTGAGTGCTTTACAAACATCATGTTAGGTATTGTCTCTATTTTACAGATAAGGAAACTAAGAGAGTGATTAAGTCACCTGGCAGTGGAGGCAGTTCACAGAGCCATTAAGTGTTACAGGTTGAATTTAGACTCTGCTCTTTTGAAATCCAAGTCCAGAGCTTTCTCGCTTATACCTCATTACTAATCCCTCAATCTGTGAAGCAATTAATATCACAACATCTTTTAAATTTAAGGAAATTAGGATCCCTAAATTTTCCTCTGTAGATGAGCAATATAATATAATAGGCATGTGGATCAAAGTTTTTGAACTTTCCTACTCTTTTTCCTCTTTAAGCTTAAATACTAGGTTTTTGTTATTCTCCATTTATGTTCCAGACAAAAGTACATTTGGATCTGCATTATTTTAAAATGAGATCATATACTTTGTTAGATTAGCTTTTTCTGTATCTGTAATTGAATAGTTCTTTACTATTATACTTTTATTGAATGGCTGTCAAAATAGGGAGAAGTGAATACTTTGTTTAAAATAATGAAAGCCTCCATTTGGAAATGGTCTTTATTAAAAATCATCTTCATTCTCTTTGCAGTCTGGTATATTGTACTAAATTGTGACTGTCAATTTTCAAGGGCTCAAGATAAGAAAAGTCACTGAGAAAAATGTCATTGAAGCAATTTCCAGTTCACTGTTGTTTGCTGAGACTTATTCATCATACAATAGATGTCACTGTAGCCTTATTAGCTTCACAAATGAAGCTATATACCATTTTTGTTTTTATGTTCCTGAGGGAGAAGCTAAACATAGTTTTGGGAAAGGATACATATTAAGTACTGAAACTTAAAGTTTTTTGGAAATCATTAATTTTTAAACAAAAATATTTGAAATCATAGCTGAAAAATATTAGAGATCATAAATTCAATTCCCTAATTTTCATTTGAGAATACTGAGGCCAAGAGTGGTTTACTTCATTAAAAGTTGTCTGAGATTTATCTCTATTGAATTGTTTCTATAGCCTATGACTTTATTATTGATGTAGCATCTGGAAGTGTATCCTTCCCCAGAGTATGGATCCCCCAGAGGAAGTTCTCCTAGGTTCCAGGTGCTCAGTCATATGAAACCATATATGGTTCATGAGCCCCCACCAATGGACTTACCTTTAATAATTGGTCAGAGAATACAAGGTAAAGGCATTTAATGCCTTACTATAATGTAAAGACATTATAGTAAGAAAACTAGGAATAAAACATTTTCCCCACAAACTTGGGGCATATCCTACCACAAATACATATGCCATCAATGAGAAAAGTGATTGTGTGTATGTATGTGTGTGTGTGTGTGTGTGTGTGTGTAACACATGCAAAGGCATGCACATAGGGAATGTGTGTGTAGTAACATCACAGGGTTGCTGATGTCTTTTGCTGATGACCTTGGTCTGTTCTTTATAAGGCTGCTCTCTACTGGTTTCACCTGGTTAGATGAAACGTCTGCCAACAGTTGTCAAGTATGGCCAGAAAGTTTCAGGCCTCAGCTGAATATTTAGCTATAATACTATTTCGTTTTCATGAGAAGAATGGGTATGTGGGTTCTCTGTGTTCTTTTAGGTCAAATCTAGACCCTCCCCTCCATTTAAAAAACACACCCCCTGAACCATGGACCTGCAGAAGTCTTGCCTTGGAAAAACTTTTTTGGCCTTTTTTCCTTATAAAATGATGTGTCTCATTCCCTTCAAAATTTTAGCTATGAGGCCTCTCATCTTCAATAGGAAATTCTTTTCCCTAGGTATCAAGTTCTTTAGAACAAAGAACACAAGATACTTAAAGGCATGCAGCTAGCACCCTCAGGTTCAAGTTTATCTTTCTAAACTAAACTTTCTTCTCTGATACTTGGGTCTCTGGAGGTGACTTCAGTTTTGCTTGTGATGAGCATTCTGTATGCAACCCAGTTTTAATCTCTGAAGGCTATTCTTTCCCTATTCATCATCCATTTAAGGACTAATTGCTCAATAATTACCCACCCCTTGGCTTCTTAGGTTTCCTCAGGTTCTCCACTCCAAAATCTCCTTTCTCCTTTTAGTTGTGTGAAGTGAGGAGATAAAGCACAGAGATAAAGCTAAGCATAGAATCATTGTCTTTCCTACCTGCCTAGTTATATTCCTGGGCTTTTATATGGAAATACAGCTCAGCTAAAGATTTCTAGGGCTTTAAGTTCAGTCTTCAACTGTTTGACACCTCTGGCCTAGAGCACCAAGAGGTATTCATCAGTTTAGCCAGTATTTGTCATCGGCAGAATTTGAACCTAGATCTTCCTAGCTTTGAGGACAGCTATACTGTCTCTACTTTACATAATCTGTTGTGACTTTGAGTAAATCATTTAATGTCTCCAGATTATAGTTTCCTCCTCTGTAAACTGAGAATGTTAGATTAAGTGATTTCTGTGATTCTTTCTGACTTTAACTCTCATGATAGTATGAATCTCAGAATTTTAGGTTTGGAGGAAATAGGTCTATTTATAGATGGGGAAACTGAGTCCCATTATGTCCTGTTAAATGACTTAATTTGGGTAATATAGAGCATTAAGATGCTGTATCAAAGGAAAGAGGGCACAAAAATGAGATGGCCCTAATGCTAGTACTGGCTTTCTTAGACAGGGCATATGTTCATGGGTTAGGGCCAGGTGGGTGTTTCAACAATCCAGCTAGCAGCTTCTGTGGGGATGTAAGATCCACCAACAACCAGCACCCAGAAAGCTGCCAACACAGGTCCTTTTGATCTGCTTTTCATAAGGAAAGCAACGTTAAGGGGTTAACAATCTTACTTTAATCCAGCATACAAATATCATTTGCTTAGTTCAGGGGAAAAAACCAGCACCCTGAATTACAGACCAAATACAATTCAACATCTTGGTTTACAGCCGGGGAGCTCATTATAACGACTGGCCCAGAGTCATGTGCCACTCCTGCTGTGGCTCAGAGCTCCAAGCCAGAATGCTAACCTCTGTGCTTATATATCCTGTTCAGGGCCCTGGAAGGGCCCTGACCTCACCCCGGCTGGGCGTGGAAAAGTTCCCCACCCCCAATATCACATCAGATACAAATCAATGGCTCCCAATTGTCTCAGTGCTGAGAAATACAAAAACCCACTTAATCTGCCCCGTTCAAACAAAGGCTATTAAATCATTAAAGGTCAACACCACCTTAATTACCATTACAGTAGGAGACAGCAGATACTTTTCCTTGACATGTTCAGGAGATAGCTTACCAGCTTTGTGCTCTGAAGCCAGAAAGAAGAGAGAGATTGAGGGGCAAGTCACCTCTTTAGTAGATCCACAGCATTTTGGCTTAGCAGCCAACTGGGGGACTCAACCTAGTAATGAGTCATGTTTGGCTAGAAGCTTGACCTGAAAGTTACCTTATGGTAGACAGAATGGTGGTAACCCATTCTTGGGGGTTCAAAATGGGGGAAGGACCCTTTCTACAGGGGGAAGGCACATATACAAATATGTGAACTACCAGATAGAAGAACTGGATTTGAATCCCAGATCTACCTGTGTGACCCTGGGTGTCACTTAACTCCTACCTCTATAGGTCTTAGGCAACTCCCAAGCATTGATCTTGGCTCTACCAATAACTTTGACTATAGGTTTTGAAGCAAGGCTCCCTTTCTGAATTTTATGATTTATTAGTTGGAAAGAAAATCTTTATAGACATTAGAACAGAGGCATTTTCTTTTTCTGGTTAAATCACAGCCCCTTCCCATAGTAAATATTTCCATCACATAGTACAGTGGCTCATTAGCATTAGGCGTGTAATAATATTTTGTTGAACTGAATTGAACTGGTTTGAAAAAGATTTGAACCAAAGGTTTTGTAGTGTTTATAATCAATAAAAAACCTAAAAATGAACAGATGGCAAAGAGCTCTAACACAGTTTTACCTTATGTTTTGCTATCTCATTTGCTTTGTTACTGAGAGTAGAGATTTTCAGGTTGTAGCAGAGCTTTGCATTAGCCTTGGATCTTTTCTATGGAAACTAGCTGGCCAATGTTTCAGTGTCTGGCAGTCAGCACTGTGGGCTTGCGGCAGAATCTATATTGCTTTACCTTTTGAAGGTGTTTCTTGGCAGAACTGTATGCTTTCCAGGGAACATATGTGCACCCAACAGCTGGTAGACATTTTTTGGTCTTCAGTATGACTGCTGAAGTAAATATTATAAAACATATTTGAAATCTGTCTTTTTCAGACAACAAACATTTTGCTGTCATTCTTAATTGTTTTATTATTTAATACCTTTTAGTTTTCAACACTAATTTCCACAAGATTTTCAGTTACAAATTTTCTCCCCACTTCTACCCTCCCCCCCACCCCAAGATGGCATATATTCTGATTGCCCCATTTCCCAGTCTGCTCTCCCTTCTGTCACCCCACTCCCCTCCCATCCCCCTTTCCCTTCTTCTCTTGTAGGGCAAGATAAATTTCTGTACCCCATTGCCTGTGTATCTTATTTCCTAGTTGCATGCAAAAACTTTTTTGTTGTTGTTGTTGTTTTCGAACGTCTGTTTTTAAAACTTTGAGTTCCAAATTCTCTCCCCTCTTCCTTCCCACCCACCCTCCCTAAGAAGGCAAGCAATTCAACATAGGCCACATGCATACCATTATGTAAAACCCTTCCACAATACTCATGTTGTGAAAGATTAACTGTCTTTTGCTCCTTCCTAACCTATCCCCCTTTATTGAATTTTCTCCCTTGACCCTATCCCTTTTCAAATGTGTTTGTTTTTGATTACCTCCCCCCCCCCGTCTGCCCTCCCTTCTATCATCCCCCCTTTTTTATCTTCTTCCTCCTTCTTTCCTGTGGGGTAAGATACCCAATTGAGTGTGTACGATATTCCCTCCTCAGATCAAATCCAATGAGAGCAAGATTTACTCATTCCCCCTCACCTGCCCCCTCTTCCCTTCCTACAGAACCACTTTTTCTTGCCACTTTTATGCAAGATAATTTACCCCGTTCTATCTCTCCCTTTCTTCCTCTCTCAATATATTCCTTTCTTATCCCTTAAATTGATTTTATTTTTTTAGATATCATCCCTTCATATTCAACTCACCCTCTCACCCTGTGCCCTTTGTGTGTGTGTGTGTGTGTGTGTATACCTATATATATACATACATAGACACACACATATGTATATATATATATGTATACACACACACACACACACACACACACACACACACACACATATATATGCATATTCCTTTCGGCTACTATGATATAGAGGTCTAATGAATCATACACATCATCTTTCTATGTAGGAATGTAAACAAAACAGTTCAACTTTAGTAAGTCCCTTATGATTTCTCTTTCTTGTTTACCTTTTCATGCTTCTCTTGATTGTTGTGTTTGAAAGTCAAATGTTCTATTCAGCTCTGGTCTTTTCACTGAGAAAGCTTGAAAGTCCTCTATTTTATTGAAAATCCATATTTTGCCTTGGAGCATGATACTCAGTTTTGATGGGTAGGTGATTCTTGGTTTTAATCCTAGCTCCATTGACCTTCGGAATATCGTATTCCAAGCCCTTCGGTCCCTTAATGTGGAAGCTGCCAGATCCTGTGTTATCCTGATTGTTTTTCCACAGTATTCAATTTGTTTTTTTTCTGGCTGCTTGCAGTATTTTCTTCTTAACCTGGGAGCTCTGGAATTTGGTGACAATGTTCCTAGGAGTTTTCTTTTTGGGATCTATTTGAGGAGGCGATCTGTGGATTCTTTCAATTTCTATTTTGCCCTGTGGCTCTAGAATATCAGGGCAATCTTCCTTGATACTTTCTTGAAAGATGATATCTAGGTTCTTTTTTTGATCATGGCTTTCAGGTAGTCCAATAATTTTTAAATTATCTCTCTTGGATCTATTTTCTAGGTCAGTGGTTTTTCCAATGAGATATTTGACATTGTCTTCCATTTTTTCATTCCTTTGGTTCTGTTTTATAATATCTTGATTTTTCATCAAGTCACTAGCTCCACTTGCGCCAGTCTCATTTTCAAGGTAGTATTTTCTTCAGTGGTCTTTTGGACCTCCTTTTCCATTTGGCTAATTCTGGCTTTCAAGGCATTCTTCTCCTCATTGGCTTTTTGGAGCTCTTTTGCCATTTGAGTTAGTCTATTTTTTAAGGTGTTGTTTTCTTCAATATTTTTTTCATTATTTTTTTGGGTCTCCTTTAGCAAGTCATTGACTTGTTTTTCATGGTTTTCTTGCATCATTCTCATTTCTCATCCCAATTTTTCCTCTACTTCTCTAATGTGCTTTTCCAACTCCTTTTCGAGCTCTTCCATGGCCTGAGACCAGTTCATGTTTTTCTTGGAGGCTTTTGATGTAGGCTCTTGCACTTTGTTGACTTCTTCAGGCCATATGTTTTGGTCTTCTTTGTCCCCAAAGAAAGATTCCAGAGTCTGAGACTGAATCTGGGTGCGTTTTCGCTGCCTGGCCATGTTCCCAGCCAACTTACTTGACGCTTGAGTTTTCTGTTGGGTATGACTGCTTGTAGAGCAAAGAGTACTTTGTTCCAAGCTTGAGGGGATGTGCTGTTGATTTCAGAGCTATTTCTATATAGCCAGCTCTGCCACCCCAGCACTCCTCCTTCTTCAAGAACCACCAACCCGGACCTGACACAAATCTTCAGCAGTCTCTTCACTCCTGCTCTGATCTGCCACTTAATTCCTCCCACCACATTGGCCTGGGGCTGGAAGCAACTGCAGCTGTAGTTCTGTAGCTCCACCTCCCCCGCTGCCCCTGGGGCAGTGGCCGAACTGCGAACTCTGTCCCCCGCAGCTTTTCCCAGTGACCTTCTCTTTTGTCTTTGGTGTTTGTGGGTTGAGAAATCTGGTAACTGCCACAGCTCACTGATTCAGGGTGCTAGGGCCTGTTCTGCCTGGCTCCTGGTCTGGCTGGTCCTGCTGCCTCCCATGCTGCGCGATAGACTTCATCCAGCGACCATCCAGGCTGTCCTGGGCTGGAACCCTGCTTCCCTCTGCTATTTTGTGGGTTCTATAGTTCCAGAATTTGTTCAGAGCCATTTTTATAGGTTTTTGGAGGGATGTGGTGAGAAGCTCACGCAAGTCCCTGCTTTCCAGCCACCATCTTCTAGTCTATTTTTTTAAGGTGTTATTTCCTTCAGTATTTTTTTGGGTCTCCTTTAGCAAGTCATTGACTTGTCTTTCATGGTTTTCTCACATCCTTCTCATTTCTCTTCCCAATTTTTCCTCTACTTCTCTTACTTGATTTTCCAAATCCTGTTTGAGCTCTTTCATGGCCTGAGACCAATTCATATTTTTCTTGGAGGTTTTTGGTGTGGGCTCTTTGACTTTGTTGAATTCTTCTGGCTGTATGTTTTGATCTTCTTTGTCACCAAAAAAGATTCTGTAGTCTGAGTCCTTTTACCCTTGTTCATGTTTCCAGCCAACTACTTGACCCTTTAGCTTTTTGTCGGGGTATGACTGCCTTCATAGTGGAGAGTGCTTTGTCCCAAGCTTCAGGGGTCTTGCACTGCTGTTTTCAGAGCTACTTCTACACAGCAAGTTCTGCCACACCAGCGCTCTTCCTTCCCCAAGAAACACCAGCCAGGACCATGGCCCAGATCCAAGCAGGGCAAAGCAAGAGAACTCTGCCTGTGTGCCAGCAAAGAGCTCCCTGCACTCCCGCTCTCATCTGCCACTTGATTCCTCCCACCATGTGGGCTAGGTACTCTGGAAGTAGCTGCAGCTGGAGCTCTGGAAGCAGCTGACGAAGCTTCCTTGTGCTGCTGCTGCTGCACCACCTCTGTCGCCCTGGGGCTGGGGCTGGACTGGGACTTCTCTCACACAGATCCAGCAGTTTTCCCACTGACCTGCTAAGTTGTCTTTCGCATTTGTGGGTTGAGAAGTCTGGTAACTGCTACAGCTCAGTGATTCATCTTTGCTGTCATTTTTACTGCAGCTAATCATTAGGTAATATGAGAATGGAACACTCACAAAGATTGTATTTTAAAACCTCATCATAGTGTGGAGGTGGCTCTTCAAGGATTTTGAAGGCCATGCAGTTTGGCCACAAGTGTTGGCAGGTTTTATCATGCAGGAAAAGCACACACACACAGGCTGGAAAGGAGGGACTAGTGTGAGCTCCCCACCAAGCCCCTCCAAAAACCTATAAAAAATGGCTCTGAACCAATTCTAGAACTGCAGAACCCAGAAAATAGCAGAGGGAAGCAGGGCTCCAGCCCAGGACAGCCTGGATGGTGTCTGGGTGAGGTCTATCCCTCACAGAGCTGGGAGCAGAGGGGAGCGGAGTGGAGCAGAGCCCAGTGTGCACTGCGCAGACCAACCAGACCAGGAGCCGGGCGGAGCATGCCCTAGCGCCCTGAATCAGTGAGCTGCAGCAGTTACCAGACTTCTCAACCCACAAACACTAAAAACAACAGAGAAGGTTAGTGGGAAAAGCTGCGGGAGTAGAAGGAGTTCCCGGGGGCATCGGAAGTGGGGCAGCTACAGAACTACAGCTGCAGTTACTTCCAGCCCCAAGCCCACCTGGTGGGAGGAATTAAGTGGCGGATCAGAGCAGGAGTGAAGAGCCTGATGAAGATCTAAGTCCAGTCCGGTTTGGGGGTTCTTGGGGAAGGAGGAGTGCTGGTGTGGCAGAGCTGGCGCATCCCCCCAGGCTTGGAACATAGTTCTCTTAACTCTACAAGCAGTCTTACCCCGCTGAAAAACTCAAGGGTCAAGTTAGTTGGCTGGGAATATGGCCAGGCAGCGAAAACGCACCCAGATTCAGTCTCAGACTCTGGAATCTTTCTTTGGGGACAAAGAAGACCAAAACATATGGCCTGAAGAAGTCAACAAAGTGCAAGGGCCTACATCAAAAGCCTCCAAGAAAAACATGAACTGGTCTCAGGCTATGGAAGAGCTCAAAAAGGATTTGGAAAAGCACATTAGAGAAGTAGAGGAAAAATTGGGAAGAGAAATGAGAAGGATGCGAGAAAACCATGAAAGATAAGTCAATGACTTGCTAAAGGAGACCCCCAAAAAATAATGAAAAATATACTGAAGAAAACAACACCTTAAAAAATAGACTAACTCAAATGGCAAAAGAGCTCCAAAAAGCCAATGAGGAGAAGAATGCCTTGAAAGGCAGAATTAGCCAAATGGAAAAGGAGGTCCAAAAGACCACTGAAGAAAATACTACCTTAAAAATTAGACTGGAGCAAGTGGAAGCTAGTGACTTGATGAGAAATCAAGATATTATAAAACAGAACCAAAGGAATGAAAAAATGGAAGACAATGTCAAATATCTCATTGGAAAAACCACTGACCTAGAAAATAGATCCAAGAGAGATAATTTAAAAATTATTGGACTACCTGAAAGCTATGATCAAAAAAAGAACTTAGATATCATCTTTCAAGAAATTATCAAGGAGAACTGCCCTGATATTCTAGAGCCAGAGGGTAAATTAGAAATTGAAAGAATCCACAGATTGCCTCCTCAAATAGATCCCAAAAAGAAATCTCCTAGGAATATTGTTGCTAAATTCCAGAGCTCCCAGATCAAGAAGAAAATACTGCAAGCAGTCAGAAAGAAACAATTTGAGTATTGTGGAAACACAATCAGAATAATCCAAGATCTAGAAGCTTCCACATTAAGGGATCGAAGGGCTTGGAATATGATATTCTGGAGGTCAATGGAGCTAGGATTAAAACCAAGAATCACCTACCCATCAAAACTGAGTATCATGCTCCAAGGCAAAATATGGATTTTTAATAAAATAGAGGACTTTCAAGCTTTCTCAGTGAAAAGACCAGAGCTGAATAGAACATTTGACTTTCAAACACAAGAATCAAGAGAAGCATGAAAAGGTAATCAAGAAAAAGAACAAGAAAAAGAAATTGTAACGGACTTACTAAAGTTGAACTGTTTTGTTTACATTCCTACATGGAAAGATGATGTGTATGATTCATGAAACCTCAGTATTAGGGTAGCTGAAGGGAATATGCATATATATATATATATGTATCTTTATGTGTATATATGTATATGTGAGTGCGTATGTATGTAACTATGTATGTGTATGTATATATATGTGTATATATATATATATATACATATATATAAAGAGAGAGAGAGAGAGGGCACAGGGTGAGTTGAAGATGAAGGGAAGATATCTAAAAGAAATAAAATAAAATTAAGGGATGAGAGAGGAATATATTGAGAGAGGGAGATAGGGAGAGATAGATAGAATTGGGTAAATTATCTCGCATAAAAGTGGCAAGAAAAAGCAGTTCTGTAGGAGGGGAGGAGAAGGTAGGTGAGGAGGAATGAGTGACTCTTGCTGTCATCAAATTTGACCTGAGGAGGGAATACCATACATACTCATTTGGGTGTCTTACCCCACAGGAAAAAAGGAGGAAGAAGATAAAAAAGGGGGATGATAGAAGGGAGGGCAGATGGGGGTGGAGGTGATCAAAAACAAACACTTTCTAAAGGGGACAGAGCCAAGGGAGAAAATTCAATAAAGGGGGATAGGTTAGGAAGGAGCAAAGTATAGTTAGTCTTACAACATGAGTATTGTGGAAGGATTATACATAACGATACGGATGTGGCCTATATTGAATTGCTTGACTTCTTAGGGAGGGTGGGTGAGAAGGGAAGAGGGGAGAGAATTTGGAACTTGAAGTTTTAAAAACGGATGTTCAAAAACAAAAAAAAAAGCTTTTGCATGCAACTAGAAAATAAGATACACAGGCAATGGGGCATAGAAATTTATCTTGCCCTACAAGAAAGGAAGGGAAAAGGGGATGGGAGGGGAGTGGAGTGACAGAAGGGAGGGCTGACTGGGGAACAGGGCAACCAGAATATACGCTATCTTGGAGTGGGGGGGAGGGTAGAAATGGGGAGAGAGTTTGTAATTCATACTCTTGTGGAAATCTATGCTGAGAACTAAATAAAAATATAAAAAAAGAAGTAGCTGAAAAATAATGAGGAGACAGTGTAGATAGAAGGGAGCTTTTGGAAAGAGCTAAAAATTAAAAATACATCATATTTCTATAGCAAAAAAAAGCACACACGTATAAACATACATACATAATATAACATACATATAAAGTATCAATGGATCACATTTGTACAGTGTTTTAAAATTTGTGAAGCTTTTTATATGTTTTATCTCATTGTATCTTCATGACAACCCTGTAAAGTAGGTGCTACTATTTCCCCCATTTTATAGTTGAGTAAACTGAGGCTGACAGAGGGTAAGTAACTGGTTCAGGGTCACACAGGCCACACTGGAACTCGGGTCTTTCTGACTCCAAGTCTAGCGCTTTATCTACTACTGCTCCACCTACCTGCCTTAAATACCAAATTAGCTAAATTGCAGAAGATTCATCAATGTAAGAATGGCCATGAGGCAAAACATTTTTTGGGGATGTAATACATATGAAACTGTTTATTAAAGCATTACAGAAAATGTCCCAGTCTTCACTGCCACCATTCCAGCCATGTTGGCCTGCTAACCATTTCCATACTTGATTTTCCATTTTTTGCCTTATTTCTGTACACAGACTTTCCCCACGGTCTGGGATGCACTCCTTCCTCACCTGTGTCTTATAGCATCTCTTGCCTCCCTAAAAGCATAGCTCAGGTGCCTGTCCTACGAGGTTTCTTCCTCTCCTCCAGCTGTTCTCTCCCTTTTGAAAATTATTTGATGTTATATTGTATTTACTTTTGGGGGACACATTATATATTCTTCTAGTAGAATGTGAGCTCCTTAAGGACAAGGACTGTTTTATTTTTGTCTTTGTAGCCCTGGTAGATATCACAGTGTCTCTCTCATAATAGGCATTTAGTATGTCTTTATTGAATTGAATGGATAGGGAGAGTGCCAACAGCAATAAAATCATGGATCCTTGAAAGACTCCACTAAGTAGAATGGAAGCTTGAATTCTAAGATGCTGGAACAACAACTTGAAGCTCATCCATTTATCATCCAGTTACTAGAATGACTGATTCTGCTTGTAACTGCAAAGACATTTTGATGCTTTTCAACATTTGCATTACTTCTTCAGGGTTTATAGGCTCATTTGTTACCATGAAAGATTTGGCTTTTCTTGTTCTATCCCCACTACCTTCATCCTTCCTCCTGTAAGTTAAAGACTTTGGCAAGACTCACATCCCCACCCCGCCACCGCCCTGCCTCGCCATGAATTTAATAGTTTAGTAACCATCAATAGCTCTAAAATATCTTTTGAAGCAAAGTCCAATTTTATGGTTTGACTGATTATTCTTTATGAAGAAGGATTTTTTAGAAGGTTTTTCAGACAATTTCACTGCCATGCCAAATCTGTATCCTAGAGCTTAGGTAAACTATGAGAGCTATGAACTGTTCATGTGGATTCTTGGGCAGATCAATCTTTTTTTTCTTTATTTTTAGCATTCATTTAAAAATTTTTTTTGAGTTATAAACTCTCTCCCTCCTGTCCTCCCAGAGAAAGGAAGCAATATGATAACAATTATACATATCATGCAAAACATTTCCATATTAGCCATGTTGCAAAGACAAAAACAAAAAAAGCAAGAAAAATAAAGTAAAAAATGTGTGCTTTACTCGGGCAGTTCAATCTTATGAATTAAATGAAGGCAACTTGATAGTTACTGTGTATCCCAAGATACCTATCAACTTACATTTCTCTTTATTTCCACCATTTTTACCAAGAGCATAATGATGCTAACAACTAATAGGAATAGCCAACATTTATACAGCACTTTAAGGTTTCTGAGTACTAACATTATCTTTTTATATTATCTCTTTTGATTCTCACAACAGCTTTGTGAGATATGTGCAATTATTATTTCCATTTTACAGATGAGGAAAGCAAGGTTTAGAGAGGTTAAGTAATTTGCCCAAGGTTATATAGCTAATATTACCTAAACCTGGATTTGAACTCAGGTCTTCTTCACTCCAAGTTTAATCCATTTTACCACTTAGACATCGTTTGGTATGCCTGGTATCTAGCCTAGCCTATTACCGTGTGTGTGTGTGTGTATACCTGGCAGGTATGTGTATGCATATACACATACACACATATACAGACATACCTCATATATATACCTATAGATATATGTATCTATAGATACAGATGTGTATATGTATATATATGTGTGTGTGTATATGTGTGTATATGTATATATATACACACACATATATATTTTACCTATTACTTGGTTTCTTTGAGGTATAGACCTAGCAGCAATATTACTGGGTCAGTGTATATATAATTAATCAGGTTTTTGGACATACTTCCAAATTGCTTTTCAGTATGATTAGACTAGTTCTCAGATCCAACAGTGTATTACTATACTTGTTTTCCCACCATATTCCTTTTTTGTCCTTTTATTTAGCCAATTTGATAGGTATGAAGTGGTACCTCATTGTTGTTTTAGTATGAATTTCTCTAATTATTAGTAATTTAGAGTAATTTTTCTTTCATATAGCTATAGATAGTTTGGATTTCTTCCTCTGAAAACTATCCATTCTTATCCTTTGATAATTTTCAATTGGGATATGTCTCATAGCCTGGTGAATTTGACCCAATTTCTCATCTTAAAAATGAAACTTTTATCAGATGTTTTTCACCCCCCAATCCCTGGTTTCCTTCTTTCCTTCTAATTTTAGCTGCATTGGTTTTGTTTGTGCAAAAATTTTGGTGATGATAAAGTTCTGAGGGGTTATTATCTTTAACCTTGTTTAGTGTCTTATGGTTTCTCACTCGTGTTTGCCCTTTTATGCTTCTTGAATTCTGTGTTTGAATGTCAAATTTTCTACTTAGCTCTGGTCTTTTCATCTAGAATGTTTGTTTGAAAATTCTTGATTTCACTAAAGGTCCATCTTCCCCTTGTAGGATTATACTCAATTTTGCTGGGTATTTTATTCTTGATTGTAATCCTAGATCCTTTACCTTCTGGAACATCATATTCTAAGATCACCATTTCTTTAGAGTGGTAACTGCTAAATCTTGTGTGATCCTCACTGTAGCTCCATGGTACTTGAATTCTTTATTTCTGGCTGTTTACAGTATTTTTTTCCTTGATCTGGAAGCTCTGGATTTTGACTATAATATTCCTGGGAGTTTACATTTTGGAGTTTCTTTCAGGAGGTGACCAGTGGATTCTTCAAATTTCTACTTTCCCCTCTAGTTCCAAGATATCTATGTAGTTTTCTTGTATTATTTCTTGAAGTATTATGTGTAGGCTCTTAAATTTTTTTCCCCATGGCTTCCAGGTAATGCATCAATTCTTAAATTATTTTTCCTCACCTATTTTCCAGGTCACTGGTTTTTCCTATGAGATATTTCAAATTATCTTTTATTTTTCTGTCTTTTAATTTGTTTTAATATTGCTTGATATTTTATGCATTCACTAGCTTCCATTTGTCCAATTCTAATTTTCAGTGATTTAAACTTTTTTTCTTTTCATTTGTTTTCTTCAGTCAGGTTTTATAGCTTTTTAAAACCAAGTTATTCTTTTTTTAGTATCTTTCTTGCATTTTTTTCTCCCATTTTTTCCTGTACTCTTTTCATTTGACTTAAATTGGTTTTTTGCTCTTTTTCTTAACTCTTTCTCTAAACTCTTCTAGGAATTCTTATTGGACTTGTGTCAAATCTGCATTTTTCTTTGAAGTTTTTCCTGTAAATATTGTTAAGTCATTGTCATCCCCTGTATTTGTATATTGAACTCCTCTTTCACCATACTATTTCTTTATGGTTTGGTTCTTTTTTAGGTAACGTTAGTGCTGGCTTCTTCACACTTTTGAAGGGGATGTCTTTGGTGAATTTCTGTTCTTTTAATCCCTTCTGTTGAATAGCTTAGGGTGGGAGTTTGCAAATTTTCATGATTCCTTAAGCAGTCTGATCCCTGGAAATATTTGTTCATTGCTCTCCTAGTCTGAGTTCTGCTGGTTCCTAACACGTGTTTGTGTTTGTTGTCTTGTGTGTGGGTGAGTTTCAGTAGACTGAGGCAGGAATCAGTCATTGTCAGCCCACTAGGAGTTTCTATAGGTTCAGAACAACTGAACTCCTAGCTCCCCTTTGGCTCAGGACCTTTGCCTGGTTATCCCACCGCAGCTTTACGTGATCAGCTAAAGGGTAGAACTGAATCATTGTGTGTCTGTGCTCAGAACTGTTTCTGCAACTTATTCCTTACTCAGTATTCATCCATGCCTCTCCTTCTTGTGACTGCTCCTCCCTGCCCCAAACTTATCTATCTCCCTAAGCTGTCCTAGACTGGAAAAATGAATCACAATGAATTAGAAGTCAACCTGGAGCATTGTGGAGGGGAAGTGTGCTGGATGAGATATACAAAATGCTTTCTTAAATTCTGCCATCTTGACTATGCTCCCAGGTGATGCTTCTCATGGCATGGACCATTAGTAATTTGAAAAAAACAAATACTGTGAAATCTATCTTTAACATTTATGAAAATATTAGTTTCTTTGCAAACTTGCTCTTTCTAAGATTGGCCTAACTTTTTCTTTTTCAATACCTTGGGCTTTTATACTTAGTAATTAATATGACAATTTACTAATTTTGAGATCCAAATGATCTTTCCCCAGTATTTTTCATGTAAGTTTGGGAAACATAAATGGAATTTCAGGATAATATTCTACAAATTTGAAAAAGTAGCAGTTACTATTCATCGGTGACCATGTTGTTTTCAGATAATTCACATTTTAAAGCAATTTTTCATTAGGGAAATTTTTCTTCATTCAGGTTAACCTGATTTCCATCCTTTACTTGAATATTTTCCCTTTAAAGTAAAACTGCTTTAAAATAGCTTTTAAAAAGATACCTAATTTCAGTCTTGTGATCCTGTTATGATCATATAGACATATGACTTTTAAGCTATATCAACTACCTCTAACGTTGTAGATAATGTGTTAATATTTACATAATCTGAATCTGTTTATAGTATGAATATGTGTCCTTGTCAATATTCAATTCAGTTTAACAAACATTTACTAGGTGTCTGTGATGTATTAAGCACTCTACTGGGTGCTGGGGATAGAGGAACAATAGTGACAGCAGTCCCTGCCCTCAAGAATTTTTGCTGTCTTTTGGGGAGTATGATCTATATACAGACACATAAACATATGGTAATTTGAGGTGGAGAAAGCAGTCACAACTGGGGCACAGAAGCCAGGAAAGACTTTGTATAGAAGGTGGCACCCCAGATTGAAGGAAGCTAAAGATTCTAAGGGGTGGAGGGAAGGAGGGAATGCATTCCAGGTATGATGGGACAGCCTATGTGCAGTCATGGAAGGGGAGATGGAATGATAAATTTAGAGAATATCACTTTACTGATAATAGTAAAAAAAGCTTATACAAAATGGGGGGCTTTGGAGTCACGGGGAATAGTCAGAAAAGACTTCTTGGGGACCTTTGTTTTGACTTATATGGAAGGGAGTAATGTATGGGATCAAGGTGGAATAGCCAGGATATTGTGGGTTTAGGAGGTAATGGTGACTTTCAAACACTGAGCTACTCGGTGGATTTTCTACTCTTATTTATAACTTCACTAATAACATTGTTGGAGGTGGGCTAATTTTGAACAAGAATAGTAGTTGGCATTGGGTTGAGCTTTACCACAGATACTTATGGTTACCCCCCATGGGAGGAATGTTAGACAAATGCTAAAGTCTAGAGATGTACTCTGCCCTGTTCTTTTTTTTAAAAAGTGCTGATATTACTTTCCCCCCATATTCAGTCATTTCGTATTTACTCTTAAAAAAGATTTGCTCTTAAATCAAATGAATGAATAAAATTAAAAGTATTTTTAATTGCTTAGTATATCCTAGGCATTGTGCTTAACACTGGGAAAACAAATACAAAAAGATAGACAGTCCTTGCCCCCACGGGGGAGACAATACCTATAGGGGAGTGATTTTGAGGCTGGGGAATCAGGGATGGGTTAGTATATTTGGGCGGTGAATTGGCACATTCTTCCCAGAAGCAGTGATACTATTGATTTGATTCCTGTGCCTGGAGCAAGAGGTGAAAAGAGAAAGAGAGCTCAGAAGGAACAGATGGCAAGATAGTCTGGTGGATGGCTGGATGGAGTGTGAGGCTGAAGCGTGGTCTGGAGGCTGGCTCCAACTAGTAGATATAGTAGGCTTGTGTTGTGTTTGTCCTTCATTTTCAAAAAGGACCATGATGTCAGGGAAATGATGGCGTGACTTGCAGTTGACTTTGATATGAGTGAGGGAGGGCTGTACAAGGTCACCAGCCTCACTTTCTCCTCCAGAGCCATCTGGATCCAGTTACCTGATATTCACCAGGACAACTGGAGATGGCCCAGGATGCATTGGCTCCAGCTAGTAGATATAGTAGGCCAGTTTGTACTTAGTCACTGATCAAGAGAGCAGGGCCCTTGAGAGATCAAGGGGCTGTGTAAATTTACATAAAAGTCTAGTTCATGGTTCCTGCTCTCTCCTTAAAAAAATAAACAAATACTTATTTTAATTACTAAAGCTAAATACATCATTTAGAACAAGATTTTCAAAAATATTTAAAAAGTACAATAGGTACCATTCTGTCTTATCTTTAGTCATTTTCTGATTTGTTGACCCTTGATTTCTCTTTTCTTTTCAAATTCAATTTTATTTTCAGTTCTGTATTCTCTCCCTTCCCTTTCTCTCTCCTGCACCCATTGAAAAGGCAAGAAAAACAAAACTCATATATATTATATGTATATAATATGTTATATATACATAATATATATGAACATGCAAAACAATTCCAACAATTCCTGTATTAGCCATGTAAAAATGTAGAAAAAGAAAGAAAAGAAAATGAAAAGAAAATATGCTTCATTTGTATTCTGAGTCCATCAGTTCTCTATCTGGAGGTGGGAAGCTTGTTACATCATGAGATTTTTGGCATTGTGGTTGCTTATTGTGTTAATCAGAGTTCCTAATGTTTTCGTTGGATAAATTGTTCTCCTGGTTCTGCTCAGTTCAGTTTGCATCAGTTAATACAAGTCTTTCCGGATATTTCTGAAATGGCTCTTGCTCTCAAGGAGTTTGTAATCTAGGTGACAGAGAAGGCATATAATTATATAATACTACTTCCTTAATGAATGAATGAAAAAGCATTTATTAAACCTTTACCATGCACAATGTACTACATTAAGCACAGAGGATGGAAAACAGATATGGTCGCTGTTTCTCAAGGAGCTAACATATATATATATGTGTGTGTGTGTGTGTGTGTGTGTGTGTATGTGTATATATGTATATATGTGTATGTGTATATATACATGTGTGTATATATACATATACACATATATATGTATATATATGTGTGTATGTGTGTATATATATATGTGTGTGTGTGTGTGTGTGTGTGTGTGTGTGTAGTTTGAGCTCCAACTCACATGGAAAGGTCCAGTGCTCTTTAGGGTTCAGAAGGTAATGAATCTTTTTAGTGTCAGTGTCATTTCTGTTAATAAAACCACATCTATTTCAGATATTGAATCATTTGACAGTGCCAAAGACTTTGGTGACAAGAACTTTCTTTTCTATGTCTTCTGAGTGGTACAGATAAAAGATGCTACTGAGTTCAGATAAGAAAGAAATCTCCTAGTTTTCAGGAAGAGGCTTCATGGAGGAGCCTTGAAGGATGGGTAAGATTCAGATACGGAGAGAGTTGAAATGCACACGGCATATTTATCAGTGAATGAAAAGACTAGTAGGACTGGAGTGTTTATGAAGGAGGTGATATTAGATAATGCTAGAAAGGTTTGAGTGCTTTGATAAAGCAAGGTTCTATTTGTAAGGGGCTTAGCACAGTGCTTGGCACATAGCAGGTGCTTGATAAATGCTTATTTCCTTCCTGTGAGTGGCAAGTTATGAAATTTAGCATTTATCATGTAGATAATGAGGAGGCATTGACAGTTTTTGAACGATGGAATATACAGATGATAATGGAGGCCAGATACATTAGGAGATTATTGCATTAATTTAGGTTATGGAGGATCATAGACTCATAGGAGTAGAATAGACATAGATTTGGAAGGGGAAGAGAACACGCATTTATGAAGTGCCTAATATGTACCAGGCTCTGTGCTAAGTGCTTTACAAATATTATCTTATTTGATTTTCTCAACAGTACCAGGTGGTAGGTACTATTATAATTCTCATTTTACAGTTCAGGAAATTGATGCAGATAGAGGTAAGTGACTTGTCCAAAGTCACAGAGCTAGTGTCTGAGAATGGTTTTGAACTCATGGTTCCAGATATTAGGCCCAGGACTCACACTTTGTCCCCTAACTGCCTCTAAGATTCCTTAGGGGTCATTTAGTTCTCCCTCTTCACTTTAGAGATTAGGAAGTAGAAGCCCAGAGAAGCAAAAGAGTCTTGCTCAAGGTCACACAGGTCAAAAGTGGTTAAGGCAGGATTTGAATTCATATTCCCTGATTTCAGATCTATACTATGCTTCCTCAGGAAAAGGAGAAATTACAAGTTAAAGTGATGGCAATGATGAGAATGAATAGGAGGGAATGGACATGGAACATTAAAAAGTACTAATGTAATTTACTCATTAATGAGAAGAAAGAAGACTAAGTCAAATAAAACGTTGAGGTTTCAAGCATGAATAACTGGTAGAATTAATAGTACTGTTAGCAATTGATAGTAAAATCAAGAGAAGGAACTGTTTTGTGTGTGTGTGTGTGTGTGTGTGTGTATGTTCAGAATATTAATTCTCTGGAGGACTTTTGTTAATGTTTTTTGTGCTGAAATTAATGCAAGATCAGAGATGACAGATGGATTAAGTGCACTGTGCTATTGCCAGGAGAGTAAAATGATTTGGAGATAATTTCCTCGGGATTCCAAAGTGTCAAATAAAAACTTTCATTTAATTTTTAAAAAATTTAGGGATTGTTAAAAGAACGGAATTATGAAAGCAGACAGGCCAGAGCTTTCTTGAATTATATTTTATTGTTTCCCATATTTTGTTTTGGAGAGGGGAAGGCAGGGCAATTGGGGTTAAGTGACTTGCCCAAGGTCACACAGCTATTAAGTGTGTCGAGTGTCTGAGGCCAGATTTCTATATAATTTTCTATAGAAAGTTTTGAATCAACTATAATATGAGCTTTTCCAGTCCTGGATTGTGCATTCTTATTTTTCTTGGTCTCCTTATCTTTGTCCCAGATAGATGGCTTAGCTTGAATTTTTGGACTTGTAATTTTAGGTAACAGATCTTAAACTGTACTGTTAGCAACCCCCCCCCCCCAACAATTTAATGTTGGGCTATATTAATAAAAGCTTAGTGGTCAGATGCCTTCCAGTGAATTGTTTTCAGTTTGGGGCACCAAATTTTAGGAAGGACATTGATAAGTTGCAGATCATACAGTCTGGTCAAGTGACTTGAATCCATGTCATATGAGAGGATCAGTTGAAGGAACTAAAGATGTTTAATTGGAAGAAAAGAAGATTGAAGTAGGACACGATAACTATGTGCAAGTGTTTGAAGGTTAAGTGAAGGTTGAGTTTGAAGGAAGAGCTATTTGATCTGTTCTTTCTGGCCAAGCTAGAAGAAATGTATGGAATTTGCAGAGGCAAATTTAGTTTAAAGGGAAGGAGAAATATCTTATCAATGAGAGCTATCTAAAAGTGAAGTGAGTTACTTCAGGAGGCTGTCAGTTCCCTTTCACTAGAGGTCTTCCAACAAAGGCTGGCTGATTACTTGTTGTAAAGGGAATTCTTTCTCATCTATTTGTTGGACTAGATCTCTTCTGAAGTCCTTTCCATCTCTTAGATTCTGTGATTCTGTGGGATCCCAGTTAGTAGCGATAATATAGTCATATATTTCATGTGAGTTTCCACTCTTTATGTAAATAGAACTCGTGTCTAGTACAGCTGACCTTCCAATTTCTGCTCACAGTTACCTTGTGTTAGACTCTCACTTGGAGGTATGTGATGTCTGGGTTGGGAAATCTGGACTAAAAATGCAGGAGACACTTATGATTTTAATAGATATTCATTACAGTCTGGTCGATTAGGATTTGTATATACAGAGTCAAGTCATATCCACCTACACAGTAAAAATTTCCTACAATAAAACTGATATAGGACTAAAAAGGTGGATATTATTCCTGACCTCCAAAATAGACTTTATACAAGGCTCCCCATTGTACTTTTATGTTCCTGTTAGCCAATCAATTGCTAGCTGTATACACTCAGAGTGAGGATTGCAGAAGTGTTTGATTTGTTTTTGAGTTTGGAATATAGCCCTGTGGAGTACTGAAAAACTTTCAGGTTTACTGTCAGGATCCTTTCTAGTCCTTGGAAGACTCTGGAAAATGAACAACAGGTAGTAATTTATGCCATTTTGCTTTATTTTTAGGTGCTATTCACAAATTTTATAGCTTACTTTTAATACTCTGTTCCTACCCCCTAGTTCCCTTCATATCAGGGACTGTTTCACAAGTGTATTTGTTTTTAACTTTTAGCAATTTGAACTTAAATATCCCAAAAAGATAATTTCCATATACACTGGAGAACAAGAAAGATGATTGTATCTGCAACAATGAATATCCATTTCATACTGTTTGCTTTAAAAAAAAAGTGAACAAAAAATCTTACACATTATTTTCAGTACAGTCCTGCTTATCTGTGCTTTGTTCTCAACTTCCTCCTTTTCTCTCTGTCTGCCTGTCTGTCTGTCTGTCTCTCTCTCTCTGTGTCTCTCTCTTTCTCTCTGCATTTTAAAAGATATGACAATGGTTCCATCTTTTTCTGTTACCATTATTAATTCTTCATCCCCCAAAATACCCCTCCCTCAATTAAAAACAGAGAAAAGGAAGGAAAAAAAACCAAACCTTGTAACAAATAAGCATAGTAAACCAAGATGAATCTACATAATGACACATCCAAAGATACATGTCTCTGCACCTTGACTCCATCAGCTCTCTGTCAAGGAGATGGACAACTTGTTTCTTCATATATCCTCTGAAGATATGAACAGTCATTGCATTGACCGGAGCTTTAAAGTCTTTCAAAGTTTTTTTTTTTTCTTTACAGTGTTGTCCATGTATAAATTGTTCTTCTGATTCTGTTTACTCTGCATCAGTTTATGAATCCAAGCTTTTTTGAAATCACCTGGTCATTTCTTATGGTATAATAATATTCCGTATAGTCATATATCACAGTTCGTTCAGCCTATCTCCAGCTGAAGTGTATGACCCCTCTTTCTCCCTGCATGCTGCTCCCTTTCCTGTCTCCCTTGCTAGTCCCTTTTCTTTGGCTTTTAATGCCCATCATTGTGAAGGGCTGAGCAAACTGAGGAAGTAGAACATTTAAGTATTTGGCCAGCTCTAGCTTGGGTTAAGGGCAACTAGGTGGTGCAGTGGATTCAGAGCTGGGCCTGGAATCAGGAACACTAACTACCAGCTATGTGACACTGGGCAAGTCACTTAAACTTAAAGTTTCTTCATCTATAAAGTAAGCTAGAGAAGAAAATGTCAAACCACTCCAGTATCTTTGCCAAGAAAACCCCAAATGGGGTTATAAAGAGCTGGACACAAGTGAAAAAATGAGTAGAAAAACTGCCCCAGATCTGGTTGTTCCAGTCATGTCCTTCTCTTGCTTCATGAACCCATTTGGGATTTTCTTGGCAAAGATACTGAAGTGGTTTGACGTTTCCTTTTCCATCTCATTTTATAGATGAGAATCTGAGGCAAGCAGGGATAAGTGGCTTGACCAGAGTCTCACAGCTAGTAAGTGTCTGCGGTCAAATTTGATTTCAGATCTTCCTGACTCCAGGCCAGGTGCTGTATCTACTGAGCCACCTAACTGTCCATACTCTAGTTCATACCAACTCCTTATTTTACATCCGTATAGTGCTTTTCATCTGACAATTTGTCATGTCATATACGTAATCCGATTTGATCTCCACAACTCTGGTAGGGAGACAGATTTTGGAGACGGAGAAACTGAAACTAACAGAGATTAGGTGATTTGCCCAAGGTTACACAGCAAAATAAAGAGCAGAACAAGGATCCAAATCCATGTCTTCTGATTCCTAGTGCAGTACTTTTCCTATACTCTCTGCTCCCTTAACAGTAGCTTATGTCCAAATTGTGGACCCTATTGAATGACTGATTAATTATTGTATAGCCATTGGGGAAGCTGTTGAAAAACTTTGAGTATTAGAGGGACTTGTATTTACTTTACTGAGTTATTGCTCTAATGTAATAAGTATTTTTTAGAGTACTGAATCAGAGCAGGGGAGCAGTGATTTTTCTAAATGTTAGCCAAGTGGGTTGGAAGACAACTTGATTCCTTGCTTCCTTCCTTCCTTCCTTCCTTCTTTCCTTCTTTCCTTCTTTCCTTCCTTCCTTCCTTCCTTCCTTCCTTCCTTCCTTCCTTCCTTCCTTCCTTCCTTCCTTCCTTCCTTTCTTCCTTGTATAGTGGATAGAATGCCAGTCTTGGGGCTAGAAAGACCTGGATTCAAGTCTTGCCCCTGACATGTGCTGTCTGTGGGACTCAGGGCAAGTCACTTAATCTCAGGTGCCCTAGGCCTATCTAAGACTTTCAGTTGCAGAGAATGTGGTAGCCTGAATTTTAGAGGGAGTTTCTTCACCAAGGAATTTCATATACTGGTGAAATAGCCTATTCAAGCCTCTATCCCTTGTAGGGAACAATTTCTGTAATTCAAAACAAAACAAACTTTCTGTTCTTGATTTGTAACAGGTAATAAAAAGAGATGGGAGAATTTATTCAACCATGCTTTGATATTTTATTTTTATAAAAATGCCTACAATGACTATCAAATGCTGCTTTGCTTCCACTGCGTAGCACTTAGGCATCTGATTAAAAATGGCAAGTGTCTAATGGCTCAGTCATGGTTGGTACATTCGGATGTTCCTTTAAGATTCTTTCTCTTTGGAAATAGTGCCAGAAGTGAGAACAGGTGCCATGGAGCTGTCTAGCCAACTGTAGGCATGTGTAACTAGAGATATAAGATTAGTCAACACTTATTTAGAAGCAGATGTTTAAGAAAATGCACAGTCACTCTGCTCATTTTCATTTGCCTCACTGTAAGAATAGCATTACTTACAGGAAAGAGGAAAAGTAATTTGTTTAGTCAGGGATTTAAAGGTATCTTTGGTCTAGCTTGTTAGCTTTTACATCTTTTTAAGTTATTTTTGTATCTTCCCTAGTATTTGCCAAAATGCTTTGACACAATAGATGCTTACAATGTTCATGAATGAATGAGTTCCTAATTAAGAAACACAATTCTGATCAGGCTCCAGACCATATTCTAAGTTAAGAATGTTCCTATATTGTAAAGGAGTTTTAAGAGGAAAAAAAACCATGGGGATGGTGGCGGAAGAATTGGTTATCTAGGTTTCTTTGTTATCTTCAAGGAATTTAATATTCTAAATCCATAAGTGAAAAAAGGTCAAACCTGAATATAATACTTTAAAAGTTTTCTAGGCTAATCAATCTTTAAAAAAAACTTTTTCATATAAAACCACTTCAATGTAAATGATGATTAAAAACATTCTTTACTTTCTAAAAGATAATACTGTTGTCCCTTTTTCAGTAGGGCAAGGGATCTTTCCAGTTGTTTTCATGTTGTGTTAATGGGTTAACACTGTTCCTGGTTCATTCTCCTTATTGTTGCCTCAAAACAAACTGAGACCTGAGAAAGACGTTAGCTTAAAAAGGCCAAGGTCTCCCACTGCATCTGGGACCTGACCTACATCCTGCCACTGGACCCTGATGACCCTGGAGAAGATAGTGAGGTTGATGACTTTGCACAGTTCTGCCTCACTTAAATCCAGTTCACTTGCAAGTCAAGACATCACCCCCTTGATATTATTGGTCCTCTTCAAGAAGGAAGGACAAACAACACCACCGCCACAGCCCCTTTAGGGATGTAATCCTTTCTAAGCATAACTTGATAAACAATTAACTGAATGTCTTATTGAAGACTTCTTTGATTTTGAAATAGTCCGTAAGGTACTGCGAGTTTTGAAGTGGAGAGAGATTTTAGGTTCTGTGTCTGATATCCTCTTCCCAACTCTCTCAACCTCTTTGTGTTTTCCATTTGTACAGGAGGCTGTGATCACAATATATCCTTCCTTTGTGACTTACTTTTCCTCCTTTCTGTCTCTGAATCTGTTTCTCTCTCTCTCTCTCTCTCTCTCTCTCTCTCTCTCTCTCTCTCTCTCTCTCTCTCTCTCTCTCTCTCTCTCTCTCTCCCCCCTCGTCTCTGTCTCCCTTCTTCCTTACACTTCATCTTTCATTCCTACCTGTTGCTTTTGAATGCTTAGCTGTTATCCAATAATCCTGGAGGGTTTAGGATTAAAGCCAGGCAACTAGCTTACTCTATGTCATACCACGTAGGAATTTGTAATAGTCATGTGCTCAGTATATGCTTACGTATGTGTCATATTAAAATCTGACTAATGCCCATGAGTGATCAGTAAGTTGTGCCTATGTTGGGACTTGGGTCCCTTAGCTATATACTGTACTCATTAAACTATTGGATAGTATCCTTAGAAATTTTCTAAAGGATATTTTTTGGGTTTGGCTAAGTAGTCAAATGCGCCTTGTTGACTTATTTTTTTTGGATTAATTGCTATCCCTCCCCCTCCCACCCCCACCTTGATATCCTAAGGATTTTAAGAGCACGACAGCCATTAGTTAGTTAAATAAATGGATAAGGTTTAGAACAGAAGTATTAACACTCCTGAAAGTCTTCCAGACTGCCAGTCATTGAAGGACCTTTGCTGGCTTATGGACTCTGATGGTGACATATGTGTGCTATAATTTTGGCTGACTTAGAGAAATAGCAAAACTTTCGCAAAATACATTGCTGTAGTTCATGATTTTCCCCTTCTATTTTCTCAGCCATCATGTATGTCATGGGAGCACTTGGTCCTGCAGCAGGATATTTATTAGGTGGAGTTCTTATTGGTTTTTATGTTGATCCCAGAATGCCTGTTCATCTTGACCAGAATGACCCTCGTTTCATTGGAAACTGGTAAGAAATAATTTTTTTCCCCCCAATTCACTGTTATGCTCATAGGAGGGATTGCATGTGCTCTTGCAGCACTGCACAGGAAAACCCTCCAAATGGACAGATTGATGATATCACTCATGCTGTGATATCTCACAAGTGATCTGGAGCATTGGGGGCTTGTCCTTAAACAGCAGCGTGGTGTGGGATCACTTGGCAGAGTTTGCACCTGCATGGCTCTCTCCACTTGAGTGCCCCTTCCCCTTTCACTATCTTCCTGTTGTGCCTCTTTATACTCTGTCCCTCCTCCCTTGAATATCTTCTGTTCCTCCTCTATTGCCTCCCCTCTGTTACTTTCTACCAAACCTTGACATTACCCACTTCTTTGTGACTGCTTTCCCCCAGTAACATTTTATTCCTTCCTCCATGCCAGAGGTTGGCAGCCTACAAGTAGGTAGTAGCTGTGTTAGGAGCAGCACTTTGCCCAAGCCCTGTGGGACCTAAGAGAGTCGAATATTTAAAACTTGACAGAGTCAAGTCTCTGGTGGAGGTGGTAGCTTTGCAAAGGCCTTCCAGAGGCCTTTGAGGTTTCATAGAAAGCTTAGAGCTGAGACACAATGGAGGGTTTCATTGGGGTTTGTAATGAGTAGCATCAGAGTTGACAACTTTAAATGAATTTCATAGAAGCCTCTTGGATTTGGACCAGAGCTCTGAACCTGCCTCTCCCACTCATTAAGTGTGTAATCACAGGCAGGCCACTTAACCTCTCCAAGGTTCAGCTTCCTCCTCTGTAAAACAGGGACGATAATATCTGCAGTACCTGTAGGATTGTCGGGAGGCTCAAGTGAGATAGTGTGAAGGACTTTGTAAACATTAAAGCTGATATGTGGCTATTATTAGAGGTCACGTGACAGGCATCCATTAGTTAAAAATTGTTTATGTTGAAAAGTAAGAACAAAATAGAAAAATCTATGATAAATACTATGTTAGAAACTGTGTAAAGGACAAATGCTTATTTTGCGTGGAAAAATAACCTGAATATTAACCTGACGCTTGTGAGGTTATTAGAATGGTAACATTTAACACTTTCTATCCTCAAAGTACTTTACAAGTATTAATTAATCTGCACAACACTTCTTATTTTCACTCCTTTTATAAGCTGTGTACTTTGAAGATGAAAGAGCCCAGTAACAAAAAGCCATGCTCATTATTAAAGTTCAAGAAATATTATCTCAGTGTTTACATATGGGGAAACTCTTAGAAGTCCAGCCGGTGACTTAGCTTAAACAGGAAGTTAGAGTTAGTCCAGAGATTAAGGCAGGAAGATGGCTTCTCTTTTAACTCACAGTAAAACTTTTGGTTTCAGTCTTCGTCCCCCATTCCCTTCTAAACTACCCAATTAGATTATTGCAAGAATTACATTGCTAAAGAATTAATCAATGAATAGGTACTTATTAAACACTTCCGATGTGCCAGCACTGTGCCAGATGCTAGAGACACAAATGTAATAAATAAAATAATCCCCGGTCACAAGTAATTTAGACTTTAGGAGATTTTACTTCGGGGAGGAGGGGAGTTACATTGGATTTCCCCTGCAGCTAAGATTTGGTAGGGAAGGGAATGGAGTTTCTTTGAGGACAGGGTAAAATGTAGGAAAAAAAGGCTGAAATTGGAAGAGTTGTGAGAAGAGAAGGCACAACCTTCCCCAGACCCTACAGTGGCAGGATTTAAGAATGGGGTCTGTAAAGGCAGTGTGCGAATTTCCAAGCCGACTGACTGCTCAGGCTGGTGATTCATTTGGAGGAGTGACTTCAGAGAAGGAAGTCCAGGTCTAAGCAGAGCCAGCCTGGATCAGGCAGGAAGATGAATCCTGAAATATTGAGCCCAAGCTATGGCTTGGGGTGTGGGTTGGATTTAGTGATAGAAAAGAGTTTTTCACATCAGAGTTTTAGAAGTAATGACAATGTCAGGGGCAGGAGGAGGAGGGACCTGGTCCCTCAACTGAGAACATCTTAGGCAGACCCCAAAGCCTAATATAGCTTTAGCTAATATAGGTCCATAGCATCATTGGAGTTTACTTGGGCTGTGTGGAATCACATTTGGATACATCTGCTGCTGCCCCAACTGTCATCAGGTCATTGATATCTTTTTTTAAAAATGTATTAAAAAATCTGTCATTTGCATTGCAAACAAAGTCATACATGCACATGTGACATGTCTAGGTGAACCTTCTCTCAGTCTCTGTCACGTGGTTTCTGGTCTTTGTGCCACATTGAATTCTATCGCTTTTTGTTGGGTCCTTCTTTAGATTTTGGATTCTAAGGTTTGTTTTGGTATTTTTGCGTGGGATAATGCCAGTTATAGTGATCTTGTACCTGAGTGGTGTTTTACAGATAGTAGTGCTGAGCTGTACAAGATATTGATGGATCTGACAGTTTTCTCATAGTAGAATTTTTTCAAAAGGAAAGTTTAAGATTTTATTTTTTTAAGAAAAAGAGGAAAACAAAGGAGGGCAATTGCTAGAGTGTTATATAGCCCTATTCATTTTAATGACAACTTTTTTCCAATCTTTACTTTTTAGTGTCTAAGGATTTGGGGAGACACTTGATATATTGCTTTAAGTTTCATTAGTTTTTCATCCTGTGTCTCTTTAGAGATTTGCTTTTGTGGATGTATTTTCCTTAGCTTACTTCCAGAAATCTTGTAGCTTTCCTGTAAAACTCCATTGTTTTCCTTCACCATCTACTAAGAGGTCATATTCCTTCCAAAACACAAATAAGTATTTGTTCAGTTATGCCAAGTTCTTTTTAATACTTGATTTAGGTGCACCAAATCTGCATTGAAGTGCAATAAGTTATTTAATTTGTCAATTAAACAAATTACGTAACTAAAATTGCAACATTTTGTTTGATTCTGTGTATATGCTATAACTAGAGAACTGACAGGTGAACAAGGAAAGAACTATTGTCATATTAATGAAATAATATTCTAATACGAAGGATGAAAAATATATTGATTTCAAGTGACAATGCAAAAATACTGACTGAAATTTTGTCTCAGAAATGAAGTGCAAGATGGTGAAATTCAATATGCTTTTGGAAATCCAATTGTATTGCCATTTAGTGAAGGCATTTATGCTTCTAACAAAGCCAGAACACTTTAGTTCAAATAACCAAAAGATTAGAGTTTGCAGTAGAACCCTCAATTCAATATGTTAAAAAAACCTCTGGATTTCATCAGGTAACAGTATTCCCTGTACTGATGTAGACAGCAGTCCCTTTATGCCTCACTAGAGTGTCTTCACGAACTACCATGGCTAAAAATAATTCATCAGGTGATGGCCAGCCTTCTGGTGATGAGGCTGTCTGAATTGAGCAAGGCTGCTTCTTGGGTGGCAGACACATATTCTGTAACTGGGCTGCAGTCACAGGCTTGCTGGCTTGTTAGGATCTGTTAGAGTTTGCATCGCATTGCCATAACCTTTGAGAACTCAGTCATCTTGACTGCACAATGAAGCATGAGAGATGGCTTTTAATAAAGGAACTAGTAGCCTAATAAATTCATTTTCTAATTGCCTGGCACCACTGGTAGTCTTCTTTTTTCTTTTTTTTAAATTTAGGACATATTCAGGAAAAACCATTATTTACCCGGTATTACCAGAGAATGAATTTTCCAGATGGTTGACACTGTTGTCCCCTGGTTTGACTTCTTTCTATTGTCTGATCCCTCCTCTGTCTTTGTTGTTGTCTCATTTTGTATATTAGCTCTTCTAACTGTGGATGTCCTCCAAGATTCTGTCCTCTTCTCCTTTGCATTCTTTCTCTTGGTAACCTCACCAACTCTCATGGGTCTAATTATCATTTCTATGGAGATGACTCACAGATATTACACACACACACACACATGCATGCACGCACGCATGCATGCACGCACACCCACACGCATACAATCCCAGGCTTTCCCTTGACTTTTGATCCCTAGCATTACCTATTTGCTATTGAACATCTCAAACTAGATGCCCTGGAGTCATATACTTATGTGAGTAAATTTTACATGAATACATAATTTAATTATTCTTTAAAATTCTGTGTACAATATAGTTACTTGTAAGGTGGCTGCCTTGGAAGGAGACATGGACTAGGAGTCCAATGGACCAGGCTTGGGTTGTATTTCTGGTTTTACCATTTGCTGTGACTTGGGTCAAGTTACTTATCATTCTTGAGTCTTAGTTTCCTCATATGTAAGTTAGGAAGAAGAACCACTCCTGCCTTGTTTACTTCATAGACTTGTTATGAAGGTCAAATGAGTTAAATAAAAAATACTTAAAATGTAGAGAGCTGTAAAATGTAAAATTTTAAATCATCGTCATCATCATTTAGTGAAAACCTTTGGGTAGAGGGGAGAATGAGGCATTTATCATGTTGCAGCTTCAAGGGCAGAAGATAGAATTCAGCGTGGTACCTGAGAGTCTGAAGGTGTAGAATGAAGAGAAATAAAAGCTTATTATAAGATGTAACTTTAGTTTGGAAAGAGATTGTGCTTAAGAAATAAAAAGTACTAGTCACAGAATCATAGCATGAAAATGGAGCTCAGCATTTTAGTCCTATTTCTTCCTGACCAGTAACATACAAGGAAGATCATTCAGTTTACTCTTTTACACACATCCCAGATCTTAGACTTCCTTCAAGGTCCATATCAAGATCAGTTCAAAGACTAGATCCAAAAAAGAGAAAATCCATAAAAATATTTTGGAGATGTAGTTACATCATTGGAATAAGTGTATAGTCTTCCAAAATGACTACTTTAAAGATGACAACACTCTTGTGGATGTGTATAAATTCTTTTATTTTAAAATCTGTTCCTTTACTGTATATAATATAAACCTTATATGATATATACCACACCATTACACCATTGCTTATACTGTACTGTTTGTTCCAAAAGTCTTAGTGCAGTTTAAAGCTACTACAACTTAAAATTAGATAACCTCTGTATTGCCCTGGAGTTGTTTTCAGGCAGTTTCATGTATTTATTCATTCTTTTTCCAGCTTGGAAAATTTATTTTCTTTGAGCTCTTCCTAGCATCTAGCAAAGGGATATAGACATAGGAGGTATTGTTTAGTCATTTCACTAGTGTCTGACTCTTTGTGACTCCATTTTCTTGGCAAAGATACTGGAGTGGTTTGCCATTTCCTTCTCCAGCTCATTTTACAGATGAGGAAACTGAGGCAAACAAGATTAAGTGACTTGCCTAGGGTCATGCAAGTCTGAGACTGGGTTTGAACTCATCAGGATGATGAGTCTTCCTGATGCCAAGCCCAGTGCTCTATCCACTTTACCACCTAGCTGCTCCATAGACATAGTTAGTACTTACTTAATAAAATGTTCTTGAATGAGTGACTACTTTACATATTTTTCAGATGAATACAATTAAATATTTTTTTGTGGAAAATGTAAAAAAAGGAACAATGATTATGAAATTGAGGATGAGAGAGTAGAATAAGTATATTTTGGAGTGTTTCTGGAATATTTTGAATAATTTGAAGTAGATTAGCCTTTTGTTTCTAGAATTTTAGGTCAGTCAGGTACTGTGTACATCTCAGTACACTTTTTTGAGTATCAGGAACTTATGTGCTAGGATTTGATCATAAACAATAACATTGTTTTGCCCATTTTCACAAAGGCCATTATGGACATTTTTCAAAGAAATGAAGAAAAGATTACATCCCCATGCCATGCTAATCTAAAATGGATAACACTGACCGGTCACCAATGAACAAAGGATATGAAGTATTTGGCAGAAACTAGATAGTGACATATTGGATTATCAAAATAGAAAGTTAAATACTTTTGGTATTTAAGTGTCTCATTGGCATGCAATATGAGATTGTGTTTGGAGGTGGGTGGGATGGATGTCCTTACATCAATTTAAGTGAGCCCTGGAAGAGGAGTTAGGGTTTTGAGGTTATGTAGGAGGCATCATTGAATGAATCTTTCTGAGGAAAAAAAATAAATCATGAAAAATGTCTGTTACAATGGCACCTGCATTTGCAAATTATTTGAAGTAAATCTGTAGTTGAAAAGGGGGAAGGAAATATTTAATTACCTTCAGATTTGTTTTTTGAAAAGCTGAGACCAGATTTGGAATTTTAGCAAATCCTCTTTTTGGGGGTGGGTGTAGGGAAAAATGAAAGAAGGAAAAATAGGCATAAAAATTCTAGAGAATATCTGCCCATTTTAAAAGTCACCTTATCTTTTTTTCCCCTACCACTCCACTCCCAGCTGGGAGGCAGCATGGTGCAGTGGGAGGAATACTAGCTTTGTTGTTGGAGGCCCTAGTTTTAAATCCACACTTTCATTCATTCTCTGTGTTACCTTAAACAAGTCACTTAACTACTCTAGGCTATAGTTTCCTTAACAATAAAATCAAAAGGTTGGAATAGATAACCTGGAATGTGCCTTCCATCTCTAAATCTATATGATTCTAGTTCCTTGGTACTATAGTTCCTCCTCCTCTCCCCTCACCTCATGCCTCAGTTGTTCCATGTAGAATCCAGGACCAAGGAAGCCAGTTGGAAGAAGACTCAACAGGCTTATTGGACTAAAGAACCTCCTTTGATGGCAAATTTGGCCTTATGGCTAACACAGTGCTTTTGTTGCTATATGGGTCAAGTGATCTCAGTTCTAGACTTCTTTCATCAATCATTTATTATTTGACTAGTCTGTGCAAAGCACTGTTTTGCATCTGGGGAGATGAAACTACAAATGGTTCTTGTCCTTATGGAACTGTGTATGGGACAGAGAACTGTGTAATGACTATAGAATATGCATGCGAATCACAGTCACAGTGCTTATTATACAATTTATAAGTTCACTAGAAAGGCACAAAACTCTGTGCAACATCTAAGGAAAGGAAGGCTATTTATGAGTGTGAGGACAATAGAGAAGGCTTCATGGAAGTTAGAGCTTTTGAGCTGGTCCTTGAAGAATGGTGTGTATTTCAACAGATTGGGGGATAGAGTATCCGGGTTTAGAAAACAATATAAGCAAAGGTTTAAAGATAGGAAAGTGTTGCACATATATGAGGGAGGTGATGGTTTGACTAGAGAACTGAAAGGATGGCTATCAGGTGATGCCATAAAGTAGGAAGGTAGCAGGTGGTAGAGAACTCAGAAAGAGAAAGTAGTATGACTGAGTAGTGTTGTAGGTTCCTGAGGCTAATTCTAAGAACTGGGGGTGAGGAGTGATCAAGTCCTCCTCTCCATTTCCTGACATTAGATAGCTCCTTGTTTTTAAATGTAGCTAATCAATAAAAATATTTCTTAGGCATTTACTTTGTGCTAAGCATGGAATAATAAAAGTTAAGATTTATAGAGCATTTTGAGGTATACAAAGCACTTTATATTATATCATATGAGTTATGTGGTAAATCTTACCTTGTGCCACTAAAAGGCGAAGGCAGAATTCAAGACAAAATTCACATATATTCCATTGAAATTTATTGAAGAAAATGATTTGTGATAGAGCTGAGTTATAGCTGGCTTGGGTCATGGATGTGTAGCTAGTGTTGGGGATATGAATGCTATTCATGACCTCTCTGGTACTCCCAGATGAAGGGCACACTCCTCTGGGTATATAGAGTTTCTTCTTGTTCAACACCAGCTTTTTCAGTGTCCTACAGTACAAGTACCAGTATGCATGTGAGGGTCGCATGGCAGAATGTGATTTGAGGCCAGATTACTTCTGCTTATATTGCAAAAAATGTTCTGATTCTGACATACCTCATTTTTGAGAAGGTTGCTGCTCTTCAAGTTTCTGAAGATTTAAGAACACTATTGGTTTGGGACCATATGCCTGAGCTTGTGGGCAGTCTTCTAGGTATCCAGGGTACGCAAACCTAGCACAATGGATTGCCTTTTCCACACTTACCATTAGCCTTCCACCTTGGCATATATTGCAGATTCTTAGCAGCCATAGACATAGGCATTTGTTGTCCAAGGGGAAACCGGTGGGTTAATTTGTTAAAGTTCATTGGATCACAGATTAAGAGCTAGAAAGGACCTTTGAAATCATCTAGTCCAATCTTCTCATTTTACGTATTGAGGAAAACTGAGACCCAGAGAGATTAAGTGATATATCCAAGATCACACAAGTGGTTGAGCTGGGATTTGAACCCAGGTCCTCTGGTTTCAGATTGAGTCCTATTTCTACCACCCCATGCTGCCTTCTTTGGTTAACCTAAAAACATTGTGTAGTCATTGACTTTGGGAAGTGATGGTTATCTCAGAATGGTCCATTTGTTCAGTGCGGATGCTAAGAAATATCCTGAGTATGACCTTGACTGAAACTTCTGTTACCTTAAAGAAAGAAAGCAAGACCAATGATAGAAATTAGAAGAAAAAAACCTGTTGCAATTTCAGGAAGTAGATTTACAAGGTTATCACCAACTATGCATCAAATGGAACTCAAACTCTCAACATGCAAATTAAATAAAATTCTTCTTCCTCCTCCTTCTTCACATCATTTTTGATAGGAAAATTTATTTTGCTTAGAAGTCTCCCAATATGGGAGATGCACTTGCAGTTTCAGCATAGAGTAATCATAATATAATAGTGATACAGGCTTGATCCACCTACTACTTAGCCTCATCTCTAGTACAATCAATCAAGCCTATCAAGACTTTTATTAAATGCCTACTATGCGTCAGATACTGTTATAGGCACAATACAAATACAAAGGATTAAACAATCTCTACTTTGAAAGAGCTTATCTTCTAATGTTAGACAAAAAGTGTGTTTGTGGGCATATTTACGTATATGAGTATATGCACACACACCAGCATATACACACATATTTGTACATATATGTATATGTAGGTATGTATATCTATATCTGTATTGATGATTATATTTATGTATATATGTATGTATTCTTCAGCTTTTTATACCCACATGTTTAGCTTCTGGAATATCCCCTTCCCAGTATTCTTTAGCTCAGAGCATCCCTCCTCTCTCATCTAGTCCTAGGTGATCTTTTTTCAACAACCAGTGTTTTGATTTGTTTTGACTACCATTGACCTCACAGGTCCAAATGCTACTGATATATGAATTTTAAAAATAGATTCTATTGACATCTTTTGTTTTTATATCATCCACATTCCCACCCCCTTCTAGAAAGCCATGACAAAGATCTTTCAAAAAAAAAAAAAAAGAAAAGAAAAAGAGGAATAAGAGAAAAAAAATACTTAGAAAAATTAGCATTATAGGCAATGCTCCCCACCTAAGAACTCTGCCACCTCTATAAAGATGAGGGAGATATGTTTTCTCCTATGTCTTCTTTGGAGTGATCCTATATAAGTATGTACATATAAAATAAAAATACAAAGAGTTAAATACAAGGTAGTTTGGGAAAGAAGGCACTAGTGTTTGGGGGTGGGGGTTAGGAAAAGCTTACTGGGTGAGCTAATATAATTTTAGAGGTTTGCATGATGGTGTATGCCTGTAGTCCCTTGCTACTAGGGGAGGCTGAGGCTGATGAATTGCTTGAATTTGAGTGCTCTTAAAATAAGAGAATGATTCTATGAGGTAGAGGTGAGGAGGGAGTGCATTTCAGGCATTTGTTGTTCAATCATGTTCAATTCTTTGTGACTCTATTTGGGATTTTCTTGGAAAAGATACTGGAGTGGTTTGCCATTTTCTTCTCCAGATCATTTTACAGATGAGGAAACTGAGGCAAACAGGGTTAAATGACTTGTCCAGGGTCACATAGCTACTAAGTGTCTGAAGCTGGATTTGAACTCCTGACTCCAGGCCCAGCACTCTATCCATTGTACCATCTAGCTGCCCATTTGCATTTGAGGTGTAAGGAATAGCTATTGTAAAGGCACAGAGAAAGGGGATGGAATGTGATATAAGGAATGGAGAGAAAGGCAGTTTGGCTCTATCAAAAATGCTGGAAGGGTAGTAACTTAAAATGAAGTGGTGATTAGGTAGTGAAGGGTTTTAAGAGCTAAATAGATCACATTTTATCCTAGAGCCAATAAGAAACCACTAGAGTCGACTGAGTAGAGGAATAATGTGGTTAGATGAACCCTTAAGGAAAAGCGCTTTGGCACCTGTGCAAAGGATGGACTAGCATGAGAAGAGACATGAGGCAAGGAGATTGGAAGGATGGTGGTGACTTCGGCAGAATGAGGACAGTTGAGAATAGGGAAGGATTTTTGTGGGGAGGAAGATAATGAGAACTCTTTGGAGGAGTAGGGGTGTTTTGAATTTGAGATGTCTCCAGGACATTCCTTTTGAGATGTTCAACAGCACGTAAATTGGGGATGCCAGGCACTGAAATTCAGAAGGGAATCTGGGGCTGGATATATAGATCTGTGAGTCATCTGCATAGAGATGATAAGCCCATGGGAGCTGATGAGGCCACCAAGTGAGAAAATGAAGACAGAAGGCTCAGACAGAGTCTTGGGGATCACAGTTAAAGAGCATGATTCTTGTTAAACCTGTAAAGGAAAGTAAGAAGTGGTTGGAAAAGTAGAAGGGTGGTCAACAGTGTCAAATGCAGGAGTGAAAGATCAGGAATGCCAAAGATCACCAACTTTGGCAGTTAGAGATTATTAGTAACTTTGAAGACAACAGTTTCAGATGATTGTTGAAGTCAGAAGCCAGATTGCAAAGTGTTGAAGAATGGGAAGAGAGGAAGTAGAGGCAATCAGTGCAGACAGCTTTTTTCAGGGAGCTAGGTTGGGAGGGACGAGAGATTTAGGATGATAACTTAAGGGTGTAGTGAAGTTTCTTTAAGGATGGGAGAGACTTGGGCCTGTTTGAAGGTAGTAGGGAGGGAAGGGAGAGAGAGAGAGAGGGAGAGAGAGAGAGAGGGAGAGAGAGAGAGAGAGAGAGAGATAGAGAGAGACAGAGAGAGAGAGAGACAGAGAGAGAGAGAGACAGAGAGAGAGAGAGAGACAGAGAGAGAGAGAGAGACAGAGAGACAGAGAGAGAGAGAGACAGAGAGACAGAGAGAGAGAGAGACAGACAGAGACAGAGAGACAGAGAGAAAGAGAGAGACAGAGAGACAGAGAGAATGACATTGTAAGAGACTGAAGGAAAGGAGAAGAGAATGGGGGATGATGTCAAGTTTTGAGGTGAAAAGAATGATAGATTATGTAGAATGTCCTCAATTTCCTGAGTAATGTAAAGAGGACTTGTTATAAGTAATTTCTATTGGTAGAAATTAATACATCACTCCAAAGAAAAAAAAAGAACACATTCTTTCCTACACCTTTGCATAGGTGACAGGGTCTATAGATAGGAAACATTGCATAGAAGGCTAGGTCCTTTTTTTGGATGTATTTTTTTCCCTCTTATTCCAACTTTCTTGAAAAATCATTGTTTTGGATCTCTAGGAAGAGGGAGGGGAGATTAGAGGAAATCTAGGTGATATAAAAACAAATGTCAATGAAATCTGTTAAAAATGAATTCATATATCAGTAGTATCTAGACCTGCAAGGTCAATCACAGTGAAAATGGAACACCTGGGACAAGTAGAGAGAAGGAAAGCTCAGGGAGATAGGAGGACCAGGAAAGTGGTGCTACAGAAACCAAACATAAAGGAATTATTGAAGACTATGCTTAATCCTTGAAGAATCTGGGGATAATGGAGGTTGGGGTGGACAGATAATTGTTCTTTGCTAGCTTTTGATGGTGGGAGGAGCAAAATATGAGAGAAAAGACCTGGGAAAGGCTCCATGAGAGAGCTAGAAGGAGAAGAAAATCCTGAGGGAGCAGCAGAGGTAAATGTTTCTTGCTTTTACTACTGCTATCATTATTAATACTGGACTCTATTGTAATAAGTATAAATGAATGGGATCAATTGCTTAGCAAATGTAGGTATCCTTGCTACGACTGCTCTATGATATATTGGGCAGGAAGGAAGTTGAATTGGCTCATTGTGATTTTGTTACTTTCTTTTCAAAATATAGTTGAACACATTGAGCTTCCAAATTGGAAAGCTGAGGATATTACTGTTAAAATTTTATAAGTAGCTTTCTTCTGCTTAGAAATGAGATTTTCCATTTGGAACCTCTATTTTCTTTTTCTTTTTTTTGTACTATGATTACATATATGCACACACACATTCCTATGGCAATATTGTAGATGTTTTATAGATGTCATATTTGAATCTTATTTCTTTTTTTTTTCCTGAGGTCTGTATCATCCCCATTTCTTATAAGTGTGTGACATTTTGAAAATTCAGTCTCATAATTCAGCTATGAAACTTCAAATATCAGCAACTTTTCTAGGAATATTTCTTTACAATTATACATTTTTTTCCCAAGATGCCTAAGTATGGTGTGCAAGGAACTCTATGTTCTTGAAGTTTATATAGAGACCATAAGCTTTAGCATGTTCTACCTTGTTGGAAAGACTTGAAGTATGGTCCTGGTGACTGATTGAGACAACTGAGAACCAATCTAGCTAAATAACAGGAGGCTTATTACTAATTTGCCACTAGGCCATGAATTCTTTGACATGATAACCCATAAAACAAAGAAAAACTTAAAAATATTCTTCATTCTATGTGACCTCCTTCTACTTCCAGTCACAGAGATACCAGAAGGAACATTGAAGGGAGCAGAAAGTAGTAAGAATCACACAGTTTTTAGACCATTCCAAAGACTGGGCAGCTCTTTCTATGGAGGATCATGGGAAAACATGGATGAGAATAATACAAGACAAGAAGACGTGGGTGGGTTATGATTTTCATCAGTGGAGGGAGTGCCCATAATAGATGAGACCACAGACTTACTGAAGCAGTTTTGAAGTGGCTGGTAGAATCCCAGAAACAAGAGTGACTGACAAAGAGGGAGTTTATGATAGACATAAGGTGAGAGGTGTTTAGGTTTCTAAATTTGCATAAGTGTTTTTTCTAGCTCATCCACACTCATAATTAGAATGTATCTTCAGATACATTAAAGCAAATTAAAGATAAAATGATCGATCCCAGTCTCTGGGATGACCCAAGACAGGTTTTTTTCCTTTTCTTTTGAGAGCAAGTGTGGCATCACTAATAGAATGTAAAAGACTTAGGTCTGAATGTTACAGATACTGGGTGTGTGCTAATGGCAAAGACACCTTTTCTGTTCTTCAGTTTCCTCATTTATATAGGGGAAAGGGGGTAGGGTTGGACCTGGGATTTCACTGGTATAGGGATCTTCCTGGATGATAAAACTCTCTCTACCAATGCAGGTTGGCACCTTCTATGAAATTTAAATTCTTAAGAAAGTTGCCTGGAGCATGAGTGGCTAAGTGATATACCCAGAGTCACACAGCTAGTATGTGTCAGAGGCACGACTTGAACCCAGGTCTTTCTGACTTCAAGGCTGGTTGTCTATCCACTGTGTCATGCTAATAGTATATTACTTACTTCACAGGGTTGTTGATAGTAAAGCACTTTTGGGAACTTTAAAGCACTATATAAATGAGAGTTATTTTATTGTTATGTGAAACAGGGAGGTACTGAGATATCAGTTAATGAACAAGCATTCTCCAAATGCCTGCCATATGCCAGGCATCATGCTAGAAGTTGGGGTATAGAAAAAAATGAAAGCGTCTCTCAAAGATCTTGTATTCTATCCGGGGAGAAAATGTGTACGCATGTACATATATGCAAAATAATTATATATGGAAGAAATTCAAAGCAAGTTTATTTTTTGTTTTTTTCAGTGTAGGGAAGGAAGTGATCACAACTGAGGGATAGAGATAAACACAGAAACTTGGAATTTCCTCTTTTCTTTCCTTTATAAAACTTCTGTCCCTATAAGAGACAGAGTTATATGGCAAAACAGAAGTTTGGATTTGAAGTTAGGACTTAAACATTCAAATCCAGGCTCTGACACTTGGCTTAGCAACCATGACCAGGTTTACCTCTCTGAGCTTCCATCTCCTCATCTTTGAAATGAGTCTAAGAATATTTGTGCTACTTCTCCCCAGGACTAGGGTGAGGATTAAAAGAGACAATATATGTAAAGTGCCTTGCAAACCTTAAATTTAGTCTATATAACTGTGAGTTGTGAGAACATCTATGTTCATGTTTGTCTTCCCTATACAGTCTACTGAAGGAAAGAAAGGGGGTTAGGGGATAGAACTTGGGGTGGAGGAATATGATCCAGGGGCACCAGCCCTATTAACAATTTTTATATATATATATATATATAATATATATATATATGTATATGAATAATAATTAATAGACAGGCTGAGAATGACTGGCTCTTGGGAGACATGAATGAGGAGATCATGAAGGAGCTGAGATCAGCCCTTATATATTTACACCCCAGTGAATACCTGAGATAACTTTTATTATGAAAGCTTTATAACCTTTTATAGCTGTGTAACTTCCTCAGGTTTGTTATTTTTAATCTCCTAAGTTTCTCTGTAGTTACTTACAGAAAAATCCCTTAGGAAATCTCAGAAGGGCTGCAGGGCTTGCGCAGGAGCAGGAGAATAGGGGAGAAGAATCATATTTCACTTCTGCAGTAGCAGACCAGGGAGGAGAAAAGCTTTAGTCAGAGGGAAGAGATGTAGTGATAATCAGAAGAGAGAAGGCAGGCCAGTTCTTAAGACCTGTAAGAGAGAAGCAGGCAGGGGTGGGGGTGGGGGAGGTGATGGTGATGAAAGAAATGTTGGCCCAGAGATGAGTCTGCTGGAGTAAAAGGAAGGTGATTGAGTTTCACTGGTAGGAACCCCCATTCCCACATATCATTGTGGCATTATATTTGCTTTTCAGGCTCCTGTAACCTTATTTATGATACCAGTAGTATATAAACTTCTTGAGGGCAAAGACTGACTCACTTTCATATTTGTATACAAATATGTATCTGTATAATTAGCACAGTGCCTGGCACATAGTAGGTGATAGGTGATTGATTGAAAGAGGAACCTAGTATGGGGGATTCTGTGCATTAAAAACACACACAACTACTTCTTAATAAGAAAAGAATTTGTGGCTGTAGCATGGTGATATTCAGTTTATATATAGACAGAATCTAAAACCTATCCAGTCTTTGAGGCCTAGCTCAGATCCCTTGCCATGAAGCTTTTCACTATACTTCAGTATGTGCTAATTCCCCTTTTGCTGAGGTTCATAAGCATGTTTAATCTCAGGTGGCGGAGTAGATAGAATATTGGACTTGAGGTCAGGAAGACCTGAGTTTAAATTCTGCCCCAGATTCTTGTAACCTTGTAAGCCTTGTTTTCCTCAACTGTAAAATGGGAATGACACCTCTGTTGGAAAGATCAGATTTTAAGATAATCATTATAGAAGTTTATTTTTGGAAACCTTAAAGCATTATAGGAATACTGGCTATGATTATTGTTTTTCCTCCCACATTCTAACACTTCATCGTAGACTATACTCTTCTTACTGTTTTAAGTGGATTTTTTTATCTATATGTTAAATTCCTTGAGGGAAGGGCCCACACCTCACACTTTTTTTTATGTTCTCCAAAGTACAGGGTACAGAAGAGATACTCAGCAGATTCCTTTTAGTCAAAATAAAAACGTAACCATCAGCAGGCAGGTTAAAAAATGCCTTTTGTTAATATCTGAAATGGTTTTGTTTCCCCCGTTTGATAGAAGACCCATGTCTTCAGTAGCACGTGTGTTGGGAGATAAAAAAAAATTTAAAAAATTTTCTTTGGTGGTTTCCCTACTATCTCCTAGTTCTTAAAAAGATACCAGCAATCGCATTGGTGGAAACATGCCTGCTGATGCAGCTTGCAACATTTCTATGCCTTCATAGGCCTGAGAATCTGAGCACCTTCAGGGGGAAAGATATGAGCTAAATTCTGATATTCCCAGAGGAAACCCTGAATGGAGGCACAAGTCAGACACTGATGTTCCTAAAGGAGACACTGGCTGTGGGGAAAATGAGTCAATGAGATTTTAGGGAAAAAAAACACAACCCCTCCCAAGAGCAATGGATACGGGTTACCTACATTGTTTTCACTCTGCTGGCATAGCTTTGAGAACCTGGAGTCACTGCCATGGCTTGTTGTGGAGCTGGAATAAGACTGGAGTGGAAGATTACTTTTGCTTGGTGACTTCCATTAAGGAGATGAAAACACAGTGAAAAACACATTAATTAGGTTCTTTGGAAATATTATTGAATAGAATAAAATTTTAATAGTGTTTAACTGTTGCCATTATGGGTGGGCTTGCCATTTACTATGCTGCAGAATAAGAGAAGCCTTTCACTTTAGTTATTTACTTTAGCTATTTTTTCCTTTTAGCTGTTGATCAACGAAGATAAAATATTTTGTATCTCTTTGAAGTTTGATCACTTCTGCTCTGTCTTCTTACTTGGTTTGCCCTTCATACCACCTAAGTCATAAATGGCTCTTCATGTTTCTTGATTTTTAGGTGGAGTGGATTCCTCCTTTGTGCCATTGCAATGCTTCTCGTGATATTCCCAATGTTTACTTTCCCAAAGAAGCTTCCTCCTCGACATAAGAAAAAGAAAAAGTCCTCTGATGATGCTTCCAATGAGGAAGATGAGATCATGAAGGAGAAATCAAACAGCAGAGAGCAAGAAGGAGTTGGCTCTTCTATGGCATTTGGAAAGAATGTAAAAGGTAAAGAGTTCTTTTCAGAGAAACAGAGACTTAGATATCGAAAGTATTTGAGCCTATGTGCATTCACATGTGCATTGGAAACCTCCGATTGTTTATTTTGACTACATCATACCTAACGTAAGAGAAATATATGGATTAAAATACACATTTGTCAGTGTGGCTTTTTGTCCATTCAAATGCAAAATTGGTTAAAAATTATATCTCCCTGTAATTACTATTAAAATGCTATAATCCTGCTCTAACATACAGAAATAGCAATTGTAGTTAGGCTTCAAACATAAGTATTTTTGAATATGAGTCGAGATTATTTCAGAGATCTTAAATAACTTATTTATTATATACCACTTCTTTTATATTTTTAAGATATATACTAAATAAGGATAATAAAATATTTAGGCATAGAAATTTTAAAAATTTAATGTGTCAGAAATCTGCTCTTAGTATCCAGTGCTTCGAGGTTAATAAAATATCTGTTAATCCAAGTGACTGGTAAATTAATCATTTGCTACCCTTCATGAGCCTTTGACCTACTCCATAATTAATTTTGTTTAAGAGAATCAGGCAACATTTGATTGATAGCTAATACATCAAATATTTACATGATATAGAAATATTAACTATGGTTGACTGAGTGATGACATTTAAAAACAGTTAAATGGCAAAATTTGTATCAAAGAAATAGAATTCAAAAGGTTATGGCAGTTAAAATGAATAAAACAAGTTTGCTAGTCACTATGGTTTTGATGTTCTTAATTTCCACTTTCCCCCCATCAGTCTAGAACAAAAGCTCTTTGGGTTTCCCTTTTCCGGTTTTTAATGAAGAGAACAAATTGTCCACCTCACAGCGGTATAAGGGGGATGGACATCAGAATATTTTGCTTTGTATTCCTGGGTCTTAGCACAGTACCATATACACTTTAAATTCAATTATTCTATGATATCAGTGGATGTGGGATATCAGTGATATGGGTACTAAGTTCTTGGTACAGATTATAATTTATCCATGGCTTCTCATCATATGCCATTCTTGTACATGTTCTTTCTTACATGTGACATGGGATCTCCCCAACAGGTCCTTTAACATTTTGGATAGTACTTGAGCTATACATTCTTTATTACCCATTCTGAGTACTTAACTAGCCTACCTCTTTTTCCATTTATACTTTTTTGGATAGTCTTTATATACCACTTGTATTCAAGTAATCATTGTTTGTATTATAATAAAATTGTTTATACCTACAATGAGTCTCTTTTAAAAAATATTTTATTTTTAACATTTAAAAAAATTTTTAGTTCTAAATTCTTTCCCTCCCACCAGCCTCTCTCCTACCCATTAAGAAGGCAAGCAATATGATGTCAGTAATACATGTGAAATAATGTAAAACATACTTCTACATTAGCCATGTCACAAAAAGGAAGAAAAATAGAGTGGAAAAAAATAGCTTCAATTTGCACTTAGAGTGCACCAGTTCTCTCTCTGGAGGTGGAGAGCTTTTTTCATCACAAGTATTCTGGAATTGTCTTGGATCATTGTATTGATCTAAGTAGCCAAGTCTTTCACAGTTGATCATTGTAACAAATATTGCTGTTGTTGTGTACAGTGATATCCTGGTTCTGCTCACTTCACTCTGCATCAATTCATATAGGTCTTCTGAGGTTTTTCTGAAACCATTCTGTTCATCATTTTTTATAGCACAATAGTATTCAATCACAATCATATACCACAACTTGTTTAGCCATTCCCCAATTGATGGGCATCCCCTGATTTCCAATTCTTTGTCACCACAAAAAGAGCTGCTATAGAGATTTTCATACATGTTGGTCTTTGCTTTTCCTTTGATATTTTTTGGGATAGAGACCTAATAGTGGTATTGCTGGGGCAAAGGTAGGTACAGTTTAATAGTCCTTTGAGCATAGTTCCAAATTGTTCTCCAGAATGGCTGGATCAGTTCACAATGCCACCAAAACAGTGCATTCATGTTGCTCTTTTTCCACATCTTCCCAACATTTATTGCTTTTTTTTATCTGTCAGGTTAGCCAATCTGATAGTTGTGAGGTGGTACTTCAGGGTTGTTTTAATTTGCATTCCTTTAATCAATAAGGATCTAGAACATTAAAAATATAACTATAGATAGGTTTGATTTCTCCTGAAAACTGCCTGTTCATATCCTTTAATCATTTATCAATTGGAGTATGATTCTTATTTTTATAAATTTGACTCAGTTTCCTATATATTTTCAGGATTAAGGCTTTTTATTAGAGACACTATAAAAATTTTTGATGCAACTTCATTTTCTATTGTATTTTTTGGCAAAATGTAGTTTCCTTGATTATGTCTTTTAATTAGGGCTATTTTTGCTTTTGCTGTATCCAAGATTATGATTGCTACACCTGACCTTTTTTTTAACCTCCACTGAAGCATAATAGATTCTTCTGCAGCTTCTTATCTTAACTGTGTGTTTTTTTCTTTCTGTTTCAAGTATATTTCTTTGTAACCAAATATTATCAAATTCTAGTTTCTAATCCATTCTGCCATCTGCTTCTATTTTATGGATGACTTCATCCCATTCACATTCTATTCATCAAAACTATGCTTAATGATTGTGTACTTCCCTCCATCCTATTTTCTTCTGTTTATCCTTCTCTGTCTTTCTTTTTACTCTGTCCCCTCTGAGAAGTCCATTTTGCTTCTGACCACTGCCTTCCTTAATCTACCCCACCTTTTATCACTTTCACTCTTTCTCTTGTCCTTTTGCCCTCCTCCTTCCCGGTTGGGCAAGATAGATTTCTAGACCCAACTGAGCATGTACATGTATTCTCCCCTTTTTGAACCAATTCCAGTGAGAGTAAGGTTAAAGCATTGCCTGTCACTCCCCCATTTCCCCTCCACTTAACAACTCTTCCTCATGTACTTCTTTTATGTGAGATAGTTTTCTCCATTCTTCCTCTCCTTTCCCTCTTCTCACAGTGCATTCTTCCTTGTCACCCCTTCATTTTTTTGAGATCATCCCCACATAATCAACTCACACCTATGCTTACTGCATGCTCTCTGTCTATGCAAACTGCCCTAATAATGATAAAGCTCTTAGTAGTTACATGTATCATCATGTACACAGTTTAACCATATTAGGTCCCTTATGATTTCTCCTTCATGTTTACCTTTTCACGTTTCTCTTGAATCCTGTGTTTGAATGTCAGATTTTCTATTCAGCTCTGGTCTTTTCACCAGGGATGCTTGAACATCCTTTCATTAAATGTCCATTTTCCCCCAGAAGAATTATACTTGGTTTTGCTAGGTAGACTCCTCTTGGTTATAATCCTAGCTCCTTTGCCTTCTGGTATCATATTCCAAGTCTTCTCTTCCTTTGATAGGGAAACTGCTAAATCCTGGTTTCTTTCTGACTGTTTGCAGTATTTTCTCCTTGAACTGGGAGCTCTGGAATTTGGCTATAATAATTCCTAGGAGTTTTCATTTGGGGATCTCTTTCAGAAGATGATTGGTAGATTCTTTCAATTCTTATTTTACCCCCTTGGATCTGAGACTTCAAGGCAGTTTTCCTTGATAATTTCTTGAAATATGATGTCTGGGCTCTTTTTGAAATTATGGTTTTAGGGACTTGACCCCAAGGCTGAATTCTGGATCAGACAAGATGGCCAGGCTGCCCTGCAGGATTATTAAGGAAACCCAGTGTTTTCTGGCAGAACCAATTCCTGGGATAAAATCAGAACCAGATGAAAGCAGCGCATGTTATTTTCATGTGGTCGTTGCAGGCCCACAGGATTCCCCCTTTGAGGGAGGGGCTTTTAAACTTGAACTATTTCTTCCAGAAGAATACCCAATGGCAGCTCCTAAAGTACATTTTATGACCAAAATTTATCACCCTAATGTAAACAAGTTGGGAAGAATGTGTTTAGATATTTTGAAAGATAAATGGTCTCCAGCACAGATCTGTACAGTGCTGCTCTCAATCCAAGCTTTGTTAAGTGCTCCCAATCCAGATGATCCATTAGCAAATGATGCAGCCAAACAATGGAAGACCAATGAAGCCCAAGCCATAGAAACAACCAGAGCATGCCATGAATAATATTTAAATTCAATTTCAACATCAAGTGTGCATCACTTCTCCTGTTCTGCGAAGACCTCTTCCTTTTTTGTTTGCATTTAATGGACACAGTCTTAGAAACATTACAGAATAAAAACCCAGACCATCTTCAGTCCTTTGGTGATTAAATGCACATTAGCAAATCTCTGTCTTGTCCTGATTCACTGTTGTAATGCATGAGCAGAGGCTAGAAGTATCGTCTGGATTGTGGTGAAATTGTTTAAAAGCAGTGGCCCAGCTCTGCTTTTATTCATTTCTCTCATCATGGTTTAAGTATCAGCACTGTGAATGAAAGTAGTTGTCAGTTAGCTGCAGGGGTATGTCTTTTTTCTTCTTCCAGTTTTGTGGGCTCCTTTTCCCTTTTTATGGTGATGCTAATTGCATTGGTTAAAGCAGCTAACCAGTTGTACTTTAGAATATGCCCTCTAGCCAAGTCTAACTCCTTAGATGCTGTAGATGGAAAAGCTTGGTTGTTTGAACAAAAATGGGAACATTGAACCTCACAGCCCTCACTAATATCGTGGTTCTGCTGTCAAGTGTAGAAATCTCCCTTCAAGAAAAGCTTGTGACCATTTTGTATGGCTTGTCTGGAAACTTCTGTAAATCTTATGTTTTAGTAAAATATTTTTTGTTATTCTAAAAACAATAAATTAGGGATTTAGGTAGTCCAAGAATTCATAAACTATCCTCAAATTATTTTCTAGTTGTTTTTTTCTGAGGAAATATTTCACATTTGCTTATATTTTTTAAGCCATTAATTTTGTTTTATTGTTTCTTAATGTCTTACAGAGTCATTAGTGTTTACTTGCCCAATTCTAATTTTTGTGGAATTATTTTCTTCAGTAAATTTTTGTGCCTCTTTTACTGTTTAGCCAATTCCAGTTTTTAAGGTGTATTTTCTTGTTAATTCTCTTTTCATGCTATTCTTGTATCACTCACATGTCGTTCCCCAGTTCTTCCTCTACCATTCTTAGCACTTTCTTTAACTCTTCCAGGAATTCTTGTTGTGCTTGTATCTAATTTATGTTTTTCCCCTCTTTGAAGCTTTGTAGTTGTTTTCATGTTGTTGTCTTCTTCTGAGTTTATATCTTGATCTTCCTTGTTACCATAGTAGTTTTTATCGCCAGGTTCTTTATTGTTGTTTACTCATTTTTCTAGCCTATTTCTTGACTTTGAACTTTATGCTAACGTTGTACTCTGCTCACCTTGTGGTGGGGAGGCACTGTTCTAAGCTTCAGGCTTTTTTATGCTGCTTTTTCAGAGCTAGTTCTGGGATTCTGCAAGTTTTTGGTGCTTCCAAGATGGTATGATCTGGGGACAGTCGTGGTCACTGCTTTTCTGGTTTGTGCTCTGATGGTCTTTACCCAGGAAGCGTCCCTGCTCTGCTGTAGCTGCAAGCACTGCTCTGCTGTAGCTGCAAACACTAGCGCATCTCTCTGCCCTGGAACTGTGACTAGGGCCCCACTTCCTTATAGCTAACCATAAGCTTTCCTCTCCTTCCTGGAAATGCAGCCCAGAGCTGCACATAGGCAATTGAGTTGCCAAACAGCGTCTGGTTCTATGCCTATTGTTGGCTGAGGGTCCACTGTAATCTCTTTCTGATCAATTGTCCAATACCCTTACCATCTCTGGCCTAAGAGCTCCCATGACTGCTCCTACTGCTACAGCCACCTCCAAGGCCCACCAGTGTTGTTGCTAATGCATCATGTGCTTTGTGGGCTGGTGTAGTAGCAATTTTGATTTGAAGATCTTTCCCACCCATTAATAGGCCATGTGACCTGCTTATGTCACAGGAAGCCTAAGGTACATGGTAGGAGGAGCTTCCTGAGAGGAAAAGGGAGTTATGTCACAGAAAATGCTGAGAGAGAGAAAGATGTTATGGCTGCTGGTGGCTGCTAATGGCTGCCCTCATGATTGTTATTGCTGAATAGGCTGACTTAGCTGTACTGCGAGTTTGTTTTGGGGAAGACCCCAGCAGGGGGTCAGAGAGATTTTGGGATGGCAAGTTTCCTGGCTATGATAATGGTGTTTTAAGTTCCTTGCTGTTATGATAAAGTGGGCTGACTGGCTGTGGGAGCTGAACATTTGGTTATGGGATATGCTTTTCTGGTGTCTGAATAAATATTATACTTCTTTTACCTTCTTTATGGAGAGTCTCTCATACATTGTGATACAGAACTACATAGATGTATATGCACAATTATTGTATATGTTGTGTTTATTGCCTTACTATTTCAGCTGGGGGCCAGCCCAGTGTTGTAGACCTCTCATACTGACCTCCCAAGTTGTCTTTGGCTGGAAAAATGTTTCATCCTGACCTTTTGTTAGTTGTGCTTCTCCAGAATTCAATTTAACACATTATTTTAAAGTTGTTCAGAAGATAATTTTGGGAGAGTTTGGCTGTGTTGCTGCCTCTCTTCTGCCGTCTTGGCTCTGCCCTCCACAGGGAATTTCTTCATTGCTCTTTTTATCACCCACACTTTCGACTTTTTGGAGAATGTGGTGTCTTGTGATTGATGTCATAAAAGTTTTTTCCCCCAGGGGCAGATTGAGATTGTTGTACAGTTTCCCAAATGTAATCTAACTTGTTTTCTTCCTTCTATTTAATTTTGAGCCTGTGTTTTGTCTAAGATATGTACTAATATACTGACCTAATGAGACGTCTATCCAACTGAATGCCATAGTCTGGGCAATAAACAGCTTTCATCTATTTAGTTTTTTTCATTGTGGATTGTTAGGCTGAACCTTTTTGTAATGGTATTAAAGGCTATGGATCTCATTGCTTTGGAATATCTTACATTGGGCCCTCTAGTATTTTGGTAGGTTAATGTAATCATCACAATATAATTTGCAAACACAAACATCTGGAGAATCTCACAATCTTTACAGAATCTTTCTTCTATTTCTACTCTATGCAAGACATCTTTTTTTATATTTGCACACACTTTTGGTGAGTATCTCCCTGTTTTATATCTCAGTAGACAATGATAATCAGAGGATCATTGAATAGTTTTCTCTTTGGTTGCATCTATCCAGGAATCTTCTATGGTCTTAAATCCAATTCACTTGCAAGTCAAGACACCACCTTTCGGATGTCATTGGTCCTCTTTGAAAACAAAAGATAAATGACAATCTGTGAATAGTAGTAGCTGCCCCACTGGGGATGCAACTGACCAGTTCCAGTTGGGAAATGCTCCTTCCATCCTGCCTTCCTGTCTTCCTGCCTTCCTCTCTCTCTGTCCGCATAGGGAATCATGTGGGTGCCCTGCCCAAAGGAATATAAATTTTGATCACTGAAGCCTCACAACATATCTTGGTGTTTATAGGCTAGATTCCTTTTTTTCTCTTCTCTACTTATTTGTTCTACCATTAAGAAAAAAACTCGGACAATTAAGTCTTTTGTCCCATGTACTTTCATTTGTGATTTCTTGAAATACAGCATTGGAAAACCTCACTGGGATTCAAATCAAGCTGCTTGACAATGCCTTAAACCCAAGTCACTCTGGCTCTCACTTATTGGCCAACAATAGGGCCCAGCCCAATCCTCATTTGGTCATTGTTTGGTCTTTGATGGCTCAGAGTGAGTATAAATAGCAATTGTTTCTGTTTTGGCCAGAAACTCTGAGGGTCTTCCCCTCCCAAATGATTTTTTTTTTTTGCCTAGATAAAAGGGGCCATTTTTGCCTCATTTCTTACCTGGCCTTAATTGCTGAATGATCTTTGCCTCAGGAAAACTGAGACCTGGGAAAGACTTTAGCTCAAAAAGGCCAAGGTCTTCCACTGCATCAGGGTCATTTCTAGTCATCTTGAACTGTATCTTGCCACTGGACCCAGATGGCCCTGGAGGAGAGAGTGAGGTTGGTGACTTTGCATATCCCTGCCTCACTTAAATCCAATTCACTTACTGTAGTCACAATCTTGCTAGCAGCTGCTGTGGGGGTGTAAGATCCACCAACAACCAGCATCCAGAAAGGTGCCAACACAGGTCCTTTTGATCTGCTTTACTAAGGAAAGTAGCATTAAGGGCTTAACAATCTTATTTCAAAACCAACACACAAATATCATTCACTTAGTTCAGGGGAAAAAGCCAGCACCCTGAACTTCACAGCAAACACAAACACATTACAAAGGTCAACAGACAGACCTTGTCTGATTCAAATCATAACACATAGTTACCAGAGAAGAACCAACATCTGAGTTGTAAAGCTGGGGCGGGGGCGGGGAGCAGTTGCAGCTTACCCAGAGTCTCAACACTCCTTCCATGAGTGTGCCCCCCAAAAGTAAAAAGCCAAACTGTCCTCAATTATATCCTGTTCATAGCCCTGAGGGCTCTGACCTCACCCAGGCTGGGTGTGGGATAGTTCCCCATCCCCAGTATGGCATCATATACAAATGACTCCCAATTGTCTCTGTGCTGAGAAATAACCAAGACAAAAAGATTCCACTTTATCTGCCCCATTCAAACAAAGGCCAGAATCATTAAAGGCACTGAAGAGAAGAAAAGCAAAAAGTCCCACCTTAATTACTATTACACTTACAAGTCAAGACATCACCTTTCTGATGTCATTGGTCCTCTTTGTGAATGAAGGACAAACGACAACAACAACAATGGTCTGAAATATATCTTATATGATCATAATATATTTATGGGATATATCTTCTTGTAGGAGAATCTTTAAGATTTCATTTGGTTTTTACTGAATCACTCATTTTCTTTACTTACAGTAAACACATTGGGACATTGTAATATCTGCAATTTTGATTCTTTTGAGTTTTCATTTATTTTATGATTCACACACACTTGGTGGGAGAGTATCGGTGTTAAAAAAATGTAAGCCTATTGGGATTCTTGAAAGTAATGTGCCATTTCCCAAATTCTCAAACATTTTTCAGTCAGTTATGTAACTCCTAAAGATGCAGTCTACTGTAGAAAATCATTTGCAAAAGTTGATTCCTTCTCATATTCTAATTAAGGAAGAATATCCTATGCATTTATATTCTTCTCATCAAGATTTTACACAGGTGAAAAGAAAAATGCAAGTCAGTTGCTGATTGCCTCTAAATCTCTTTTATTTTTTTAAGCAACTTTAGAATTTTTTTTAAAGCACATAGACTCCTTCCTTGCTTTGGAATATCTTACATTGGGCCCTTAATGCTTTCCTCTATTCTATTTCCTCTGGCATTGGTTTCCTCAGTGTGCACTTGCTTTAGCCCAGCTTCTATTCCCAATTTCATCTTTTTGAGTATCATTTCTATTTCCATTTATAGTCCTTCGAGTCTTGAAAGGTTAGAGCTCAAATGTGGAGTTTCCACTATCATCAATAATGAGAATAGACATCCATAGAAGCACTGAGAAATTAATTTCATTTTCCATCTGTTTGTTGTCCTCCCTCATGTTTCACCTGTGAATACTTTTAATATGACCAGCCTTAGCTGCATTTCATATCAGGCTTTATTCATACTTATTTCCCAGTTTTGGACTCTTTATTGTAGTATTTTTTAAGAAATGATGATATGACTAATGTGGAAATATGTTTAATATGATTATCCATGTATAGCCTATATCAGATTGCATGCCATCTTGGGGAGGGGGGGAAATCTAGAACTCAAAATCCTATAAAAGTGAATGTTGGAAACTAAAAAATAAGTAAATTAATTAATAAAAAAACTAGAATAAAAAAAAGTGATGATAGTCAGAATGACTGTCTTTACTATCCTTCCTTCTTTTATTCAAACAGTTTTTTTTGAATGGGTCAAGTTGGAGTTGTTGGAGATGCATAATAGTTTTCATTGTCACATTCTCATTGGATTTGGATTTTGACCTTTGATTGTAAAAGGCAACCAATTCTAAAATGAACCTCCACATTAGAAATCAGTTATTTCCTGTCTATTTAGAGTCAGTTTAATTTTATCGTTGTTGTTGTTGTTGTGTTCTTTGGGACTCACCACTTCTAGCACATTTTAACTTTCTTCTTTTAGAATTCATTATGTCCAAGATACATCTGCTAGGTAATGTAATTTTGGCTTTTTAAATTTCTTAATCCTAATTTTTTTCTCTCCTTATGGCCATCTTGTCATTAACGTCATTGAGTATCAAGGGATATTCAAACTTGTTTCAAGAATCTTGGTCAGTTCTTTGTAGAAGTTCTTTATGGTACAATAACACTGTAATACCTACATAGGTAATAGTTTGTTAGCCATTATTGGACATGTGTTTTGTTTCTAGGTTTTGTTGTCTCAAATAATGCTGCCAGGAATATTTTTGGACATGTGAGTCTTTTCTTTCTGTTAATAACCTCTTTGGGGTATAACAGTAATTGCAGTAGTAGAATTTGGTGACCAAAAATATGAACAATTCAGTAACTTTTATCGCAAAATTTCAAACTGTTTTCTTGAATGGTTGAACTAATTTACAGCTTCCTCAGCAGAGAATGTGTGTCTATATTTTTATAATCCTTCCTACAGTGAGTTTTCCCATGCTAACTTTAAAAATAAAACAATTTGACATAGATATATATATATAGTTGACATACATATTATATATATATATATATACATACATACATACGTTTGTATGTATATGGTACTGAATGTGCTATCTTAAAAAAGAGATCACAATTATCTTATCTAATATAGTTTAAATTCTATTCAGAGTTATTGATAAATATCAATGAATAAAAAATCAACTGCTGTTGAGTTTCATATTTACCTTTGAAAGCTGCAATGACTTTTTGGCCACTAGAGCTGACAAAGAGAGTGAGACACTTGTGATCAATTGATATGATCAATTTCTCTAGCTACACCTTGTAAATTATGCAACACATAAGCTGTTTTAAATGTGGTGGAAAAGAGAGGTGTGATTCTGAGTGTTCTTGTTTCAGCTACATGTAAGAAGGTTAAACCTTTCATAAAATGTTGATTGCTTTAATATCTTATGAACTAAAAGTACCACTTAAAACATTAAGGATGCCTGATCAATTTTCTGAGAGCTGAGCTCATATCTTTGCAGCCATTATATCTTGACAGTACAGTACCTAAAAATTCTCTAAGTTATTGCTTTTGATGTCTAGAAAACTTTAGAAATTTTCCTGTTTTTATCTGTTTGTGATCTTTTATGTTTACTTATATTGATAATTTGAACAATACTTTATAGGCTCTTTTCTCTGTTAGACCATCTCCATTTTGAATGTAGTGTAGTTTAAAATCCATAGAATCCATTAGTGCAGGAATTTTGGAGGTTGTGGATAAATTGAGTTAGCTGCACTGAATCCAGGAGCCACATATAAGGTGGCCATCAGAGACCCTGTGAATATGTTTGAGTAAAGCGTTCAACCACCATCCTCTGTATCTTCATCAGAAAGTATTACATGTAGCATGTGCTTGACAGGAAGAATTACATATACCTTTCCTTTACACATTTGCAACTTAAACAGCCTCACTGATGTAGAAAATATATCTTGTGAAGTAAGGAGGCACAGAGTGAATATTAACAGAGTCTACAAAATATGACTTGAATGAACACATAGAGGATGCTTCCCTTATGTTCTAAGTGTGGAAAGAACATTCAAGTTTGTATCCATATTTGTACAAATAAACAAGCTGGCTTTGCATCCAGGGATTGTGAAGGATCCATTTCATAACTGAGAATGTTCTGTTCACTGAAATGTGTGGGTGAATGGGTTAAGATTCTTTTGGGAAAAAAGGTGAATCTGTCCTTGTGGTGATTGTGGGACTAAAAATTGTCAATATGATTGTTGTCATTAGCATTTCACAAATTGAGAGGCAGTATGACCTTGTAAAGGACTGACCTTGGAGCCAGGAAGACCAGGGTTCTAGTCCTGTCTCTGACACATGCTAGCTGTGGGCAAATCACTTAATTTCTCAATGCAATTCTCTAATATTATGTAAATTGCAGAGAAGGTGCTGGCCTGCACTGGTAAATAAGTTCTCCACACTAATGAGATAACTGGTCCAGTCTCAATTCCTAAGATGTTATTATTAATAATAGTAATGATCTATAGAAAAACAGGGCATGCAATGTTGTCTGTATGCGTAGGAGGGTGAGTGAAGAGAAGGTTGGGAGCAGTGGTGGTATGGAGCTTATAATCAGTGATTCTACATAATTGTCATCTTCCAAGGAGAGGTGGATGGGGTCGTTAAGTGTTGGTGACCATTGGGTGGTCTTTTATAAGAATTTTCTTTTGTTTGTCTATAAAACACATATGGAACTAGACAAAGAGAGCTAAATTTGGTAAAAGGCAAAGAGATTAAATATTGACATGTTCAAGGAAATCCACATCTACACACCTATAAGGCTTTCTAGACTTAGACTATAGAATAAGTGATGCATATACCTAGGTAGCTAGGTGGCACAGTGGATGGAATACTGAATCTGAAGTCAGGATGTCCTGCATTCAAATCCAGAGTTAGCCATTTGCCAGCTTTGTGTCCCTGGACAAGTAACTCAACTACTCTCAGCCTCAGTATCCTCATCTGCAAAATGGGGATAATAATAACACCTACTTCACAGGATTGTTGTGAGGATCCACTGAGATAATATTTGTAAGGTGCTTTGCATACCTTTTAAAAAAATTTTTAATTTATTTAATATATTTATTTTTCAGCATTGATTTTCACAAAAATTTGAATTACAATTTTTTTCCCCGTTTCTACCCTCCCCCCACTCCAAGATGGCATATATTCTGGTTGCCCTGTTCCCCAGCCAGCCCTCCCATCTGTCACCCCACTCCCCTCCCATCCCCCTTTCCCTTCCTCTCTTGTAGGGCAAGATAAATTTCTATGCCCCATTGCCTGTGTATCTTATTTCCTAGTTGCATGAAAAAACTTTTTTTTGTTGTTGTTGTTTATGAATGTCTGTTTTTAAAACTCTGAGTTCCAAATTCTCTCCCCTCTTCTCTCCCCACCCACCCTCCCTAAGAAGGCAAGCAATTCAACATAGGCCACATGCGTATCATTATGTAAAACTCTTCCACAATACTCAGGTTGTGAAAGATTAACTGTGTTTTGCTCCTTCCTAACCTATCCCCCTTTATTGAATTTTCTCCCTTGACCCTGTCCCTTTTCAAAATGTTTGTTTTTTATTACCTCCTCCCCCCATCTGCCCTCCCTTCTATCATCCCCCCCTTTTTTATCTTCTTCCACCTTCTTTCCTGTGGGGTGAGATACTCAATTGAATGTGTATGGTATTCCCTACTCAGGTCAAATCCAATGAGAGCAAGATTTACTCTTTCCCCCTCACCTGCCCCCTCTTCCCTTCCTACAGAACTGCTTTTTCTTGCCACTTTTATGCGAGATAAATTACCCCGTTCTATCTCTCCCTTTCTCCCTCTCTCAATATATTCCTCTCTGATCCCTTAAATTGATTTTATTTTTTTAGATATCATCCCTTCATATTCAACTCACCCTGTGCCCTTTGTGTGTGTGTGTGTTTATATATATATATATATATATACACCTACATAGACACACACATATGTATATATATATGTATACATATATATATGCATATTCCTTTCAGCTACTATGATATTGAGGTCTCGTGAATCATATATATCATCTTTCTATGTAGGAATGTAAACAAAACGGTTCAACTTTAGTAAGTCCCTTATGATTTCTCTTTCTTGTTTACCTTTTCATGCTTTTCTTGATTCTTGTGTTTGAAAGTCAAATGTTCTATTCAGCTCTGGTCTTTTCACTGAGAAAGCTTGAAAGTTCTCTATTTTATTGAAAATCCATATTTTGCCTTGGAGCATGATACTCAGTTTTGATGGGTAGGTGATTCTTGGTTTTAATCCTAGCTCCATTGACCTCCAGAATATCATATTCCAAGCCCTTCGGTCCCTTAATGTGGAAGCTGCCAGATCCTGTGTTATCCTGATTGTTTTTCCACAATATTCAATTTTTTCCTTTCTGGCTGCTTGCAGTATTTTCTCCTTGACCTGGGAGCTCTGGAATTTGGCAACAATGTTCCTAGGAGTTTTCTTTTTGGGATCTATTTGAGGAGGCAATCTGTGGATTCTTTCAATGTCTATTTTTCCCTCTGGCTCTAGAATATCAGGGCAATTCTCCTTGATAATTTCTTGAAAGATGATATCTAGGCTCTTTTTTGATCATGGCTTTCAGGTAGTCCAATAATTTTTAAATTATCTCACCTGGATCTATTTTCTAGGTCAGTGGTTTTTCCAATGAGATATTTGACATTGTCTTCCATTTTTTCATTCCTTTGGTTCTGTTTTATAATATCTTGATTTCTCATCAAGTCACTAGCTTCCACCTGCTCCAATCTCATTTTTAAGGTAGTATTTTCTTCAGTAGTCTTTTGGACCTCCTTTTCCATTTGGCTAATTCTGCCTTTCAAGGCATTCTTCTCCTCATTGGCTTTTTGGAGCTGTTTTGCCATTTGAGTTAGTCTATTTTTTAAAGTGTTGTTTTCTTCAATATTTATTTCATTTTTTTGGGTCTCCTTTAGCAAGTCATTGACTTGTTTTTCATGATTTTCTTGCATCATTCTCATTTCTCATCCCAATTTTTCCTCTACTTCTCTAACTTGCTTTTCCAACTCCTTTTTGAGCTCTTCCATGGCCTGAGACCAGTTCATGTTTTTCTTGGAGGCTTTTGGTGTAGGCTCTTGGACTTTGTTGACTTCTTCAGGGCATATGTTTTGGTCTTCTTTGTCATCAAAGAAGGATTCCAAAGTCTGAGACTGAATCTGGGTGCATTTTCGCTGCCTGGCTATGTTCCCAGCCAACTTACTTGACCCTTGAATTTTTTGTTGGGGTATGACTGCTTGTAGAGCAAAGAATACTTTGTTCCAAGCTTGAGGGGATGTGCCATTGATTTCAGAACTATTTCTGTACTGCCTGCTCTGCCACACCAGCACTCCTCCTTCCTCAAGAACGACCAACCCAGACCTGATGCAAATCTTCAGCAGGTTCTGCACTCCTGCTCTGATCTGCCACTTAATTCCTCCCACCAGGTGGGCCTGGGGCCAGAAGTAACTGCAGCTGTAGTTCTGGAGCTGCACCTCCCCTGCTGCCCCTGCAGCTTTTCCCACTAACCTTCTCTGTTGTCTTTGGTGTTTGTGGGTTGAGAAGCCAGGTAACTGCCACAGCTCACTGATTCAGGGTGCTAGGGCCTGTCCTGCCCAGCTCCTGGTCTGGTTGGTCCTGCTGCCTCCCACGCTGAGCTCTGCTCCCCTCCACTCCGTACGCGATAGACCTCATCCAGCGACCATCCAGGCTGTCCTGGGCTGGATCCCTGCTTCCCTCTGCTATTTTGTGGGTTCTGCAGTTCTAGAATTTGTTCAGGGCAATTTTTTATAGGTTTTTGGAGGGACGTGGTGGGGAGCTCACACAAGTCCCTGCTTTCCAGCCGCCATCTTGGCTCCAGTGCTTTGCATACCTTAAAGTGTTATGTACTATTATTAGCATTATTATTATTATAAACACAGTTAGGATGTGCTTGCTTTCCCCATCTCTTTAAAGTATCAGAAGATTTTAAAGTTTAAAAATTGTTTAACCTTAAGAATCAGGTATGAGATAAATAAATAAATAAATGGATAAACCAACCAACCAACAAACAAACATTAAAATAGGAAGCCCAAGAACTTCTCTTACGCCATGTCAAATTCTGTCTTCATTCAGCTACAGTTTAGAAACAGGTATAATGCCATGTGACCAGTTTCATGTACTAAATATTTATGGTCTGTTATGAAATTATTGTATTATTAAAATAGTGTTTCCTTTTAACCCCAAATTGTTCTTAGGAATGGTTAGTTAGCAAAAGTCTAGATTTTTGTCACTTTGAAGCTACTGTTGCAGAGCAAATATGCTACCTTAAATTTTTTATAGCATTTGTTTTTACAACACCTTCATTTTAAAATACATCCCACCCTCTCCCCTCCCCAGAGAGCTTCCTTTCCAAAAAGAATAAAAAAGGAAGGAACAAAAGCAGCTCAGCAAAATTAACCAACAAAAATCAGCTGAATCTGACAATATATGCAATGTTCTACACTATAACCCCTTGAAAAGAAGAGAAGGAGGTACATTTTTTTTCCTCTCTTCTTTGTGGCCTGATTATGTTAATTTTTGCTGCTGTTGCTTCTGCTGTGACCTCCTCTTTCTTCTCATTTTCCCCTCTCCTCTTTTTCTCATTCTTTCTTTTTCCACTTCTCTCTTCCCCCAACTAGCAGGCTTGGTATGATTTAATAAGCTTAAATAATTATACAATGGCAGAAAACATCAGTACTTCAATAGATCCCTCATTTCCTTAGAGGGGAAATTGCCTCTACCAAAACCAATCATAACTGCACTGTGCCATACTATAGTGATATTTTATCTGAGTTTCTGTAACTAAAAAAATTTATTTTCCTGGTGGCCAATATTCTGGTGATGTCTCTTTCTACTTAGTTGGCCTGGTCCTTGGTCAGATGTATAGCCCAATGCTGGATTCATGTTCAGGGCCTTTCCAGCTTATCAGGACCTACCAGAGATTGAATTCCACTAGGATAGCCTTTAGAAACAAGGATCGCCTTCAAACCATCATGAATCATCAGAATAATAAGTTGATGAAAGCATGAAAGAATAAAGAGAGTTATTAGAAATTAGGAAAATATTTATGGCTAATAGAATTTCCATATAATCAAGAAAAAATGTGTGGGCAGAAAATGTGTATTCTATGTAGAGACACATATCTACAATTAATGCATGTTCCCATCTCTTGATTTGCTATTTCATTATTTTAAGTAGATAATAATAGAAGTAAGGTTATAAATAATGAAATTTCTCTCATTTCCCCACTAACAATCATCCATTCTTTTGTCAGATTTGCAGTTCCTAAAGCATAAATCTGTACTTCCCATCTCTCATCCTGTTGCTTGTCTTTAGTCTCATACTTGTTCCTTTGGTCTCCTTCTCCTTTTGCAGACTGCTTTTTTCCATCCATCAAAGCACTCTTCTCTGCTCATTCTACTGGCCCATTTCCAGTTTTATCTTCCCTGTGAAGCTTTTCCCCTCTGCTAGAAATGACTTTTCTGTCTTCTGATCTCTGATAAAACATTGTTCCTCTACTATGCATCCATTTCATTATATTTGTATTATAGTGTTTGTATACATGTCTTATCTTCCCTACCAGATTATAAATTTTTTGAGGGCAGGGGCCCTATTCTTTTCATCTTTCTATCTCTCAATACCCTGCACATGGTAGGGGCTTTAAAATATTTGTTGATTGAAGACTCTCCAAATCTCACTTCAAAGAAGAATCATCTTCTAGAAGGCTTAGGTAAGGCTTTTTCCTCTCTCTAAAACTTCTATTGATTACTATACAGATGCTTAAGATAATTCTCCTTAACTGGATACACTCAAGAATTTCCAACTAGGAAATAAAATAGAAGGCAAAAACAGAAAGCAAAAGCTAACCATAAGGAGCAAGCAGTGGGTTCCTATAATACCTGCTTGTGTGATGTGGTAGATATGCCTGAAATTAGAAAATGAGTACCTGAAAGGCCATGTCCTGTTACCATATATCCTATGTACAGTATCTTGTACATTGAGGACATTAGGGAAATATTAACAACTCTGACACAAGTATGGCTTTCTTTGGGATTGTTTCTTATTAAATGTCTGTTTGCAGCTACAGGAAACTTGTTTCTCACTATAGTAAACCTTGGCCACTCAGAGGTTCAACCAGACCACTTTGTAAAGGTAACTAGGGTGTGGTTTGTTTGTTTTTTTAAATCCTGAAGAGTTCCCTAGTTCCTTGGAGGAGTTCATTGCTAGAGCAAGAATTCCTACCTGTTTTTATGCCTTGGATACCTTTGGTAGTTTGGAATACAGACTCTTGTCTCAGAATCATGTTTTTAAGTGCATAAAATAAAATCCATAAGATGACCAAAGAAAGTAATTATATTGAAATATAGTTATCAAAATATGTCTATGTAAAACAAATTCTTGGACTCCTGGATAAGAACACCTATTAGAGCTTCCAAAGGTGACTGAAAAATGTCCTAGGAATAACTTGGGAGAATCTGGTTTGTTTTCAACACAACATATTCTTTTTGCTGTTGCCATGATCCTTTCCAGAGGAGGATTTATTCTGGGGTATTATATAGAACCATAACAAAATAGTCATCTTATTTTTTTCTAAGCACGTCAGGGCATATTTCAAGTGTATTTTTTTTTTGTAGCATAGTAGAGGCAACAAGGAGCAGCTAGATGGCACAGTGGATAGAGCACTGGCTTTGGAATCTGGAGGACCTGAGTTCAAATCTGTCCTCAGACCCTGGGCAAGTCACTTAACCATGTTTGCCTCAGTTTCCTCATCTGTAAAATGAGCTAGAGAAGCAAATGGCAAACCATTCCAGTATCTTTGCCAAGAAAACCCCAAATGGGGTCACAAAGAGTAGGACATGACTAATCGATGCCACCCCCCCAAAAAAAGAGACCATGAATTAGAAATGGGTTGGCACCAGCTGGGGAGATAAACATTAAGAAGAGAACACTGACAAATTGTAAGAGAGGAGATAGAAAGATTGTACCAAGTAGATAGATGACATAGTGGATGGGGTGTCAGGCCTAAAGTCAGAAAGACTCGTCTTCCCGAGTTCAAATCTGGCCTCACACACTAGCTGTGTGACTCTGGGCAAGTCACTTACCCCCATTTGCCCCAGTTCCTCATCTGTAAAATGAGTTGGAGAAGGAAATGGCAAACCACTCCAGTATCTTTGCCAAGAAAACCTCATACGGGGTCACAAAGAGGAGGACGTGACTGAAATGACTGAATAACGAAAGATATAGACTCAAAAAACAGCAGACTGGGGCCATTTAGTGGAGGGGAAAACAGCTCAGTGCAATTCAATGAGAGGAGCTTGGTGGAATAAAAAGAGGATTGATAGGGGGTCAGAGGACCTAGATTTGTATACTGGGACTACTAATAGTATTAGCACTGACTTGCATTTAGAGATAAAGCTGTAATGTTTGCAGAGAATTTTAAATATATGATTTCATTTGCCCCTCTTGAGGGCAATATCACTCCTATTTTATATGTGAAGAAATCGAGGCTCAGAGATTTGCCCAAGTCATATAACTAATTAGTATCAAAAGCAGTATTTGAATTCAGCTCTTCCTGACTCTACTATTCACTCAGTCATCATGCCTACCTATGTGATATTAGACAAATCATGTCTTTTCCCTGTGCCTCAGTTTCCCTTTCTGTGAAGTGAGAGGATTGGACCAGATGGTTTCTAAGGTTTCTTCCAGGTCCAAGTTCAGTTTGTTCTAATTCAAAACTTTACTACTTCAAAGGAAAACTTGAAGCTAAATGTAAATTTGTAGACATTAAAAATGACCTTTAGCCATTCTATTAGTGTTCTTTCCTGGACATGATTTGTAAAGGATTAAATGATCTTTTTTAGATACTGTTTAGATACTTGTTTAGATATTGTTTAGATACATTCAATGATCTTGTTTAGATACTACAGAAGTATCTGCAGTGATCGATAGCTACAATAAGTATTTTTTTTGTTTCCTCGAATTTTATTATATTGTTTTTGACACTATTCCTATTTTATCGTGCAGTAAAATTTGCCTTTGTGCAGTGAATTAGGTTTTAAGAATTTTCAGAAATCATGTACATTATTGCAAAACTGGATTTTAGCCCTTGAACTTAATATGAATAGCATTATATTTTGTGTTGTTTTGGTATGTTACTTCATCGTTGAGCTTTTGCTTCGTGTTCTAAGTGAGGCTAATATGCTTTATACCCCAATACAAAAAGCATATCTCTTTATAGTTCAAATACCCGTATTCCATAAATTTATACTTTAAAATATTTTTTTCTTTGAACTTGGCAAAAGAGGTTGAAATTTTAAGTAGCTATTAATCTTCTCCACTACCCCAAAAGTCTTAATTATAAACCAGATGGTCTCTTTATGGCCAAGAGAAAAGAGGAGGAATCATTTATCTTTTAGGCAACTTGGCCAGTTTTGACATGAGTAGAATTTCTTCTTAAACACTGTTTATTAATTTAGAAAGAAACTGACCAATTGTACCTATTGTCTGTATGGATATTTACATTGTAAATGTATTATCTTCTTTGAATTTTATAATAAAGCTTTTATTTTTATTGACTTCCTTTACTATACCCAATAATTTTAATATTAATTTTAAAATAATATGTAGAAGTGAAGGTCAGCATGATATAGTAGACAGAAGACCAGCACTGCAGCAGGTGGTCTGATGGCTGGGAAGACCAAGGATCCAGTCCAACCTCCCACAGACACGGGCCCTGTGACCTGTACAAGTCACAACCGCTCAGTACCTTAGTCACCTAATTATGTAAGACGCAAATTGCAGTGTAGTTGCTGATCTGAGTCAGAAAGGGAGTTTCTACACAAGGGAGTTCAAATTGTAAGTCTGGACTCCCCTAAAATATATGTCATCCTCCTGACTTTTTAATCCTGGTGTTCTGGGGAAGAAGTTTTAAATTATATACTTTCAAAGAGATTTATTTTTTTTATTAAGGACCTTGATTGCAGCTGTTGCATAAGACACCAAACCATCATTGAGATGATTGTATATATAAAAAATAATCCATCACAATGTCTTATCAGTGGAGGTATGAGAGACTTGAGAAAATCCATGGCTAGGAAAATAAAGACACAGGCATTATGCAGTTACCAGTGATCCAGATAGGTGAATAGACTATAGGGAGCCATCCACAAGCCCCGAACTCTTCCTCTCTTTCTCCAGTGGGGGAACCAATACCCCCTTAATTCAGAGCACTTCAGAGGTGATTGACTTAGAGTGATGCCTTCCCTTATGCAAACGCATAGTTGCTGATGCTCCAAGACCTTTCCTCAGGATACCACTGTTGAAGGAAGCTATATTCCCTAAGGAGGGGAAGCAAGAGAAGATGAAGGAAGGAGGTATGGTCTTGCTATCTGGAGTCAGGACTCAATGAATTTTCCAAATGATGGAATTATGTAGTTGGAGTAATAATACCATTAATATCCTACATTAGGCACATTGTCGGTTGATTAGCCTTTTGTGGGCTAGTCTGTGAACTAACCACCATTTATCACATTCTTTCTAAGGAAAAATATATTTTGAATTTAGAATAATTAACTTAGAAATACATTTTTGGAACATAACTTGTTTGTTCAGTGGGATCTTTTATGGTGCCTATGGATATATTTTTGAAACATTTTGTAACATTTTATTAGACTTCTTTATCCTATTTAAGAAAAAAATTCCATAAAGACATGCCTAAAAGAAACAGTTTCCAACAGGCATAATTTTTTCCCTATTTTTATAAAGACTCAGTTGTTATTGACAGTTCGTTTGGAAGACAATTCAAGTTGGATTTGATTTCCCATCCCTTCTTGATAACATTCATTTGTCATTTTTTTTGTCATTTTGTAGACCTACCAAGAGCAGCTGTCAGGATCTTAAGCAACATGACATTCCTTTTTGTGAGTTTGTCATACACAGCTGAGAGTGCCATTGTCACCGCCTTTATCACCTTCATTCCCAAGTTCATCGAATCACAGTTTGGCATCCCAGCTTCCAGTGCCAGCATCTACACTGGTAAGACATTGCCACTTGGGATACCTGAAAGCATTGTCACGTTTGGTCATCAGACAAGTGAGTTCAGAGGAAGTTAAGTCCAAATTTGAAGCAATAATCTTTATCAGCTTATCACCATTACACTAAGGAGGGAGAAAGTCTGGAAGCACCAGCTTTGTTTCAGAAAAAAAATTTGCTTCTATTATGATTTTAAATGATTTTTTTTCTGCTTGAATTGGAGAATTATCCATTCTTCTGTGTTTAAGGCTTTTGTTCTTTAAAAAAAAGAAGAGGGAGAGGTAGTGGAAGGGAGCAAAGGGTGCAGCTAGGTGGTCTTCTTGTTCCTGGAGTTAGGAATATTTGTGGTCTTACTTGCTAGCTGTGTGATCTTGGACAAGTCACTTAACTTCTGTTTGCCTCAGTTTCCTCATCTCTAGAATGGGAATAATCACAGCACTTGCCATACAGGGGTGTTTTAAGGATAAAATCAGATATTTGTAAAGTGCTTAGCCCAGGGCCTGGCACATAGTAGATCCTGTATAAATGTGAGCTATTATTATTTGTAGACAGCAGCTCTCAGTGTCCAAAAGACTTGGGTTCTAGTGCTGCCTCTGCCATATATTGGCTATGTGACCCAGAGCAACTTACTCAAACCTCTCAGTGTTCCAAGCAATTTTCTAAAATTATAAGTTGTAGATAATTTGCTTACCCACATTGTTGAGTTGTTTTAGTCATGTCCAACTCTTTGTCACCTCATTTGGGGGTTTCTTGGCAAAGAAAGGTTTGCCATTTCCTTTTTGAGCTCATTTTACAGATGAGGAAACTGAGACAAACAGGGTTAAGTGACTTGCCCAGGGTCACACAGCTAGTAAGTGTCTGAGGCGAGATTTGAACTCAGGAAGGTGAGTCTCCCTGACTCCAGGCCTAGCACTCTATCCACAATGGCGCCACCTAGCTGCCCACATTACTAAAAGAAATTTCTTATGGGGAGTTTCCTACCACAAATAAATCATAGATCCAGTCTAAATGAGGAGGAAAGGAGATGGAAATGAAATCTTATATAGACCTTTTATATAGGTTGGCATGAAACCTTAGTTTTCATGTTCAAAACAATGAATCAAAGTATTTGCTCTTTGTGATATTGGCTTTTTTCCTCATTTATTTATCATAGTATCATCGGATTAGTGTTGTCAGGGACTTCATCTAGGTCATAGAATCCCTCTCTTTATGTTGAAGAGGAGAAAACTGAACCATTTCTCGACATTAAATGACATGTCTAAAGCCATACAGTTAGTGTGTGAGGCCACATTTGAACTTGGGTCTTTCTGACTCCAGGCTCTATGGAGGTGAGGCACCCAGCTGCCACCTCTCTGATTATGTGACTTGTCTAAGGTCACACATGGGCAACAAGTAGCAGAAACAGGACTAGAACCCATTGCCTAGATGTCAAATCCAGGTCCCTTTCTGCTGAATCACTTTTACTCCCAGATCACTGTCCTTGATAAGATGAAAAAAGTTCCAACTGAATGATTAAAGTTAGCTAAAATGTGAAAAGACATGAACAGATTTCATTTTAGGCATTGTTTTAAGTCTCTGTTATCTATAAACGTACATGTTCTTTGGTTCCTAGAGATGTTTGATATCTAGGACAGTAGTATTTAATATTCAAGCTTCCCTCAGTAGTTTAGGCCTAGGAAAATGGTAGAATTAACTTTTTCAGACTTTGCAGGGGTGGGGAACTTGCAGCCTCAAGGCCACATCTAAGTCCTCAAGTGCAGCACTTGGACTGAATCCAAACTTTACCAAACAAATTGCACTTGAGGACCTAGAGGGCCACATGTGGCCTCGAGGCTGCAAGTTCATCACCCCTACTTTACGGTAATTTTTAGCAGTTCCTGAATCATCATAAATTACAATTTACCTTATTGGCCTGAAAGAGGAACACATCTCCCTAAGGGCCTCATTTATTACCAGGGACCTGGGCTTGTAAGTAGGGCTTTGGAATAATCACACTGTAGTGCATCACTACCCACATCTCTGTTTGACGTAGTAATGATGATGATGATGATGAGAAATAATGCATCTTTAAAGTTAGCAAGGTAGTATATAGATACACATATATTTATATATGTATATCTATTTATAAAATCTTATTTGATTCTTAAAATAGCCTGCTGTAAGGCAGCTAGGTGGGGCAGTGGATAGAGAGCTGAGCCTGGAGTCAGGAATCCAGCCTCAGACTTTTACTGGCCATGTGACCTTGGGCAAAACACTTATACTTCTGTTTGCCTCAGTTTCTCCAACTGTGAAATGGGGATAATAATAGCACCTACTTCAAATGGTTGTGGTGAGGGTCAAATGAGATAATAATTGTAAAGTTCCTGGCATGTAGTATGTGCTGTGTAAATGCTAGCTATTATTATTATTGTAATAAATTATAACATAATATATTATATATCTAATAATTATATATAAATATGTTATATATAATAAATAAATTATAATAAATAAAAATTAGCCTTGTGAAGTAGATGCTTCTGTTGTCCTCATTTTACAAATAAGGAAGCTATAACCAAAGGAGATTAAGTGAATTTTGCCTATGGTTACACAGCTAGAAAATGTCTAAGGGAAGATTCAAACTCAGATCTTCCTGACCCAGAAGTCCAGCTCTCTCTGTTCACTATACCTCCTAGCTGCCTAATTATCTAGCAGTTATTAGTCAAAAAATATTTTCTTGCTAATGATTGGCAGGAAGGGTAGCTGTTTTAAATCACCTGGATAATTACTTCCTCCTCTATTTTTATCTTGTTTATTTCTTATTATTTCTTGATTTAGATTTTAATGTTTTATTAATTCTTCTTAAATAGCACTTTTGCTTCCAGAAGAACATATAACAATGGAAAATAGATACTCAAAGCAAACACCAACCATGCCAGCATGTGTGTGCATTAGTTCCTACCCATAGTCTCACCACCCTTCTACCAAGAAGAGGGAAATATTGTTCATCCCCACCCCTCTGGAGTTAGTATTAGTTACTATATCATTGTGAACTGGCATGTCGTTTAGTACTATTTTAAGCTTACAGTGCTGTGGTGGTTGTTTCCACTTCATTTTGCAAGCTTGGTTATGACGGAAGGTGATAGGAAGCACTTTGTTAGATAATAGACTGGCGTGGTGTAGGTAACAGGTTCTGTCTGGGCTTCAGGGTATTCATTGGTTCTGGTTGTATCAATTGGGATTTCCCAGACAGATCTCTTGCCTGGCTGTCAGGGAGTCTGAGTGGCCTTTCTAAGCCCTTCTGTAATGCCATGTAGAACAGCTTCTCAAGCTGGGGATCTTGGGGAAGCAGTGGTTATCTTTTTCATAGAGTTATCCGGTTTTAGAGCTAGAAGGAGTATTTGAGATGATCCAGTTCAACTCCCATCTTTTGTTTTGAAGTCACTTTTTATTGACATCTTTTCTTTTTCGCATCACCCTTATTTCTGAATGGAGAGTAGTCATGTGGCACAGTAGATAGAGAGTCAGTCTCCCAGTCAGGAAGACCTTGGGTCAGGTCTTCCTTTTGACACATAGTAGTCAGGGGGAAGGGAAAAGGGATAAATATTTGTGTAGTACCTACTATGTGCCAGGCACTGTGCTAAGTGCTTTGTTTTAAACAAATACTGTCTCATTTGATCCTTACAACAACTCTGGGAGGCAGGTGCTATTATCATCCCCATTTTTAAGTTCAGGAAGTTGAGGCAAACAGAGGTTAAGTGACTTACTGAGAGTCACACACGTAATAAGTGTCTGAGATTAAATTTGAAATCATGTCTTTCTGATTCCAAAAGGCAGTTAGGTGGCACAGTGGATAGAGCCCCGGGCCTGGAGTCGAGAAGACCTGGGTTTAAATGTGGCCTCAGGCACTTATTGGCTGTGTGACCTTGGGCAAGTCACTTAACCCTGCTTGCCTCAGTTTCCTCATCTGTAAAATGAGCTGGAGAAGCAAATGGCAAACCACTCCAGTATCTTTGCCAAGAAAACCCCCTAAAGGGGGTTAGACATGACTGAAAACAACAAAACAACAGCAGCAGCAACTTCCTGACTCCAGGCCCAATGCTCCATTCACTGTGCCATTACTAAGTGCTCTAGCAAACTCTCTAACATTAAGTTTCACAGAAAAGTCCTCACTTGTATTAGTACAGGGAATTTTCTTAGAGATTTCCTATACCAATGAGAGTTATAAGACCAGTCCTTGTCCTAAATATAATAATAGCAGCAGCTTCCCAAAGTTATTTATGAGGATCAAATTATTCTATCCTCTCCTCCCCAGAAAGCCATCCCTTGTAACAAAAAATAAAGAGAAGAAAAAAAGCAGTTAGGTAAAACTAATGAACATATCAGCCAACTCTGATGGTAGGTGAAATATTTTCCACCTTAGACTCTCACCTTTAGGAAGAAGGAAGATGCTTGCCAGATTGTTTCTTTTCTAAGCATTGCCACCCGGGGCCTCCCATGCCCTCTGGTGCTTGTCCCTTTCCTCTCACAGTGATTCTGGGTTTGCTTCTCTCTGGCCCCAGGCTCACTGTGGAGCTGAGGCTGAATTTACATCATCCAGCTCTATGTCATCACAGCAGTCTGCAGAGACAGTGGTTGGAGAGAGACCTCAGTGTGGGGGAAAATAGAAATGAAAGTTTCTACTAGGTTGGGCTTTTTTGTTGGGCATAACTGTAATGGTGACATGTGATATGTAGTGACAGGAGGTCCGTGTAGTGAGATCTGGGATACAAGGGTCGAATGATATCTTGCCTGTTGAGTGCATGTATCTGGTTTGTCAGTGCCATGATTAGGAAAGCAACAATATGCCATTCTCCAGAAATAGCTGTCTGCCTTTAATTCTTGCCATGAGCTTTTCCATGGCTTCCCCTTCTTTGCATTCTTGGTATCTCCATTGCAATCTCAACCGTATATGATCTTCTCCTGGTACTAGGATGCTCTAATAAGACTGTATTTCCTTTTCCATCCCGTTTACAATTTCCTTCCACAACAAAGTACAAGTAGTAATCATCAGCGGTTATGTAGTGCAGTGGAAGGGGCACAGATCTGGAGCCAGAGGACATGAGTTCAAATCTCTATGCCATCACTTACTGCCTGTGTGACTTCAGATAAGTGTTTAGTCTCACTGAGCTGGCTTTCCTCCTCTGGCACATGCAGAAAGTGGTGCTAGGTGATCCATAAGGACCCTGACAGCTCTGTGTCATTGACCTAGTAATGGACTGATCTGTCTGCTTTGTATATAAAGTCAAGCTGGTTCTTTCTGTCTTAGAAAGGCTACAGTAACATGGTGGAATAAGTGCTGGAAGCGGATTGGGGGACCTGGGTTTGAATCCTGTTGACCTTTGGGCAAACCATTTACTGTGACCTCTCTGAACCGCAACTTCCTTATCTATAAAATGGAGATAATTAGATCTACAATATCTAGTTCACAGGGTTATATCAGGATTAAAAATAGTTATTGAGCGTAAAAGTACTTCTAAATTGTAAAGTATTATATAAATGTCATCTATTATTATTAGGTGGTACATTGGTGTTTCCACAATCCGGCTAGCAGCTTCTGTGGCGTGTAAGATCCACCCACAGCCAGCACCCAGAAAGCTGCCAACAGCACAGGTTCTTTTGATCTGCTTAACTAAGGAAAGCAAGGTGAAGGCGTTGACAAGCTTACTTTAATTCAGCATACAGATATCATTCACTTAGTTCAGGGGAAAAAGCCAGCACCCTGAACTTCAGAGCAAATTACAAACAAATTACAAACATCAGCAGACAGACCAAATAGTTACCAACATCTAGGTTCAGCCCGGGAGCTCAGAACAAGGGCTGGCCCAGAGTCACTCGCGCCACCACGGTTGTGGGTGAGAGCTCCAAAGAAGAAGGCCAACCCCTGGTTTTATATCTTTTCAGAGTCAAGGGTGAGTCACACACCCACGTGACCTAAAATCGTCACAAAGAGGCGACTAAAACCCACGTGGTCTAAGAGCCTCTGATGTCCCAAACCTATCACTCAAACTCATTTGTAAACTAGGCCCTCCCCTGAGTTAGCCCCACCTTGGGCCCCACCTTATTTACCAATCCACACCCACATAGGTTTTACACCTAATAGGGGTTTGGGCCTGGGGCTTAGCACTTAGTAAGATTCAATGGAATATACTGAATTACTCAAAGCAAACAAAAGCCAAACTCTTCAAGGGCACTTGTTGAACTAAGTGCTAAGGAGCCCATTTTGCTTACCAACACAATTGGGTAATATAGGGCAACTAGGGGGCACAACGGATAGAGAGCTGGGCCTGGAGTCAGGAGGACCTAAGTTCAAATCCAGCCCCAGACACTTAGTAGCTGTGTGATTCTGGGCAAGTCACTTAACCTTGTTTGCCTCAGTTTCCTCATCTGTGAAATCAGCCACAGAAGGGAATGGCAAACTACTTTAGTACCTTTGCCAAGAAAACCCCAAATGGGGTCACAAAGAGTCGTACATGACTGAAACGACTGAATAACAGCATTGGGTAAGAACAGAGGATTAGAATCAGGAAGACTGAAATTCAAATATCAACTCAGTCACTTACTAACTGTGTGACCCTGGGCTGACTGTCATTAATTTCCTCATCTATAAAATGGGAATAAATAATAGTACCTACTTCACAGAGTTTTTGAGGATCAAAAGATGTACCATACGTACAGCGCTTGGCAAACTCTAAAGTGCTATTTAATGCTACTATTATTTGAAATTGCCCTGGTTTTAAAATTTTGATGTACTATATTCTAAATAATTATACAATTCATTTTGCTTTAGTTGTCTAACTCAAACCTCCATTTGTATTTTCTCTAGTAAATACAGACAAAAGAAGCTTGTAGAATGTTATCTGATTAATTGAAAGACCTTTAAAGTCCTTAACAATAGACTTAAACTACATTCATATGTTCCCATTCCAACACTTTTCTCATTTGTTCCATTCCATTATGTTTACTTTGGCTTAGACGTACAATATAATTAGATGATACTTGTTCTCTTTTTTGAATAGAATTGATGACTGCAATTAGTAGGTGAGCAGGCTTTCTGTCTGGGGTGGCCTGTAAATCCACGGGGATTTACTAGGGCAGCCCTTACTTAAACAAGTTAGTAAAAGAGGCCGGAATATCCCCAATTTCATTGCTGCATAACCCGTGTATATTTACCTGTCCTGATTTGTATTCCTATCAGACTCTGTATGGATGGGACTGTCTGTCTTTCTGCTATTTCAGATGTGACCACATTTATTAAATGAAAATAAATGTTAGGTATTTTATGCCATTCCCATAATAAATATTTCAAAATACTTAAACGGATCTGTGATCGCATTAACTAGGATGCTCCCTCAAATGGTGCAGGTCATAAACCTTGCCATTGCCATTAGATCTTTAATCTATGCTTTTCCAGAAATGCCCCTCAAGGGCTTCAGTTATTGTTCTGAAGACCTTCTTTACTTTTTTTTTCACATCCTAAGGACACAAGTAGAGTATTTAGGCTATTCTTCTGTCATCCCTGGCCCTCAGGATGTTACTGCCCCATATTCTCTTCCTAGCATACATTTCCCTGCTGATATCCTGTTCTTCCTCAAAGTTCTTCATTGGTTGTATGTTAGAGCCTGCTTATACCTACCATATTTATCTTTATTGCCCTCTGTGTGATAATCATTTTGAATTCTTTGAAAATTATGGTGTTCCATGTCTAACAACCATACAACAGTCATGGTAGAGTATTAATATTAAAGAGATGAATGGGGGGCGGAGCCAAGATGGTGACTGGAAAGCAGGGACTTGCTTAAGCTCTCCCCCAGGTCCCTCCAAAAACCTATAAAAATGGCTCTGAACAAATTCTAGAGCTGCAAAACCCACAAAATAGCAGAGAGAAGCAGGGCTCCAGCCCAGGACAGCCTGGATGGTCACTGGGAAGGGTCTATTGCACAGAACTGGGAGCAGAGTGAAGTAGAGCCCAGCATGGGCTGTGTCAGGACCAACCAGACCAGGAGCCAGGCAGAACAGGCCGTAGGGCCCTGAATCATTGAGCTGTGGCAGTTACCAGACTTCTCAACCCCAAAACGCCAAAGACAACAGAGCAGGTTAGTGGGAAAAGCTGCTGGGACAGAGTGAAAGGAGTTCATGGTGGGCTACCACCCCGGGGACAGCAGAGGTGGTGCAGCTCTGAGGCTGCTTCCAGAGCTACAGCTGCAGTTGCTTCTGGCTCTATGCCCACCCTGTTTGAGGAATTACATGGCAGAATAGAGCAGGAGTGCAGAGCCTGCTTTGCCCTGCCTGGATCTGGGCCACAATCCTGGTTGACGGTTCTTAGGGGAGAAGGAGCACTGGTGTGGCAGAGCTTGCTGTGTAGAAGTAGCTCAGAAAACAGCAGCGCAGCCCCTCAAGCTTGGGACAAAGTACACTGTACTCTACAAGCAGTCATACCCTGACAAAAAGCTCAAGGGTCAAGTAGTTGTCTGGGAACATGAACAGGCAGTGAAAATGGTCTCAGATTCAGACTCAGACTTTGGAATCTTTCTTTGGTGACAAAGAAGACCAAAACACACAGCCAGAAGAAGTCAACAAAGTCAAAGAGCCTACATCAAAAGCTTCCAAGAAAAATATGAATTGGTCTCAGGCCATGGAAGAACTCAAAAAGGATTTGGAAAAGCAAGTAAGAGAAGTAGAGGAAAAATTGGGAAGAGAAATGAGAGTGATACAAGAAAACCATGAAAAACAAGTCAATGACTTGCTAAAGGAGACCCCCAAAAATACTGAAGAAAATAACACTTTAAAAAATAGACTAACTCAAATGGCAAAACAGCTCCAAAAAGCCAATGAGGAGAATGCCTTGAAAGGCAGAATTAGCCGAATGGAAAAGGAGGTCCAAAAGACCACTGAAGAAAATACTCCCTTAAAAATTAGATTGGAGCAAGTGGAAGCTAGTGACTTTGAGAAATCAAGATATTATAAAACAGAACCAAAGGAATGAAAAAATGGAAGACAATGTGAAATATCTCATTGGAAAAACCACTGACCTGGAGAATAGATCCAGGAGAGATAATTTAAAAATTATTGGACTACCTGAAAGCCATGATCAGAAAAAGAGCCTAGACATCATCTTTCAAGAAATTATCAAGGAAAACTGCCCTGATATTCTAGAGCTAGAGGGTAAAGTAGAAACTGGCAGAATCTATCAATCTCTTCCTAAAAAAGATCCCAAAAAGAAAACTCCTAGGAATATTGTCGCCAAATTCCAGAGTTCCCAGGTCAAGGAGAAAATAATGCAAGCAGCCAGAAAGACACAATTTGAGTATTGTGGAAACACAATCAGGATAATACAAGATCTCGCAGCTTCTACAATAAAGGATCACAGGGCTTGGAATATGATATTCTGGACGTCAAAGGAGCTAGGATTAAAACCAAGAATCACCTACCCAGCAAAACTGAGCATATTGCTCCAAAGCAAAATATGGAGTTTCAATAAAATAGAGGACTTTCAAGCTTTCTCAGTGAATAGACCAGAGCTGAATAGAAAATTTGACTTTCAAACACAAGAATCAAGAGAAGCATGAAAAGAACCCTGGAATTAGAAGAAAAGAAGATATCATCTCTGGGTATTACTGCAAATTTACTAATTACTGAACCAAAAGAATTTTCTCAACATTTTTGTTGTCCTCTAACAAACTGTCTATGCGATCTTATCTACTTAGTTAAGATGGAGTTTTGACATTGTTCATCTGACTTTGAATGTAAGTGACTGAACTGAGTTGCTAAGGCCCCTTTTCAATGCTTTCTCCCCTGTTCCAAGTTGTTTTCATCTGCTGGATAAAAGGATTGGTTTACTTAAATAAATGTCAAGGAAGCTAAAGAGATGAACCTTTGTTTCTGGGAGAAGCTTGGAGTTAATAAAGGGACTTTTAAATTTTCTTAAGGTACTTTAACCAGTTCTCCTATTTAATTCTGGGCCCAGTTTGTGGTTCATTTGTACTGTCTGTTCCTGATACACATTCTCATGGACAAACTCGATTGTTTATTTAATTGTTTGTCATAATTACATAAACGTAATATGCATTTTTTCATCCACTTGTCTTTTCCTGTGTGGCTCGTCAGGGCAAATTCTTTTGAGTGATTATATATTTCTTCTAGAAGACTCTATGATATTCTGGGACAGTTGGCATAATATCATTTTCAAGTATATTATCTGGAAGATCTCACAATCCATGAATAATCCCTCTTTAACTTGGAACTCTGGGCTAGATATCTTCCACCACAGTGGCAAACACTTTTGGCAAACGCACATCTCTCTGTTTTATAGTTCATATGATGTTGATGAACAGAGGGTCATTGGACAGAATTAATTCCATTATATCTTTTAAGGAATTTGAATTTGATTAATGGATGGGAGATAATTTGTTGGAAGACAGCTCTTTTTTTTAGGTTTTGTGGTAACTTTTATTTTATCTCTCAAATTCTGATTCTTTTTTATGTAAAATTTATTTATTTTCAGTTTTCAACATTCACTTCCACAAGATTCTGAATTCCAAATTTTTCCCCATCTCTCCCCTCCCCGACCCCCAGGACAGCTTGCATTTTGATTGCTCCTTCAAATCTGCACTCCCTTCTATTACCCCCACACCCACCCCCTTCTCTTATCTTCTTCTCTTCTATTTTCCTGTGGGGCAAGATAGATTTCTATATCACATTGCCTGTATATCTTATTTCCCAGTTGCATGTAAAAACAATTTTTAACATTCATTTTTAAAGCCTTGTGTTCCACATTCTCTCCCTTCCTCCCTCCCCACCCACCCTCACTGAGAAGGGAAGCAATTCAATATAGGTTATACATGTGTAGTCATGCAAAACACTTCCATAACAGTCATGTTGTGAAAGACTAACTATATTACTCTCTATCCTGTCCCATCCTCCATTATTCTATTCTCTCCTTTGATCTGTCCCTGACAAAAGTGTTTGCTTCTGATTGCCCCTTCCCCCAATCTGCTATCTCTTCTATTATCTCCCCTCTCTTCCCTCCTGCTTTCCTGTAAGGTAAGATATATTTCCATATCCAATTGTTCACTCTATATGTTGACTGACATTTGGAAACATGTTTTTTCCTTAATGAACTCACAAGTGAATTGAAACTTTTTTTTAAAAAAAACATTTGAGTTTAGAATGTTGAGTTCCAAATTCTCTGCCTTCTTCCCTCTCCACCCACCCTCCTTGAGAAGGCAAGCAATTAAGCATAGGCCACACATGTATCATTATGCAAAACATTTCCATAATAGTCATGTTGTGAAAGACTAACTTTTCCCCTCCATCCTATCTTGTCTCCCTTTATTCACTTTTCTCCCTTCACCCTGTCCCTTTTGAAATGTGTTTGCTTTTGATTACCTCCTCTCCTGATCTGCCCTCTCTTCTATCATCCCCCCTCTCTTATCCCCTTCCCCCCTACTTTCCTGTAGGGTAAGATACCCAATTGAGTATTCCCTCCTTTAGTCAAATCCAATGAGAGCAAGATTCACTCATTCCTTTTCACCTGCCCCCTCTTCCCTTCCAATAGAACTGCTTTTTCTTGCCACTTTAATGTGAGATAATTTACCCCATTCTGTCTCTGCCTTTTTCCTCCCAATATATTTCTCTCTCACTCCTTAATTTTTTTTAGATATAATCCCTTCATATTCAACTCACCCTGTGCCCTCTATATATATGTATATTCCCTTCAACTATCTTAATACTGAGAAAGGTCTCATGAGTTACAAATATTATCTTTTCATGTAGGAATGTAAACAAAATGGTTCAACTTTAGTAAGTCCCTTATGATTTCTCTTTCCTGTTTACCTTTTCATGCTTCTCTTGATTCTTGTGTTTGAAAGTCAAATTTTCTATTCAGCTTTGGCCTTTTCATTGAGAATGCTTGAAAGTCCTCTATTTTATTGAAATTTCATGTTTTTCCCTGCAGTATTATACTCAGTTTTGCTGGGTAGGTGATTCTTGGTTTTAATCCTAGCTCCTTTGACCTCCAGAATATCATATTCCAAGCCCTTTGATACCTTAAGGTAGAAGCTGATGGATCTTGTGTTATACTGATTGTGTTTCCACAATACTTGAATTGTTTCTTTCTGGCTGCTTGAAATAGTTTCTCCTTGACCTGGGAACTCTGAAATTTGGCTACAATATTCCTAGGAGTTTTCTTTTTGGGATCTTTTTCAAGGGACAATCAGTGGATTCTTTCAATTTCTATTTTATACTCTGGTTCTAGAATATCAGGGCAGTTCTCCTTGATAATTTCTTGAAAGATGATATCTAGGCTCTTTTTTTGATCATGGCTTTCAGGTAGGTTCAATAATTTTTACATTACCTCTCCTTGTTCTGTTCTCCAGGTCAGTGGTTTTTCCAGTGAGATATTTTACATTGTCTTCCATTTTTTCATTCTTTTAGTTCTGTTTTATAATTTCTTGATTTCTCAAAAAGTTACTACCTTCCACTTGCTCCAATCTAATTTTTAAGGGAGTATTTTCTTCAGTGGTCTTTTGGACCTCCTTTTCCATTTAGCTAATTCTGTATTTTAAGGCTTTCTTCTCCTCATTGGCTATTTGGAGCTCTTTTGCCGCTTGAGTTAGTCTATTTTTTAAAGTGTTATTTTCTTCAGTATTTTGGGGTCTCCTTTAGCAAGTCATTGACTTGTTTTTCATGATTTTCTTGCATCCTTCTCATTTCTCTTCCCAATTTTTCCTCTGCTGCTCTTACTTGCTTTTCCAAATCCTTTTTGAGCTCTTCCATGGCCTGAGACCAATTCATATTTTTCTTGGAAGCTTTTGATGTAGGCTCTTTGACTTTGTTGACTTCTTCTGCCTATATATTGTGATCTTCTTAGTCACCAAGGAAAGATTCTATAGTCTGAGTCCTTTTATGCTGCTTGCTCATTTTCCCAGCCAATTCCTTGACTTTTGATCTTTTTGTGAGGGTATGATTGCTTTCAGAGTGGTGAGTGCTTAGTCCCAAGCTTCAGGGGTCTTGCACTGCTGTTTTCAGAGCTGCTTCTATTCTGAGGTGGTATGATGCTCCTCTCCTGGTCTGTACTCTCGTCTGTGAGTGCAGACACTCCTTTCTGCCATGCAAGTGCCAGGAGGACTCCCTCTTCACAGCCACCACAAAGCTCTTGCCACACCAGTGCTCCTCCTTCCCTAAGAACTGCCAACCAGGACCACGATCCAGATCCAAGCAGGGCAAAGCAAGAGAACCTTGCCTCAGCACCAGCAAGGGGATCTCTGCACTCCTGTTCTGATCAGCTTCTTGATTCCCCCCTTTATGTGGTCCTGGAGCCACAAGCAACTGCTACCACTGCTGCTGCCACTACCACCACTGCAGCCACCTCTGCTACCTCAGAGCTGTGGCCAGACTTCGCATTTCCCTCACCTAGATCCAGCAGCTTTCCCACTGGCCTGCTCCATTGTCTTTGGCGTTTTTGGGTTGAGAAGTCTAGTAACTGCCACAGTTCAGCGATTCAGGGCCCTAAGACCTGCTCTGCCTAGTCTACTACACTGGCCAGGTCTGTCCCAGTATTCTGGGCTGCGCTCTGATACCAGCACGGTGTGATAGATCCTTCCCAGCAACCATCCAGGCTGTCTTGGGATGGAGACTTGTTTCCCTCTATTATTTCATGGGTTCTATAGCTCTAGAATTTGTTTAGAGTCATTTTTTACAAGTGTTTGGAGGGATTTGGGGGAGAGCTTAAGCGAGTCACGGTTCCCAATCCACCATCTTGACTCCACCTCCTGGAAGACAGCTCTTAAAGCAGCATTTTGCTCTATCAAATCAAATACTTTTTAATGTTCAACAGCAGCAAAAACACAATGGAATGTTATATTCTCTACATTTTTTAGTCAATTAACAAATTTTAAAAATGTACCTCTTTTTAGAATATCTGCAAAAACTTGCTTGTTCCCTTCCAATGACTGGATCAGTGATGCCCTTACTTTGTGTGCAAATGAGTCTCAAAGATTTTTGTGTAGATAGGAAAGTATTCTTGATGTTTCTTGGTTACTTTTTTTTGCCTATTAAAAAGCACCCCCCCCCACCCTTGGCATCTTTCCCACCTTTAGATACCTTGTGAAACAATCCCTCAATATTGTCACAGTTTTGTTACCTCTAAGACAGAGGTCTATGTTCATCCTGGGTGCTTTTACTCCATTGTTCTTTCTAGTACCATTTCTACCTTCAGCATAAGCACATTCTAGATGGCAATGTTAAAGTCCAAGTGTGGTGGCTTTATTGTCCTTGATGATAAAAAGTTTGTCAGGAAAATCTTTGTTGATCTTTCAACTTTTTCTTTTCTTTGTTTTCTCCTATTTTTCTTCTTAAATGCCCTCAGGATGAATTTTAGTACATGTGAATATAAATCAATTAATGTTTTATTTTTAAATTTCATTATCTGTTTGGAGTTAGGGACTTTTGAATACAAAATGTATTCAATGATGATAAATGTATTAATGAATAAATGTATTAATGATGATATATGGAAAGTAGTGATTTAATTTTGAGCGAACAGCATGTTTTTTTAAATTATTTTATTTTTTATTTATGGAATAAAACAAACATGTTTTTCAAAAAGATTATGCCAGTGGAACTTCCTTTTGGGGGGAGGTGGGCCAACTCCCTCCAAAAACTTTCCCAGTCACCTCAGAGTAATCTTTGACAGTTCCTGTATATCTAATTAGTTGTTTAGCATCATCAATTCTATTTCCCCAGCATTGCTCCCATCAGTTCTATTCTCCTTTCTCCTCCTTTGGCCATCCTAGATCAGGCTTCCTTACCTCTTACCTGGATAATTGTTATTGCCTCTGAAGTGGTCTCCTTACTTCTAGTTTCTCCTTTCCTCCAGTCCTCTCTCTCACAGTTGCCAAAATAATTTTCTGAACATGTGGATCTAACTACATCATTTCCTTGCTCAAAAACCTCTCTGTTTTCTTTAGGTTAAATACAATTAAAGCCTTCCAAGATATGGGTTATTTCTTCATTTACATATTGATTTTATTTTATTTTCTGTCCTGCCCTGTCAGGCCTAGCTATTTCCTTGCACTGGATAGATCATCTCTGGCCTTTGTGCTTTTGCACAAGAAGCCCCTATGCCTATAATGCACTTTCTATTCATCTCTATCTTTCAGAGTCCTTATTTTCCTTTTTCTCCCATTATTTTCTTTCAATGCTGGGCTCACAAGCCCCGCTTTTTGTTAATACCTCTTGATGTTCCTGTTTCCTGCTCCTCTAATATGCCTAGACCTATTCTCTTCTTTGCCTCCTTCACTCTCTATCTTGTGCTAAATGTGTCTGTATACATGCCGTATATTCTAGGAACTCCTTGAGAACAGTAATTATTTTGCTTCGTTTTTTTGTATTTCCAGTGCCTAGCTTAGAGTCTTGACTAAAAGAAGGTACTTAACTTTTTATTGAATTTAATTGAATAAGAACCCTGTCAGTCAATAAAAAATTATTAAGCACCTGTTACGGGCTAATCACTCTGCTAATTGCTGCGGATAGAAAAAGACCATCCCTGCCCTCAATAAACTCATAATCTAATGGGAGAGACAACATATAAGCAAACACATACAAAAGCAAGCTATATACTGGATAGATAGGAAAGTTAACAGAAAGAAGGCACTAGAAATAAAGAGGATTAGGAAAGGCTTCCTGGAGAAGGTGGGATTTTAGTTGGGACTTGAAAGAAGCCAGGGAAGCTAGTAGGCAGAGATGAGGAGGGAGAGCTTTCCAAGATGGCAAATAGCCAGAGAAAATGCCCAGAGGTGAGAGATAGATTGTCTTATTTAGGAACAGAAAGGAGGCCAGTGTCACTGAATTGAGAAGTATGTGTGGTGAGGGTGGGGGGGAGGTATAAATTGAGTTTAGAAGCATGGCCCCAAGAATAGACTTTACTAGCTGAAGAGACTCAGAATTACTTAATTCAGAGTATTTCATTCATGTGAATACATCCCCTACTTTGACATATCAGAAAATCTTTCACCCTAAGTAGATTATTGTGTGATTTGCTGTGTCTTCTCCTCTCCAAAGAAATCATCACTTAGTGACCAGATTATCCCAGCCACTTAGGCTGGGTCCAAAGATGGTGGCTCCAGTTCATGCTTGAATCCTTTCCTACTTGTAAGGACTTCCTGGAGCTTGCATTCCATAGGGGGTATACTTCCTTCCACTTCTTAGGATATCTAGTTTTCTTCCAAGGGCAGCTCAAGTACCACTTTCCACTTGAGACTTTTCCTTATCTCCCTCCCTGCTGGTGATCCTCCACCAAATTATCTTCCATTTATTGTATATATATTTTGTGTAAACTTTCATGTGTACATGTCCCCCTTGATAGAATGTTAGCTCCTTAAATGCACTGCTTGTTTTAGTTTTGATTTGAATCACTAGCATGAGAGAGTAGGGAGGGCATAGTGGATAAAGAGCTGGCCTCAGAGTCCAGAAGACTTGTGTTCAAATCTCATTTCTGACACAGACTTATTATATTGACCTGTACAAATCACTTAATCTCACTCAGGGGCCCCGGGAAACTCAACTGTAATTTGCACAAGAGGTGCTGATCTGCTTGGATGAGGGAAATTCCCCAGTGGGAGTTACCTGTGAAATCACACGGACTGGTCCCCTGAAAATTCCCAGCATAGGTAGGGATTTAGTAAATGCCTTTTGAAATTAACAAATGCTTATTCATTGGAGTAGTAAGAACCCAAGGTCACCTCCATGCATGCCATGAGTCACTGGAGTAGGACTTTAGTGGAGAATTTGAGGCAATGGCATTTATATTATTTATCCTTCATTCCCACTTCCTTTGGCAGCCTAGGAAATGCTTGAGGCCATTCCTCTGAGCATTTTAGCTATTCACCACCTCAGGTCATTAAAGCTCTGTCTGTGCTAACCACAAAACCCTCTGTGATTTGGGGACTGTGACTCAGTATTCTCTCATTAAGAGTAGTATACCATAATGCCAACGTTGAGCAAAAACTGTCCTGTTATGTAAATAGGACAGGAAGCAATTTTTAACACACAGAGTAAGAAGGAATTCAGGTATAGTTTGGGCAAAATAAATGCGGGTGTGGAAAGAAACAATTTATACCTTACATTTGGTATATATGGATAAGCCCAAGGAACCCTAGAAATCAAAGCCCCAGTGCCCCTGGGCCGTACTAACCTACCTGTTACTGTCTAGCATAGGTAGTCCAGAGGTGCAACATTCTGCAGAGAACACTGATTACTGAGGCTACTTTGAGTTGCAAATTTGAGGGTGTCAGTTTAGCTCCACACAAGGATTTGAGATTTCATGGGGATGGGTTCTCATCATCCGCTTTGCTTGCTCAGGATTTACCTTCAGTAGGCAGAGTTATTCTCAAGGTGTCAGTTAGCATTGCAGGAGAAATAATCTCTGAAAACTTTTTTTTGTGTGTGTGTCTTCACTGGGATGTGCTAAAGAGTGATAAGCTTATTTAGAGTTCTGTTCTTGGTATCTACCTTCCCAGGCTCTGCTCAGATGCCTTTGACTTTGGTCTTGAACTCATTGTAAGACTTAGGCAGGCTGAATGCCAAGTGAAAAGAATAGTTTTGTAAAATGATCAAAAAATTTTTTTTAAGTTGCAGGGGTATCAGGTTGATGCCTGCGACATTATATTTCATAAGTCAAGGTCAGGTTATTAACCAAGCATTTGGGATCCATCTGTTCAGCCAATGATTGGCGTTTAACTGAACAGCATCAAAGCAAGGCTGCTTATTAAATACCAATGAGCTAAACTTGTGAACTATTCAAGTTACTGCATCTTTAGGTCCAAAAGAGAATGCAAATAGGATAGTACTTTTCTTTTTATAATTTATTTTGCATGTAGCAAGGGCTAAAATTATTTAGATATTTTGTTTTTTTCTGTTTCGGTTAATCTCAGGATTTTAAAAATCAATTTTTCTATTACTTAAAACAGTATTTAAAAATGGAAAATTAATAAATAGAAATGAGTTTTACAAGTAGTAGGGATCATAAAAGTCAAATAGTATTAATTTCTCTTTATTACGAAGTCTCGAGCTGAGGTTCCAGTAGGGGACTTATCTAAAGTCCCACTGCTAGTTAGTGGCAGTCAGAACTAGAACTAGAGAACTAGAACCCAGACCTCATGACTCCCACTCTAACACTCTGCCCTATCCTGCCTGAGCAGCTATGGTGAGCAGCTAGATGGCACAATAGATAGAATGCTGGGTCTGGTGTCAGGAAGACCTGAGTTCAAATTCATCCTCACACTTAACTAGCTGTGTGACTCTGGGGAAATCATTTAACCCTAGTTTGCCTCAGTTTCCTTGACTGTAAAATGGTTATAATAAAAGCACCTACCTCTTAAGGTTGTCCTGGAGATCAAATGAGATGATACTGATAAAGCACTTAGCATAGTGCCTGGCACATAGTAGGTACTTAATAAAAGTTTACTGCCTTTCCTTCTCTCTTCATAAGTAAATACAAAAATAAGTTGTTTCTTTAAAACTTATTTATGCTCGGTGGACAAAAGTGGACAAAATTGAGAATGGGTAGTGTGGTTTTCTTTAGAATCATTTGAAAATTGTACATGTATGAATTTCCAAAGAGGACAGCTAGATTTATCTCTCAACTTCATGAAGCAGCATTAATATCAGTACAGGAATTCTAGATTTCTGTAGTTGTGTGCTTTGACCTTTTCAGCTTTCCAAGGAGATCAGGAAAATGTTTATAAATCAGCTTCTTTTCTCCCACCAGCTGCTATAGACTCAAACACATAGGCATGGCTTCATCTTTTTCATTTTTAAGAGGGTGTTGACAAAGAGCATATCCAGAAGCTAGATGCCTCTGGGTGGCAAGTGGCCTTGAAACTATGTCATGTGAGGAACAGTTAAAGGAGCTGGGGAGGTTTAATATAAAGAAGGGGAAGGAGAATGAATGGGGGAGGGGAGATATAGAGTTACATCAAATATCTACAGCCTGCTATGAAAGAAATAGACTTAGTCTGGATGACTCTAGGACCAGTAAGTAGGTGCTTAGTAAATCTTAAGGTACTATATAAATGCTAGCTATTATTAGCACATCAGCAAGGTTGCTCAGTGAATAGAGTGCTGGACCCAGAGTGAGAAAGACCCGAGTTTAAAACTTGCCTCAGACACTTATGACCTTCATGACCCTGGGCGAGTCAATTAAGTTCTTTCTGCCTCGATTTTCTCATCTGTAAAATGAAGTTAATAATATAATAATAGTACTTATCTTCCAGGGTTGCTGTGAAGAAAAAATAAGATAATATTTGTTAAGTGCTTTGCAAAGCTTATAGGACTATACAGAGTGTCCCTAAAGTCTAGACACATAGGAAAAATGCATATTTTGAAACATTTGGAATATTAACAGACCTTAGCCCCCTTGACTTCTTTTTCTGGGGTATGCTAAAGAAGAAGGTATACTCAATGAAAATCACAGCTGCAACACACTTGATTGAACACATAGAGTGAATGTGCTAAAACTGATGGCGATGTGGAGTTATTGCATTGAGTTCACGTGAATCTCGCAGAGCATTTTTTGCTTTACATCACAAATGATGGAAATTATATTGAAGATGTTATTTGTTAACATTCCAATTAAATAAAATGTTGAAAATTTCATTCATTTCATTTCTTGAAAATTATGGATTTTTGCCTGTGTGTCCACTTTAGGAACACCCTGTATAAGCAACCTTCTCCTCTTCTTCCTCTTCCTCTTCCTCCTCTTCCTCCTCCTCCTCCTTCTCCTCCTCCTCTTTCTTTTTCTTCTTCTTCTTCTCATCCTCTTCCTTCTCTTCCTCCTCTTCTTCCTCCTCCTCCTCTTTTTTTCTACCTCCTTCACCTCTTCTTTGTTTTTCTCCTCCTTCCCCTCCTCCCATTTTCCTTCTCTTCCTTTTTTCTTCTCCTCCTCCTCCTCCATCATTTCAAGTAAAGATAAAGGCTGGATGACCACTTATTATTAATACTGTTAAGGGGATTCATGAATTCAATAGAGTTGCATGACACGATTCTGCGTTAAAATAGATAGAACATGTATTAGAACCTAACATGGAAAAAAGCACTCTGCATTGGAGCAGAAAGGTAGAGAGCCTTATAAAAATAAACTCTATTTGACTTTCTTCAAGGCTCATGAACATTTCTGTAAATGATGTCATTAAAAAAAGAGACAATAGGCTATTACAGATTTTGCTTTGCCATCTGCAAGGTTTTCATATATGAATGAAGCTTGCATAATTGTTAACATTTGTGAACTTCACTAAGAATGTAAATCTTATACTTCGCTTAAAAAAATCATCCTTGGAAATGAAATATGGGGAAGTTCCAATGGTTAAATAGAAATCTATTGGAAAAAGATCTTTAGTTTTTGTTTGTTTTTTTGGGGGGAGGTTTGAGCGGGGAAGGTAGGGCAATTGGGCTTAAGTGACTTGCCCAAGGTCACACAGCTAGTAAGTGTGTCAAGTGTCTGAGGCCAGATTTGAACTCAGGTACTCCTGACTCCAGGGCCAGTGCTCTACTCACTGTGCCATCTAGCTGCCCTGGATCTTTGGTTTTTAATAAATCATAAGTATGCTATGAGTCAACAGTGTGATTTTTGTTGTTGTGGGTCTGTGATTTCACTGGTATAGATAGCTCATAGAATCATTGATGTGGATCTCAAAGCAAAAGTGTGCTGGTAAATGTTTAACAACTGTTTCTCTGGGAAAAATGTATCTGTGGCACTTAGATTTAATCTGTATTGATGACAATTAACAAAATGGTTAATGATGCCCTAATTGTATCCTCTGCTGACTTCTCAATCAATAAACATTTATTAAGTACCTACCAAGTGCTGAGGACAAAAATAGAGGGAAAAGACAGTCTCTGATTTCTTTTTTTTATGTTATATGGTATTTTTATTTATTTTGTTAAACACTTTCCAACCACATTTTAAATCTGGTTCTGACTGCACTGAGGAGTTTGGATTGTGAGTTTGACGCCTCTGACCTAGAGCACTGAGGACCTAAGTGAGTTGCCCAGGGTAAGAGAGCATATATATATCAGAGGTGAAATGTGAATACAGGTTTTCATGACTTTGAGGCCAGCTCTCTCTCTACTATATCATGCTGTCTATTGTGAGAACAGTTGGCACAAAATATTTGCTCCCAAATCCTGGGGTATATCCTTCCCTAAATACTCATATAGGAAGAGTGGAATCACACTTAAAGTACAGTGTAATGAGGCACATATGTAGGTAACACTGTGGCAAAGGGATAATTCACACTGCCTGGTACTGGAAGTCCTTTCTCCTTTTGTAGAGTACTCATTCTGCCCACTTCTGTGTGAGCCACTCAGTTGGGCTCTTTAAAATAGCTTCCTTCTTTGGGTGACCATCTATCCACATTCATTTGTCATCTATATATCTCCTAGCTATTGACTGGATATACTGTTGACTATGTAGTCTCTCCAGTGGTCATAGTTCTTAAGTTTTTCAAAGCTGTTTTTAAAAATTTTTTTTTAAATTTATTTATGTAATTTACTTAATATATTTAGTTTTCAGCATTGATTTTCACAAGAGTTTGAATTAAGAATTTTCTTCCCATTTCGACCCTCCCACCCACTCCAAGATGGCGTATATTCTGGTTGCCCCATTCCCCAGTCAGCCCTTTCTTCTGTCACCCCACTCCCCTTCCATCCCCTTTTCCCTTCCTTTCTTGTAAGGCAAGATAAATTTCTATGCCCCATTGTCTGTGTATCTTATTTCCCAGTTGCATGAAAAAACTTTTTTTTTGTTTTTGAACATCTGTTTTTAAAACTTTGATTGCCAAATTCTTTCCCCTCTTCCCTTCTCACCCACCCTCCCTAAGAGGGCAATAATTCAACATAGGCCACATGCATATCATTATGTAAAACCCTTCCACAATACTCATGTTGTGAAAGACTAACTATATTTTGCTCCTTCCTAACCTATCCCCCTTTATTGAATTTTCTCCCTTGACCCTGTCCCTTTTCGAGAGTGTTTGTTTTTGATTACCTCCTCCCCCTATCTGCCCTCTCTTCTATTGTCTCCCCTTTTTTGTCTTCTTCCTCCTTCTTTCCTGTGGGGTAAGATACCCAATTGAGTGTGTATGGTATTCACTCCTCAGGTCAAATCCGATGAGAGCAAGATTCACTCATTCCCCCTCACCTGCCCCCTCTTCCCTTCCTACAGAACTGCTTTTTCTTGCCACTTTTATGCGAGATAAATTACCCCATTCTATCTCTCCCTTTCTCCCTCTCTCAATATATTCCTCTCTCATCCCTTAATTTGATTTTATTTTTTTAGATAGCATCCCTTCATATTCAACTCACCATGTGCCCACCCTCTATATACATACATACACATATACATACACACACACATATATTTGTATATACATACATACACACACACACACATACATATATATATATATATATGCATATTCCCTTCAGCTACCCTAATACTGAGGTCTCATGAATCATACACACCATCTTTCCATGTAGGAATGTAAACAAAGCAGTTCAACTTTAGTAAGTCCCTTGTGATTTCTCTTTCTTCTTTACCTTTTCATGCTTTTCTTGATTCTTGTGTTTGAAAGTCAAATTTTCTATTCAGCTCTGGTCTTTTCACTGAGAAAGCTCGAAAGTCCTCTATTTTATTAGAAGTCCATATTTTGCCTTGGAGCATGATACTCAGTTTTGCTGGGTAGGTGATTCTTGGTTTTAATCCTAGTTCCATTGACCTCTGGAATATTGTATTCCAAGCCCTTTGATCCCTTAATGTAGAAGCTGCTAGATGTTGTATTATTCTGATTGTGTTTCCACAGTACTCAAATTGTTTCTTTCTGGCTGCTTGCAGTATTTTCTCCTTGATCTGGGAGCTCTGGAATTTGGCGACAATATTCCTAGGAGTTTTCCTTTAGGGATCTTTTTGAGGAGGCGATCTGTGGAAACAGTCTCTGATTTCAAGGCACTCACAATCTAATCTTGATTTTTGAGGTATAAATTGCTTATACTGAAAATTTAATAATCATAGCCTATTTGATCTGTCTTATCTAATCCACCCCTAGAAGTGACCTCAAAAGCCATCTAGTCCATCTCCTTATTTTATAGATAAGGAAACTGAGACCCAATGAAGTTATAAGTGCTTGTCTAAGGTCACACAAGTAGCAAGTCCAAAGTTGAGATTTGAAACTAGGTCTTTCTGACTCAGAGACCAGGCACACTGGTCAGTTTTGCACAATTTTGCACACTGCCTATTTTAAAAATTGTAACAAAGCAGTCAAAATAGTTTATTCAATTTTAGGCTGCATTAAGATGGGCATAGTGTCCAGAACTAGGGAACCTGGCCTCTGCCATTGTCTGACTACATCTGAAGAATAGTTCTGTTTGGCCCCAGAGATCAGAAATAATAGTGATAGGTAGAAGACGGAAAGAGGAAAATTTAAGTGTGTCTTTAGCAAGAAATTGAAACTCTCTGGGCTAATTTCTTCTGTAAAATAAACTTAATCTCTAAGATCCTTGTTCCAATCTGATCTAAAAGAAGGCAGCTTATATGTAATGTGACATTTCTAAGAGGTGCTGTACTTAAATGACATCATAGCCTATGAGCTAAAGAAACCAATAGCAAAAGAAGGGGACTATTTTTAAAATAATAAGGCATTATGTTGGGAAGGCAGAAGATTCCTGCAATCTCTGCTACTGGGGAGGCTGAGGCTGGTGGATCTTTTGAACTGGGAGTTCTGAGCTACATGGGAGGATATGATTAGGTATCCCCTTCCTCCCCAAGTATGGTACAAATATGGTGAGCCCCTGGTGGGAGGGTGGAGTGCAAGTAGGGGGACCAGATGTTCAAGGAGTGGAGAACTGACCCAAGTCCAAAATAGAGCAGGTCAAGGCTCTTATGTTGATTATAATTTGGATCTGGCCCATGTGTATGTCTATTGAATTTCTAGTCTAGTCAACATAGGAAGACCTAGCCTCAATCACAAAACAAAACAACACATTAGAAACCATCTATGAGTGGGGATGACCATCTGTGGGGGTAGAAGAAGGTTGATATTGGCCATGGTTCTTGGCTGTGCTTTTCTCCTTCTGCTTTAGGTGTGCCAGAGGGATCAGAGGAAAAGTTTCTCATTTGGAGGGCTTGAAAGGCAAACTAAGGCTTTTCTTAGAATAGCTATCTATCAATAGCCTAAGCAAGGTGAAGAGAAGGAAAAAACCACTGCTGGCAGTTAGTGTTTCCTTTGACTCAGCTACACTAACAATATGAGAACATAGTCATGAAGCACCCTTTGCTATTTGTTGTACATAATTGCAAGTAAACAGACATGGCCTTCAGCAAAATTGCGAAGCTTTCTGGATACTGTCCTCTGCCCAGAATCCTCCTCTGAGTCACCCTCCTTTCTAAACCTTAGTTTATTTCTGGTTTCTAAGCTCCTATACTTTTAAATTTTGACTGAAATTCATTCCCACTAATAAATTCCTTCTCCCAAGCAGAAGGAATTCATTAGATCATATTTCAAATTGTGTTATCAAAGGATTTCAAAGGTGGATGCTTTAATGGAAAGAGAATAGGATTTGAGATCAGAAGATCTGGGTTCAAATCCATATTTCCTATTTATTTGTAATGTTGTCTTAGGCAAGACATTCAACTTCTCTGGTCTCTGTTGCTTCATCTATAAAGCTGAGGGCAATGACTCCTAAACCTTTAGGATACTTACTTAGACTAATAGAATCCTGTCTTGGAAAGGACCTCAGAAGTCATTGAATGCAACCTATTCCTGAAGCAGTGGACTGGTGGAGAAATGACCATGTCCTTGACTAGTGACTACCTGTCATTTTCTTTGAAGGCCTCTGGTGATGTCTCACTGCTTCCTGATGCAATCCAGTCCATTTCCAGTTAGTGGTAGTTTCAGCTAGGTCCTGATTAGTGTGAACAATGAATCTGGTGAAGTGGTCATATTATTTGGATTTCTATCACCCTATTTCCTTGGGGCTGGAACAAGTTACCATGTTTTACATAATTATAACTTTGAATAGCACAGATTCAGATATATGCGACCATTTCAAGTGATCCTTTATTCACACTAATTTGGATAAGATAAACAAATTGGAGAAAATCAACAGAGGGAAGGCACTAGCATTAAGGGGATAGTGAAAGACTTCTTGTATATAGAAGGTGAGTTTTTGGTTGGGACTGGAAGGAAGCCAGGGAAACCAGGAGTAAGAGAAAAAGAGACAGGGAGAGAAGGGAGGTGAAGAGAGGAAGGAAAGAGAGAGGGTGAGTTAGTTCTTTCCAGACATGTGGCCAGAGCCTGGAGATGGAGTGCCTTATGTGAAGAACAGCAAGGAGGTTGGTGTCACTGGATCTCAGAGTATGTAGGGGTAAGTAAGGTATAAGAAGACCAGAAAGGTAGGAGGAGGCCAGGTTGTGAAAAGCTTTGAATGTCAATTAGAGGATTTTCTATTTGATCCTGGAGGTGATAAGGAGCCACTGCAGCTTAATTTGACAGCCAAATGGAGGACAGACTAAAGTGGGAAGCATCTTGAGGCAGAAAGACCAGCCAGTAGGCAATAGTCCAGGCATGTGGTGATGAGGACATGTTTCAGGCTCGTGTCAGTGTCCAGGAAGAAGAGAAGGGAGTACTTAGGAGAGATGCCACTAAGGCAGAAATGATAGGACTTGGCAACTGATTGGATATGAGAGGGGGTATGAAAGAAAATGAGGAAGTAAGGATTATATCTAGTAGCCTCTGTGACTGAGAAGATGGTGTTTTCAACTAGTAGTGAAGTTAGGCAGAGAGGAAGCTTTTTTTAGAGAAAGATGAGTTCAGTTTTGGACATGTTTAGTTTAATATGTCTACTGGACATCAATTTTGAAATTTCTGAAAGGCTAGGTTCTTTATCAATCCTTGACTGATTTGAATCAAAATAGATTCAATGATGGCACACATCACAGACAGTGTACAAAGCTCCCCAAACAAGAAGTTATTACTATGATTCCTTAACCCTCAATTAACCAGAATTCCATTCACCAGAACACCCCCATTCCACAAACAATTCTAATTAATTAAAATTTTACTGTGTTATTTTGGATAACTAGCTCAGAATTCTTCTTATCTATTGAGTGCTAGCCTTCCTTTATTCCTTTGGATTTCTTCTCTGCTGCCTCACATGGGCATAGAGGTGGCATTGGGTTCAAAGGCTGTACCAATCAACCTCAAGCTCTACATACCTGCACTGATGAAACCATAAATCTGTAAATTACTGAAGTATTCTCTCTTGAGTTCTGAGAGAGACAGTGACTGTCTTTTGGGGGGAGGGGTGGGAAGGGGACTCTCTAGGAATGGAGCAGGTAGAATCACTGCTTTTGAGCCCTCAGGGATCTTTTCCTAGCCAGGTTTTCTTCTTAGCAGATGTTTTCTGTTTGTGTAGAGGATGAGAGGTGATATTTGATCCCTTTGCTAGGACACTTTAGGTTTCCTTGCATCCTGATGACAGTTTCACCCAGAGATGGAAAATTAAATAAACTTGGCAGGCAAAGTGGTGCAGGGGAAAGAATAAAGTTTTTGGAGTCAGAAGACCTAGGTTAAAAGCCACTTAACTACCTGTGTGACCTCAGGAAGTCACTTAGTCTTTCTAGGTCTTAGTTTCCTCATTTCTAAAAGGAGTAGATTGGACTAGATGGTCTTTTAGGTCCTTCAAGCTCTAATTCTATGTTTCTATGTTTCATCAGTCAACCAGTCAACAAACTGTTCCAATGGTGTACAAGTCACTGAGGAAGACTTACAGTTTAGATAAGAAATAGTTCCTACCCTCAAAGAACTTATAGTCTCCTAAGGGAATAAGATACAAAGAAAGATCAACTATAACAAACAATATTACATCATAATCTTTTTTAAAAAACATTTTTATTTAAAGTTTTCAGTTTCAAATTCTATCTCTTTCCCTTCCTCCTCTCCCCTCTCCCTGATATGGTAAGCAATTGGATATAGGTTACACATGTGCAATTATGTAAAACATTTCCACGTTAGTCATTTTGTATAAGAGGACAAGAACAAAAGAAGAAGAAAGAAAGAGTGAAAAATAGTGTGCTTCAGTCTGTATTCAGTCAATATCAGTTCCTTCTCTGGAGGTGGATTGTATGCTTCATCATTAGTCCTTTGGGATTGTCTTGGATCATTGTATTGCTGAGAATAGTTAAATCATTCATGCTTATTTCATCAAACAATATTGATGGTACTGTGTACAACTTTTCCCTGGTTCTGTTTACTTCACTTTGCATCAGTTCATCTAAGTCTTTACAGGTTTTTCTGAAATCATCCTCATTTCTTACAGCACAATAGTATTCCATTACAATCATATACCACAGCTTGTTTAGCTATTCCCCGGTTGATGGGCATCCCTTCGATTTCCAGTTCTTTGCCATCACAAAAAGAGCTGCTATAAATATTTTTGTACAAATAGGCCATTTTCCCTTATTTTTGGATGTCTTTAGGATATAGACCTGGCAGTGGTGTTGCTGGACATGATATTTTATTATGAAGATTCATAACAAACTTCTCTATGAAGTCTAAGTCAAAAGATCATAGCCAATCTCTGGGGTTCAGGGAAGGCTTCATGGGAGAAAGTGACATTGGATTTGTATGTGAGGGAATAGGTAGAAATCCAACATGTGAAGAGGCAGGGGAGGGCATTGTAAGCATAAGTAACAGCATGAGCAAAAACATGGAGAAGGAATAGCATAGGATATCTTAGGGGTCAGAGAGCTATATAGTTTGGTTGAAACATAGACTACATGGAGGGTAGTAATATGAGAAAAGGTAGAAAAGAAATGGTGATTCCATATTGTGAAAGGCCTTGATGCCAGTCAGAGTTTTAACTCTATTTAGGATGCAGTAATGATCCATTGAAGTTTTTTTTTTTGAGTGGAGAAGTGACATGAACAGATTTATACATAAGAAAGTTGATGGTAGGGGGTCAGAGCCAAGATGGCAGCTGGAAAGCAGGAACTTGCTTAAGCTGTCCCCCGAATCCCTCCAAACACCTGTAAAAATGTCTCTGAACAAATTCTAGAGCTGCAGAACCCACAAAATAGCAGAGGGAAACAGGTCCCCAGCTCAGCAGAGCCTGGATGGTCATTGGGAAGGGTCTATTACATGGTGCTGAGAGCAGAGGGCAACCCAGTGTGGGCCATGCTGGGACTGGGCCATGCCGGGACAGACCAGACCCAGAATTAGCCAGCTGGAACAGGCCTTGAGACCATGAAACAGTGAGCTGTGGCAGTTACCAGACTTCTCAACCCATAAATGCCAAAGAGCAGGTTAGGGGGAAACTATGGGAATCGAGTTCAGAGTGGTCCAGCCACCAGCTCTGGGGGTGGAGGAGGTGGTGCAGCAGTAGTGGTTGCAGCAGCAGGAAACTCCTGAGGCTGCTTCCAGAACTCCAGTGTCAGCTGCTTCCCGAGTCCCTGGCCCACACGGTGGGAGGAATCTAGCAGGGGATCAGAGTGGGAGTGCAAGGAGCACTTTGTGGGCACAAAGGCAGATTCTCTTGCTGTGCCCTGCTTGGATCTGTATTGTGGTCCTGGTTGGCAGTTCTTGGGGGAGCAGGAGCACTGCTGGGACAGAGCCTGGGGTGATGGTGGAGTAGAAGTAGCTCTGAAAGCAGCAGTGCTTGGACCCTAAAGCTTGGGACAAAGTACTCTCTACAAGCAGTCATAACCTGACAAAAAGCTCAAGGGTCAAGTAGTTGTCTGGGAACATGAACAGGCAGAGAAAATGAACTCAGACTCAAACTCAAACTCTAGATTCCTTTTTTGGTGACAAAGAAGATCAAAACATATAGCCAGAAGAAGTCAACAAAGTCAAAGAGCCTACATCAAAAGCCTCCAAGAAAAATATGAATTGGTCTTAGGCCGTGGAAGAGCTCAAAAAGGATTTGAAAAAGCAAGTAAGAGAAGTAGAGGAAAAATTGGAATGAGAAATGAGAGTGATGCAAGAAAACCATGAAAAACTAGTCAATGAGTTGCTAAAGGAGACCCCAAAAATACTGAAGAAAATAACACCTTAAAAATAGACTAACCTAAATGGTAAAAGAGCTCCAAAAAGCCAATGAGGAGAAGAATACCTTGAAAGGCAGAATTAGCCAAATGTAAAAGGAGGTCCAAAAGACCACTGAAGGAAATACCATCTTAAAAATGAGATTGGAGTGAGTGGAAGCTAGTGACTTTATGAGAAATCAAGATATTATAAAACAGAATCAAAGGAATGAAAAAATGGAAGACAATGTGAAATATCTCATTGGAAAAACCACTGACCTGGAGAATAGATCCAGAAGAGATAATTTAAAAAATTATTGGATTAGCTGAAAGCCATGATCAGAAAAAGAGCCTAGACATCATCTTTCAAGAAATTATCAAGGAAAACTGCCCAGATATTTTAGAATCAGAGGGTAAAATAGAAATTGAAGGAATCCATCAATTATCTCTTGAAAAAGATCCCAAAAAGAAAACTCCTAGGAATATTGTCACCAAATTCCAGAGTTTCCAGGTCAAAGAGAAAATATCGCAAGCAGCCAGAAAGAAACAATTTGAATATTGTGGAAACATGATCAGGATAACACAAGATCTAGCAGTTTCTACATTAAGGGATCGAAGGGCTTGGAATATGATATTCTGGAGGTCAAAGGAGCTAGCATTAAAACCAAGAATCACCTACCCAGCAAAACTGAGTTTCACGCTCCAAGGCAAAATATGGATTTTTAATGAAATAGAGGACTTTCAAGCTTTCTCAATGAAAAGACCAGAGCTGAATAGAAAATTTGACTTTCAAATACAAGAATCAAGAGAAGCATGAAAAGGTAAACAAGAAAGAGAATTCATAAGGGACTTACTAAAGTTGAACTGTTATGTTTACATTCCTACATGGAAAGATGATGTGTATAATTCCTGAGAACTTTCCCAGTATTAGGGGAGTTGAAGGGAATATAGACAGAGGGCACAGGATGAGTTGAATATGAAAGGATGATATCTAAAAAAATGAAATAAATTTAAGGGGTGAGAGAGGAATATATTGAGAGAGGGAGAAAGGAGAGTTAGAATGGTGTAAATTATCTCACATAAAAGTGGCAAGAAAAAGCAGGTGAGGGGCAATGAGTGAATCATACTCTCATCAGATCCAACTTGAGGAGGGAATAACATACACACTCAATTGGGTATCTTACTCCACAGGAAAGTAAGGGGAAGGGGAAAAAAGCGGGGTGATAGAAGGGAGGGCAGATTGGGGAGGAGGTAATCAAAAGCAAACACCTTTGAAAAGGGACAGAGTCAAGGGAGAAAATTGAATAAAGGGGACAGGATAGGATGGAAGGAAATATAGTTAGCCTTTCACAACATGAGCATTGTGGAAGTGTTTTACATAATGATACATGTGTGATCTATGTTTAATTTCTTGCCTTCCTAGGGAGGGTGGGTGGGAAGGGAAGAGGGGAGAAAATCTGGAACTCAAAGTTTTAAAAGCAGATGCCTAAAAAACAAAAAAAGTTGTTTTTTGCATGCAGCTAGGAAACAAGATGTATAGGGAATGGGGCATAGAAATCTATCATGCCCTACAAAAAAATAAGGGGAAAGGGGATGTTGGGGGAGTGGGGTGAAAGAGGGGAGGGCTGACTGGGGAATGAGGCAATCATAATATATGCCATCTTGGAATTGGGGGAGGGTAGAAATGGGGAGGAAATTTGTAACTCAAAATCTTGTGTAAATCAATGTTGAAAACTAAAACTAAAATATCAAACATTAAAAAAAGTTGGCGGTGAAATTTAAAAGATGTATGTCTTTTACTGTGGTGGAAAGACTTGTTAGGAATCTAACACTAAAATTATCCATTTATTTTCATAAAATTCTTTTTTGAAGGGGTTGAAAGAGGAGGTCTGGTATCATTCTCATTATACAACTGGCAAAACTGAGGAAAAGGAAAGTTGATTTTTTTTTATTTAGTGTTATACCCTAGCCTAGAAATACAACATTCTTTTTCCCAGCCCAGTCCAAAAGAGTAGCTTGAATTCCCTGAGAGCACAAGAGAATTTCCCTTTAATGTGTAGGAATCCCATTCTGGACTAATGAGTTTCTTGGCCTTTGAGTGTCTCCAGGATATCATCATTACCATGCAGACAGGAAGTACACTTCTCTTTTCATCTAAATAATGAAACATGTGCTTGGGCATTATCAGAAGTTGAAGTCATAGTCTTTCTGTAATTTGAACCAGCCCAGGAAGGGCCACAGATAATTTGTTCAGCTGCCAGTGTATCAGCTGTCTGTCGTGGCATCTCTCCATTGGTTGGGAAGGGAGGGCATGTAGTTTCTCTGGAGTTGTTCCTAGAAATAGATGGACCACGATTTCAAATGGTTACTTTTCTTCAGCTCACTGACTCTAGACTCAGACTTAAACTGTACTAGAGAAACTGAATATAATTTTCTCATGTCTCTATTTACAGCAGATAATTATAGCATCTTAATGTTGGAAAGGACCTTAACTCTACCCAGAGAAGAGAACATTGTTGGCACTACATGTCATTAAAACAAGTTATTTAGAAAGAGTATAAGTGCACAGTCGCCTTATTCACAGGAGAATATTTTTAAAATAAAATATAATAGATGTTAATTTTATGTAATAGTTCATTTCATCTCAGAAACTGCTTCTATGAATTTTTCCAGCATAATTTCCATGCCAAATTCCAAGCCCTGACACCTTTTTTGCAAATGTAACTGAACACAGTAGACCTTGTGAGAGATACTATACATAAGTTCAGTCTATGAAGGCAGGTAAGTTTTTTTTTCTCTGACTAGACTTAATCTAGCCCTTTGAGCATCTTCTCTGAACTAAAATGGTTTTTAAAAATGATTTTTAATGTTAGCAAATTATCTACTATGGGCTCTTAAGGGCAGACTATTTGATTTTTTTTTAAACACAGATCTCATTCATTGTGATGTTAGATTGATGATAATTTGGAAAAGGTTGGATTAAGTTTACCTTTGTTTAACAAACTGCTTTAGATAGAGGTCAGATAAGTACTGTAATCACATTTAAAAATTTGTTATGGGGTAGCTCTTCCCAGCAATGCAAGTATCTAAGACAACTCCAAAAGACTCATGATGGAAAACGCCATTCACATCCAGAGAAAGAACTTTGGAGTCTTAATGCAGATGGAAGTATATTATTTGCTCTCCTTTTCTTTTGTTGTTTAGTTTTGTTTCTTCTTTCTTGTGGTTCCTCCCATTGATTCTAATTCTTCTTTACATCATGCCTAGTGTGAAAACATGTTTAATATGAATGTATGAGTAGCACCTTTATCAGATTGCATGCCATCTTGGGAAGGCAGGAGAGGGAGAGGGAGAAAACTTAAAACTCAAAATCTTATGGAAGTGAATGTTGAAAACTAAAAATAAATTAATTATAAAAAATTTTGTTATGGGGATGTTTAAAATACTTGAGGGAACAAACTTCTCAAGCAGCCTCAAGAACTTCTCTTAGAAATACAATTTTTATTCCAATAATTGATATGTTAATTTAAATAGTCTTATTTGTTCACTAGATCTCAATAACTGTGAACTTTCATAGCTTAATTTGAGTTATTTTATATATTTGTCTTGGAATTCCTTATAGTAGATCTGGAAAAGATTTTAGAGATCATCTAGTCCAATTCTTACTTTTTAAAAAATTATGTTTAGTCACATACAATTATTGACTTCACTGTCACACCCTGCAGTTGTTCCTGTTGAACCTCAATCTCCCCTCTCCCCGCCCCGCTCCATTTATGCTTCAGCTTTTAAAGGTCAGGATGAATACCTGCCTAGTTCTCTAAGATGTTAGCCTTGGTTTGTGGCTTAAACAGTGCTCATGTTTCTCATTTTGTCATTGGGATTTCTGAGCATAAAACTATCAATTTCACTAGGCTGAGTTTGCCCACCCACAAAACGCCACCTGTAGGATAACTTGAGGACAGCTCTGAAGCACTGCTCTTTGACTATGACTTTCTGACCAGCGGGCTTGCCTAACACGGTTATCAGGTTACATTTTCTCCCGTTTGTGTTACTTAGTTGGAAAGAGTGAAGGATGACTGTTGGGTGGCCCTGTACCCAGTTGGGGCATAGTGTTGTGAAGAGGAAGAGAATAAAGCCCTCCAGCATGCTGGGCGGACCCTCTGGTGAAAATACTTAAGGCAGGACATGGACAAGAGTTTCACAGGATAAATAGGCAAGGACATGTTGCCATCTCTATCGTTAGAAGGAATACCTTTGTTGAAAACATCCATTTGAGTATCTTAATATTTGTAGTAGTATATTTGACTTTTAAAATTTGTCATACAAAATTGAAACGAATTGTTTTATTATAATTCAGTTTACTTCAGTTTTTCCAAGACACATTAGAATCATAAAAGGAAAAGGGATTCATCTGAGAATTTATTTTTATATTCCAAATTCAACATGTGAAATATACCCTCATGCAGAGCCTGGATGATATCATGTAGGAGGCAGCTAGCTGGTGCAATGGATAGAGTGCTGGTCCTGGAGTCAGGAAAACCTGAGTTCAGAGTTGTCCTCAGACACTTTTACTTGCTGTGAAATCTGGTAAGCCACTTAACCACTTTCTGCCTCAGTTTCCTCAACTGTAAAGTGAGGATAATAAGAGCACCTGCCTCTGAGGATTGTTATGAGGATCAAATGAGATATTTGTAAAGCACTTAGCACAGTGCCTGGTACATAGTAGGCACTTAATAAATCCATCCATCCTTCCTTCCTCCCTCCCTCCCTCCCTCCTTCCCTCTCTCCCTTCTTTCTTTCCTTCCTTTCTTCTTTGGGGTAGGGGTGTACCCTGACAAGCACAGTGTGTTGGATTTCCTCTCTGGCCTGTGGTCCCATTGCCATTATTGTGAACTGGACGGTCATCCAGGGCCACTGACCCAGAACAGTCTCAGGGCTTCAGCTGGGGGAGAATACAGGAGTTATATAAAGTTTTCCAAAGGGAGACCAAATGTCTTCCACCAGGGCCCCTCATGGAATTAGGTGGACTGTCACCTTCCTGGCCTCTCATGCAAGAGCCTGCCCATTATGTGCCAACACCACTCTTGAGCCTGCTTCACTCTAACCCCTTGCTCTTTCATTGCTGTTCTGGAAAAATACCTGGAAAAATATTTGTAGATAATAATATTTGTAAAGATAATATTAGTAAAGTACTTAGCATAGTGCCTAGCACATAGCAGAGACTTAATAAGTCCCTTCCTTCCTTCCTTCCTTCTTTCCTTCCTTCCTTCCTTCCTTCCTTCCTTCCTTCCTTCCTTCCTTCCTTCCTTCCTTCCTTCCTTCCTTCCTTCCTTCCTTCCTTCCTTCCTTCCTTCCTTTCTTCCATCTGCTAACTTCATCAACTAGATAGCATCCCTAAAAAATTTAAATACACGAAAGTTTTAAAAAATCATATTTGTTTCAAAGAAAAGACATATGAAGGAAGATACTATCTGTATCCAGAGAAAGAACTGACAAATAGAAGTATGTATAGAATGATTTTACATATATACATATTTGTGTTTAATGTTAGCCATCTCTAGGGCATGGGGTGGGGAGGAAGAAAAAAAGAAGTTCATATGATAACTTTATTATATATTCAAAAGGAATAGCAAGTTGTACATAATAGATTTGTAGTTTCATTTACAATAATTTTTATATTAGGTTATAGAAGTGCTTATTCTATTTCAGAAATTAAAAAGTAAAATAAATAAAAAATTAAAAATAATCATACAATTTTGGATGCCACATTTGAGGAAGAATAGTGGAGGTCATGTCTTGAAAGGATCAATGGAAAGAGTGGGGACTGTTTAGCCTGGAGAACAGAAGACTTGGGAAGGGGGCATAATAGCTGTATTCAATTAAGAATTGTTATGTAGAAGAGGAATATTGACTTGTTTTGTTTGACTCCAGGGAGTAAAACCAGGATAATGGATGTAAGTTGCAGAGAGACAGTTTTAGGCTTGATGACAGGACAAACTTCTAACACTTAGAGCTATCCAAAAGGAGAGCTTGCTATCTAGGGAGATAGGAAGATTTTTCAAGTACTCGAAGTCTTATGTAAAGGCTAGGTGATGGTTTATTTGTTAGGTACATGGTGGAGTGAATTCTTATTCAGGCATAATCCCTCCCAACACACTGAGATGTGAAACTGACAACTCCACTTTTGACAATTTGTTCTTAAGAAGGGTACACTGATTTTAATAAGATAATAACAAAAATGCCCTTGACTTCTGTGTCTTTCTGAACCTTTTTTTCTGCTCTATATTATTTTCCAGATTACATAATTGTCTTCATTGTTTACATTGGTTTTGAGTCTTCATTAAGAATCATTTCATATCTTCCCATATGTTGTTGCATTACTCCTAATTATAATAGTAATAGTATAGTATGTAATACTAATTGCATAACTCAATATTCCATTATGTTCAAATGCCACAATTTGTTTAATCATCTTAATCTTTAGATACAGAAGTTGTTTTTAGTTTTTTCATTGTGAATAAAATAATGCTATTATGAATCTCTTTGTACATATAAATCTTTTTTTGACCTCCTGTAAGCATTCTTAAAGTATTGTTCTAGTAGTGAGATCACTGGGTCAAATGTTATGAATGTGACTGAAAGGTGACACCTATTTACAATTCCACCATAAGAAACTCTGTCAATTGATGGGGGAAACAAACTCTGAGTTTGGCAAAACTGTATAATTTTGTACTAGTAGGGGAGAAGGTTGATGTCAATTAGAGAAAAGTCTGAATATATTAAAAATAGAATAGCTTAAAGTAAATCTGGTTTCATTACTTGACTGGGTGTCTGGAGATCTAAATTCTAATACTGATTCTGCCAATGTGACTTTAAGCAAATTAATTACTTCTCCAGGCCTCAGTTTCCATATCTGTAAAATAAATGTTCAGGATCAAATTCTATGACTCACAAAAATAGAGAGTCATTAAAGCAAGGGCATTTCCCTCATATTAGCCAGTGACTTTTCATAAGAGCAAAAATATACACATAACTCTTTGCTCCCAAGTTTCTCTATCAAATTGGGGAAATAGGTTTTGCCCAATAAAATAAATTAATGAGGTTAAAAGAATTTTTTTTGAAACCTTTGGTAGCATCATGCCCCCGTTAGCTCTGGAGATATTTCTTGTCCCAGCCTGGCTTCCTGGGCTCTTAATATTTTCTTCTTCTTGGTAACATTTCTGCTGACCATTGTTCTCTCCTGGATTTTTCTCATTTAGATCTCTTGCTGAGGAGGTTACATTTCTCCAACTTCTCCCTATATTAATGATATAAATGCAATTTTCTTTTTCAGATTTCCTAAAGAATGTATTTTTTTTTAAAACCGCTAATAATGGTAGGGAAACATGCAGGATTTTAAAACAACAAAGGAAAAATTACAAAGTTATCAAATATCTTACAACTTACAGGAATAGTTTTTCAATGAAAAAATATGAAGACAGGAGGCTTTGCTGTTTTTTAGCTGTTCGCTGCTCCCTGATTTCATTTCCTTTTATGTGCCGCTAAAGACATTCTCCCTCAAAGTGTCTCTGGTTAGGATGCTACCTCAAGTGCCCAGGCTTTTAAACCCAAGTGTATTCAAAGTCAGCAAGTTAGGTCTTGGGATTTTTAGTCCCCATGTAGGGTTTTTTTTAAAACTATTTTTATCTCCAGATGTGAGGCCTCTCCCTGAGGAGGTACTTTCAAAGGTGGTCCAAGAGATTTTTTCCAAGGGTTTTGGGCCTCCCTACACTAACATTGTAGATGCCACTCTCTTCCACCCTGAACCTCTCAATGGTCTTGGCCCCTGGAAATTCCACTTCACCCTTGATCTTTTATTCTATAGGGTCTTCTATCTCTTCTCCCCAATTCAATAAATTGCTATGGTTCCCTATTACTTCCAGAATCAAATATAAATAAATCATCTGGCTTGCAGAGACCTTCCTAACCTGCCCACTCCTCCAACCTTTCCAGTATTCTTATACCTTACTTCTCTCCACATCTCCACATATTCTCTGATTCAGTGACTCTGGCCTCCTTGTTCTTCCTCATACAAGAAGGGTGGGGGGGGAGGGGAAGGGGAAGGGAATAAACATTTATATAGCACCTACTGTGTGCCAGGTATTGTACTAAATGCTTTTAAATAAATATCTAATCTGATCCTTGCTACAATCCTGCAAGGTACCTGTAAGGTAGGTGCTATAATTATGCCTGTTTTACAGTTGAAGAGCCTCAGAAAACAGGTTAATTTGCTCAGGGTCACACAGTAAGTATCTGAGGCTGCATTTGAACTCGGGTCTTTCTGGCTCCAAACCTAGCTCCCCCTCCACTGCACCACCAGCTGCCTCTGATGCTGTGGACACTCCATTTCCTGACTCTGGACATTTTTACTGGCTGCTCTTCGTTCCTAGAATACTCTTCCCCTCCATCTCCATCTTTTGGCTTCTCTGGTTTCCTTCAGGTTTCAGTTAAAACCTTACCTTCTGCAAGAAGTCTTTCCTGGTTCTCCTTCACGTTAATGCCCTCCCTCTGAGATTACCCTCAGTTTATTCTGTACACCTTTTGTGTGTAGTCAGTTGTTTGCACGTTGTATATTGTTCCCACCCCCCTAAGATCCACGACTGTTTTTTGTTTTTGTTTTTAGCATTTAGCAGTGCCTGGCACATAATAGGTTACTTAATAAATAGATAGTAATTAACTGATCAGCTATGTTTGATTTTCCTGATGATTATGGTAGATTTTGCCCTTAGCTGAAGCTTGACTTCTTCAACTGTTGTTTTAGGCTACGGGCCTAGTTACCTCAAGAGGCCTGGAGACCACCACCCTTGAAGTCCCTCCAGTTTATTTCAAGGGAAACAAACAGGCTGTGATCTGTACCCATTTTAGAGCTCATACTCCCTATTGTATCTCCCCCTAAATTCTCATTTCTGGTCTGAGTCATAGACTCTCAAAGCAGGAATGAGCCATGCAAATTATGTACTCTAACTCTCTCACCTTATAGACTGGGAATGTGCTAAAGGTCACATAGTAAATTAGTGATCTGAGGCTCAGGACTCTTGATTTCAAGTTCTAGGCCTCACTATGAGATGAGTCAGCTAGGTGGTGCAGTGGAGAGAGAGCACTGAGCTTGGAGTCAGGAAGACCTGAATTCAAATGTGGACTCAGACACCTATTGGCTGTGTAACTTTGGACAAACCATTAATCTCTGCCTCAGTTTCCTCATCTGTAAAGTGGGGATAGCAGTAGCATCTACCTTAAATGTTGTGAAGATCAAATGTGATGGTATTTATAAAGCACTTAGCACCATAGTAGTGTTCAGTTGTTTCAATCTTGTCTAACTATTCTTGACTCCATTTGGGGTTTTCTTGGTGAGGATACTGGAGTGGTGCTATATAAATGCTAGCTGTTTTCATCATCATCAGAGTCTCATCTGTTTGATAACTGTGATAATATTTGCTACCTCACAGGTATATATATGTATATAACTTTATAACATATATATGTGTATATAACTAAAGTTATAACTTTATGAATCTTAAAGTGCAATAGAAAAGGACAATGATGCATTTTTATTTCATTTAAGTCTTACTGGATCTGCTTTAATGTTTGGGTGAGAATTAAAGATATTTATCATATCAATGTTTGCATTTAAATGAGTGCTTGAAAATGATTTGCTCTTTTAAGCAGTTTAAACATTCCCCTTATAGCCTCGTTGGAACTCCCAATTTGCCTCCTCTTTCTTAGGAGGCACAAAGTTGAACTTCTGGCCCAACCTATGTAGATTGTTAATAAACTCAAAATTAGCACATTAATGAATTAATTGAGTAGTTACTGTTTCAGTACACTCTAGTGGCCTATCAGAGTTAATACAGCTTACTAAGTAGTCTAATCTTCAGCCAGGGAGTAGCCTAGGTATGGGGACAACTTGGCTCAGTATTTTTCTCACACAGAATTGATTTGATTTTTAATGTCCTTGCCCTACTCCCTGTGGATGTGGAGCTTGCCTGGGTTTCTGTAACTAGGCTATTAGTGAATGTTAAGATCATCATCTGTCTCCATGGGAAAGCTCTGAGTGCTGCAGCATTTGGACAACAACAGAAAGGTCAGAATTGGAAAAAGTGCTGACTGAAAGCTGATCTGGCTGTGGGGCCCTGGGTCCAGCTGTACATTTGGCACTGACACAATAGTTCCTGTAGGCCACACCCAGCTGTGTGAACTGGAACTGAGGACAATCACTTGATTATCAGCTCTCAGTTGAGTTCTTGATTTTGCTCAATGAAAAATTAATGCTCTAACGATGAGCTAAACTTTTCCTTTGGAATTGCCTGTAAAAGAGGCCCTAGGTGTGTAAGGGCGGGGGGCAGGCCTAATTTTTTGCTGTTTCACCTTTGGTTTCTTGGAGCTAGGGAATTGGAAGTAAATACTCTGATTTTGCATTTCATCTTTTAAAATCAGCGCTGTCCTTCGGTTTTTATTGCTTCACTGTGGAAAAGCCTTTTAGGTTTGTAAGCCATAAAGGATAAAATATTAATTTAGTTTGATTTTTTTTGAATCACATTCAGCATTTGCTATGAGAGCACCTCAAGGCTTTTTGTTAGTTGCATTTTTGTAGGAGCCTGAAGTGAAATACATTACTTTTGTGGAATCTACCTTTTTCTTGGATTGTAATACCAGCAGACTTTAAAAGGGCACGTGATTCCCCAAGTAAAAGGGCTCAAGTTTCTCTCCGGCTGCTCTATGTCTCCCTAACTTTTTCTCACTGATAGCAGAGGAGAACCTTGTAAGTTACTACTGTAGAATTGGATTGTTTGGGCCTAATGTGAGTTAAATATGTATCAAGTTATTGCAGCTGGTTCTTACATCTGTATCTCAATTAATTGATTTAGAGGTATCCAAAAATACTTCTTAATGGTTTATATTAGAACCCCTTTGAACCCCTTATTGACCTTGGGAAGGGAAGATCATTATATAATCAACAGAAACACAGAGAATTTGTTATACTCTAAAAGAGGCTCTTTTATACAGGACATTCTAAGGACAAAGCAGACTAGTTTTGTCTCTTGAAAGTGCTCCCATAAAATGCTTCATTCAGTATACACTTGAAAAAACACAAGATTTCCAGGTAAAAGACCTGGATTCAAATCCTGTCTCTAATACTTGCTAGCTGCATCGCTGGGGGCAAATCATTAAGTCAGTCAATAAGTATTTATTAAATGTTTGCTAGCAAGTATTGTTACTTCCATTTTTATGGAGTCAGAGGTGTTAAGTGATTTTCCAGGGTCTTACTGCTAATAAGTGGCAAGGCCAGGCTTAGCATATCTAGATCCTTTAATTCCAAGTCCACTGCCCTTTGTAATACAGTTTCTGAGTTTCATTTTCCTTATATATACAGTGGAGATAATACTCCATAAAGTTCTATTCCAGTGCCTTATTGTGTCATGGAGGTAGCACTTAAGTTTTTGAAGGCTATACCAGTGAAGTTCAACCTCTGTTAGGTCCCAACATGATGGAAAGGTTTTGATTAATACCCTACTGATGAAATCTTCCTTTCTGAGGACCAGTACAGTGAGGCTTATCTCCAGTAGACCAAGAGGGCACTTGGTGATAAATTCTTTGGCTGTGGCAACCCAAGAAACAAAGAAAAAGACAAAATTATCCTTAGGCTTGGGAGGCTCCCTTTTGCTTGAACAATGGTATTAGTAGTGTTGGAAAAGGGAGTAGAAGGTATTAAGAATCACTGGGTTGTTTTTTTTTTTGCCATCTGTAACCTTAACTTAATTGTTGGCATGCTAAATGTGAGATCTTTGTCCAGTGACCAATGAATACACATACTATTGGAGGAACTGAATTGTATCAGACATAACATTCTTGTTCTAAACAAAACCAGAAGAAGGAAGTTATATTTTGATGAAGGGCAGCTCACAAATTCTTCTTGGAGAGGCAAATAAAGAAATTGATAATTGGTTCTATTCTGTATCCCCAAAGAAAAAGAAACATAATTTCCTAAGACATTTGGTCATCTCATTTTTGAGTACTCACTATAATTATTTGCAAAAAGACCATTGCAAAAATAATTGCAGCTTATATACCAACAGTTGTTTCAAAGGATGAAGAGATAGAGAAATTCTGTGAAGAATTGAGTAAGATCCTCTAAATGCACAGATGCTTTGGTACTAGGTGACTTCAATGCAAAGTTGGGTAATAGGTAAGGATGGGGAGAAATTTGCTGAAAAATACAGAGCAATAATAAGGAATAAGACAGGCCAAAGACTTTTGGACTACAGTGACCTCTTATTTATGTATCATGAACACTTCGTTTAAAAAATGTTTTATTGGTCTTCCTTACTCCTCCTCAGCACCAGCTAGCTGCCCCAAAGAAGATGCTACATGCAAACTACTACATACTTACATACAAACAAGATTTTTATAGGACAAATTGGCAATCATCCCAGGGGAATTAAGGGGGATTGGGAAAGGCTTCTTTCATAAGTCACTGATGTGCTCCCTGAGGAAGAAGCTCTTCGTGAGAGGAAGGGGGCCAAGCAGTTGGACCAGGCCAGGATTGTGCACAAGAAATATGGGATGAGAATGACCCAGTTTTGGAAGAGCCAAGGGATCGATTTTCAGGTCAATTGTGTGAATCATTTCTGCAGCGGACCACAGCTACACCATCATTCAATTGACCAACAATGGTGAAGATAGAAGATTCTGTAGAGTTTATAGCTTGTTATTGGTAAAAACTCAACTGCCCACCGGAGCAAAATACAGCCTGGAAAGCCTTCTCCAGCGTCGGTTCTCATGCATTTGTTAATGATCAGACCGGATTCCTCCATATATGCAACTACAAAGAAAATGTCATTAGACAATGGCTGGGTCATCCTCCCATTGGCATCTAGACCACAAGAGGAAGCACCCCAGCATCCAGCCCGTTCTCTTTAGACCAGTTCTCTACCTTGCCTCTCCCCTGGCTTTATGTCTCCCTCACTAGAATGTGAGCTCCTGGAAGGCAGTGACTATCATTCTGTATTCCTAGCACTTTGCACTGTGCCTGGCACATAGTGATTAATAAAGGTTCTATCCATCTGTCTGTCTGTCTGTCCATCTATCTGTCGAATCTACCTGTCTATCCATTCATCCCTGTATCATCTATCTATCCATCATTTACCCATCTGTCATCTATCTATCCATCTATCTATCCATCTATCTGAACATCTATCTATCTGAACATCTATCCATCCATCCATCCATCCTTCCTTCCTTCCTTCTATCCATCTATCTATCTATCTATCTATCTATCTATCTATCTATCTATCTATCTATATCTATATCAAAGGAAGGCTACAACAGGAAGGGAATTATTGTTACTAAGGTGTTCTTCACTGTCATGGTGGATGTCCAACACCGAGTCTCGCTGGAACACGGATTCTGCCTACATGGACATATCTTCCAGATGTTCCTGTTTGGAGATAATGTGTCAAGTGCACCAAGCCTGAAAGCTTGCCTGCCCTTACTATCTATCTGGTCTTTCTGCTTTGGAGGTTTGGCCATCAAATGAACCATGGTGCTGCTCCAGCAGCGAGAGAAAGTTCGATGTCCCCACCCCAAGTCCATCGGACTCCCCGACAGCCCAGCTCTGGGCTCTGGATGGCATCAGAATGGAGCCTGATCCTGCCTGAGGGGGCACAGGCAGGGTTCTGGCCCAGACCAGAGGAAGCTGCTGAGGGGAAAGGGCCATCAAGGGTGTCTGCTATTCTTGGGCCAGTGGCTGAGCTGGGTCATGCTTCATGCCGCATCAGGGTTTCTCAGACATTTTATAAGGGGCGAAATTGGAAGAATGTTGATTTTAATTAACCCGAGTGCACAGATATGGGCTGAAAGACCAAGGGAGGAGGAGATCTGTTTGCCGGTCTTGGGATCCCCTGTAGATTACCTGCCTGAGTGCTACCATATGTTTGGGTCAGAGGGACATGGCCACCTGCCTGGGGGAGGAGGCCAGAGCTGGGATCTAAAACGACCCGCTCCCTTCAGTGCTCTGGTCAGACTCCCCTCTGTGGAATTCATCCGCAAATGCTCCCTTAGGGAACCTGGGAGAGACAAGTTTCCCACATAGGGGGAATATACTCAAGCATGTTGGTGTGTCCTTGAAGCCAGTGGCATTGGCCAACTTGTTCTTCCTTCCATTCAATACCAGCATCTCCCATGCCATAGCTTGCCCTGACTGTCCCTCCTGCCTGACAACCTTCTTGTCCTCCCCCCTCTTGGGTTTCCTTCCAGATTCACCTCAGATCCCACCTCCCAAAGGAGGTCTTTCCCAGTGCCTCCCCCACCCCCACCTCCCCAGCACCTTCCCTCTGGGATGATCTTCTACCAGGCTTGTAGCTGTCTGCTATGGACCTGGCTGTTGTCTCCCCGTTAGGAGGTGAGCTCCTAGAGGTAGGGGCTTTTGCCAGTCAATGCCTGACACATAGTAGGTGCTTCATGCATCTCCTTGTTGTATCTCTGTCTGTTGGGTTTCTTTTATATTTGTGTCTTTGCAAATTCTGTTATAAGACAACAGGCCACCCCCAATCAGTGCCCCTGAGGAGATGACTTTGCACTTAAAATTGTAAACATTTTGTGTTTACTCATCTCTGTACCCAGCATTTCCCCCAAGGAGGGTGGGGGCCCTTTGAAAATAGGGACTGTTTCCTTTTTCATCTTTGCATTTAACATAATGCCTGGCACATAGTAGGACATAAATATAAGTGCTTGTTGAATGAGTGAATGTATGGTTATGGTCCATGATCAATCAACAAACATGTATTAAGTGCCTACAATGTGCTAGGTGCTGATGACACAAAAGTGAACTATTTCCTGTTCTCAAAGAACTTATATTCATTCATTGAATCAATAATCATTTATTAAGCACCTCATGTATGCTAGGCACTGTGTTAGGTGCTGGGCTTGGAGTCAGGAAGACTCACTTTCCTGAGTTCTAATGTGGCCTCAGACACTTACTAGCTGTGTGACCTTGGGCAAGTCACTTAACCCTGTTTGCCTTGCTTTCCTCATCTACAAAATGAGCTGGAGAAAGAAATGGCAAGTCACTCCAGTATCTTTACCAAGAAAACCCCAAATGGCGTCATGAAGAGTTGGCCATGACTGGAATGACCAAACAACATCAACAAATGTATTTTGTATGTATTTGGTACACACCTAATTATTTGCATGGTGTCTCCCTCTGTAAAAAAAAAAATTATTGAAACCATTTGTCTTTCAACCACTAACCAGATTGAACCATCTCTTATGACAAAGAAAATAATCAAGCAGAAAAATCCTTTACATTTACTGAATGCTACAATCCAAATAATATGTTGTTGTAGTGCTCCTCTACCTCCCCATTGTGAGATGTGAGAAATGTGTTTAATCATATCTGCTTTAGGATCTTGTCTGTGTTTTCCATTCCATTATAGAGCTTGATTTCTGTAGACAGTCTTTTCCTTTACATTATCAACATCATTATATGTTATTTTCTTAGTTCTGATTATTTTGCTCAGCAACAAATAGTATCTTTAGATCTTGTCACATTTCCCTGAATTTTTCTCATATTTTATTATTATACAGTACTATCTGGTTACCTTCATATACCACAATTTAAAAGTCATTTATTGATCAAGGGGCACTCACTTTGTTTCCCATTCTTCGCTACCACGAGGTGCCACTATGAATATTTTGCTATATATTGAGCCTCTGTGTTTGTCTCCCCTTATGTCCTACACTGAAAAGGGAAGAAAAGAAAATGCTTCAATCTGTGCTTTGAGTCCATCAGCTTTCTATGTGGAGATAGCATGTTTTATCACGAGTCCTTTGCTATTGTGGTTGGTTGCTGTGTTGGTCAGAATTCCTAAGTCTTTCAAAGTTGATTTCTTTATAATATTGTTATTATATAAATTGTTCTTCACATTCTGCTTTTTTCACTTTGTATCAATTCATAAAAATATTTCCAGGTTTTTTTTCTTTTTGAAACTATCACCATCATTTATCTTTGACTTCTTTGGAATATATGCCCAGTGGCGGGCTTGCTGAGTAGGTAGGAACAATTTAGTCATTTTTCTTGACTAATTCCAAAGGGAAATACAAAACAGCTGGAACACTTCATTGCTATGCCAACATTGACTGCTCCCACTGGGTTAGCTCCATTGTATCCCAATTTTATTCCAGGTGTACATTATCATTATAATCTTTTTTCCCCCAGTAGACATTTCTTTGAAGGGAGAGGAATGAATAAAGCTGGGACTAAATAGCATAATGACTCCAAATGATATTTCTTATACATCTGTGATCTCTTCTATGGAACATGTTCATTTTCAAATAAAGGTAGGGGAATTTTAGATTTAAAGTATACAAGAAGAAGTAATGAATGTCGAGAAAGACCCTCTTGATTGACCAGGATTAATGGGAACATTACTCTTAGTTAAAAAAAAAAAATCATACTATCATGAAATGAGAGAGCTGCAGGCTTTGTGTGTAATGCTACTGACACCACATCCTACAAGTTTTGAAAAATTTTCATCCCGAAGATCTCTAAACACTTAAAGGCACTATGTCTCATGGCACCACTCCTACAGAAGGATTAATATCCTCCCTTTTTCTCAGGGGGCTTCAGAGATTCTCCCAGACCTCAGGAGGGTTCCACAGTGCAGAAAATGAAGTTAGCTCAGCAAAGGTATTAGGGACAGAGACGGGAAGAGAACCCACACTTCCTCACTAGCAGTCTCATGCTCCTTAACCACATCTCTAACCACACCTCTCCTTTAAAAAATATTCCCTGCATGTTCAGCAGCTGGAGGTTAATGCCTAGGAGTCCTAGAAAGCAGATCAGGAACCCTGGGGAAAGGGACTGGATCTTTTTTAAACTGTTACAATACTTTGCATACAGTATACTTTTGATAAAAGCTTATTGAATGAATGAATCCAGGGCGAGAATAAAAGCCTTTATCTAATCTTACAGTTTGAGGGAAAAGGCAAAGCCTTCAGAGAGTTAGCGCATTGCTGTATTCGATTTCATTTGAAGGAGAAATAACTGATGACTTCAGATCCTACTTCGGGATGTAAGGGATTAAATTGTGGGAGGCACTGGGACAGGATGCCTCTGACAGAGAACCTCTCCAGCTGCATGGTTTTGGTCAATCAAATAATGCTGTTTGCACACATGCTAATGACTGTAATGAAGACTGAATACTTTAATTCAAGTAAATGAATTATTAGCTTTATAATAGAAATGTAAACAGGATCTTAATGAATTTTCTAATGTATTTTGCTTCTGATCTTGTCCATTATTTACTGAAAGCTAATCTGTAGCTAAAGAAAACCCAAGACTACTTTGTTCTTATGATTTCTCCTCCCTCATCAACATAAAGGTTATAGAATTAGTAGTCCTGCCAGTGTTCTTCTATGAGAAGGTTGTTTTTTGTTTTTTTAGTTATTTGATACTATTCCTGGACTCTTGGTATTTAAATCAAATGATTTTATTACAGGTTTATCTTCAGGTTCAGCCTTGAAGTACAGTATACTTTCAAGGAGAGGCAGAAGACCCTCGCACAGCCCATCCCAAAAGCCTCCCTCTGGGCTCAGTGATGAATGATACTAATTTAACAGGACTCTCTTATTAAAGCATGCAGATTCAGGTTTCTGATAGCAGGAAAATATCCTATCTAATTTTTTTCTAGAATTTAATACCAGTGCACACAGTAGGCACTTAGTGTTTGTTGATTAAATGAATCAGGATTCTATTATATACCCATGAGTTTGTTGATTATGAATATTCTGTTGATTATTTGCCATATTACAAAAAAATCATAAAAATATAATTAATTGAAAAGGCCAATGTAAGTATTCATTCATTTTGAGTTAATCTTCTGCTTCCTTTCTTTTCCCTAGGTGTGATTATCGTGCCCAGTGCTGGTGTTGGTATTGTCTTAGGAGGTTACATTATAAAAAAGTTGAAACTTGGTGCCAGAGAATCTGCAAAACTAGCAATGATCTGCAGTGGTGTGTCTTTACTGTGTTTTTCAACACTCTTCATTGTTGGATGTGAAAGTATTAACCTGGGTGGCATAAATATTCCGTATACAACAGGGTAAGTATCTGCGAGTGACTGAACAATGAATATTATTACAATCATGGCAAACTCTCTAAACACTTATGTATTCAACTGTGTTGTAGAACCCTAGGATCCTATGTGCTTTTCTAATTGTTCTCAGGTGAATGTTTTATCTCTGCCTAGATTGCAATTTCTTTCAAGGGCAGTGATCGTGCTTCCTTACTTCTTTCATGTCTTTGTCCCCGCAAATTGCTTTCTACAATGCTTTCACCCAGATGATTTCTGCTGATGGTGAATGAATAAAATTAATAACAACTCTCATTTATGTAGCACTTTACAGCTCACAAAGCATTTTCCCCAACAATAATCCCTTGAGACAGATAGTAAAAGTATGACTATCTTCTTCAAATCCAATTCACACATGAGTCAAGACATCACCCCATGATGTCATTGATCTTCTTTGAAAAATAAAATTAAGGACAAATAACAACAATCCTTTTAAAATGAGAAAACTGAGAATCAGTTTGAGTAACCAGGTTGACCAGTCATTGAGATAGCAAATGTTAGAGGCAAGGCTGGAATCTCAGCTTTCCAGACTGAAGTCTAGGGCTTTCTGCATGAATAGAAATGTTTCTTTTCAGAACCCATAAAAATGCAAACATTCCATCACTCAGGCATATCAGAGGTGTTTCAGTATGCATTCATTACATAGGAGGAGTTCCGTGTTTATTTTTAAACATAAGGTTTTAGTTTATGAAGAAAATGCTCAGTTATTTTACGATTTTTTTACTTCATAGTAGAGATCCATGTTGCAGTAGATTCCATTTGAAATTGGAGTTGGGGCATTGGGGCAATTTAGAATGATGGGCAAATAACATTGATCAAATCATAAGAGTATGTTATGTTATTAAACCTCATTTTACCCTGAATATTATTTTTCACATAAGGAAATTTATTTTTCTTAATGCTTTGCAAACAGAAATCATGTCTGAGTTGTTCTTTGCTATGTCCTAGTATTAGACTGTGGACAAAGATAATCTTTTTTTAATTAGATTTTTTATTTTTAGTTTATAACAGACAAAGATAATCTTAAACATGCTTTTTATGATGAAGGATATCATTAAAAGTAAGATAAAAGGATTAGTCACAACTTTTCCTTGAATAAAGCCCATAGCCAAGATAACTTGGCATAACTGGATAGAATTTGATCTTGATGTTGGGAAGACTTAGGTTAAAATCCTGCCTCTGGTATTCACTAGCCATGTAACCAAGGGCGGTCAGTCAATAAATAATTATTGAGAACCTACTCTGTGCCAGAAACTGTGCTAAACACTGGGGATACAAAAAAAGGCAAAAGACCACCCTTTCCTTCAAGGAGCTCACAATCTAATGGGAGATGATTCTGCTCATTTCTCCGAGCCTCCATTTTTTGTGTTAAGTGGCCTCCAAGGTTCTTTCCAGCTTTCATTGTGCTTTAGATTTGGGCTTATTTAGGCAGAATGTACAATAAAATGCTTCCTAGAGAGATGATCTGCAAAGTAAATACTATATGCTTTCTAGAACCGGAGTATTGGCTATTTTGGATATACTTCTATTTTGGACAAAACTGAAGCATATTACACATTGGAGAAACTGTCTAAAACTTGTCAGATATGAGATAAAAGTCATTTACTTGATGTGGATTTCCCAGAGAAGTAATTTTCTAAAGCTCAGGAACAGGACAGCTCAAGCTGCTTTCATTTGAATGGTTTACCCATTTGGATGTGTTGGCAAAACAACCAAGGGAAACAAAGCCCTAAATGATGAGCCACTGATGAGATGCCTGGTTTCTGACTTTAAATACAGCTTTGATTTTCTTGTAGATGTAAATTGAGTTTCATGTATGTATTGCCAAGTCACTTAGGTTGGAAAAAAAAGAAACAAAATGAAAAAGACCTATCAGAATTGCAAGTAAAAGACATAGTTTCTTCCTGTGCTGCTTTACATGGTGAGATCATTCAAGGTGTTTGGCAATCAGATAAACTGTTGCTTATAGAACATGGGATAGACACCTAGGGCTAACATTCATGGGATACTCATAAATATATATGATCTTTTGGGTTAAACTGACTCAGAGTCTTAAAAAATCCTAAATGAAATGTCAGATTTGTTTCTGAAAAAAAAAATTATTTTAAACGTTCTTTTAAAATTTTGAGTTTTAAATTCTCTCCCTCCCCCCTTTCCCACCTGCTGAGAAGGCAAGCAATATGTCAATTATATATATGAAATCATGTAAAGCATACTTATATATTAGTCATATTTAAAAAAGAGAAATGAAGACATAAAATAAATTGTACTTTAATGTGCACGCAGAGTTCATCAGTTCTCTCCCTGGAGGTGCATAGTATTTTTTCCTCTTGAGTCCTTTGGAGTTGATCATTGTATTGATCAAAGTATTGATCATGAGTCTTTCACAGTTGATCATCATTACAATATTGATTCTTCTCAGTTCACTTTGCATCAGTTCATATAATTCTTTCCCTGTTTTTCTGAAGCCATCCCTCCATCAGTTGTTTCTTATAGCATAGTAGTATTACATAAAATCATGTGCCACAACTTTTTCAGCCATTTGCCGAGTGATAAGCCAATTGATTTCCAATTCTTTGCCACCACAAAAAAGCTGCTATAAATATTTTTGTACATATAGGTCTTCCCCCCCCCCCCTTTTTTTTAATCTCTTTAAGATACAGACCTAGTAGTAGGGGTATTGCTGAGTCAAGGGGTATGCACAGGTTTTGGTTTTTTTTTTTTTAGTAGAGACTTTATTTACAGAAACAATAATAACAGCTTAGCTTAGGTGAGTTATTTTTTAGAATGAATCTTCATTTCTAGGTTGACATAAATTGTGCTAAGCCACACATTCAACTGGACTGTTTGAGCACAGTTCCAAATTGTTCTCCAGAATGGTCAGACAGTTCACTACTCCACCCACACTTCATTAGTATACCTATCTTCCCACATCCCCTCCAGCAGTTGTCATTTCTGATAGGTGTGAAGTAGTACTTCAGAGTTGTTTAAATGTATATTTCTCTAATCAATAATGACTTAGAGCATTTTTTTTCGTGTGGCTATAGAGAGCTTTAATTTCTTCTTATGAACTCTGCCTGTTTATATCCTTCTAACAATTTATCAATTGGGGAATGGCTCTTTTTTTTTTTTTATAAATTTGACTCAGTTCTATACTCAGTATATATTTGAGAAATGAGACCTTTATCAGAGAAAATTACTCTCTAATTTTTTCTTATTATTTTATTGTCTGTGGTACCTTTTAACAAAATATCATTTCCCTGATTATTTCTTTTTCTTTTCTTTTTTTTTCTTTTTGCAAGGGGGAAGGCAGGGCAATTGGGGTTAAGTGACTTGCCCAAGGTCACACAGCTAGTAAGTGTGTCAAGTGTCTGAGGCTGGATTTGAACTCAGGTCCTCCTGACTCCAGGGCTGGTGCTCTACTCACTTCACCACCTAGCTGCGCCCTTTTAAAAATTTTTTGTTTATTTTCCCTGATTATTTCTTTTAATTAGGTCTATTTTTACTCCTGTTTTGTCTGATAGTTACACCTGCCTTTTTTTTTGTTTACTTCAACTGAAGCATATTAGATTCTGCTCCAGGCCTTTATATTAACTCTGTGTATGTCTTTCTGTTTCAAGTGTGTCTCTTATAAAGAACTTTGTTGGATTCCGCTACTCACTTCTGTTTTATGGGTGGGCTCATTCCATTCACATTCGCTGTCAGAAAATACTAGTTGTATATTTCTCTTCATCTCATTTTCTTCTGTTTATCCTTTTCTCTCTTTTTATACTGTCCCCCCCAAAAAAGTTTATTTTGATTCAGCCACTGCCTCCCTTAATTCTCCCTCCCTTTATTATATGCCCCTTTCTCTTATCCCTTTCTCCTCCTATTTCCCTATTCATTAAGATAGATTTCTGTAAACAGCTGGGTGTGTATATACATTCTTCCCTCTTTGAACCAATTCTGATGAGAGTGGGATTCAAGCAGAGCAGTATAGACTGTTCCCAGTCAAAAGAAATAACAGAAGCTGAGCTTTGGCAGAAAAGAGAAAATTCCAGGATGGCTATTGGGCCATCTCAGAGGGTGGTGTGAGACAAGGGCTGTACATAACTTTTTAAGTACCAAGGAATGTTCCAGATAAGGATTTGCTCTTTCCAGAAATTCCATTCAAATGTGCCTATTCAATAACAGATGCTGTAATACAATATACTCTTTTATTTCTCTTACCTAACTACTTCCTGTATCCTGATTTTTGCCTTGAGCAAAAAGAGGCCAGGGGTTAGTTTTTATTGCTGTTTAGTTGTTTTTCAGCCCCATCCTCTTCGTGATCTTATTTGGGATTTTCTTGGCAGAGATACTGGAGTAGTTTGGCATTTCCCTCTCCAGCTCATTTTACAGATGAGGAAAATGAGACAAACACGGTTAAGTGACTTGCCCCGGGTCATACTGCTAGTGTGTGTCTGAGGCTAGATTTGAACTCAGGAAGATGAGTCTTCTTGATTCCAGGCCCGGCACTGTATCCATTGTACCACCCAGCTGCTCCAGGGGTTAGTTAGAGGTGGATATAAATTAAATTTAGAGCAGAATCAAATTTCTGCCTGAATGTTAGGAATTTTCCTAACTTGAGGCTCTGAGCTATCATGATCATACTACTAACATTTGGTTTGACATAAACTCCATATAAAACCACTGAGGAGGGGACCACCTGAATGAGAGGGCCTATATTGCCCCCAGGCTACAAAGTAAGCTAATTCTTGTAACAGCATGTGGCTGATTAAATCTCCCCAGAGAAAGGAGAACAGAAAGGACAGGACCTGATTAGAGAAAAGTTCACACCCTAAACAGCTCCCTAGGGAAGAGACTGGAAAGGTCTCAGAACATTCAGTTCTGTCCCTATCTAGTGGGGAAGATGGAGTAGAAAGTGTAACTTGGTACCTGCAGCCAATGTTATGCTCTACAGCTATACCCACTGGTCACATTTACACTAAAGACACACACATACTCTCACACACAGAAATAAATACTGCATTAAATTAATTTTTGCTAAGAAGGTTTGCCCCCACTTCATGAGAATGGTTATTTTCTATTTAAACAACCTAGTGGCAACACTGACCTCTCTCTGCTAGATCAATGCCCTTATCAAAAAAGATTTCATCCCTTTTCCCCTTTGCCCTTTCAGTTTAAGTTTGAAACCTAATATAATAAACAAAGACATCATCTCTGCTGAAACAGGTGGTTTGCTTTCAGGCATTTTTGCCACTGTATTACAAGCAGAAGCCTGACATGTAGCCTTCTGTGATTCAGGCTAGAAATAAATGGAATGTTTATAGTTTTCTGGAATAGAAAACTCAACTAGCACATCTGATTGAAACATTTCTGTTTGCTGTGTACTATATTCAGAAATTTGAATTATTTTACATTTTATTTAACTTTTGTATGTGCCTTAAGGATCCTAATCAGAACCCCCTCCCCACCACTCTCTACCACATATCTGTGTTACAAACTGTTAAGTGGCATAGTAAGGGCAGCTAGGTGGCATGGTGGGTAAGATGCCAGGCCTGGAGTAAGAAAGATTCATCTTCCTGAATTCAGACCTGGCCTCAGACACTTACGAGCTGTGTGACCCTGAGAAAATCACCTAAACTTGTTTCCCTCAGTTTATTCATCTGTAAAATGAGCTGGTGAAGGAAATGGCAAAACATTCCAGTATCTTTGCCAAGAAAACCCCAAGTGGGGTCACAGAGAATAAGACACAACTGAAAAATGACCTAACAACAACAAAAGGAGGTGGCATAGTAGATAGGCTGCTTCACCTAGAGTTAGGAAGGTCTGAGTTCACACTAGCTGTTTGACCCTGGACAAGTCATTATCGACCTCAGTTTCCTCATCTGTATATTTCCTCAAATTTTGGTCCAGGACCCCCCAAATAAAAATGTTACATATTTCTATAATAATAATCTATAAAACTTTTATAGATTTCAAAGAAATCTATAGAATAGAATAACACTGCGATCCCTAGCCTACGATAATAATAAAGCTTAACCCTAGTTGAAGTTTTGCTTTTTGTTCCTGTATTTTTTAGGACTTTTACCTTAAGTTTATTGAACAAGTTTCTCCAGTAGAATGTAATCTCTTTGATGGTGGGGACTATTTTTCATTTTTGACTCATAATAATAGCTAACATTTTTATAGTGCTTACTACATGCCAGGCACTGTGCTAAGTGATTTATAATTATTATTTCATTTAATCCTCACAACAGTTCTGGGAGGTAGGTGTTATTACTGTTCCCATTTTAAAGAAGAGGAAACTGAGGCAAAGAGGGCTTAAATGATTTGTCCAGTGTCATATAGCTCTTAAGTGCCTAAGGCCACATTCGAACTCAGGTTTTCTTGATTCCAGGCCCAGCATTCCATCTAGTGCCTTCTATTCAGTAAGTGTTTAATAAATATTTGTTCAGTTAAACTGAACTTTTTACATTGAAGAAGCCACAGTAAAGCATTTGTTTTACCTCCAGAGCCAATTGCTTACAGAAGAGCATAGAGTTGAAGGAAATGGATAGTGAAATGTCAGCCAAATGTATAGCAGGGATTCTTTTTTTTTTGGAGGTGGGGAGGCAAGGCAATTGGGGTTAAGTGACTTGCCCAACACCACACAGCTAGTAAGTGTCAAGTGTCTGAGGCTGGATTTGAACTCAGGTCCTCCTGACTCCTGGGCCGGTGCTCTATTCACTGTGTCACCTATCTGCCCCCATATAGTGGGGATTCTTAACCTGGTGTCCATTGAACTTTTTTTTTTTTTGAGGCAGTGGGGTTAAATGACTTTCCCAGGGTCACACAACTAGTGTGTTGTGTCTGAGGCTGGATTTGAACTTAGGTCCTCCTGACTGTCATTCCATGGAACTTTTAAAACATTTTTAAAAATTGTATTTCAACATAATTGGTTTCCTTTGCAATTCTATATATTTTATTTTATATATTTAAAAAGCATTATTCTGAGAACAGGTCAGGAAGTTTCCCCAGACTGACAAAGGGATCCAGAAACAAACAAACAAAAAGGTTAAGAAGCCCAAATATCCCAGACCACTTTTTAAGTGGTTATACAAACCCCCTAGAGTTCATCTCTTCTCACATCAAAACCCAGCAACCTTTGCAGGTGCTCCCCTACTGCTGGCTGAATTGAAACAGTTGTTTTTGTGTTTTAAGATGTCCAGGATGTTGGAGTTTATAGTCAGCGGATGCAGACAGAAGGTGAATCAAACTTCCTAATTAAAACTACAGGGGAAACTCTAGGTGCTGAGAATATAATTACTTGAATTGGAAATGAGTCAGTATATCAGCTGGAGCCTGAATAATGAAAAATCATCAAAAGCTCAGGTCTGAATCCTCCAAGTGTCTTAGATGGTAATGACAGTAAAATCACAAAAGGATACTATTTCCATATCGGTGCCAAAGAAATAAGTCTGATTATTGAATCATCTAAACTACTTTCCCCAAAATTTTGTTACCTTACCTCAGCACTGGTTTCTGATTATGGAATATGATCAGCTATTACTTTTTTGGTAATGCTGCAGTAGATAGTCTGTTGGAGACCACATGCTTCTCACTGAAGAAGATAAATGGAGTTGGCTTAAATATACTTAAGTTTTAATAGCTTTTTTCCTAAATACTTAAGAAACTTTTTTGCAAGGCAAAAAAACAAAATGTTGACCTTGTTAGATAATTATATTTTGGTAGGGAAAACTGGATTTATACTCCGTAGATTTGGCAAATGAGAAGATGGTATCCTCCATCTGCCTATCTCTCTGTCTTTCTGTCTGTCTCTGTCTCTTTCTCTGTGTCACTATCTCTCTGTCTCTCTTTTTCCCTTGATAACAAATGTAAGGACTTTATTTTACTAATATCTTCACGCTAGATTTGATCTCATGGATTTAGTTTGACTCTCTTTTTAAAGATGAGGTAATAATGTAGTGGCAGAGTCCATATGGACTAAAAATTAGGACTCCTGACATTTAGTTCTATTACATCGCACTGACTCTTTGTAGTTGGGCAGTACAGCTTCTATAATCCTATGTGCTAGTCCTCATAGTTGGACAGCTTTTCCTTCCTGATCTCTTTTAAATTCACTCAGTTCAAGGCATTCTACTAGTTAGGAAGACCTCAGTTCAAATCTGGCCTCAGACATTTACTAGCTGTGTGACCCTGGGCAAGTCACTTAACTCTGCTTGCATTGAAACAGCTGAACAACAGTAGTCTTCTCTATCAATGTGCATCCCGTTGTACCAATCCCATTTCTCTTTTCCACTGTTCAAATCAAGCTGATATGATATAACCATTCAATGGCTTGCACATGATGCTTCATTTTAAGGCAAATCTGTATAGTGACAAAAAAAGTTTTTTTTTTTTTTGGTCTTACAGTTGTTAATTTATGCTTTAGGATTATCTGTGCTGTTGTTAGTCATATTTTTGGATTAGATTAGCTAGCTATATATTTAGTCACCTGTAGCAATTGCCAGATATATTTGGAAATAAAAGCAAAAGCCTTTTATTCATGAGGAAAATTAGACTTATAATGGATTATGGAGGGTCTCAAGATCATACCATATTAGGATTAGTTAAAGAAATTGGGAATATTTAGCCTGGCAAAAAAGAAAGGAAATATGGCAGTTTAAATGTTTTAAAAGCTATTATGGGGAAGAAGGATTAGCTTTTGTTCTGCTTGGTCCTAGAGAACAGAACTAGGAGTGATGGACAGAAGTGACAGAGACAAATTTAAACTTGATAAAAGGAAATTTTTTTCTAACACTTGGAGCTATCCCAAAGTGCAATGGGCTTTCTTTGGAGGTGGTAGATTCCCCATCATGGTAGATCTTAGTATAGTTTCATTTCCTCTATATGTGGGTATATATATCCTTTAAATACCTGAACATAGCTATCCTAGTTCTCCCTACACTCCCATCTCCCTCCCTCTCCCCAGTCTTCTTTTCTTCAAGCTCCACAAGCCCAGTTCTGTAAACTAATATTCTCATGGCATGTTCTCCAAGCAAAAACAAGGCATGTTGGAGAGGGGATTTTTGCTTAGCTAACAGTTGGATCAGATGGCTTCCTACTAAGGTACTTCCAATTTGGAGATTCTGTGAAAGTCAAACATAGTAGATGCTCCAGAAATGGATGTTGAATTGAATTCCATTTTATTTTCAGAGTTCCAAGAGAGGCATGAGGTTTGAGTCATCTCCTGTTCCACTTGACATCTTTCCTGGGCATTAAAATGATTTAACTATGGCCTCATCATTTACTTGTGTCAAAGTTAAGAAACCATGTGTACCCTCCATAAAGACAGATCCAAGTCAGACCTAAAGATAACAATCTAATCTTACATAGTCAGCTTTGTTTAAGAACAAAAGCAGAAAATGCTGTTGTGTATCATTGCAGCATCTTGTTGGCTAGGCAAATTGCAGGCATTTTTTTTTTCTTTCTGAGCTTTGCTGACTGAAAAGGGAAAGATCGCTTGATATTTCTATAGCTTTAGGGTTAGTTAACTGTTTTGAATTCCATGAAAGAAATGCGAAAGCTTTTCCTCTTCAGACTCAGTGGAAAGCTTGTGATTTTAATTAAGTCCCTTGTAGTGTTAAGCAGATATGTACCAGGAATCCAGATGTTGTAGAGAATTCTAGCTTCTAGTAAGTTAATAACATGGTTCACAAAATTCCTACTGTAATTGGAAGTGTGTAAAATTTTGAGGTCCTTATTTTTCAGTATGAGCAAGATTTTCTCAGATGTTTTTAACTATTTTCATAAAACTATTTAAAATCCATGTTTAAAGCCCATATTTAAATTTTGTTCATATGTTTTATAAGAAATATACATTTTGGGGTTTGCATCACAGATTACTAATGAATATCATCGGTATTAAATATTCTGAGTCTGCTAATTGAAGTCCTAATGTATATAAATTTCAAATCACTGCCACCTTTGTAGTTGCCAGTCAGAAAATCACTGGGAGGGGGAATTGGAAAAAGACCACCTTCTTTTTGTAGAGAAAGTAAGAATAGAACTCTTAAACTCAGCACAACTTCATATGGCTATTTCTATGTCTCATTTTTCTCTGTGTGCAGAGGAACAGAAAGAAACTCTGACATTAGAAAAGGCAAAGTAAGACCTCTATGATTAATAAGGAGCAGTAACAGAAAAAGATATTCATTCATACTAGAGAAAGCAAAATTCCTGGTAAATGGAGCAAGCTGGATGGGAGAAGTCTTTGACTACAAATTTACCTTTTATAGTGGTGGCAAGGTATCTTGAAAAGAGTACTGGGTTTAGATTTGCATATACAAACTATATACAATATACATATATATGTATATGTACATACGATCTCACTCCAGTGATTTCTGCCTAAGCTGGTATAGTTCCATCAGTCAGTCAATTGGCATTTATTAAGCAGCTACTATGTGTTGGGCACTGTGCTGAGTGGTGAAGACACAAACCAGGAAATAATTAACAGAAGTAAAGGTGTTGGAATTAAGATGGATTTGGAAAGGCTTCCTGTAGAATATGGGGTTTTAGCTGGTACTTAAATGTGGCCAAGGAAGTCTGTAGGTGGAGCGTTCCAGACATGGGGGAAAGCCAGAGAAAACGCCCAGAGGTGGAGTGTCATGTTCATGCAACAGCCAGAAGGCCAATGTTACTGGATCAGAGAGTATTTGTGTGTGGGTGTGTGGATGGGGGGAGTAACGACAGGGCTGGAAAGATAGGCGAAGGGTAGATTATTGAGGACTTTGAATGACAGCATTTTGTACTTGATTCTGTAGGTGACAGGCAGTCAATGGAATTTGTTGAATTGGGGGGTGGGGGGATTGTCACATGGTCAGAACTGTGGTTTCTAGAACTTAAGGAAAAGAAGTAGAGACCTGAACTCCTAAAATCAAACCATGGGGTTTATTAATAATCCACAAACCATCTGTGGTCATGTGTATAAAAAGGATGTGGTGCTAATCAGCTTTGATGGCCACCTAATTTTTCAGCGTTCTGTTCTGGTCTTTGAGAGGGAAAGCAGCCTTGAGGTAAATTCTAGGTAAACTGGGTAAACTAGCCCTGTCCAGACATATAGCTGGGTCCAGGTGGCAGTGACAGTGTGTGAGGGTAGTGTTACCCTGCTAAGCAGGACAAAGGGAACTGTAATCTTTTGCAAATGCACAAAACTAAAGTAAACAGACCTCAGGCAACTTTTGAACACAGTAGTCATGAATAAGCTGGATAAGAATGCACACTAGGCTTGGTACAATTTCTTTGGTGTCAGAGGATACCATTTGCCTACACATCGGTTATTCTACCTGTTTCTTTCTACCTATTCTTCTCCCCTTCCCCACACTCCACTATCCTAGAGAAGGGACTCAGGATGGCCTTTTTATTTCATTATGTGTTCAGGTCCTGATCACTTCATGCCTGTTCCAATAGCCTGCTGGTTGGTCACCCTGCCTCAAGTCTCTTCCTACTCCAGTCCATCCATCACTCAGCTATCAAATTGATTTTCCTCTCTATGTCACCTCTTCCTTTCACCTCCCCCTGCCCCCACTCAGTTAATTCTAGTTGCTTCCTATCACCTCCAGCTTAAAATACAAAATCCTGTTTGGCTTTTAAAGGCCTTCAAAACTCATGCCCTTCCTACTTTCTAGTCTTACTTTCCTCCATGTACTCTGTGGCCCAGGGACACTGACCTCTTTATTGTTCCTTCTTCCTGATTCTGTGCATTTCACTGGCCATTCCCTTTGCCCCTCTCCCTCCTGTCTTCTATCCTTGGCTTTCTTCAAACCCCAGCTAAAATCCTACTTTATGCACGAAGCCTTTTCCGTTCCCCATAATCCTAGTGCCTTCCCTCAGAGATTATTTCCAGTACACACACAGATACATAAATGTATATATACACAGATATACGTAATGCATAGTTGTTTGCATAATGTCTCTGGCATTAGACTACGAACTCTTTGAAAGCAAAGATTTAAAAAAAAAATCATTCTTTTTATCCCCAGGACTTAGCACAGTGCCTGGCACTAAGAAGGTACCTAATAAATGCTTGTTGAATGGATTTGTTGACTGTGTACCTCCTAATGGGACAGTGATCCTCCCCAATGGAATACAAGCTCCAGAACCTATGACCTGAGAGTTGACATTTTATAATTGAATGGCTTTTTGATTCCAAGTCAAAAATTTAGGCTGAGGTAGAAAATAACATTCTAATCAAAGTGTTTGTATAAGATTAATACTATAATGCATTGAGGCAGGAATTGGATTAGAAAGATGACCTTTCTTGTCAAATTCTACTCTCCAGTGCTCTATTTTTACCATTCTGGTTAGAGATTAGTCAGAAAGGTACGGATTAATGGGAAGTGAGGTGGAATGAAAGTCCTCAGGACTAGAAATGAAAAGTTAGCATTTCTGTAATGCTTTAAGGCTTACAATGTGCTTCACCTGTGCTAGATTGTTTGATCCTCACTAACAACTTCTGGAAGTCGGTGCTGTGATTATCTTCATTTTACAGAGGCTGAGAAAAGTTAAGTGATTTTCCAGGGTCACAGCCTGGTTAGAGTCCAAGGCAGTATTTGAACCCAGGTCTTCCTTTCTTCAAGTACAATACTTTCTCTATGCATTGGATGTTTAGTTGCTTTGTTTAGGGGATTTGGGGGCTGGCTTTACTACTAACAGTCAATGTATGATGTTAATCACTTAATCTCTCAGTCTTAGTTTCTTTCTTTATAAAATAAGAGTGTTGGACTTTCAATAATCTCTACAAGGTCCTTTTTATTCTAATGCTCTATGAGTCTATGAAGTTGGAAGTATTTATTTCTTTGAGAAACTTTATTTTGTACATCATATTAAGTTATTTTAGTATTTATAGATACTGATTTTAGTTTTTCTATTTTTTTATATTTTTTAAATTTTTTAAAAATTTATTTATTTATTTTTAGTTTACCGCGCACGGTTCTACATGATTTTGAGTTCCAGATTTTCTCCCCTCCCTCCCCCCTCCCTCCCCAAAACGGCATGGAATCTCATATAACTACCATGTATAACTTCGCATTGAATTAATTTGTACACTAGTCAAGTTGTGGAGAAGAATTATGACCAATGGAATGAGTCATGAGAAAGAAGAAACAGAACCAAAAAAAAACCCAAAAAACCCAAAAACAAAAACAAAAGAGAAGCAAAAAAGGCAAGCATGTAGTGCACCTCAATCTGTATTCAAACTTCACAATTCTTTCTCTGGATGAAGATAGCTTTCTCCATCGTGAGTCCCCTGGAGTTGTCCTTGCACCTTAGGTTGCTGAGAAGAGCGAAGTATGTCAGGGTTGGTCCTCACGGAATCCATATATCTGTGGCTGTGCACAATGTTCTCCTGGCTCTGCTCTGCTCACTCGGCATTATGTCGTGTAGGTTTTTCCAAGTTGTTATGAAGTCCGCATCATCCCCATTTCTTATGGCACAATAGTATTCCTGATTTTAGTTTTTAGTATTATTTTACAATTTAGGTTTGCCTCATTTAATGAAGATCTATTTTTAAAAAATTGTTGTAAATAAGGACTGGAAAATTCATGGCTGTCATCTGGATCTCGGTTCAGATGCTGTAACAACAATATTGCTAGCAGATGTTGTGGGTATGAAAGACCAACAAGAGCACACAGAAAGGCTGCTAACACAGGTTCTTTGATTTGCTTTTCTAAGGAAAGCAACTTTAAGGGGGGGGTTAATAATCTCACTTTAATTAAACATACATATACCATTCACTTAGTTCAGGGGAAAAGCCAGCACCCTGAACTTCAGAGAGAATACAAACAGAAATTACAAGCATACATTATATAAAGAGAGCAAATAAACACAAATCATTCTATCCATAGCAATACATAGCTACCAGAGAGAAGCACCAACATCTGGGTTTTCAAAGCTGGGGTGGGGGGGAACTCTTTCAATGGCTACCCAGAGTCTTGTCACTAACACTCTTTCAATGAGTGTGCCCCCAAAGGCAAAACGCTAACCTCTGAGTTTATATACACTTCTTCAGGGTCAAAGGGCGTCACAACCATGCGACTCACACCCACGTGACTTAGGCCTTCCCTTGATGTAAGCAGGTCATCAAAGACTCCCCATTCAAAGGTTCCTTAGTATTGAGAAGCACTCCAAAACAAAGACAATGAAAAGTCCACTTTGTTTGCCATTACATTTGAGAAGCAAAATTCATGGAAGGTACTTGATTACCCCAGCATTCCAAAAGAGAAAACAGTAAAAAAGTCCCACCCTAATTACCAAAACAGATACAGCATGTGTTGAGTGAATGGAAGGCCTGCTTCTGAGGAAGGAAGACCTACGTTCATGTCTGGCATCTGACACATGATGGCTGTGTCAACCTGGACAAGTCACTTAACCCATTAGTTCTTCAGGCAACTCTCTAAAACTCCATGTTATGGGATTCTTTTCTGGTTCGTTTATTTTTCTGTATTTAAAGCTCTTCAAAAACTAGCCCCATTCTACCTTTCCAGGCTGTCCATTACTTTTCTTCCATCCATTTTCTGGATTAGCCACACTGTCCTTGTTCTTCACATGCAAAACACTTCATCTCCCCATCTTTGCATCAGTTTAAGAGGGTGGCTAGTGGAGAGATCCCAGGCCTGAAGTCAGGAAGACCTGAGTTTAAATCTGGCCTCAGATGCCTACTAGCTGTATGACCCTGGGAACTTCGCTTAACTTCTGTCTGCTTCAGTTTCTGCAACTATAAAATGGGGATCATAATAGCACCTAGTTCCCAGGGTCATTGTGAGGATCAGATAATATAAAAGTTGTAAAGTGGTTAGCACAGTACTTAGCACACAGTAGGCTTGCATTTCCTTCCCAATAACCTCAGTAATACTCACTAAGGACTTAGCAATAGCAAATTTGTTTCATGACATTTGCCCTGTGGTTTGTGGGACAATATTTCGAGGGACTGTTGTGAGTAGCAGGAACCTGCCATTTTGGGGAACTACATATTAAACCGATATCATGTCAGTTTCATTAGTCAGCTGGGTGAATATAATATGGCCCTGCTCTGTTCTCACTAAAAATACAATAAGACAGGAATAAAACACAGCAATCTTTCATAGACCCCATTTTTATTATGTGACAATCAACTACAAAGCATTGATTTATGAGAGTCTCAGTGACTCTTTCACTGCAACTTGCAGATTTTCATGGCTCAAGGCTCTCATTTCATGGCTCTCATTTAAAGAAATCTACTTAGGGAAGGATATTTTGTCAAAAACTTTTTTTTATCAAATGGATGTGTCTGTTTATTAGTGAAATGCCTATGTAATCTTTTCCCAAAGGAGCATCATGGCTTTCTAGCAGATCTTACTGTATCACATACCCCAAAACACATTCACTTTAGGGTAACAAGCAGTATTTGGCTGCTCCTGTTTTCAGTTTAGAATGCAAGCAAAAAAAATCCTATTCCACTGTGCTTTCTGGACCGAGAAACTTTCAAATAAGTCACTATTATCCTTAGGCATGACTTCTGTCAACTCTACTCAGGGATCAACCGTAAAAGTCAGTTCTCTTTTGGGGGTTGGATCGTATCCCCCCCTCGGATCTCTCGCCTTCCTTTCTCCCTCCCACTGCTCAGTTCTTTTGATCACAAGCCTCCTACTTCCCTTTCATTACTATTTATATTTACTATTTGGCTCTCCTACATTGATTTTCTTTGAGTGTTTCTTATTTTATAATTTCCATCAGACATCATGACCTCATCTTGTCCAGAATCAAACACATTCTGGGCTAGCCTGGAGCTGGTTTCACTTCCTGTGTGCCAGAAGGCTTTTGCCTTTCTAGAATCAGTGTGTTATATGTTTGTTCATTATTTCTCTTTCAGGTCTTCTCTCTTGACTGGATACTCATCTAGGTGCATAAATTAGAGGTGTTTAATAATTGCCTCAGAAATTAAAAATCTTAATCATTTTGCAGATGGATGAAATCATTGTAAAATAATTGTAAATCCTTATGTAAACCATAAATAAGAAAACTGTAAATCATTTTGCTGTATACATTCTAAATGGCAGTGGCAATAAATATCTTTGGAAGCTGTTAAAATTTTCCATTTTATAGGATGAATTTTTTTATTGAATAGACTTTTCATTGATCATTATTTTTACTATCAGTTTTTAAAGTGCTTGTCAGGGAGAATGGATACGTAGAAAAGAATTGTTCTGATAAAGTGCTAATATGAATTAATTCATGTAGTTATGTGGATCTTTGACAAGTTTTTCCACCCATGTAAGTAAGGGAGATGAATTAAAATAATTTATTCTTTCTTGCTTGATTTAGAAGTTTCTCTTGGTCAGATTTTGGTTTTTTTTTTTTTTTTAACTTAAGGGACTCATTTCTCAAAATGGAAAAAAGGCAAGAGCAGAAAAGCCCTTAGGAAAAAGTAATGTTTTGAGATTTCCAGTTTGATGCTTAGTTTGCTTTCTTCTTTGTTGTCAGGTCACTTAACTAAAGACATGGCCTTGCACATAACAATTCCTCAATAAGTATTTGCTGAATGAATGAATAACTTTTCTGTAAATATAACTTCTAGCTAAGAGATGGTGGGTGAAGAATTAAAAGGAAAGAAAATAATTGTGTGAGAAGAGCTATGCTGTCAGTTGAATACAAATATGAAACATCTATTAAGTGGAAGACATGGTTCGGAGTGCTCAGCCTAGCACTTCATGTGATCCCCTTTGGAATCTGCCTGATTTGTTATTTTGCCAAATCCCCCATTCTCTCCCAGGAGTGATGCTCTGAGCTTAGACATTCTTGAGGGAGGGTAGACCTAGCTCACTGCTTTCTTTATTGAATCACTGAATAGCTCTACCACTATATTGATTCCAGAGTTTTTTGAAAAAATTTTCTTCTGGTTTTTTAAAAAAAATGGGAAGAGGCTGAGGCTTTGCTGAATTCCTCTTGAGCAGTGAGAATAGTTATACAAAGGTAATTCCAAACATCGAAATGAATCCCCACCCGCTGCACAGGGGGATTATAAAGATAAACGTGAAGATTTGTGAGGGGGATTTGTGTTATTTGTGACCCTTTCATTTACACTGTTGTAGCCATTGTGTATTTTATTGGTACTGTTTATTTTGTGTTCCATCAGTTCACACAAATCTGCTCACATTTTCTGGATTCCTTACATCTGTCATTCCTGTTGTACTGGACTATTCCATTCCATTAATATGCTGTAGTTTATTTAGTCATTCCCCGAACAATGGGCGCCCACTTTGTTTTGAACTCTCTGGTCTCACAAAGAATGTTTGTGAGAATACTCATATTGGCCCCTTGTTTCTGTTTTTGACTTACTTGGTGGTGGTATTGGTGATGATAGAGGCAGATTCTTGCATCATAGGGTATGGGGAGTTTTGGTCACTTTTTTGTGCAGTTTCAAATGGGGAATCCAGAGTGATTGCACCCCTTCACAGCTTCCCAACAGAGTATCAGTGTGCTTGTCTTCTCAGGGTTCTTTCAACATAACTGCTCTCATCTTTTGTCCCTTTTTAAATTTGCATTCGTGGGGTGATCCCGCAGAGTTGTTCTTATTGACATTTCTCTAACTATTAGTGATTTGAAAGTTATTTTCATGTGGTTGCATCTAGTTGGCAATTTTTTTTTGAAAGAGGAAGAGAAGGGAATAAGCATGTATTAAGCACTTACTGTGTGTTGGGCACTGTGCTAAACGCTTTAGAAAGATTATAAACCTTATGTATTGGGAAATGGTGCTTGAGTCTGTTCTCTGATTGGAAGTATAGAGGCTTCCACTGAATTGAAAACTAGAATAAGAAAAAATTATTAGACTTGAATGTTAGAATATTAAGGCGAATATTTTTCTTGCTTCAATTCTGTGAATAAAGGCTTTGATTTAATTCAACACACATTTATTAAGCATTTACTATGAGGAATTTTATAAACACTTACTATACTATATATAGCACTTACTGTGAGGAAGATATTGTACTAGGTATGCAAACACAAAAAGGAAAAACAATTCCTGCTTTCAAGAAGCTTCCTACTTTCTACTTCAGGATACAACATAGTCAGAGATAAGTAACCACAAGATAATTTTGAAAAAAAGGAAGGACACTTAAAACTTGGGGGATCAGGAAAGACTTAGGGCAGGAGTGGCACTTGACTTGTTAGCCTTCAAAGACAACTAAAGATTGTAGGATGGAAGTGAGGAGGCATCCCTGGGCATTCTAAATGTGGGCAAAGCCATGGTTGCAGGAGATGTAATGCTGAGTTTAGGGAATGGTCCCTAGTCCAATTTGATTGAAATGTAGAGTGAAAGGGAATAGTGTAAAAGAAGTCTGGCAATATGGTGCCACATATCCCAATGGTAATAAAGACCTGAAAAAACATTTCTTTCCTAAAATCTATAATTGTAATGATCAACTATCTCAAAATTAAGTTTTATGTACATGTTGTTTCTAACCTTCCTCCTTCTTTTTGCTTTTAGGCCTTCTCTCACCATGGCCCACAGGAACCTGACAGGAAGCTGCAATGTTAACTGTGGTTGTAAAATCCATGAGTATGAACCAGTCTGTGGATCAGATGGAATTACATACTTTAACCCTTGTCTGGCTGGCTGCGCCAATAGTGGTAATCATAGTATAGGGGTAAGTGTTTGGGGTAAATTCATAGACTGTTTTAATACACCTTTCCATGACAGAGGACCTGTAGGTATTCATTTGCTGTTGTGATACAGTTATTTTCATTCATTAGAGGCTTACCCTAACCATCAAAATGCCTTCTGTCCCAAAGTAGAAGAAAGACAATGAAGCAATATTATATTTCTCCAGAGGTGAGCTCAGCTTTGAGGAGGCAATTCACTTCCACACCAGCACTTTGGCTATTTGCATTTCTGGCTCAGTGCAACATGATAATGTGAAGCTTCTGGTTCACCCCTCTCCATCATCCCCCTCTTTTTTCCTTTTGACATCTCTTGTGTGCAGATGTGTAGTTCAGGATGCCCACTGCATTTGATGATCATGAAATAGAACAGTAAAGTAAATGGTATTTGATTTCTTATCCATTATTTCATGGACTAGATCTAATGTGTGCGTAAGCTGTACTTACAAAATTGGGGTCTTTAAAATCTCCTCATAAGCTGTTTTTAGGAGCTAAAGAGATATTACACCTTTTTTAAAACTTTGAGTTAAAGATAATTCTGTTGGTTCAGCTTTCAAAGTTTATTTTGAGAATTCACTTCCCCATGAGTTGTGAATAACACATCTAGCCCAAAGAACATTGGATTCAGAGTTGGAGGACTTGGTTTCTAATCCTAGTTCTGTTACTGACTAGGTCATTTCTTTTTTTACCTTTAAGTCAGTTGAACTCCCTGGAATTTAGTGTCTTCCTTTATAAAATGAGTGTTGGATAAGCTTATTTCAAAGTTCTCCTCTAGCTCTAAAGCTTCTGATCCTGAGAATCTGGGATTCTATTAGCTATAGAAAAGTTTCCTATGATTAATAAGGATAATATTACTTGGAACATTTATGTAGCACTTAAGGTTTGTAAAGTACTTATGTGCATGTAATGTCCTCCTTTTTGTATCCCTACCTTTCCTCAAGGCTCAGTTTGAGTTGATTTCCACAGTTAGTGCCATCGAGAATAGCTTTACATTTATCTTGTGGTTACTTTTCTGAGTGGGTGCTGTGTCTCCCAAGTAGAATGTAAGCTACTTGAAGGGAGAGGCTATGTAGTATTTATCCCTTTATTATTAGGGCCTAGCACAATGCCTGGCACATAATTAGAACTGAATAAATGCCAGTTGAATCGAATTAAACCTCGCAGTTCCCTTTGTGAAGTTAATACTACAAAAATGGAGTCTCAGAGAGGTTACTGGGTTAAGACTTGCCCAGAGCACACACAGATATTAAGTGTCAGAGGTAAGATTTAAGCCCATGTCTTCCTTAATTCAAGGCCAGTGCTGTTATCCACTAGGCCAATGGTGTCATACTCTAATAGAAACAGATTCCTGGGCTGCAGTGTATGTAGAAAACCACAAAATAGCGTTATCTGTGGTATATTGCATTTTTATTTATTTTGTTAAATCTTTCCCAATTAGATTTTAATCTGGTTTTGGGGGTCACATTTGGGAGTTTTGTGAATTGTTAGCTATGAGTTTGACAGCTCTCTCCTAGGCCAAGTTTTAATAATCCCATGAATCTATGAGCTCATTTATTTAGGTATCCATCCCACCATATACATACATTACAGTCCATTCCCATCTTCTCACTCTGACTTTAATCCATGTCTACCTAAAAGTCCTCCAGAGAGGTCCACCCAGTGTCCTAAAGGGCTTCCCCTGTCAGATGACATTACCTGAATATGAATTCAGCATAAAGACTGTTCCACTGATCATCCCGGGCTCTTGAAACATGACTAGCCCAGGTCCTTTTCCAGTCATTCACCTCTTTGATGACATCATTCCAGCTACTTTTTGAATGCAACTCAGCGTTGGGCAGCCTATTTTTCTATAGTAAAATATATTATCGCTATGAATAATTTCACACTCATATAGCACTTAATTTTTTTTCTTTTTTTCTGCTTCAAATTTCATATTTTATTGTTTAATATTTTTTAGTTTATAGCACTTAAAATTTACTAAGCATTTTTCTCATAGCAACCCTATGGAGTAGGTAGTGCAAATTCCCATTTGGTAGATGAAGATGTTGAATCTCAGAAAAATTTAACATGCTCCTCAGGGAACTTGAACACCCTCTACACAGTTATTTAATGTGGGTGAGGCAGGGTAGCACAATCACTAAAGGATGAGTTTCAGAACCTGGAAGTTGTTGTTCAGTCATTTTCAGTTGTGTCCAATTCTTCCTAACCCCATTAGGGGTTTTCTTGGCAAAGATATTACAGTGGTTTGCCATTTCCTTCTCCCGCTCATTTTACAGATGAGGAAACTGAGGCAAACAGGGTTAAGTGACATACCTAGGATCACCCAGCTAATAAGTGTCTGAGGCCAGATTTGAACTCTGGAAGATGAGTCTTCCTGACTCCAGGCCCGACATTGTCCACTGTGCCACTTAGCTGCCGAAAGCATGGAAAACTTAGGTTCAATTCCTGCTTTAGCAAAACCTAGCTATGTAACCATGGGAAAGATATTTAATTTCTCAATGCTCCAGATCACATCCTGTTTTTTTTTTAAATGGGTTGTTAGAAAGTCTTTATTTTAACCCGCAGAAAATGTATAAGATGGAGACTCAAAGATATACATAAACAAATATAAGAAATATAAAACAATGATCAAATAGCCCATTATGCTTTTGCCCATTCTTGTAAGGCAAGGACAACTTTGGTGCCCTATTGAACAGATGTTTCACCTATTCTGTCCAAGGAATTTATAGGTCTAGATCTCCTGGTCCTCTAGGGGGATGGATTTCTCTAATCCATCAGCTGCTGTCTAGCTATCCTGGTTGTCTTCTCCTCTGAGATGCATTCTATTAAGGAAACCCTTTCTCTCTGGCCAAATGATGCCCAACTTCTGAATTCAAGAACTCTCAGACTATAAGCTAGAGATAGATTTCTGAGCTCAGTTGAAATGGGGAGTTTTCACATGGGTATTTTGACATCAATTAAATAATATGTGTACCCCCTGCCAAAAATAATGTGTTGCTTCTTTGTATAAGAACACTATTCTGCATCTAAAAATAACCTACTTTGGTGACAACATTGAAATACTTTTGACATTCTTGGATGGGTGATGTGAAGCTACTCTACTAAACAAAAAAAGTTTTTTTTTTTTTTAAAGATCGTTCTATTTTAAAACATCAAAATACAATGACAAGTTGTGAAATAGATTAGAGATGATTTATTTTCTTTATTTAATGGACCAAATTCAGTGTGTGAGTCACCATAGGCTTTAAGTCCAGTACAAAAATATTTCTTTGTTATTAAGTTAGTTCTTTAGTGTAGGTACATTAACTCTTTCAGGGCATCTGTTTACTGAATGGCAAGCAGATGGCCAAACAGCCTTCCTTAGTCACACTTCTTACCACTATGCTGGATAATGAAAATGTCAAAATAGTTTTCTAATTCATTGTATTCAGAGGGGTGTTTTTTAAAGAGAAACAAAAAAATCAGTCCAATGAGGGAATTTGGTTGATATAATTTTTTAAATTTTAATTGGTTATAAATGCAAAAATTGTATTTGTCTGATATTAATTTTCACTTGCATTGGCCTTGCATTAAAAGTGGCAGTAAAAATAGGGGGAGATTTTGGCTGACCAGTGTTTCTAGAGAACTATTCCCTTGCTCAGTTTATTATGCCGGGATAGATAGTAGTGACTTTCATGAGTTACCCATTTCCCATAGCACTTAATTTACCTGATAAACTAGTTTATTTACTCATAGGGTCTCACTTGTTATGACTTAAAAGGAGAAAATTCTGTGATGATAATGGTTATTAATAGATATTAATAGATAATGAATAGATTCTATAGCAAAATAGCAAAGTGGATAGAGAATTGGCCTTGGTGTCTGCAAGACCTGAATTCAAGTGCCGCCTCTGATATCCATTGGCTGTGAGACCCAGGGTGAATCATTTCTAAGCCACTCTCTTAAGGGAAGTTGCAGAAAAGGGATTGACCTGCATTGGCAGAGGGAATTCCTTTATCCAGGAACTTTCTGTATCAATGAAATCACAGGCCAAGTTACTATCTCTTTCCCCAGGGATGTGCTGGAGCTATTTCTAACTGACTTGCAAGAGCAGATTGTTAAATTTTCAGCGTGGGCATTTAAACCTCCAAAATAACATTTGCTACAAATCTGGACTTAATTTATTGTTTTGTTGATTTTCTAGACTTAAGAAAGTCTTAATGATGCAGGTTAAACTTAAAAGTGTGTGTGTATGTACTTTTCTACCCTTCCCTCCCAGCCCATCATTAAACATTTATCAGCTACCCAGCTGGTAAGGAGCTTCCAATTCAAGTATGGTTTGGACTAAGAGCTACTGAGGTTCCCTTCTAACCTTGAAACTGTGATTTTGTGATGCTGTGTGCTCAGTAGTATGCTTAGTACTATGTATATGTGTGTTAGAGGGTAAGGTTTGATTGTCACAAAGAAATATAACACACAATACCTCAACAGAGCCATAGACATAAGACCTATACATAAGCAGGCATTCTAGACCTCTGACTTCATTGATACAGAGAGCTATGAGGTGAGCAAAACTCCCTTCTACTAATACAGGTCAGCACCTTCTCTTTAACTTACAGTTTTAGAGAGCTAGTTGCCTGGGGCACTAAGAGGCTAGACTTGCCCAGAATCTCAAAGCCAGTATGTATCAGAGGTGAGTCTTGAGTCCAGGTCTTTTGGGCTTCAAGGATAGCCCTCTATATGCTATACCAGTTAAACAACCAAATAAGACAGTGTGGTCAGAGCTAAATGAATAATATAGATGGCAAGTATTTCAGGAATCAAGAAAATGTATAGATCAACATTGGAGTGGACAGGGAAGGTTCATGGACGAAGCCTTGATGTTTCACATTCTTTACTGGTCTAAAAAGAGTTTACTGACAAGATATATGTCCTTTGGATCTTCATTGTTCCCCATAGCATCGTACATTTGAGGCTGGAAGGGATGTTAGAGGTCATCTTGTTCATCCTTTCACTTTACAGATTTTGAAACTGAAGTCCCAAGAGGTGAAGTGACTTGCCTGTGGTCCGACAGATAGTAATTAGCAAGATTAGAATCTGAACCCAGGTTCTGTGCCTCCAAGTTCTGTGCTTTTGCTTTTGCACCAATTTATCTCTCTCTATAATTTTCTACTTAGATTCATCCTAACATGTTGAGATCTTTTGTGGAGGCTGATTGTTATTGTTGGTGAGCACATAATATAACTTTGTGAACATATTGCACGTATTTACAAATCAGGGCTCATCCGAAAGCCATTCATTCGGAAAGTTTTCTTTTCAGTCTTATTTTTCCCTGCTGGTATTTTGTTGTTGTTGCTGCTGATCACAGTGTTTAGCTTGAATGCTATTTTATCTATTTTCTTTCCTCAGGTACGTAATTACACAGAGTGTGCCTGTGTTCAGAGCCGACAGGTCATCACTGCACCAACGGTGGGGCAGCGTAGTCAGCTCCGGATGGTTATTGTCAAAACCTATCTCAATGAGAATGGCTACGCGGTGTCTGGGAAGTGCAATCGGACCTGTAATACCCTTATTCCATTCCTTGTTTTTCTTTTCATTGTTACTCTCATAACAGCATGCGCCCAGCCATCAGCCATCATAGTCACACTCAGGTGAGCCCTGGCTTGTGCTTACAGGGAGGCCTTCGTTATCCTGCTGGGAGCTATTGGAAAGTATCAGGGTTTGAAAGGTCATTATATTTATGAGCTGGAAGAGGCATTAAAGGTCACCTTGGTCATACAAGCCTAGCCCTTTGTTGGGAACTGAACAGGATAAGGCAGAGAATGAGTTTGGATGGAGTGAGATGAAGGCCATTTAGGTACTTGCCCAGCTTCTATGCTCTTTTTCAGATGTGGAAGGGGTTGGTGTGTGGCTGGCTAGAAGCAAGGACCACAGCAGAGTGCTAACTTTTTCTAATCCCTAACCCTACCCCTGAGACAGGTTCTTTAGGATGTCCCCACTTCCTCAAAACACCAACCCTGAAAAGTCCTACTTTGTTACCTGTTTCCATGAGAATAATGCATAACCTGTGAGCAAAATCAAGTCTGAAACTGTTGGGGAGCAACAAGGAGCCTACTGAACTTGGAAAATGATTTATACTGAAAACACAAGGTTGCCCTAGACTCCAAGCAGATGGTAGGAGGACAGTGACTGGATGTTATAGAATGTATTCATGTTTTTTTCAGTTGCTAAACCTTTCCAATCCTACTTCCCCAATGGCTAACATCTCTGCACTCACACAGTCACTGTGCTAGTTCAGGCCCTCTTAACATCTCATCTGAACTATTGCCAAAGCCTTCTAATGGGTCTCCCTGCCTCAAAGTCCTTCCCCTCAGTAATCCAGTCTCCACACGGTGGACTCAGTCAACAAACACTTATTTAATGCTTACTACACTCTAGGCACTTGTTAAGCATTCAAGATGCAAAGCTGTCAAAGTGGCGATGTCTGCCAAAGCAGAGATCTAACCATGTTGTTCCTCTGCTTCAGAGTTCTATTGGCTCCTCATAACCTCGAGGTTAAAATAAAAATTCTTCAGTTTGACATTTAGAGTCCTTCATAGTATGACTGTCTAGACTGAGCAGACATACCTCCCTTCCCCCACTCTGTGGTCAAGCCAAACTGTCCCATTTCCTCATACATGCTATTATAACTCCTGTCTCTTTGTGTTTGCATATTCCCCACGTCTGGAATGCCTTCCCTCCTTTATGACGCCTCTTGGAATCCCAAGGTTCCTTCCAAACTCATCTCAAGTGCCAGATCTCCCCAGCTCATAGTACCTTCCCCTCTTCAGCCCTATGGAACTTACCTTATATTTATTTTGTATTTACTAATATGTGCATGTTTTTGTCTCCTTAAATTCAGGGCTTCTTTAGTTTTTGTCTTTCTATTGCCAATGCTTTGTGCCATGCCTGGCACACAGTTGGCACTTAATAAATGCTTGTGATGGATTGGTTGATTGTTGGAACTTTGGGATGTATTAGTTAGCTTTTCAAGTCCTTTTTGGCTCCAAGATTCTGAGATTCTGTGTTGGCTGGCAAACGTAGTTTATTCTGTGCAAGCAATTACTAATGTTGATTAAACTATCTTTGTCCTTCCTGATCTGGAATCAAGGAGAAAATATATTAACAAAGAGATAAATTTTTTTCACTGGCTATGCATGCATTCTGTGTGCTCTTTCTGTCTCTGTCATACCCCTGGTTGGTTTCTTTCAGGGAGAGGAACTAGACTCATGATTTCATTAGCATAGAGAGCTCCCAGGTGAGGAATTTACCTCTACCAAAGTCAGTGAGCATTTTTTCTGCGACTTCTAGTTGTAGAGAGCTGCCTAGGACATTAGAAGGTCAATGACTTGCCCAGGGTCACACAGCCAGTATGTTGCAGAAGCAGGACCCATAACTTCTTGGCTCTGTGCTTTTTAAAGAATTGGAAAAGAGACATTTTGCCTTTTTCCTACTAAACACTTTGACACCAGCATCTCCAGGATCAGTATTGTGGTTTTCTTCAGTAATTAGGAGCAATAGAAAGGACAATTTGGGGTTACGCAGGAACTCATGGCCGCATTGCTGACTGATGTACTTAAGGGTAGTAGAAGAGAATTATTTCTCAAAGATGTTATTGAGAGTAGAAACATGCTGCATGTAGAGGTTGTAAAGGAAAGGATCAGCTTTGTCTGCTCAGCATCCAGTAGCCGGTTGATCAGAGAGACTAAAAGTGAGATAATTGTTTATTTGGAACAGCAGTGAAATATTCTCACTCTGCTTGCAACACTTAGAGGCCCTAATTTTGGCTCCATTGACATACTCATCCCATTGCTAAGTAACCCCGGGCAGTACAGTAACTCTTCAGATCATGAAAACCCATGCCATCCACTATCAGTCAATCAATTAATAAATATTTACTAAGTGCCTACTATGTACTAAGTGCCCACTATGCACCAGGCACCATACTAAGACAAAAAGTGGCAAAAGACAGTCAATACCCTCAATGAGCTTATACTCTAATGGGGAGGACAACATGCAGATAGATATTTACAGAGCAAACTATACACAGGATAAATGGGAAATGATTAACCAAGGAAAGGCACTGGGATTAGAAAGGTTGGGAAGGGCTTCTTATAGAAGGAGGGATTTTAGTTGGAACTTAAAGGAAGACAAGGAGGTCAGTAGTTAGTGTGGAGGAGGGAGAGCATTCCAGGCAGTGGGGACAGTCAGAGAGAATACCCAGAGTCAAGAGATGGAATGTCATAGTCATGGAACAGCCAGGAGGTCAGTGTCAACGGATCAAAAAGTATGTGTTGGAGAGTAAGGTATGACTGGAAAATTAGGAGGGGGCTAGGTTATGAAGGGCTTTTGAAACAGAGCATTTCGTATTTGCTTCTGGAGGCAACAGGAAGCATGGGAGTTTATTGAGCTGGGGGTGGGGGTGAGTTGATCAGACCTACATTTTAGGAAAATCACCTTGGTGACTGAATGGAGGATGCATTAGAGTGGAGAGAGACTTGAGGCAGGCCAACACACCAGCAGGCTATTGCAGTAATCCAGGTATGAGGTGATGGGGGCCTGCACTTAAGTGGTGCCGATGCCAGGGTAGAGAAAGGGATGTATTCAAGAGCTGTTGCAAAGTTGAAAATGATAGGCCTTAGCAACAGCTTGGATGTGGGGAAGGGGGGGTGGTGGTGAGAGATAGTGAGGAATCTAGGATGATTCCTAGGTTGTGAGCCTGAGGGACTAGGAGGATGTTGTGTTCTCTTTGGTAACAGGGGAGCTAGGAAGGGGGAGGATTTGGGGGGAAAGGTAACGAATTGTGTTTTGGCCATGTTAATTTAAGATATCTATTGAATGTCTAGTTTGAAACGTCTGGAAGGCAGTTGGAGGGGCAGCTAGGTGGCACAATGGATAGAACATTGGTCCTGGAGTCAGGAGGACCCAAGTTCAAGTCTGGCCTTGGACATTTGACATTTATTAGCCATATGACCCTGGGCAAGTCACTTAACCCTGATTGCCTTGTCCCCCCAAAAAAGACAGAGATGTAAGATTGGAGGTTAGCAGAAAAATTGAGGCAGGAAACATTAGTGTAGAGATGGTAATTAAATCCTTAGGAGCTGATGAGATCACCAAGTGAAGTAATACAGGGGGAGAAGACAAGAGGTCCCAGGACAGAACCCTGAGGGACACCTATGATTAGAGGGTATGATTTGGAGGAAGATCCAGCAAAGGAGACAGAAATGGAGTGGTTAGATAGGCAGGAGGAAACCCAGGAGAGAGTAGTGTCCTCAAAACCTAGAGAGAAGAGTATCACAGAGGAGAGAGGCATCAAAAGTGTCAAAAGGTCTCAGAAAGGTCAAGGAGAATGAGGAAAGAGAAAAAACCATCAAATTTTTGGCAGCTGAAAGATCATGAATAACTTTGGAGAGAGCTGTTTCAGTGGAATAATAAGGTCAGAAGTCACATTGTAAGTAACAAGAGAGTGAAAGGAGAGAAAGTGGATCCATCTGTTAAAGATGACTTTTTGAGTTCAGCTACAAAGGGCAGAAGAGATATAGGACAATAGTAGAGATGTGAGGAACAAGTGTGAGTTTTTTGAGAGTAAGGGAAACATGGATATGTTTGTAGGCAGTAGAAAAATTAGCTTGTAGAGAGGGAGAGATTGAAAATAAGTGAAAGAGTGGGGATGACAGAGGAGGCAGTGTGTTGGAGAAGATGGGATGGAATAGGATCACTTTAACATTCAGAGAGGATAGCTTTGTCAAGGAGTAAGGCCCCCTCATCGTGGGAAATAGGGGTGAAGGAGGAGAGTGGAAGAAGGCATCTAAGTGATAGGAGATGAGGAAGAGTGGTGAAGAGGGAGTTCATGGTGAATGGCTTCAGTTTTTCTAATATTTGCTAAAAACCTGTTATTAGCCAGTTTTCATTTTTTTGTCTTTATATCTCCAGCATCCATCTAAGTGTCTTGCACATAATAGTTGTTTAATAATTGTTGAATGAATGAATGAATATATGATTTCTGGCAAAATTCTGTGATTCATTATTAAAGGGATCATTAATGAACAGGTAGAAAAGGAAGTGGTGATTACCAAGGGCTGGCATGGCTTCATTAAGAAGAGATCACGCTAAATTAGTCTTATTCTGTCTTTTAAGACATTTATTAAGACTGGGCACATCAGGGGAATTCTGTAGATTGAGCTTACCTAGATTTCAGTAGAGCATTTGGCAATCTTTTCCTGTTCTTCTAGAAAAGATACAGAGTGATGAGATAGAGAATAGTACCATTAAGTTGACCTAGAATTTGGTTGACTGTCCCAAACCAAAGAATAGTCATTATTAGTTTGATGACAACTTAAAAAAGACGTGGCTGATGGAGGAATAATTCGGTGATTTGTACTTGGCTATATGCTGTTTAATATTTTTTATTAATGACTCAAAGGCAATAGATAATGTGTTTATCAAATTTGGAAATGATGCTGTGGAAGTAAAATAAGGTTACTTCCCTCCTGGCCCCTCTTGACTCTCTTAGAAATATATGAAATATTGTAAAGCTGAATAAAAATAATAGCTAACATTTATGTAGCATTATATGGACTGCTAAGGACTTTACATATATTACATCATTTTATCCTCTCAATGCTGTGAAGTAGGTACTATTTTTATCTGCATTTTACAGGTGAGGGAACTGAGATTGAGAGAAGTTAAGTCATTTACTTGGAGTCACACAGCTGGTAAATGTTTGAGATAGGACTCCAAGTTTAGCACACTATCTGTTACGCCACATAATTGAAGGACATATAAAAAAGGCTGACCCACCTGGGTCGTGTCATCAATAAGTTAAAAGAATTGGGGATGTTTAGGTTTGAGAAGAGAAGATTTAGGGGAACGTAAGTGCTATCTTTAAGTGTCTAAAGCACTTTCATTTAAAAAGGGAGAACGATTTGATGTGCCTTGCCCCAGAGAGTATCATCAGGATCAATAGGTGGATTTTTCAAAGACAAAAGGCTAGGTTCCTTTCAAGGATAAACTCCTTCACAGTTACAGCTGTTCAAAGCTTACAGTGGGCTGCCTGAAGAGATGTCTGGGCTCCCCTCATTAGATTCCTTTAAGAAAAAGTTTTGTTGAGTGTGTTGTTGAGAGGATTCTTATGCAGTTTTAGGGTGAACTAGATGCATTCTGGGAATCCCTTCCAATTCATTCTATTTGGCATAGAAACAATCAACATTAAACAGATTTTTATCACTATATTTTAAGGGAATTTTATTCCTTATCTTTGTTTAGATTCAGTAATAGCTTTTCTCTTAGCCACTAGACTTTTCAGACTTAAGGAATACACCTAGATAGAGTGGTTCTGTAGGCTTTCATTTAAGCAGAATTAATTTGAAATTGTTAAAGGATTCTCCTTTCTTTTTTTCCCCTCCTGGGCCAGGTCTGTGGAAGAAGGCGAGAGACCTTTTGCACTAGGAATGCAGTTTGTTTTATTACGAACACTTGGTAAGTCTCCGAATTTCCTCTTTGCACGTGGCATCAGGGACTGAGATTTTACAACTTGACGTGTTCTGATCTGAACAAATAAAAGGTGAATGATTTAAGGTCATAGATTTAGAATTGGAAAGAACCTCAAAGGCTATCCAGCCTGATTCCCACTTTTTACAGGTGAGGAAGATGAGTCCCAAAGAGGTGAAATATTTGCCCAGTGCCACATAAATGCCAGAGATGGCTTTTGAAACTGGGTGCTCTAACTCCAAATCCATTGCTTTCCTCCCTGTACTACATTATCTAAAGCATCTAATTTCATTTTTCACTTATGTTGAAAGAAAAGCCATATCGAATTTATGTTGTTTAAGGTGCAAATCAAAATTTAGGCTCCATTCCCAAAACAGTTTAAAAATTTAAGTATCATAGGCCACAGCAGTATGTAATAAACTTATTAAAAGGCTTATGTAATATTTCTAATTCTGTCCTGTTGTGTATTTTTAATAATTAAAATGATGGCATTAATTCTTCTCTTGAGAGTGAATTTTTCAGTTTCCTAATTCTTTGGGGGATGGTCATCTTTGTTGTTGAGTCACTTCAGTTGTGTCTGACTCTTCATGACCCTATTTGGGGTTTTCTTGGCAAAGATACTGGAGTGGTTTGTCATTCCTTTCTCTGTCTCATTTTACAGAAGAGGAAACCAAGGCAAACAGGGTTAAGTGACTTGCCCAGGGTCACAAAGCTTAGTAAGTGTCTGAGGTCAGATTTGAATTCAGGTCTTCCTAACTCTGGGCTCAGAGTTCTACCCACTGTGTCACCTTGTTGCCCTTTGTATTTGGTTGTATAGAACTGCATAAAAGAATCATATACTCATAGACTCAATAAGTTTTTTTTTCCAATAAGTTTTAAAAGAACCATGGAGATGCTTCATTCAACTGACTCGTATTAATGATGATGATGAAGAAACTGACATGTCCAGAGCTAGAAAATGATTTACTTAAGTTTACATGATAATTTTTCCTATTTGGAAATGAAAATGAATTAAATATACTGAAAAATTAGCCCAGACTTCCAGACTTTTTTTTTAAGAGCCAGGATCATTAACACAACTGAAAACAATGTAGTAGATGGTAACAACAGTCTTCATTGGTGGCCTAACACCATTATTTTGGTTTTATAAATACTCTTCCCATCATTCACTGAGCAGATACTTCAGGTAAATATAGAGAAAATAAGTTTAGCTAAAGCATTTCTAAACTGACAGCTCTGAGCCTGTTTGCTCCACCAATTTCAATGCATTTTTAAAAAGACTTCCTCATTTGATAGATGCTCAGTCTTAAATTGCAGCCTCTCATTTCCCTCAGCTGCTGTTATTCTTCCCAGCAATCAGTAGTTTTGTCCACAGGACAAAAGAATGTGGTTCCATGCCTTGAATTTCCAAGTATGAACCACATTTCTACATTAAAGGAGGAAGAATCTTTTACCAGGATTTCGAAGCATTCAGTTTTACTGAAATCCTCCAATGACTGTCAGGAGCCCAGGTTTCACATGCTGGCTTTCTAGAAATAACCAGAAGGTGAAAGCTTCCTTTTCTTGTAAAATTTGGTAACAGTTTTGCACCCATAGAAGTTGTTGGGGTTTTTTTCTTCTGAGAAGGTGCTTTATAAACTATTTTGTCTGCAAAGTAAATCTGGAGGACTTTGAGAGAACTAAATGGGGGCCAACTCAGCATAGAAGAAAAAAATTGTTTCCCCAAAGATAGTATAACAGAAGGGGTAGGGAAGTGTAGAGAAGAAGTCTTTCTTCTTTTTGTGTTCTCTCTCCTGAGCCTTCATCTTGTGGAGTTTATTGTACTGAATGTGGTCAACAGTTCTTGATTTACCTGATTTAATTGTCAGGCACTATTGCTTTTTAGAAAGCTTAGCTATGCACAAAGGTCAAAACCCATTGCCAAAGGAAAAGGAGATTTCCAAGTTCTCTGCACCTATCTACCATCTCCTAAAAGAATTTTGAGAAGTAGTTTGGAGTAGTCACTAGAGGGCTAGTCTCTGGGTTTAAGTTCTGCCTCTGACATATTATGACTTGTGATCCTGGACAAGTACCTTGACCTTCTAGTGGCCTGGGCAATTCTCATAGACTGTAAATTACAGAACAGTTGCAAGTTTTCATTGGTGGAGGGCGTTTTCTCCCTGGGAATTCCCTATAGGATAAAATCACAAGGCAAGAAAAAAATAAAAATGTCATTGTAATAAAACAAACAAAACAAATCTACTTCTAATCCTCAAAGGGCCTAAAGTTTCTCTTTCCTCATTCCATGTCAGGACCTCTCATGTGCATGACATAGAGGAGGTGACTCACTGTAGACTTTCTGTCTGAGAGAGAGCTCAGGAGGTGTTATCTACACAACCACCATAGTGTTCTCTGTGTTTATGGAACTAGAGATATTTAGCTTGGAGAAGAGAAGACTTAGGAGTAACATGAAAAGCCTAAGTATTTGAAGGGCTGAGATGTATGGGTAGGAATAGATCTGATTTACTTTGCCCAGAGGGTAGGTATTGGCTCAGTGGGTGGATGTTCCAAAGAGGTAAAGCCTAATCAGAAAATACCCAACTATCAATAAAAGCTGTCTCCCATGATGCAGTATCTGACACTTCTGAATGAACCTTCTTTGACATTTCAGCAATGTAGTCCACAGGTCCAAGATAGGCCTGTGCTGGTCAGAGTTCTGTGTCATAGCAAAGTATTGGCACATGATTCCAGAGCTTCTTAACAATTTTCCTTCTAAGTTTGGGGGTTGGAAGAAAAAAAAGCAAACTAATGAATTGAACTGTTGATAATTTCTAGTGCTATGAGCTTCTGAGTATTTTTTCATTATAGTGAACATTTTATGGCAATGGACCTTTTGCAATAAAGTTTGAGGTAAAGTGTTATAGTAGAGTGCTGACTGTAAGCGAAGCCAGACAAATCTGGGTTCAAGTATTACCTCAGATACTTACTAGCTGTGTGACCCTGGGAAAATCTACCTTTCTGGGCCTCAATATCCTCACATGTAAAATGAGGGGCAAGGGTGGACTCAATGACCATGAAGGTCCCCTTTCTCTCTCAATCTATGATCCTATTATCTGTCATGAAAATAAATAAGTAAAGCAACCCAAAAGAAAATTACATGCATCAGAAACACCAAACCTTATTTATTTAGCCTGTTTTAGTGGACACACCCATATTTTCAAAACTTGTAAATTGCATTTCTCTTTGTAATATATACTAAATATGAATTCTTTTTTTAACTTCTAGCATACATTCCTACTCCAATTTATTTTGGAGCAGTTATTGACACCACCTGCATGCTTTGGCAACAAGACTGTGGTGTGCAAGGCTCTTGTTGGGAATATGATGTGACATCATTTCGTTTTGTCTATTTCGGTTTGGCGGCTGGCCTCAAATTTGTTGGATTTATTTTTATTTTCTTGGCCTGGTATTCTATAAAATACAAAGAGAAACAGCTGCAGAGGCAAAGGTGGAGGGCATCCCCTCTGAATACTGTCAGCGAGATGGTTTGCCACACAGATCCCTGTGAAAATTATTCTCGCACTATATCATGTCCAACTTTCAATAACAGAGGGGAGCTCCAGGAAGAAATGGGTCTTGGAAGAGGAATCTATTATACAGCACAGACATACCCTGGACCCTTTCCAGAAGCAATAACTTCCTCAGCAGACCCCGATTTGGAAGAAGCCACTGCTGCCATGTAGCCCCCTTCCCTGAAGATTCATAATGGAAGACTTTGGTTTTGTTGGTGGGATCAAAAATGGCGCCTTGTGAAACACCCGTGCCTTCTTCTTTTCTTTCTTTTTTAAACTCTAAAGACATAATCTATGAACCAACAAAACTCAATGCAAACAGCCATTACTGATTGCGAGCTGGATACCTCAACGTGACTTAAAAGTCTTCTTTATCCCCCTCTCCAGAAAATGGAATTTTACAATAGGTTGTAACTTCAGCTATATTAATTTAATGTTCATGCTCCAATCTAGTATAAGTCAAAGGCTGAGATATTCTAAATTGTTAAGTAGAATTACGAGAAGAGTAATAGAGATGCGTATCATTAATATAGACTTCAAACAAATAAAGGTGAGATGTATCATCAGGTTTGCATTTACAAATCATAGTTTTTAGATGATAACTACTGTGAGTTCTGCTACAAAGCACAAGCGAATTTGCCTAAACTATGCAATTTGGTCAGAAATTCGTATGAGCAGCATGTTCGTTTTGTTTTTTTAGAGATTTTGATCCAGCTCAGTCTGGAAAGGAAGCTAAAAAATTTGTCCTCTTTTTTTTAAAGTACTATTGATAACTGTAAGCCATAGAAGAGTTAGATATCAGGGAAAGTTTTCAGCAGCTTCAAAGACACCATAGGCAGCACCCAGTATAGCAGACACTTGAATTCATAGCACATTTTCTATTTCAGCCTCCTCCATTCTAAGGCTGGGAAAGAAGCTGCTGAATCATAAATGCAGGGGCTTGGAAATAAACTAAAACATTATTGATATTGTAAAAAAGGGCATGGTGAGAAACTTCAACTCTGAGAAGGCTCCTGGCTGACTTCCTTTCTAGGATAGTTGCTGGACAAATTCATTGGCTAAGATCACAGTCAAGGCAGCTAAATTTGTGACTTTTAAAATGAAAATAGTGAGTCCCCCCTCTTCATCTTTCCTACCACCTGCCCCTAACCTACTTGGCAACCATTTCAACACTGTGGTTATAAGTGCTTGGATGGAATTATAGCTACGTGGAGTTTCCTTTAAAGAAAATTGCTTTGAATTCTCCCTAAATTAGGGTATTAAATCAGGAGAGCTATACTTGGGAGTAAGAAATGCAATTGAAGTCAGTAGAAATGAGGTGTGAGAATTGGTACCAGTCACTCAACAAGGATTTAATTGAAAATGATTAAAATAAATGAATCTATTTTCTTGAATTCCATCTCGTGAGATCCTCCTGCCATCTTGATTTCTTTCCTCTTTACTGTCTTGAGCATCCTGAGGTAGCCCTAAAAGGGAGAGTTCTCTCCTTTTACATCCACTTTATGTTCATGATTAAAGAATATTTATCGAGTCCATCTGGGCATGGCTTTGTCATTAGGCATTAAATACAATTCCATCTTGATTGATATTAAAATACCTCCTAGTACCCAATATCTAAAATATCTCTACATGCTATAAATGATTAGCAAGCAAATTTGTAGGGCATGGTCACTTGGAGGGGGGTGGTGTTATTCAGTCTTCAGGGCTGGTGTGAGAGATGGTTTCGCTGCCAGATAACTATCTCCTATAGATGGAAATGTGAGTCTGACAGTTTTGACTCATGATTTGGGGATGAGATTTACCACCATTCAGTCCTAATTTAGTCCTGATGGAGTAATATGAATACCAGACTTGCATGTTCTTTGATAGGGTGGTTTCTTTTTACTTTTTAGTCATATTAGTTATCTTTTTATAGTGATTGCTTATGGTTTGTAGAGAGATGGTTATTGCTAAAAATGGAAGAGTGTTTCTAAAGGAGAAAGCAAGTCACTGAACAGGTTGTCTCAGAAGGAAGATTTTATCCATTGACACCCACATATGGCTGATGGTAAGATAAACCTGGTTTTAGCTATTTCATAGGATCATCTGCCTATGGCTGGTAGGGACCTCAGAAGCCATCCAGTCCAATCCCCTTACTTTAGAGACAAGAGAACTGAAGCCCAGAGGTGTTAAGTGATTTATACCAAGTTCACCAAGACAGTAAGTTTCAGAGGCAGGATCTGAATCCATGGCCTCTGACTCAATAGTCAGTGTTCTTTCAACTATACCACAATGAATAGAAGTTATGAGTACCTCCCTAATTTTATGGTCTCTCTGCCACACAGTTCTTGTAGTGCTATTCACCCTATAGGAGAATACTTACTAACAAGATAGGCACTAATAAAGAAGTTGCTTGTTTCCCCACTCCCTGTTAGGGCTTTGGATTGGGCAGGAACCCTCACACCTTTTTTCGTTTTAACAGAGGCTACTTCTGGTGAGGTTCAGGGGCATGACCACACCAGGGCACTTGGGATCATTCAGGCCCTTGCTATGAGACATTTTTGCACCAAGCGTTTATTTCTAAGGGGATAAAGGAGATTCTGAGCAGCACACTGAAGATTTGATCATGCCCACTGTCAGATTACTGCCTGGGACTTTCTAATATTTAACCTGCAGAGGGGAGAAGGTAGAGCTGAACTGTTCAGCATTTCCTACATTATCCCACCTTTCCTTCTCCTGGCCCCACACTTAATGATGTTAATTGACTTGTTCATCAACCCAATGACCTTGTTGGAAAGAGGAAGAAGGAATGTCTTCCTTTTCTACCATTTGATGTATCCCATATTGATTTCTGGGACTTCATTAATAATACACTTCTTGCATACGGATGGTTGTCGTAATGGCAATGGTGGATGTCCTCTAAACCTCTTGCTATCTTTAAGAAAGTTGGTATTAGCACTTCCCAGTAGGTCAGATCACCAAGTGTCCAACTCTTGCATTTCCAGGCATCAGCAAGTAATGAAACAACTAGGTGTCCATTAATAAGAAGCCTCTATGAACACATGAGTTTCTGTTCATTACCTCTTAAATAGTGTCTCAAGGAGACTGTTTTCAAGGACTATACCCATGTGTTTGTCTATCTGGGATATTTATATAAGAAGCAATTGCATAGGTTTATAATCATATTTCATATATACTTCCCTTACTACTTTGTATAGAACATCCAAGAAAAACTCTACGTGTAGGAAAATGATTATTAAAATTTTAATGATATATTTAACTAGATTTTAATGCTGAATCTCTCTTAATGGTCATTTAGGTAAGCATCCTGCTAGAATAAGTTTGTAGTGATATACCTCAAATCTGTTTATATTCCGTATTGAGTATGCAAACATCCATTTTAGGCATTAAAATGCATTCTAAATAAAACTCCTGATATTAATTAAGCACATTAATTAAGCCTTGCTTTGATAATTAGCTTTGGAATTGCAGAAAATGGTTTAGGCAATTTTGTGTGTGACCATTTTTCCCAGAACATTTTTGTTCCTATGAGGTGTTAGTATTTCCATTAGTTCTTCGGTGGATATAAACTTAAAGAAAATTCTTAATGAAGCTTTCCTGAAGATTTGTCAAAAATACACACCAAAGCACCTGCTCTCATTGGCTACTAATAATATTCCTACCCGTACATAATAAACTCAAGAGGCCATGAGCATGTCCTGTGACTAATGAAACCTGAAAAGCATTCAAGTGCCTCCTTCGACAACAGGGCAGATTGGCGATTGTCAACATGGGCCGAATTCTGCTTTTCAGGACCACCCTGGATGAACTGAGGAATTGGGTATTTTACTGAGTTAAATTCAGAGATGTTTAATGACATTTGTTATAGAATATTACACATTTCCTTGGATATACAAACCAGTTTAGGATAGGAGGTAGCAAAGTGTGGTAGAAAGAATGCTAGATCCTGTGTTCTCTCTCTGGCTTTACTAGTGAGTACCTGTGGGTGATCTTGGACAAGTCATTTAACCTGTCTAGGCCTCAGTTTCCATTTCTGTAAAATGAGGGTGTTGCACTAAATGACCTCTAATGTCCTTTCCAACTTTGAAGATATTATATGATCCTATGCAATTTTTATTTTACATTTTTTGCTATTGATATTGGGATAGATATTTTTGATTAAACTCTCTAATGTAAAGCCTTACATTTGTAAAGAGCATTTACATTGTGCGAAGTGTTTTTCCATTCATTCTTATTTGCTCCTTAGAACAAAACTGGGAAGACGATGGAAGACAGGCAGTCAGTCTTATTTTACAGATGAGGAAGCTGAGTCTTAGTGATTCGTTACTTGCCTGAAGTCACAGTGTTAATTAATGGCAAAACCAGACCTAGAACTCAGGTCTTCTTGTGACTCTTAGTTAGAGGCTTCTCCCCATTATACCATGTTACCCTTCTAAGACAGTCAACATCTATCATATTTGTTTTAGTGAATCATGTTCATATTTTAGAAATATAATTTCTTTAATGTATTTAGTTTTATTTTATTAATGCATAATGTATGAATTAGATAACATATGTAAAGTGCTTTCCAAACCTTGAAGAATTATATAAATTCTACCTCTGGTTATTGCTATAATTAATTGAGGCAGTAGGGTTGTGTATTAGAGTAGAGGAAGCTGATTTAGTAAGATCTCAGTTCACATCCCACATTTACCACTTTTTATCATGGACAAGTTATTTAACTTCTATGAGCCTCAAGAAACTCCCTAAGATTAATCTATCAGGTTGTCCACCACATTACTAGATGGAGTGTTTACACCAATCGCAAGCAAAATTAGAGACGCTTGACCCATTGTTATGAAAGTAGAGAGTATTGTGAACTAACATTTCTAGTCATTGAATGGAAGACAGTCAACATTCAATTTTTTAATTGTCAGGAAATGAGCATGCTGACTATGGGAATTTCATTTCTATTTACTACCATACAAAGCACGGGAGCATCATAATAGCACAACTGCTCTGCAGTGATAATAATACAGTAGAACTCTTTATAACATAACTTCATAATATAGTATCTCAAGCTAGAAGGGACTGGAATCTATTCCAATTCCTTGGTTTTACAGATGAGGAAACCGAGGCTCAGTGGTTAAGTGATTTTCCTTAAGAACACATGAGATGTAAATAGCAGAGCTTAGAGTCAAGAGCAAATCTTTTGATTTTAAACCTAGGACTCCTTTGATTATTCAGATTTGTATATGTTATAGTTCAAATCATAGCCCTCCCAAATATGACAAACTCCATACAAAACAAAGTTGATTTGACCTGGTTGCCATATCAGTGGGTATTAACCCTGTCTCTTAATATCAAAATTCTCTATTTGTTAGAGCAATGAATACAGAAAAATTAATACCAATTTTATTTCCCCTTTTCTGTTTCTTAGTTGGTTGTTTATTTCAATGGTTCTCAAACCTCATTGGTCCAAAAGTCACACTGGTGGGGAAAGACCCCATGCTCTACTTAATACTTTTATTAGTCATCATGAAAAAACTTCCCCCAGAACAAAGGGATAAAATGGCATTGTGGAGAAGTGAGGTTTTAATATTAAACCAGGTATCATAAGTAAATTGTTCACTTATGCCTCATTTCATTTTAAAGACGAGAATATTACAGGAGAGCAAAGACCACCTAGAGGAACTTCAAGGACCACAATTTGAGAGCCACTTCTCTAGGACCAAATTTTGTGCTTGTCTGTGCTGAGGCAGGGCTAGTCTTGGGAGGCAGTCCAGGACCTACACTTCTGCTGACTACAAAGGGAATTTTTACGTGTTCTGTTTGGCAGAGCACAAAGCAAGACAAAAAGAAAAAAAAAGAACAGAGTCTCTTGATTTCAGCTTGCATTCTTCAGAGGAATCAGGATAGCTTTTCTCCATTCCTCCTCCTCATTTGGCGTCTAAGAAACGGTTAATTCTTACTGTGTCACAAACTATCCAGAACTCAAGGTATTTCAAAGTTCAGACTTTATCATTTCTGGTGTCCCTTTCTGGGGATGGGGAAGCTTTGACAATTATGCTTTGGTGTGTATTTTCAACAACGTACAGAGTGCAGACACACTTATGACCATCAGTAACATGTATAATTGCATCCCAAATCATTAAGCCCCTAATAGATAGGTTTCACAATGCTATTTAAACCTAGGTTTGCCTCAGACTTCATTCTTCATTATCCAGACCAGTAGGGAGTCTTACACATATTTCCATTATGCATTTCATAATAACAGACTCTGCAGAATGGCTGCTGGGCTAAGTGAATAGGTTTTCAGAATAGAAATCATCTGTAATAACCTTTCTCATTTTTTTGTGTCTCAAACAAGGTCACTAGATATACCACTGGTTTGTTCTCAAGTTGGGGAAAATTTTATATGTATCTGATGATCTTTCAAAACAGGGCTTGCTTTACCCAGCTCTAGGAAGGATCAATATTCACTCCAGCCTTGCCTACAGTGTCCTTCCTCTGTCGCTTCTGGAACATATGAACTGCGTTGGTGCTACTGGTGTCCAAGGATGCATTGTTCACCATTAGCTAATTCCATGGTATTATTCCCAGTATTCCAGTGCGATGTGACTGCATGTGCTTTACTTTTGGAAAGCTGGAGCATTTCCAGGGAAATAAGTACTTCTGTTGCTCATTACTATGACTTATAGAACATCTAAACTATGGAGAATTTCTGCTGCGGAAATGAACAATGTGATAGAACATACTTTTTCTACAGAAAACTCAGTGCTTTTTATATTTACTTTAGCAACACTAACCAGATATTAAGAGTAGTTTCAGAAAAAGGTAAATAGTGACATGGTTCAGATTACCTTTTGTTATTTCTTCTTGAAAAGGATTACACCCATAAGGTGTTTTTAATGAAGGGGTTTTGAAGGGTGATGTTTTTTGTGGTGACCCATTGTTGTTATTGGGTAGAAATGGAAGCAGAAAACATCCCTGAAAACTAAAATAATTATTGGGGCACATTAAGCCAAAAAGTTGTACAAAAGAAAGTCATTTGGACTTGGTATCCAAGAATGAAACATTAAAAAAAAAACTTGAGATTTTATAGTGGGCATTCTTCATCCAAAGAATACCTCTACCACAAACCCCAAATGATAGGTTAGGGATCATGACACAGGAACACTGGCCTCTAATTAATTTTTGAAAAATGTTATATAGTGTCAAATAATTTGGCATTAGGTCCCTAGTGGTTGGTGTGTGTGTGTGTGTGTGTGTATGTGTGTGTGTGTGTGTGTGTGTGTGTAGGTCTGTGTGTGCGCGTCCTTTATAGAAGTATATTTGTGATGAGAGGCTGTTTTGAATTGTTGCATACAGAAGGCTCATTTTGTGGTTTTTAAAATTACTATTTATTTGGAGAGCCCTTAGGATCATTTAATATATTTATCACCTTGTGTTTAATGAAAGCTACTGTCAATGTGCTTGTAAACATTTGTTTACAATTTCTTGAATACTTGATGATTGAAAATAAAAATTTTAAAAAGGAATAAATGAATAAATTGCTTTCTTGGATTGAAACCAGAGTTCGCCTGTTAGGATTTTTGCTGTGTCAGGAGATGAAGCAACAGTGACCCTTTGAGCATTTCCTTTTCATAAAGTGATAAAAGGAATTGATTGCCAGGATACTTTCTATCATGCTTGAATCCTTTGCTGACTTGTTTTTCCACTGCTACAAACTAAAATATAACTTCTGTAAAACTTGGTCAATTGAAGATCTTCCTCAATTGGCCCCAACCTACATTTTTCAGCACTATTTCATACATTTATATGTTCCTGTCAAATGAAACTATTTGCTTTTCTCTTCTCTTGTACTGACTCCCTTCCCTTCATCCCCCTCTCCCTACCCCCTGTGTTTTGTACTCTCCCCACATTCGCACCTACTATAATTCTTTCCCCTTACCCTGAGATAAGTCTATCCATCTCAGGTTCCATCTCTTTCACGAAGCTTCCCTTAGAAGATCATTCCCTTTCAAAATCTATTTTCCTACAATTTGGCCTCTATCGCACACTATTCTGACTTCGATTATAGTTATTTGTGCATGTCTTATCCCTCCATAAAAAATTTACTAGGAATTCACAAAGAGACAAAGGGTTCATTAATTGAAATAAGCTTTTCCTAATTGAACATCATGACTCCAATCTCATAATCTCCCCAGTAGATATGAGGGGTCAGAGGAATTCAAGGGAATAGCAAAGGACAATGAAAAAAAAGGGAGGGGAGTATTTTGGTGTTAGGCCCCCCGTCTTATTTTCAGTTGAAAGCCCAGTGTATCATCCAGTTGTAAGGATTAGAATAGGAGCTTTTGGGTTGAATAGGAAAGGATATCCTCAAAATTTTGATGAAACATCCATAAGACATCATTGTCATTGGCATTAAGAACAGACTGGTTCTCTCTGGGCATTGATACCTCTCAGTATCCTCAAGCTTTTCAGTCAATGTGGAATTGGAATGTCATAGTTCTAGTCAGATACATCCATGTACATCTTATTGTAAACTCTGACACCTGGAAGTTTTCTTATTTATATATCTCTAGTACCAAATATTAAAGAGGACCCTACTATTTATTGAATTGGTTAAATGCTCCTTTATATACTATTAGGCATGGAAGGGATTTAGATCATCTATGTGCCACTTATGCCTTGAAGAATTATACTGTGTATTCTAGAACATGAAGAATCAACTTTTTTTAAAGATCCTTCAGAAAAGTGATCTGAGTCTTCCTGGAATCATGTGTGATATATTTAATAAGACCACCTTATAGCTATTTAGGATTAAAACAGGATTACAGATATTAGAACCAATTGCCTTTTGGTATATCAAGTAGTGTAATCTCGTCAAGTTTTCGTTGAGCAGGAGTTCTTAACCTTTGGAATCCATGGACCTACCATGGAGAAATTTTGGGGGATCCATGAACTTATTTATTTTCACTGTTTTTTAAACAAATTTTGCATTTCTTTTAATATTTAAAAACATTCTGAGAAGGAATCCATAGGCTTCACCTGACTGCCAAATGGTCCATGACCAAAAAAAAAAAGTTAAGGACCTCTGTCATTGTTTGGATCTCTCTTTTCTTCCTATCATTTCTTGACTAATATTACACTTATATGTGTATACATATCCCCCTGTTAGAACATAGGGTTCTTGAGGACAGGGACTGTCATGTATTCTCAGAACCTAGAACAGTTCCTGGCAAAAAGATGTTTAGTATGGGGGCAGCTAGGTGGTGCAGTGAGTAGAGCACCAGTCCTGGAGTCAGGAGGACCTGAGTTCAAATACGGCCTCAGACACTTGACACACTTACTAGCTGTGTGACCTTGGGCAAGTCACTTAACTCCAATTGCCCTGCCTGCCCCCCCCCCCAAAAGATGTTTAGTAAATGGTGAAAATGAATTGCATGAAATGTAGATTTAAACTGACTCCTGAGGAGGAAATATGCTTAAATTTGATGTTATGTACCCACTGAGATATTAAAGCTTGATGCTAATGAGAATCACATAGTGATTTACTTTATTTAGAGCTGGTTAGCTGGGGTTTGCTAATGTGAGGGAACCCCTGAGCTCAGAATCTATAACCTAAGTGACAAAAGATAAAGAGCATCAGAAATGACCAGAGTCATTAATTGATTCTTAATTGAAATGAGAAGGAAAGCTGAAGGTTTAAATGCGGTACCCCCTAAAACTTGAGGGCAAGGGCAGGTGACCTAGGAAGCACTTAAAAAAAAGAAAGAAAAGAAAAAAGAAAAAAAAAACACTTCCAAAGTTGAGAAATGATCCAGGTTGGAGCATTCAGCCTAAGTCACCATAAAGGTCAGGGTATTAATTTCCATTCTTCACTCCCCTGTCCCAATTTGCCACCTAAATAGAACAGTGCCAAAGCCTCACAAATTAAATATACTTGTTCATATATGGGAGACAGGCAAAGTGTTTCTTCAAGGTGATCCATCATTTGCATAAAGTCTTCTGTCCACGTATGTTCATGGAGAGCAATACATACTAAAAACATTCTTTCTCTTTTAAACCCATGACTTTTCCCTCAATTATGAGGACATTTTGCACAAAAGGGATTTCTTTCTCTTTCCTACACAAATAATTGTTTCAATTGTTTGCTTTGCTTCAGAGACTATTATGAAAATCAACATTTGCTATTTATTTCCTACATGAAATCTTTCCTTATTCTGGGCCCAGCACACAGTAACTCCCTAAATTACCATATATTTGTTATTATTATGTGTACATGTTGTATGTCAGCTCTTTGAGGGCAGAGGCTGTTTCATTTTTTGTCTTTTATATCTCCCAGAATTTAGTACAGTGTCTTGTATGGAGTAGGAGTTTAATGTATTCTTGTTGTTTGATTAGATAAAAACTCCAGGACACTTTTGGAATAAATCCCTCCAGTCAAAGTGGGAGGTAAGGGAGACAGCTTCTTCCTATTAGCTCTTTTCAGGTAGGATTGGTGCAACATCAATCATGGGAGCTGGCCAAAACTATCTTCCCGAGTGGCTACCTTTCTTCCTCTCCAGAACAGCTAACAGTGCAGCCCACCTCTCTTAACTGCGGTACTTCCCAAGCCAAAAAATATTTTAAATTCTTCCAGACCATTGGCCAGTTAGGGGATCAATATTTAGTGTTTATTTTTACATTTAATTTCAGAGGCAGATTGCAGTTCCAACTCTTGAAGCCAATATAAATCATTCCAAAGTGAACAGAAATATTCTGTGGCTTTCTAGAATGATGAAGATGTTATGTGAAGGAGAAATAGAGAAATCACCGTGGATCACGTTCTTCCAGATACATTTCTGGTTTATGGCAGCATCAAGAGAAGGGCTGTTACTTTAAAAAATCAATGATCAGAGACAGCTCTTATAGGAGAACTGAGCCTCCCTGGCAGGCCGAATTAAGTGTGCTTTCCCGTTGCACTATAGTGACACCTCGTGCCTGAGATGGGAAATAGTTGCTACTTGGGTGGAAAACAGCCTCAGAGAACCCAGCCTTATGGAGATGTAGGGAAAGCGGACCAGGGTGTAACCATTCAGACACAAGTGGCCTTTTATCCCTTTATCTTGTGCCCAACCACATTTTGCTGGGTTTATTGCCAGCCCAGCCATGCTTCGTCTGCTCTGATCAGAAGGATAAACACCTTGGACTGAGCCAGGACAGACTTCATTCCACAAATATTTATTAAATGCCTACCTATTCTTGACTTGGACCCTACAGTGTGCTTGTGGGTGTTTGTTAACAATTTTGTTATAGTTTTTATTTGTTGAGGCCTAGATGTAGATAAACAGGGACAGGCCACTTAAATTCCTTCCTTTTGCTCTGGTCCTCCCCTGACCAGTGGCAGCCTCTGCTAGCCCCTCAATGCCTTCCTGTTTTCAAGCCCTGGAACAATGAAGACTACGGATGTAGTTGGAAACATGGAACTCTTAAAAGTATTTGAAACCAGGAAGATTTCCTGGCCATTACATCTGTTCCTAGCTGAAATGGGTTGCTTAAAGAGGCAGTGAATCCCCCACCTATGGAGATTTTTTAGCCAAGGCTGAATGATCATACATCTAAAAAAAGGTAGAATGGATCTCAGGTATGTGTTACAAGACTCAATGATTCCATAACTATATGAAGTGGAATAAAAGATGTCATGTCTTTGTAAATAAATTTCAGGCAATAGCAAACAAGTGGGAAATTTTTTTTTAAAAGGAGGTAAGCTGATTGACCCTATACTTACATCTAGAAAATATATATATACAAATGAACTTTGGAGGTAAGTCTGCCTTAGTCTTTTATGAGTTTGATGAGAGAATATCTGAGTGAAATCTTTTGTTTCCTCTATTGTCCAAATTCCTTTAATCCTAATTCACAAATTCTTTGAGTTAGAGCCATATGGGGTCTTAAAGACCATTGAGTACAACTCCCTCATATTATAGTTCAGGAAACTGAGGTATAGGGTAAATGCCTTGTCAGGGGACACAGAGTAAGTTTCTGAGATGGGATTTGCACCTGGGGCTTCCTAATTCCTTGTCCGCTGCCCTATTCACTATGCCAGGCTGTTCTCAAATTGTATCGAACTCCATCCCACTTAGGGGACTTCAGTTGCAAGTACTCCAGACTGGTTCTTATGTCTGAAGCAGGATGGGACATACTAATTAAAGGCTCTTGAGAAACAGCAGTTTCCACCACTACTTCAGTGTTTTCAGAGAAGCAGTGAAGTGCAAGTTTAGGCTGCTCTCTGAGACCTCCTCAGTACTGAATCAGCAAAAGGAAAGGGAAGAAGGAAGAAGATGTAACCGGCTTTCATTATTCTCTCAGGGTTCCCTGCTTCTGGGTGGCCAGTCTGCCCTTACATCCGCCAATGATGTTATAGAAAGAGGAAAAGGGCATGGCCTCTTCCCCATGCAGTAAATCCATTTCTATGTGCCCTATTAACTATTTCTGGGGTGTCTTTAGTGCATAATTCTTATATACAGTGATGCCCCCTTTCATAGTGTACCTCTTCTGCAAGACCCTCAGATGCCAGCCACCTTGGGCCTCTTTTCACTATAGCCTCTTCTCCGAGTTACTAACCTTGGCTCCAGTTTCTCCTTCCCACTCTAAAAATGTTATGACATCTTCAGAAGCAACATTAGGCTCAAACAATGGGGTGGCTACATTATAAAATCAAGGTGCTAGGAAGAAAGTTGACCACTTTTCTCTGGGGAAATGTTTATCCTGAATACTGTACCTGCAGGGAAACTAGAATCTCCCCTTAATTATGCAAGAAATAACCATCCAAGTCCTTTTCTTTCCTCTCATATAAATGACTTTTGGATAATTTACAGTTCCTTAGTACCTTAACCAGAGAGTGAGGCAAAAAGGGCAAAGCTTCTAAGGAAGACTTGTCTTGGTAAATGCAGAATGCAATCAATCACTAACGTTTGCAAGTTCTTCCTAAACCTGGCTCCCAACAGAGTCAAATGTATTTGTTATTCTGACTTCTGTTCATTTAGCAACTCCAGAGCAATAAAGAGCTGTTCTGCTTGTCCTGTATCCCCAAAACAGCAATTAAGCCATTTCAAGGAAACCATCACGTTCAACCTGGAAATTCGTCACTAGTTATTCCTCATAGAAGACAATGATTTGAGGTCTGGCTGAGACTTAAGTAATGTAAAATGTTTATTGCAGAAATATGTTTACTACAAAACTTGGTCATGTGAATTTATCTGAAGCAGATAAAGTTAAAACACCTTTTTATTTCAAGAAATATTGCTTCTAGACTTTCCTGAAGCCAGAATTGTTCTATAAAAGTATCACAGAATATTATACAAGATTTAAAAACACAGTAGGTTTCCTAATGACGGGAGATCTATTTACAAATAGCATCATTCATGACCATAAATACGTTTGTTCTGTCATTCAGTCAATGACACATACATCAGATATGTAACAGCTAGTTAGTTTTTAACATATTTACAAAGTCTATAACAACAGCTTTTTCAAATTAAAGATTCAACTAAAGGAAAAGGAATCTTAAAACAAAAAGGAACCTTAAAAACAAAGCAGATTTTTTTTTGCTTTAGTTCTTGAGCTGTGTAAAACAAAACAGAAGACCAGTACACTAAACAAAATAACAGATAGGAAACTTTTCAAAAGAGGTTGGGTATGGTAGTGAAAAAAATGAATGAGGTAATTTTTTTTGTTGGTATGTGAAAATCTACAATGGGAGAATAATAGGAATTCAAGAGCATAGAGTTTCAAAGGCAATCAGTTGAGTATTGTACTTTTAAAAAATTTCAGTATTTGGTGAAGCCCATAAAAAGGAAAATATAACAAAATACTATGAAATTAAACTCACGGTGCATGTGTGTGTTGTGTTAAAATTAGGAAACATTCATGAGTTTATTTTATTGAACAGATTTTCAGTTGTATAATCCAGCTTTTACGTCCCTTATCCATGTCAATAAAACAAACCCTTCCAAATGAAGAAAAGCCTTTTATAAGATGTCTTCAAAAATATACTCAATTTTAGATATTTCAAGGATATGATAAATATTTTGATACCTCCCTTAAATGGAGGGAATAGCCAATTTTTTATTCTTTGTCTTTTAAAATCTCAGAACACTCTTAGTCACTATGTCCTTCTGCTATTCAGTTTTAGCAAGTCAAAGTAAAAACATGCAATATTTTTCTGGCAAAACAGTATTAAAACAATATACTTTTCACTTGCAATCCATCCTGTATCTCTTTCTTGTGACCCTATGGTGTGACATCACAATGTACAAACAACAAGGCAAGGAACAGCATGTAAAATAATGAAGAAATGACACAGGGAATAAGGATCTCAAAGTGCAATATCATTTTACTCTAACCTGTGACATTAAGAAATTCCAGTGGTTAAAAATCATTGATCAGAAACACATTATGTAGGCAGTGCGAGTATACTAAGACATTCATCGATGCTGACAACTTTTGGAAGCTATGTAACTCAAATTCTTGGCATCCTGATTTAATAACTTTTTATGGTGTGTTTTTATGACCTTCAAAGGGTAATACTGTTTTCACACCCAAAAAACCTCTTTCTCTACCTGTGAAGAATCAAGAATTAAAAAAAAATGTCTTAGTGGGTCTGTGACACAAACATACATACATGTACTAATTACAACCACAAACATGTAGCTCTAATAAGCTTGGAATGTGTGTTGGCATGATTGCCTTTATTAGTTTGCTAATAACAATTTAAAAAATCCTGTGTATAAGGTTTACAATTTCAACTAATTGGAGGTCAGTGAAGAAGAACCACTGCCTTCTAGGTTTCGCAAATTCTCCCTTGTATGATTATCCTCTGTGGTGTTCAAAATTGTCTCCATTTTTCCGGATCCAATTGGCTGATCAACATTGGATGTGTTTGCAACCCGATGAACTGATGATCCATCAGAGCTCACAGGAAGATACATCTGATCTTCAAATATATCCTCTCTCTGGTCATTGTCTTGGTGTGATTCTTTCTGATGACTGCTAACGGGCTGTAGAATGAAGCTATTTGTTGACTGCAGCTCTGTTAAACCATTGCCACTGAAATCCATTTCAAGGCTATTTAATTCTTTATCCTCCATCCATTTTTCAGTATGACGATATTTCCAGTGTTTGAAATTCAAACGACTCATCTCAGGAATATCATTATTCCATTCAAGTTTCCTCTCTTGATTTAATGGTGTTGGATTCAAATCTAGGGTTCCCAAGTCCAGCAGCCACTCTTCTGCCTCCATACTGCCTATGTCTTCATCTGACTCAGTGGAGGACATTTCCTCTAGCATAGGCAGTGTGGATGATGTGTTCAAGAACCCATGTTGTGGAGCGATTTTACTGTCATTTGTGTTATTTTGCTCATAGTGACTGTTCAGCAGTGCAAACACTCTATCTACATCCTTCAAGTAATTAGTCCAGTCAACCAGACTCAGTTTATAGTTGTATCTGTATTCATAGGAACTTTCATTTACACTGTATAAATCTTCCAGTCCTTGCCAGTTGATGTCTTCAGTGAAGTTTGGCAGCTTAACCTTCCCATCCATCCCATAACTGTCCTCTGTGAAAATACAAGCAAGCTAGTGAAGACTTACATTGAAGAAAACAGTTCCAACCCATTAGGTCCTGCAATTTATTATTATATTTCCAAAGCAGTAATTAAAAATAGATCTTTAGCAAGTCTCTCCCCCAACAAATTTAGTATGGAAGCAATAGTTTTAGTTTGTAAAAGTGATTGGGCAAAAGACCCAACCTGGAAAAAGAAGGGGGTAGGGAGAAATCTCTGCTCTTTGGAAGCATAGGGTAATGGAGAGAACACTGGATTGATCAGAAGTGAGAATTCTGAGCTCTGCTGTTCTCTATTATGAACTTGGCCAAATTACCAAAATGTTTTATGACAACGTTTACTAACCTTTCAAATGAATATCCAGTCTAATAAGGTTGGGTAAGGTCAAATGGGATGACCATGACAAGTGATATGAAAAATGATAAAGTAGTCAATATGGGTAGTTATTTATTATTATTATATCTTAGAACTTGATAAGAACAAAAACCAAACCAGAATCTAAGTGAACACTTCAAACCGACTACTTGAACATACTTATGTCATCACATTTTTAGCCCTACAGAGCCATCCCTCTTTGAATGTGTATCATGGTTTATTAAAAAAAATGCATCAACGTTTTCTTCATTCTGATTGTTCTTAGTATCCCTCCTCTTTGCAATCGGCATGTCACCATAGCTGACTATTTTAGTCCTGTAGATAAAAACATACATAAAACAAACAAAAAAATCTTCCACGAGAGCCAATTAGAAAAACAGGGTCAAGGCTGATGATGCTGAGCTATCCAGAACATCTAGTCATTGAGTGATGTTCATCTCATTACTCTAGTCAGATTATCAAGAGAGGAAAAAAGGAACTAAAGGAAACTTTGCATCTCAATTTCCCAGGTGTCATGGGCCAAATTATGGCCCAGCTCAAAACACAAGTTTTATCTATTTTCCTGTCATGAGCCTTCAAAGTCAACTTCCCCCCACCCCCTCACTTCTGAGAAAACCTGGGGAAGGCAGCTGGGGCTCCTTGCTGGACTGTAAGAACAGCAATGTTACAATATGAATAGGAAATTATCAATTTTAGCTGGAATATTGTTTATCTTTTTATTTGCTTCTTCCTTTCTATTTTTCTCTTTTCTCTCAGATTCTAATGACTATGAGGAACTAAAAAGTCAGTGATTGCCTTTGATTTGGGTCAGTCTATAGCTGATCATCATTGAACAGCATGTCCTTTCTGTTAGGCCAAGTCATGGTTCTTTTATCAGGACAGTACCATTAGGGCTGGGGGGTTGTCTCTCTTTTTGAAGCCAATGTCAATTAAAAGAAAGAAACATTATTTTGTAATGTATGAGGCAAACAAATTATAGTTCTGGAAAGTGAAACTTATAGGATGAAGACATTTTTTGTAAGAAATTTTTTTTAAAATCAAGTCCCATAACATCACTAATTTCCAAGGAAGACATTTTTTTGCTATGCTGGAAGTTTTGCATTATCAGTCCATATTTACTTAGTCTATACTTCCTTTCATTTTCTCTTCTTCTTTTCTCCTTCTGGTATTTTCTGTCTTTTTCTTAGTTGTTTTTTTTTTCTATCTTTTTCTCTGTCTGATTCTCTTTTTCCCATTATCACAAGTCTTATTGGCAAGTAGTTTGACACAATAAATCTTTGTTGAATCACAAGAATTCATCCATATTTACTCATGCTTCTGAAGCCATTTTCCCTCTGAGATAATAAGCCTCAAGAGCTAAAGGTGACAAAAAAGACTGTAATTATGGCTTCTGCAAGAAAGCTCCTATCTAGCACTGAACAGAATTAATATAGTAATGCTGAAGTTATCTGCCACAATTGAGGAATGAGTTCTTGCATACAACAAATTTTTCTAAAGAATCTAAGCTCAATATTTTTTATGTGCCAGATCCTTTAATTTTAACTATTCCAGATGGCTATCTTTAAAAAATGTAGTCTGTGCCTTCCTGCACACATTTTGCTGAAAAAAATTTAATCTTTTCTTCATTATAAACGTCAGGAATTTTATTCTGCTGCATTGAGTGCAGTGAGGTCCTTAGGTGCTCCTAATGTGCCTCCAAGGCTGTTTGCCCTGCCTTTAAGAGCTGGCCTATGATTGGTAAGCATTTGTGGTACCCTGATTCCTTGCACTGCAGAACTCATCTAATTGCCTTCCTCCTACCTCCTCCTCACTGGATCTCCTGTTCTCTACCGTCACAGATGTCGATTTGTCATCTCCATTGGGATTTCTAGCAGCTATTGACTCTTTGAAATAGCTCTTAATATTGCTAACTTCTTTCACCACTTTCTTTTCTCCACTTTTCTTTTTCTTCTTTCTCATCTTGTCTAATTATCCTGCTTTTTTATTTTTGATTGTTGAGTTTTGTGATATGTGGCTTGGCTCTATAGCCACTGCTGGCCAACAAGAATCTTCCTTTACTTCTGTTCAACAAATCAAAAAATCACATCAAGTCGAATTTTTGGAGCTTTTCAGATATTTTTGTCACTGCCAACTGCTCAAAGAGTTGCTTCTTCACTGTCTGAGCTGCCTTCAATTAAAAAAATCATTTGAGGTTCAGTGCTGGCTAGATGGTTGATATTCTCACAAGAATGACCTCCAAAAACTGAAGCATTATAGTGTTAAAATGTTCTCACATCTCAAAGTTCATTAGCATGTAGAAATTGAACTTTTACAGGTAGGACTACCATCTTAAGAAGGTTGGATGTAGATAGCAAATGATGACCTTTAACCTTGAATAGAGGTGCAGACAAGTAGGCAATAGGCCAACTGGGAATTTACAAGGTCTTATAACAGGTTGTATTTCCTTTACCTAGTTCTAGTTCAAATGATATCATTAGAATTAAGATAGATTTTTGCAATAGTTTACAGATTAAAAGTGACTAAGTATCAAATGCAACCAAAAATAAACAGAAAAATTAAATGTTAAAATAAGAGCGGTAATTGCTTATGATCAGTAAACATGAAGAATAAAACCTAACACACAACTTTCTCACTATGCTTAATGACCAGTTGTTTATTTTGTATTGTGCACAAACCAATGTGAGGTGCTACTATAAATCTAAGGAGAGACTTGGAAATGACCCCTATTTTTGACATTTGTATTTATCTACTTGCATTCAAAAACATTATTTCTCTCAACTACTTTTCTTAGTATTATAACAGTTTAAAAGTAATTTTTATCTTTTAATCATGGCAATCCTCCAGAGATCTCAGATTTTCCTAAATGCAAACAACAACATGACAGCAATGTTCAAAAGGTTCCATGCTTGAAAAACTTATTTCCCTGTTTCAACAAGCATATATACACAATTTACAAGATAAAAGTGTGGTCATTTAGTGATGGCTAATGTTGATGAATGATGGTAAGAATGATAGTGATCAAATGGGAATTTTCTTTAATGTCTGGCCAAAGGGTGGCACAATTTTCTGGGGATATATGATTGGTTAAGATTTGTCCTTAGTTATTAAGGATGATGTCAGTTAAACTTTGTCTCTTCTTCACATTGTTTTTTTCATCTAAAGCAGGGGTTCTTAAACTGGGATTCATGAATTTGTTTTAAAATATATGTTGATAACTATATTTCAATACAATTGGTTTCCTTTGTAATTCTATGCATTTTATGTTATGAATTTAAAAACATCATTCTGAGAAGGTGGTGCAGTGGTTTTACTAGACCGCCAAAGGGGTCCATGGCACCAAAAAGGCTGAAACATCTTGATCTAAGGCTTTGACATACATCTCATCATTGTAAATTTAAATAATAGCAATAATCATGATGATGATGATAGCTTTCACAGCTAGTACTTTAAGGTTTGCAATGCATTTTAAATAAAGTGGGGGCAATCACAAGCAAAGGGATAGAAGCATAGTTTCTGAGACTGGGACTTGCTGAGAAACAATATCCAAGAAGACAGCTCGGCATAGAAGGGTGCTATTTTGTTGCAAGATGTGAGCTGAAGAGGTAATAGAAAGCTAAAGGGAGTGGCCCTGGCCACAAAACAAAGGGTTATACAGAAATAAAATGCTGGTAATTCAGAGATACTCATAAATATGGCCATCTCTGATGGCAGCTCTGACTTTAAACATGGAGGACAACAATATTAATATTCTTTTGTGACATCGAAAAAGACAGAACAAAAATAAAACAAAAACCAACTGAATGACTATATGCCTACTTTCCCCCCAATACAGGATGGGGAGAAAGCTCTCAGTTTTACTCATATTTATTTGCTAAAGCACTATCTGAGCTGTGTCCTTCTTTTTTTTTTTTTTTGGTTTCTCTCCTAACCTAGGAATTCCCAGCCTGAGCTCACATTTCTTTTATCTGTATCAAATGTCCACTAAAGCAATGAATGAGAAAAGCAAAATGAATTTGCTGAACGAAGAGATCAGATTGCTTTGCCAGTGGCTTCTGCAGCACTGTTAAGGATAAAAAACTAAATTATTCTCCAAAAGAAAGAAGTCATACTTGGAAAGCTATGGGCCTAACAGGTCTAGCCCAATTGATCATGTTTTTTCCCCCCGAGGATTTATAGCCTTTCAAATGTCCTCAGCTTGGTTTCTGCCACTTCTTTAAAAGTCTTTTGCAATCTATCTAATAATTTTTATTATTAAAAATATACTCTAAAGTGTTTAAAAGATTAAAATCTGAAAGAATTGTAATTACTTAACATCTCTTGTTTCATATATTTGTATCAGATATATTTATCTATATTTATAGCTGATTATCTATCTATCTATCTATCTCTCAATCCCAAAAGTACACTGAGAAACTCCTTCCTTTATCTTTTCTTTCTTTCTCTTCAGCTCTCCCAGTTGCTATTTAACTTTTCCAGTTGGAGCCAAGGCTGCATTCATTCTCTGGTTTCAGTTTCATAAAACGTAGCTGATTTTTTATCACTGTGAGTCCTATAACAATACCAATTGCAACCTCTCCTTGCCCTAATAAACAGCCTTTATGTTATGGTACGCCGTGGCCAAAGGAAAAAGGAAAATCATTTCCTACTGGCCAGACTTACAGAGCTGAGCATTTGTGAACTCACGAAGTTTGTCACCAGGTCTGTACTTGAAGCCCTTGAATTTTTTTGTAGGACTAGGCTCACTAGAGCATGTCCTTTGAAGATATAGCCAAAGTCGCTGCCATGACAAAACGAGGCAGTGGACTTTGATTCTAGTGAAGGGGCTAGTTCTTAAGAGGCCAAAATAGTAACAAAACAATTGAAAAACAAAGCTGAAGGGAATATGGCAAATCAATAGAAAAAATGCAAAGCAGAGCTAGAAGTTTCTCATTTTTTCTTTAAAGGCGTCACCACGAAGGACACTTGTCTTTGATACCAGATTCCTCTATACATCAATGCACTACAATGAGGTTCTAGTGTCACCCCACACTATCAGAATAGTACGAGTCAATTGTCATCAGTCATAGGTGGCACCAGGGTGACAGGTCTGTGGTGAATTGAGGCTCTAGAGGGGAAAATTAGGAAAGACCAATTTCCTGAGGTGGAATGTAACATCATCAGTATTTTCTGGTTGTTCTCCATGGGTACAATATGGAAATAGTATAATATAGTGGAAATAGGAGTCATCCTGTGGGGTGTCACAGTGGAAATAGGAATCATCAGACTTGCATGCGAATTTCAGCTCTGCTACTTATAAGCAAGGTGACTCTGGGCAAGTCATTAAACCTCGCTAGATCTCAGTTTCCTCATTTGTCCAAATGAGGAGGTTTGACTAGACAGATGATTTTAAAGGACCCTTCCATCTCCAAATGCTATCAGCCTATGGAAATAAACTTTTTCTAGGTATGCTAACTCTCGCTTTCCTTCTCCTTCTTTTGCCATCTTTGTCCTTCTTGTTGTTGTTCAGTCATTTTTTCAGTCATGCCCAATTCCTCATGACCCTATTTGAAGTTTTCCTGCCAAAGATACTGGAGTGGTTTGCCATTTCCTTCTCTACTGAGGCAAACACAGTTAAGTGACTTGGCCAGGGTCACACAGCTAGTAAGTGTCTGAGGCCAAATCTGAACTCAGGTCCTACTGATTCCATGCCCAGGGCTTTCTCTACTGTGCCATCTTAGGACTAGGTATCAATATTTCTCATCACTATCCTTTTGAACTCTTTGCTTCCTAGGATTTACTAGTAAGTGGTAACATGTAGGGTCTTCTTTGTTGTATACTCCAGCCTTCTCTTTAAAATTCTCTTAAAATTCTAATTACTCCCTATGCCTAGAGATCTTTTAACTTATATTTAATGAAATCTTTCAGATAACTAGCTGCTATGAAACTCCCAAGTAATTAGAGAAGGCCCCCAAAAGAGACTCATTTTTTGGTTTCCTCTAAGATTATTGTTCTCTACAACAACGTATTTCTCATGTAGCTCAATATATATTGTTTAAAAAGTTCTTAAAAATCAGCATGGAATAAGTTAAGTGTGTTGGCTGATGCTTTACTGTGAGTGAGGGGAGTTAAATGCACAATGATTTATCTGAAACCAATGACAAAATGCAGTGTAGGATGCTGTTAGAACTTGCATGCACCACAAGCTAGCGCTTCTCTGTACAACATGGCAAGGAACAGACATTAGTTGAAATGGACTGGATCATGCAATTATTGGGAAAGCAGCTGCCAGGGAGAATAAAAAAGTCTGAATACCTGTGTGGGTCATAGCTTCCTCCATCTTTATTTCCTGATATAGGAAAATACAAGAGTAACTTATGTTAGCGTTTAGAATCTGTAAAAACCATTCACAATGTAGTTTTCCATGCATATCATCTAACTCCTAGAAAGAAATATACTGCATTAAATACAGCCAGGCCTGAGGTCCCAGTGAGGTTTTTGACAAACTGGGCTCAAAACAGGGACTGGAAACGATACTTGAAAAAGTTTCAAGTTAGAAAACACGGAACAGAGAATTTCCATGAAAGGAAGAGAAAAAGTAAGGAAACTACATTTAAACACAAGGAGATATCTCCTTCAGAAGTCCACATTACTCACGACCAAAGTTAGACCTTGGTGTTTAGCAGCCAAGATATTGAAAAAAAATTTGGCAATTCTGATTTCCCTCTGTACTGGTTTAGCTGGTAGATGGGACCTTTTAGAGCTACCTGGTAAGAAACGTTTTCAATTCTCTCCATCCTATCTCATCACTGAGAAAACTATGCATAACACCAACTTGTGTGCTCATGCTATCACTCACATTCTGGACACTTTGGGGTTCTTACAAATAAATACCTTTTCAAGCATTGGTTCATGGAAAGAGAACAGGGTTTGAAGCCAAAGGACCTGAAGTTAAGTTCTGACTATGCCATTGCCTCACTAAGTTACCTTTGGCAAGTCATTTGCCTCTCCAAGTCCCCTGTCTCTTTATCTATAAAATGGGGACAATGAGACCCACAGTACTTACCTCCCAGAATTATGAGGACCAAATGGAATAACATAAACTGAAATACTTTGTAAACCTTAATGTCACCTACAAATGCCAGCTATTATTATTAGCTCTATTCAGACCTCAGCTAGAGTGGCAGTATCTCTCTAATGGAGGCCCTAATCAGGTAGGAAGGCAGGACATTAGTTAGAATGTATGCCTCTTTTATGAAGGCTGAGGCGAGTAGGGTAATCCTCAATAAAATTGTTCAAGGTCATCATACCCCTAAAGAGAATAAAGAAAACCAAAAGGTCCATCCCAATTTCCTTTCAGCTGGGTGTCAATTAATCTCATTCAAGTATTAGCTGCTAACTAAAGTATAACTCTTCCTTTGAGGCTCTTGAGTTTCACTGGGGCTCCTGATGAGACCTTTGGGACCTGACAAAAGCTGTAATGGTGAAATGATTTACAGAGGGGTTGATATTTAGGGGCAGGTGACCAACCACCTTCTTGACCCGCATGGGAGGTGACCAATTGACAACTTAGAAGCACAACTAATCACTCTGAGAACAGGTTATCCCCAAATGGCTCAGCTACTTGCCAAAATGATTCCTTCAGTATCTCTGGTATCCTTGGTAGTACTTCTCACTGCTGGCTTTCTTGGCTTTTTCCCATACCAGTTGCTTTACTTATCTTTCTACTCTTCCCTCTTTCCTTTACAGCTATTAAAATACTGGGAAGTGGAATCTTTATGTTGACATTTCTGGGTAATAGATGAAGAGAAAGTGGGCATGCTCATTAACCATGAAAGATGGGGGCAGGGAGAGAAAGGGGGCAACTTGTTAGTTGTACCCTGGGAGAAAATGAGTTGATTAGTACAGTACTACACCCTAGGGAGGAAATAATCTGACCGATTCCACACATTCTCATTTACTCTGTCTAGATCCCAGGTTAATGAGCTGCTCCAGAAGCTCTAATTTCAGATACTATTCCAACTGATTGTTTGAAATTTTCATTAAGGGGCATAGGAGACACTTGCAAATGAGCCTAATTCACTTTGTCAGATGAACTGAAACCCTGCTGGGGCAATTCCAACTGTAAATAGGCAGACACTGGCTATTGTCTGAGCCAGCTCAGCGCCTTTAAGGAAAGAGGATACCCTCATTTACTTAAAGTACAGCTCATGCCCATTGACAAGAATAACAAACAAACCCCCAAAGCTTTCGTCCCTGTTATTCCATCTTCCTGTGGATGCCTCTGTTGGGAATCAAAGCTTGTTAACAAAATTGGACCTGTTGGAGAGAGTGGAGTGAAACTCTTACCAACTCTGACAGGTCAATTGCATTACATTTCATTAATACCTTCCTCCAAACTAGGATATTGAATCTGACCATGAACTCCCTTGAGAGTTTTCCAAAATATTTTTCCATATATACAAAAGTTTTAGATGAAGAAAACTTGGTAATAAAGGAACTAAAGTAATATCTTTGAAATACAGAAAATTATACATATAATAGATATTTAATTAACTACATATATGTTCACATACATAAATATGTATATGTGTATAGGTATGTATGGTATATAGATATGTATATACACCTATGATATAAATATCTAGATATCTAGATCTATGTATTTCCCATAGTAAGCACTTAAATGATTTATTACGTGATTTCTATAGATCTCTCTCTCTCTACCTATCTTACCGTCTATCTATCTATCTATCTATCTATCTATCTGTCTGTCTGTCTGATAGATATGTATGAAAGGCAGTGTCATATACTAGAATCTACTAACTAGATGAAGACTTGGTCTCAAAGCCAAGACCTTAGTTCAGGTCCTGCATCTTACACATAATGATTGTGTGTCAAAACACACAGCTAATCCTAGGGCAGGTATGTCCCTGAGCAAGTCACTCAAGTATTTTTTGGGTTTTAGGCCAATGGTATCAAACTCAAATTGAAACCAGAGCCTCTAATCTTCTGTATACAGAAGGGTCCCTGTAGGGTACATATTGACTCAGTTTTAAGATGTAATATTATCTTTGTTTTATTGTATTTTTGTCTATTTTGTTCAATATTTCTCAATAACATTTTAATCTGCTTTGAGAAGCACCGGGGAGAACAGCGCCCAGGTCCCAGGTCTGACACCTCTGTTCCAAGTAATTCTCCAAGACTAAGTAGCAAAGCCTGTAGTGCTCAGCATTGGTACAGTGAGCTTCCCTGCTCAGGAACCTAGGAATTCCTTATGCCAATGAAATCCCACAGGTTCCGTCCTTTTCCCACGCCTACACGTGTATCTTCTCCCTTACCTGCTTCAAGTCCTTTGGGCCTTGGATTACACTGTTTATAACCCTGACAGCTTCTCAGTTCCATCAGCTGTATGTGCAACTGATTCAAGATGCCTCTTTCTACTGTGTGGACTGTATTTGTGAGCTGGAGGTAAAGAAAAGGAAGGGTCAGGCCAAGGAAATTGACTCAAATTTTCTCTTTAATATTCCACTTCTTATAATCTGAAGAAAAAGGAAAGGGCTTTGTTTACCTGATAGGGATCTGTATTCATGTCAAAATATTCCAAGAAGCCAGTAGCAAACTCACAGAAAAGAAAGTTGTGCGTCTCATTGACTGTTCGCAAACACCAGTAAGTATTGTTGTTGGAGCTTGTGCAGGCACAGAAAGATCCCACTGTTGGGCAGGGGAAAAAGGTGAATGAGGTTAGGTATAACATTGTTGCAGAATGACCTTTGAGCCAATGTTTTATCAGATTTAAATCCATGTTGCTTATTTTCTTTCTTATAGGGCTGGTGGTATAGGTTTTTTCCCGGCTTGGTAGTCAAACTTGGAGATTAAAGGAATGCTAATTAATTACTCAATCAACAAAAATTTAAGAAATATCTGATATATGCTGTAGCCAGAATGGCCTTTGTTTTCTTTGAATGACTCAGCTTACCTCATTGAGCCTCTGGACACTGGGGCTTGCTCTTCCGGGGCAGGAAGCCCAAAGAGCATTCCAGGAAGCAGACAACTTCCTGTGTGATGAGTCATGGGGCTGGCTGAGGGGAGGTGTTAATGTCTATGCTAGGGGGAGGGGCCAACTCAAGAACCAATCAGCCCTGGTCATTCAAGCGGAGCTTGATGATGTCACAAACTCTATAAGAGGGGAGAGGACAGCTTGAAGATCCTCTCTTTCCTTTTCCGGTTGGAGCCAGAGACAGTTACAGCGACAGTTACAGCTACTGTTACAGCGACAGTTACAGTTACAGCCACAGCTGAAGCAGGAGCTGCCAGTAGCAGAGCTGACCTACGGGAGGAAGCTGAACAAAGACTTCAGGCCAGTGGGTAATCTTATTACCATCAAGGGGGAAGCATGATTTTGCTTTACGCAATCATGCTTCTCTGTAGCCTCCTGGTTACTCTTGCAAGGCGTACTTATTGGGCCTGGAAGCTTTTGATCAACATATCAAAATGGGGTTGCTGGTTCATGGGTTGGTTACTGTGGAGCCTAAATAAATGTTTTGATTCTTCTGCCTTCTACTTTGAGAGTTTCTTATATCCGGCGATTCCGAACGTTTCAGACATGTTTATGATCCTCTTTGAGATTATAAACTCTGCCCTCCTGATACATTTGGCGACGAGGATGGGATCGCTAGGTATAAGATCTCTATTTAGAAGCAGAACAATTCCAGAGGAAGAGATGAATATCCCAGGATGGGAGGATCCATTTTATTCCTCCCTAGCAAAAGAATTGGCTAAAAAAGCTGGACCCTGTGAAAACTGGGAACCAAGGCTACGGAGAGGAGATCCTAGGGATTTGGAAAAGTGTTTACGAGAAGTTGGGATTCAGTCAGGGGCATCACTATCTAGGCAAAGCTGGATAGTGTTATCAGCCTACCGGCTAGTATACGAAAGATTGAGATTAAGTGAAAGACATGGGGGCACTCCTACCCCACAGGAAGAAGGGGAATCTCAGATAGCAGGAGACCAAACTGACTCAAATGAGAACTTTTCTATTAATGCGGCTAAGAGCAACAGGAGACCAAAAAAGCCCAGAGTGCATTTCAACCCAGCCCAGAAAGAGCCTGACTGCCTGCTTCGTCCTAGCCATGGTGGCAGAGGAAGTGAGTGGGGAGAGAATGAGACAATGTTAGGGGCTGAGGCACAAAACACTACTGGGGTTCAGGATGTGCCTCACACAGAGAATAGGAGATGGTTAAATGATCAGACAAGGGCTCGACCCATACAAAGGAGGAAGACAGAAACCCGAGGTGAAGATTCAGTTACAAGGGAAATTCAGGAAGATTTCTCACCGCAAGAGGTCACAGATATTTTGAGTAGATTCAGCCAAAGAATAGGAGAACCATTGATATCTTGGATGGTAAGACTCAGTGATCAAGGGGCCAGTGGAATATCAGTAGATGGGACAGACTGCATGAGATTCATAGGTATCAGCCATGATCCTCTAGTTCAACAAGCTTTTAGGGAACATCATCAGCAAGGAGATGGTGATAGCAGGACTACTCTGTTGGCATTAGCCGCTGTGGGATGCAATAAGAGATATGCTACTGATTCTATGTGGCCCACTGAGCACAGACCCTGGTATTCACTTAGAGATTGTATCATGAGACTAAAGGAGGAGGTAATGAAGACTGCCATTATGATAGGAACTGCAGACAAATATTACAATGATCCAATGGAACTGCCTCATAGGAATTTAATAATTAGGACAGCTCCCCCTGCTTATAAACAACTAATTTTGAATTTATTACTTGGAGAAGTAGGGAGCCGTCTTACAACAGTGATAAATAAGATTTTACAGTTACATGACTTAGGTGACTGGGGAAGGGATAGATCTCCTCGAGAGAGAAGGGTGAATAACCAGCAAACTTGGCGCCAAAGGAGAGTAACAAGGAAAGAAATGTTTACTGCTTTATTGAGAGCAGGGGTAGGTTTTGAAATGATAGATGGAATTCCAACCAATGAATTATACAGAATGTATAGAGGACTTGATAACACGAGAAATAGGGAAATAAGAACTGCTCCTGCAAGCCCACAAGCCACTCAGACTGAAGGTGACCTTGTGTGATCAACGGATGAAAACTTGTACATCTGGGGAAAGGCTGGGAGGACAATCTTAGTCTATATCTAGGGTGGGATCCTCTTGGCTTCCTCATTATGTTCCTTTTGAAAAGAAACATTTCCCACCTGAGTTTGGCTCTGATGTTGGATCTTTGCATAACTAAAATCTCAACCAAACTTGAGATGATTTTATTTGAAGAATTATAGTCCATACTTGTCTATTCTTTTTGTCCTTTGTTTTGGCTAACCTTGTTGCTAGTTTTGTTTCCTTCAGGCTTAAGCACCCTGCACTTTCCGGTGACTGCCTAAGCATGTAGCATTCTTGGAATTCCTGCCAGCTCGTTAAAGAAATGACCTCTGGAATGGGACTTTTTGGGGGCAGGGCCATCTCTACATCCAATTTCAGCATGAAGAAGCTATGGAAAATGAGACCTTCACCCCTCACCCCAAGATTTTGAGCCCCAATCGTTCAAGGGGGGTGGAAATGATGATAGTGTTCTGTTTCCTTATTTTGTGTTATCCTTGCTGTGTTGTTTTATTGTTATGATATTATTGATCCTATGTAATGGATACAAGGATTTAGGGGTGGACATTTGAATTATTAATAATTATTTTGGGGATGATTGATTGAAGAGATTATCTTGCTGGGACCTAGGGGTGGATCACATTTGAATCGTAAACCAATATTTAGGAATGTCACCAAATGATATGTTTTGCTTTATTGTGAATGATATGTTTTAGTTTCCTGCATAATTGAATCACAATGTTCTAGGATATATAATTTAATTTGAATTATGATTGGATTGTGCATCCTAGAACATTGTGAGGGGTGGAGTGTAGCCAGAATGGCCTTTGTTTTCTTTGAATGACTCAGCTTACCTCATTGAGCCTCTGGACACTGTGGCTTGCTCTTCCGGGGCAGGAAGCCCAAAGAGCATTCCAGGAAGCAGACAACTTCCTGTGTGATGAGTCATGGGGCTGGCTGAGGGGAGGTGTTAATGTCTATGCTAGGGGGAGGGGCCAACTCAAGAACCAATCAGCCCTGGTCATTCAAGCGGAGCTTGATGATGTCACAAACTCTATAAGAGGGGAGAGGACAGCTTGAAGATCCTCTCTTTCCTTTTCCGGTTGGAGCCAGAGACAGTTACAGCGACAGTTACAGCTACTGTTACAGCGACAGTTACAGTTACAGCCACAGCTGAAGCAGGAGCTGCCAGTAGCAGAGCTGACCTACGGGAGGAAGCTGAACAAAGACTTCAGGCCAGTGGGTAATCTTATTACCATCAAGGGGGAAGCATGATTTTGCTTTACGCAATCATGCTTCTCTGTAGCCTCCTGGTTACTCTTGCAAGGCGTACTTATTGGGCCTGGAAGCTTTTGATCAACATATCAAAATGGGGTTGCTGGTTCATGGGTTGGTTACTGTGGAGCCTAAATAAATGTTTTGATTCTTCTGCCTTCTACTTTGAGAGTTTCTTATATCCGGCGATTCCGAACGTTTCAGACATGTTTATGATCCTCTTTGAGATTATAAACTCTGCCCTCCTGATACATATGCCAAGCACCATGCTAGGTGCTAGAGATACAAATAGAACCTGTCCTCAGGGAGCTGACATTCTTCCAGTGGGATATGGGCACTTTACTAGGTGTTCGGCCCTGGGTTAAGTCACTTAGCAACTGTTTGCCTCAGTTTCCTTAACTGTAATAATAGCACCTACCTTGTAGTTGTTGTGATGATCAAAAATACAATATTTGTAAAACGCACAACACATAGTAGGAGCTAAATAAATACTATAACCCTTCCCCTTCCATGTTCATGGACTACCATGATAGTTTTTTAGAAATGTTTTTTCTTGTGTAGCAGTGTCAAAGGAAGAATATTTGGTGTAAAAAAGATGGGAAGAAAAATAGTCACAAGACCAGTGAAAGATTAAAGGATTAAAGATTAAATGGTGAGCTGAGATGTCACTTATGCACCAACCTAAGGTGAGAGGCCACATAGATTACAAAACTCCCAAACCAAAAGTCTTTTCATTAGAGGGCCTGTAGGGAGTACAGAAGGCTGGGATTGATTCTCTTGGAGCAGTAGATACAGAGCTGAAAGGGACCTGCAAGGTTCTCTGGTTCTTACTGTTCACAAGCAAGAATCAAATACCTACTCCACAAAGATCCTGTGCCCGGATACAAATATGCACACGACATGGATCCCACCCATAAGGAGATCGCCCAGTTATTTCCCCACTTAGCCTGTTTCCCTGTTCCTCCGACTGCTGCCATTTGGCTTTGGACTCAAAATTTTTAAAAAATGGATGTTAAAAATTCTCTTTACAGATAATTGGAAAAAATAAAATACCATTTAAAAAAAGAACCCTCATGATACTTTTCCATTCCTGTGATTTCTAAGATCAAAATACCCTTCCCTAGACACCTGGTCCTCTATATGTGTAGTCTCTCTTGACGTGTTGTTCTTTCTTTCTTTAGGGTTGGGACTGTATTTTGTATCTGTATCCCTAGCACATATAACAGTTCTTGGCATGTAGAAAACACTTGAAAAACAATTTCTCATTGATTTATTTATATGGAAAGAAAAACAACTGGTCTTTTTGGGTTGGCCCATGAGATCTATTAGCCATTTGTTATTTGTCTGGTGCCAATGAATGTACACCTAGTACCACCTGGAAAGGAGCTGGCTGCTACATGAAAGTATGGTTTATGTTGTATTGCAGTGGTCACTGGCTATCCATGTTTATAATATATGAATTGAAAATTCCTTATAGCAGGAGTTCCTAACCTTTTTCTGCATGCCATGATCTATTTTGTCAATCTGGTAAAGTCCATGCCTTCTTCTCAGAATGTTTTTTAAATGCATGGAACAAAATAAAAAGATTACAAAGGAGATCAATTATGTTGAAATATAGTTATCAAAATATTTAAAACAACAACAAAAAACATTCATGGATTCCAGTTATGAAACCCTGTCTTAGAGGAACACAGACCTAGTGAAAGTATCATGAAGTACCAAGAAAGCCCACTGTCTTAGTTGTATCTGCTGCATGCCCTAGGGAGGGGGTCTTTGGGTGGCACACTACCAGGGCAGTACAGGGACAGCATCAATAATAAGCCTAAGGAAGGAACATAACCTTCTCCCCTTCTTCTCTGAGGTGCCAGCTATATAGAACATAAGGGAAAGGAAGATGATTAGCTAAAATCCAGAGAGTCAGTCTTGAGAAATTTGCTCTTAACAAGGCTAAATCCTTTCTAATGATTAAAATCTCTGTTGTATTCCCCATTTATCAGTTTGTTTCTCATTCTTTAATGTCTACAAAATCAATATAGACAATACATGTATTTATAGAACTGTAGGGTCATTGAACTCAGACTAAGAAGGTACTTTATAGGGTATTGAATCCAACCAGCATCACAACAGAAATCCTCTCTACAATATCCGTGAAAAGTAGCCACCCCAGTTTCTGCTTGAAGACCCCTAGTAATGAGGAATGTACTATTTGTCAGGTCAACCCAATTGCCCTTTAGTTGTAATTCTAAGTCTTAGGAGATTTTTCCTTGCATGGAAAATAATTTGCATGCAAGCCAGTAAAAAATAAAAGCATTCATTTAAAAAGTGCACATTTTGCAGTATACCTCATCTGCATCAAATGTCTTCTATTTTATTTTGGGTATGCAATTTAAACTAAATGGGAGCATTTGTGGGGAAAGAATATATACTATTCTAAGACAGGAATCTGGGAGAAAATTAGCCTTGCTACATAAAATATGGACTACTTAAGAAAAAAAAATAAAACCATCTAAGCTGCCTTTGGAAAAAATAATCAAATATATCCCTTTTGAATTTGCACAGATTCCTGTGTCAAGTGAAGTACATGAAGTACATGAAGTTCATGAAGAAGAGATTCTTACAGTTCCAAAATGGTGCGGTTTGCCAGTGGTTGTTGTCGTGTGTAAAACAGGTAAGTCCAGGCAGGCTGCACTCGTCCCCCTTCTTTTGTCTCTTCTTCTCTTTCCTCTCCTTCTTCCTTCTCCGATTCTCTTTGAAAAGCTGTAGTTTACTATCCACTTCTTGAGCAGCTTCTCTGTTCAAAGAGAAGGGATTTTGAATTATTTAAAAGTACTTTCTCTAAAATTTTTTGAAAAAGACCCTCACTATGATTTCTACTGTTTATTGACATCTAGTTAGAAGGTAACTCTTTCTCAAGAAAATCCAAGTTTCAATAACAGTAAATGTAAACTTTGTTAAATAGAAATCTTAGAGTTTCATAAGTTGTGCAATCTTTTGTGAAATGCTATTTTTCTGTAGATTTTATTTTATATTAACCTGGATTTTTAATTTCATTAATATAGAGATCTCCTGGTCTGAAAACTCACTCCACTGATGCAGATCAGTAACTTATCTGTATTTTAGGGGCATAAGAAATGGTCTGGACACGTGGAGAGGTTGTGACTTTTGTGATATAGTCAAATACTTTGTATCTGACTGAGGTACGTAACACTTGAACCTAGGTCTTCCTGACTTCAAAGCGGCTGCTTTATACACTATGCTATACTCTCGCCATATTTTTTAAACTTATTTAACTCAGTGGAGTAAATGTGGAGTCATTTTTGTTCTTTAATTCCCTTGAACTAGACATTTCCTCATTCAGCCTCAATCTCCTTTTCAGCAAGTTTCAAATATCCCTTCTCTGTACTCCTTCCTTTTTTCCCCCACTTTCCTTTCCCCCTCTTTCTCTGTTTTTCTCTTTTCTTTCTCTCATATAGTTTACAATCAAGTTTTCCCCTTTTCTATCTTTTTGTATTTTTCTACATTCATACTGTTGTTGGTGTAGCTGAAAACCTTGGAATTAGCTGAGGGGTTCTGCAACATCCCTCCTTGTCTTTTTTTTCACATGGCAACATAATGAGGAGAGCAGGCTATGCACATCACATATATCAGCTGGGTGCTACAGGGTGGAGAGAATTGAATTAGACTCTGACAATGTGCCTCAGTTGAGTGGTCTTGAATGGATTCTCATGACATTTTGAGGTGATGTCTCGACTGATTGATTTTCACCTTCCTGGGCACGTAGTAAACACTTGCTTTCTTTGCTGATGGCACCACTAACAACTGGGAAGTTGCCACTTTACCCAGTTTTCTTGCTACCATTTTTTCCCCTATACCAACTATACCCAATGGGAACCACTTACTTGAATGGGTGAAGGTGGCTCTTCAATTTCTCTTGGGTTTTCACACCTTTTTCTTTATTATAATAGCTACAGGCAACAGGATTAAAAAGTGAGTTTTCATACATTTCCATTTGATTACATTTAATTCATTTTCTGTAAACAAAGCAAAAAATAGAAAGATAACATGGCTACTACTGGCAAAAGCTTCTGTTTAAAGGGATTGTGCCTCACACCGCCTGCTTAGATTTATAGCGTATTTAATTTTATTTAAATAGCCTCAGTCATTACTATGTGCAATAGTACATTAAACATAATAAGCTTAGTAATAGAGAGACACAACCCCCACTATAATAACCTCAGCCTGCACCAATAGCTAATGAGTTTCCAGAGCAGACGTTACCAGCAGGCTGCAGCAAAGAAACCATTACCTCTGCTTGTTACAATCACATTCATCAGGCTTTCTTCTCTTTAGGTGTCCTCTCACTTCTCTTAAATTCTTAATTTTATCTTGGAGAGCTTCAATCTGGGGAATACATTGGGGATTAATTATATTTTAAGGCCAACAGACCTTTAGGATTTTCTTTTGAGCAAAATGCTTTCTCACTTCAATTTTATTTTTTCTATCACCATAAGCATATGTTAAACCACTTAATAAATCTGGGCCTTTCCTGGGAAAAGGTCAGAGTACTCATTACATCCTACCAAAGGTGGAATACCTTTCACATTTAATGCAAGTTTGTTTTCTAAGAGATGCATGATATCATTGGCCTGGAAGGAATAAAAAAAGAGTCATCAAATCATCCTTCACTTGTTTCCTCAAAGGGCTCATGGTATGGTGGAAAGAATAGGAGGACCTGACTTTAGATCCTGGCTCTGCTCACACTTCTTTGTCATTTAACCTTGATAAAATTCTTTATCTTTTCTGGACCTAGTTTGTTGTGTGACCTTGAGCCAGTCACTTAATCTCTTGGGGCCTGTTTCTTTATCTGTAAAATGGGAATGATGATGATGATGATGATGATGATGATGATGCCTATCTCACAGGTTTGATGGGAGAATCAAATGAAATAATGCGTAAAGTGCTTTGTGAACCTTAATATCCCATATGAATACCAGCTATTAATAAGTGGTTACTACAGGCAAGATCCTATGTTAGATGCTGATATTAATACTTGCAGTACCTAGCTCACAGAGTTGTTGATGGGAGGAGAGAGGAGTTATTATTATGTGTAGCATTTTACATGCAATTATAATACATACTAGGTATTACACCCATTAAGTGAACAATAAAAATAGCTCCTGAGCCATCCAGTTGGATTTGGAATAGACATTTAAATCCCAGCTAACCTCCTTATCGATGTATGCCTTGTGGTCTTTCCAGGCTCTGGCTGATTGATATAGTTCTCTTTCACAATGGATTGTGTCATTGGGAAGAATAAAGCACCTATAGGAAAGACCAAAGAAGAGATCATTATTTTTCCCCTGAACCAGTTAATTTAAATATAAGCAACGAATCAATGAAACAAGCTGATAAATAGATAATTATGAATGCAATGCCTCCTGGTTATATATGTGGGTGTCCAGAATGGGGTCAGTGGGAATCACTGCCAAGGGCATGGTAGGCACTGGACAGACTTAATACCATTTCTAAAATACACAAAAGCAACGAAAAGAAATTTTAGCTTAGAAAACATCAGCTGATACACCTGAAGAAGTGACTGGGCTGGGTGGCATTGATAGAGAATATTAATATGAGATTTCAAAATGCTGCAAAAGAAAAGACTTGGCATAAAGAATCATTTAATAAAAAGGACCATGTCTATCTGTAATCCTTTCCTATTGAGATCATGTTTTAACCAATCCATTCATTTTTGCCCATTTGAATGCCACAAAGAGAGACCTAAGGAGGAAGGTGGGCTGATCGATAAGGAATGGGGGAGAACAATACGATTAAAGAGTATGGCTGCTTTTTGGTACTATAAAGATTACAGGATGCAATAATCAACACTTTCTAACTAAGCAGTGTTCTTTCTTATAACACAAAAGAATGAGGTAAATAATAAGGTAAAAATATAGGTAATAAGGTAAACTAATAAGATAAAAGACATTTCTACAGAGTTCCTTTTTTTAAAAAGCAAAGATGGCTGTATGTAGTCAAAATATGTTATATTGAGGTATGGGGGGTAGTATATGGGTATGAGAAACAGATTGGAAGAATAAACTGAAAGCATCAGCACTTTGCTGAAACCCTTCATTCCCCAGCTCTTTCCCATGGGCTCAGCCTCCACAAAGCAAGACATGCTGGACTAGCTGGGTGCCGATCTAATTAACTCAAGTATTTCCCCTCCCTAATTCCATTCTCCCATTTACCCTATTTCCCTGGAAACCCATCCAGGAGACCCCACTTTCTGATTATGCCCCAGCTACCACTGCAGCAAGAGTAATACAACAATTTCTAAAGAATAGCAACCACGGATCCAGGAAAAAGTGTTGGCTTAGTAGTTCAAATAACTATCCCCATCTGTTTTCTCTCCTCTCAGCACCCCCTGTGGTGAAAGCAGCTCAAGGGCACATGCTCCATGCCTGCTATGTTAAGATATAGCAATATTGTTGGGGCTTCTTGGATTCCCAGTAGAATAAGGCTGAATATGAAACTGAATCAAAATCAGACCTCGAAAGCTTCTGTTCCCTGGATCCCCACTGCTTATTTAGCCACGAGCTGCTAACCAATGCTAGTTATTCTCCCACTAAAGCTGAGCTGCATTTCCTTCTTGTAATGGTATGAAAAAGGTACTAACAATAATAATTATATCTCTATATATCTATATATCAGGTTAACTTGAAAATCATTCCCCTGAATATCTAAGGATCCATACTTATGGGTCACTCGGACAGTATCTGATTGTCCCACTGCGTTGGGGCCGTCAGCCAGCATTAATTCACCATCACTGACAACAGCAGCAGCATTGTGGACTCCTGGAGACTTAAGGCCTTCATCATGGCGCTTTGAAATACTTCTTGGCCGTAACAGTTGCAACTCTTCTTCCTCTAAGTTTATATCGTATATTTCTCCTTCAAATTCCACAGATAGGGAACGGGTTTGGCGAGTGTGAACAAATCTTGGCTTGTATTCTGCAAGGAAGGGAAGGCAAGTTAACACTGATACCAAGATATAATTGTATAGTTTAAGAAAATAGAAGGATTGAAATGATAATTTGGTATGGCAGGCCCTTTTGAATGCAGAGAATACTCACACTCAGCAAATTTAAATGTTTGAGCTAACTGAAATTAGTTTCCATCTGCAAGAGTTAAAGCAGTCCAACAGGGCTGGACTATACTATTAGTCCAGTTGATAGAAGTATAGACACACTTACACATATGTATGTATGTATGTATGTATGTATGTATGTATGTATGTGTGTGTACATGGGAAAATTCAATGTTCCAGAAACCACTTCTTTACATAAATGATAGCGAACTACTCAGTGAAGAAAATGTTAACTTTTTAAGACATCTACCAACCAACCTATTATTACCATCTTGCAGTTAGCCGAAGTATGATGATGCCAGTATTGGGGAAAATTGTGAGAACTCAATATATTTCTTTGATAACTATTATTTACCAGTTTTTGAGAGGCAATATATTATACTTTAAAGGGAATTTTCCTTGAAGTCATGAAGAGTCAGGTTAAAGTCCTGTCCTTGACATAATCTAGCTCAATGAACAGAGACAAATCACTTAATCTCTTAGGCCATTCTAAAAGATTTTAAGTCATAGAGGAGTTAATAGTTTGCATTAGTGAAGGGGATTTCCTACATCAATGGAATCATGGTCTTGGACCAAATCACAGCTTCTCTACCCTCAATATTATTTACTGTTGTTGTTGTTATAATTAATTTACCATGTATATGGGATTAGCCATATGAGGTCCAGTGACTAACCTGGAGAGAGCCATTGTTGTCTCATGCCTGGACTCTTCCAATAGACTTGTGGTTGGTCTCCCTCCCTCAAGTTTTTCTCTATTCTAATCTAGCTTCGATTCAGTTGCCAAAGTAATTTTCTTAAAGCATAGGTCTGACCATGTCATCCTGATATTCAATAAATTCTAATGGCTCCCTATTATTTTGGGATCAAGTATAAAAATCCACTGTCTTTTAAAAGCCTTCACAGTGTAACTCCCTTCCCCCCTTTTTATGTTTCCAGCCTTCTTATTCTTTACTCTATGATCCAGAAACATTGACTTACTTGCCTTTTTTCTGTTCCTCATATATCACCTCCAAACTCCCAACTCCAAGCCTTTGCACTGGCTGTCCCCTACACTTGGAATGTTCTCTCTCCTCACCTAGCTTACTTCAAGACTCAGCTCAGATCTCATCTTTCCTCTCTTTTCCTCACTACTAGTACCTCCCGTCTGGGATTATCTTCCATTTACACTGCATATTATCTTGTTTGCACATACTTGTTTGTGTGTTGTTTTCCCTATTAGAAAATTAGCTCCTTGATAGTAAGGATAATGTTTTTATCTTTCTTTGTAGGCATAGTGCTTAAGATAGTGTTTGGCACACAATAAATGCTAAATAATGCTTGTTAACTACCTCTGAGGTACTATTTCACAGCTATCATATTGGCTAATATGATGAAAAAGGAAAATGATAAATGTTGGAGGAGATGTGGGAAAACTAGGACACTAATGCACTATTGGTGGAGTTGTGAACTTATCCAACCATTCTGGAGAGCAATTTGGAACAATGCCCAAAGGACCATAAAATTGTGCATACCCTTTGATCCAGCAATACCACTGCTAGGACTATATCCCAAAGATTAAAGAAAAGGAAAAGAACCTATTTGTACAAAAATATTTATAACAGCTCTTTTTGTGGTGGCTAAGAAGTGGAAATTGAGGGGATGTCCAACAACTGGGGAATGGCCAAACAAATGGTAGTATATGATTATAATGGTATAATATTGTGCTATAAGAAATGACAAGTAGGATGATTTCATAAAAAGCTGGAAAGGTTTTGTGAATGAAATGATAGAAAGTGAAGTGAGCAGCCCAGAACATTGTACTCGATAACAGCAATACTGTATGATGAAGCAGTGTGAATGATTTGGGCATTCTCAGTAGTGCAATGATCCAAGACAATCCCAAAGGACTCATGATGAAAAATGCTATTGTCCCTCCACAGAAAGAAATGATGTTTGAATACAGAATGAACTATTCTCATTCTCTCTCTCTCTCTCTCTCTCTCTCTCTCTCTCTCTCTCTCTCTCTCTTCCCCCTTTATTTCTTCCTCTCCCTCCCTCCTTCCCTCGCTTCTACCCTTCCTTTATCTCCTTGCACAAAATGACTAATATGGAAATGTTTTACATGACTGCATATGTAGAGCCTATATCAGATTGCTTACTGTCTGGGAGGGGGGAGGAGAAGGAAGGAGGGATAGAATTTGGAAATCAGAACTTCTTAAAAAAATGAATGTTAAAAATTGTTTTTTACATGTAACTGGGGAAAAACAAATTATTATTAAAGAAAAAATGCTTGTTAACTGCCTGAGAAGCATGTTGATCCTATAAGGCACACTAAGATGGCATTATTTTCCTAAACCTCTATAGACCCACCAGCACAGACATAAGGGATACACAATGGTCACTGAATCAAAATGTACAATTATCTATGTCCTTTTGAGGGGAGGCTCATCAAACCTTAACATGAACTAACAGGGTCACTGGAGAGAACTCCATCAATAGGAAATAGGACATTTATACCATTCCATTCCATGGGATTTGGACATTTTAAGCAAATTTTAATTTTATGCACATACTGAAAAATCTGGCCTCATTCAAAATAAAGTAGCCTAAATTTTGCTAATGTGATTCAGTCCTTAAAATGAGTGTGACCTGAAATGCAATGCAGTATTATTTATAGTTTAAGGCCCAGGATGATAAACTATAAATTACCCTAACAAAGCACCTCTGTTGTAAGCTGATCTAGAAAGTTTCGCTGCGGTAAGGGGGCTGTAGAGTTGTAGTTGGCTAGCGTTGTGGGATATATTAAACCTGACTTACCCACTAACAGAGAAAATGCCTAGACAGTGATACTGTCCTGGAGAGCTGCATAATCTCTAACTCTGGACAGAGTGGAGTAATTACTGTTGTACATATAGTGTTCAATTTCCAAACCAGCATGGAAATAAAAATCACAGAAATGAGTCACTTCCCATAGGCTGCCACTAGATGGCAGTAGACATTCATTTATAGGCCATATTCTATTTGCACTTGGACTGGCCTTTACTCACATCTCACTGGTGTTGCTCTCCTGTCTGCTTGAAAATTAATGGGGGTGCTGGGTAGGGACAGTGTGATCCTTAAAATATTCACCAGTGTTCCTCTAGAATTGTACTAATTTGAACCGTATCCACCAACACAAATAACATTAATTTGTCCTTATCTAAACCACAGAGAAAAATTGACCAAATCAGATAGATTTGAAGTAAATGTGTCTCACACTGATATAGCCTGTCATCTGCTGTTTCCAACTTAGGGGCCTTATAGGTGATAATGAAGGCTCTGGCATTTTCAGGGCCCATCTTTCCAGTCTATTGTGGGCACTTGTCTATGACTAAGTGTATAATTACTAGGGAATTGGGGGAGGCATTTCCAGGCAAAGGGCTTACCTGAAGCCCCTCTGCTTATAAGTGTCTGAAGCAATTTGAACTCAGGACATGCAGATTTCAATTCCAGTTCTTTCTACAACCATACACTTCCTCTATCAGAGGATCATAGGGTTTTAGACTTAGAAGTTAGCCAGTCCAACATCCTCAGATACTGTGGTTGAGTTGCCAAAGGTCACACAGGTAGCTCACAGCAGAGTTAGCATTCACATCTATGTCCAGTCCCCAACATCTACATTCCTTGTTGTCGTTGTTATTGTGGGAGGCGAAACCCTGCTGTCTAACAACTTGCTGAAAGAAGTGCTTTCTTTCGACGGCTAAGTCAAAGCAGCCTCAGCAGTGTTCCTTTTCGGTCAGCATGTGGGAATTCTGTATCCCTGTAGCTATGGAAAAAGGCCGCTAGGTGGCACAGTGGAGCAAGCACTGGACTTGGAATCAAGAAGGCTCGCCTTCATGAGTTCCAGTCCAGCCTCAGAGACTTCCTAGCTTAGCTGTGTGATTCTGGGTAAGTCATGTAACCCTGTTTGCCTCAGTCCCACATCTGTAAAATGAGCTGGAGAAGAAAATGGCAAATCATTCCAGTATCTTTGCCAAGAAAACACCAAAACAGGGTCACAGAGAACTAGACTCTACTGAAATGATTTAACCACAACACTAACAACAAAGCTCCAGAAATAGTAATGGGGTACATAAAAACATAAACAACTAGGGAAAGAGACAGAGGCTCCATACGGAGCCCAGGCATTCCATAAAGGAACATTTCTCTCAGTTAGGCCAGAGTGGTTACTACCTACCTCCTTTCAATGCCACTTAAGTGGTGGGGTCAGGAGACAATCCAGCAAGGTGCAACGAAAGAGCTCTGAACTGCTACACTACTGTGACTTTGAGTGAGTCACTTAACTTTTCTGGGTCTAAGTTTCTTTGACTGCAAAATGAGAAAATTGGAGTTGATGACCTCTAAATTTCCTTCCAGTTTTAGATCTAAGAATGATTGCATGTGTATATCTATATCTATGTTTATGTCTATATCTGTATCTATATCTATGTATATATGCATATATACATATATGTGTGTATGTATGCATGTATGAATTCAAGTCCCTTTGAATCTCCTATATGCTATAATTCTACGATTTCAAGAATCATTTCCTTTACTAACTGAATATGAATTCATTTGATATTAGCAGAAAATTCTTTACAGAGAAAAAAATTGATGAGACTTCTGATTTTAAACACCAGTCTGCCATTTAGGTTTGAGTCATAGAACAAATAAACTGGCCACCAAAGACATATATGTAATCTGTGTATACACACACACACACATATATGCACAAGATTCTGTTTCCTTTATACCTCCCATTTCCAAAGACTCCCACCTGCTGCTGGGTGGTCATTAGGAGATCACTTACTCTGAGTGCCATGGTTTCTCAGGAACTGTCTCTGGTTTTTCCTCTGGTTCCTGCTAGCCCGATAATCAGCCTCCCCACAATTACATTCTTTGTCTTTGTTACTGAAGCCCCGGGAGTGGATACTTCGCGTTCTCTTCCGGACTGAGAGCAGGTCACTGGATCCTTTACATTTGTGAATTCGAAGTTTGCCAGACGTGTCCTCGATGCACTGCCACTTCTGCACCAGGAAAAGTGAAAGCTGTTTATTTAGTTCCAGATGTTACTTATTAGGACTGTTGTTTTTGTTTTGGGAAAAGCTGGCAGTATCATTCAAGAGTAAGTAAGGGAAGGATAAGTGACTACAACAATTCAATTCCTTTCTGATCTCTCTTAAGTGTTTCTCCCATCCAGGGCAAATAGAGATGACAACAAAATCATTGGAAATCATAATTACCTAAATGACACCAGAGCCAAAAAATGATCTATAGATCCTGGGATCTAGACAAAACAAGAGTCTTGAATGGGGGAGGTATAAGCCTCCAGTTCAGCAAACCACAGAGTGCAGCTGTCAGGGCTGTTTTCACCAACTTCTCTTTCTTTGTAAAAATAAAGCCTACTCTTCTGTTCTCTGCTCCAGAATTGAGAATGTGAGTCAAGGAAGGGAGATAGAGATGAGTGCCATTAGAGACCATCCCAGGGAGGATTAACCTTCATTTACCCTGGCTATTCAAAAATAGATCAGGTTTTCCTGGGCCATTTTCCTTAGCCATCTCTAAATATTTCACAACCAGTCACTTCAAGAACTTCTTGAGAAAAGTACATTTCATTTTCCCTAGAGACGCATATGGGGAACCAAATTGTGTTCTCTTGTTTCTAGTCTTTATCAAGCTTTGCTGCAGACATTTAATAAGTGCTGGATGATGAATATGATACAGTGTCAGCTTTAAACATGCCCCCATGTCCCGAGTTTCACGTACTTAGTCAGTAGTCTTTACCACTGGAGTCGTTTCATGGGATCCTCCAAACTGTCCTCTATTGAACTTGCCCCACTTCTCTGTCTCTAGAATGTGAATCTGGGAAAAATGATGGACCTGGACGAGGCAGGCTTTAAAATTGATTATGGCTGTTACTGCTTGATTATAGAAAGGGGACAGTTTTGTAATGTCTAAAGCTTAACTAATTTGCCTTGGAACAAGGCTTTCTGGGATTTGGCAGACAGCTTGTCTCTCATGACGAAAGGCACCATATGGCATGCGATGACTCAGGTAGCCCCAGGGAGTAGGAGGTAATGACTTAGCACTCCTGGGGACAACTTCCTGAGGTCTCAGATTATCAGGGAAACTTTTAGAGGCTGGACTCAAACTCCAGAGTCCTAGGAAAAGAGATACGGTGCTATGATGTTCCTGAGGACTTGGGTTCTATGAGGTTCCTGAGGATTTAACGGACCCAGGAATACGGGCTGATTCCATCACCTTAAAGAGAATTGGTCTCTAAGTCAAATATAACACCTGGGGAAGTTCTGGGAATATGAAACCACTGTCCCTAAGAGACCTGTTGTTTACATGACTCCAAATTCTACTTTGGATAAATGGCTGGTAGGGAGAAAGAAAAGGCTGGTTGTTAGTGATAGCTAGCATGCAATGGTTCCAAGACAATCCTATTGCTTTCTCTTCACTAGTGGTAACCTTTTCTAGCCTAGCCACACAATTTTTCAAACAATAAAAAAATAACAGTACTGTCCTAATGCAAATATTGCAAAAATAAATAAGGCAGTCTTTGACCTCAAGGAACTTATGTTTTATTAAACATCCAATGTCCAAGTTGTCGATCTCATAAAGAAACTAATAAGCAAGTCAAGTAACTTCAGACCTATGAAAACAAAGGTGAATCTACAAATTAAGTCCTATTCCAAAGCATCTTTTTTTTTTTTTAGACATAACCTATGATTTCACTGGTATAGGGAACTCCTGATGAGAAAACTCTTATTAATTCAGGTCTGTGCCTGCTCTGCAGTTTATAGTCTTAAAAAGTTGCTAAGGTAACAGACAAAATACTTTAAGAGGCAGCCTGTTATGATGGAGAGAAAAACTTTGGTTCAGGTCACATCTCTCACACATATTGGACCCTCTGCAAGTCACTCAACCTCTCAATAACCCCAGGCAAGCCTCTAAGGATTTGCACATAGCAGAAGCTTAATAAATGTCATTACATGAATTAGTGAATAATAGTGAATGTATAATTCATAGCCTCCTTAAAGTAGATTCATATATGTAGAAGACAAAGAAATCTGCCCTGCCTTGCTGCTGAAAAATCCGGCACTTGGTTCCAGTGGAAGACGATTAATCTGTGTATTAGTCCACATCTTGATTTTGCCTTGCACATAGTAGGCATCTGTTAAATGTTTGTTGAATTGTATTGAATTCAAATAATGAAGATTTCCTTTGGCTCTCCAGCTACCACACGCTTGAAAATCCTGCCTGGCCTTTGACTTGAAAGAGCTGAGGATACAAGTAGATTCCTGTTCAACACAAAGGTGGAGGCAGGATTTTTAGAGCTGGCCCATTTGAAATCAAGTCTGCATTTTATTCTTAGCCAAAATGCCTCACTGATTTCCTACTGGATACAGATGAAGGAAAAGGGTGTTTCCTTTCTGAAAAGTTGGGTTTTAACCACACCTTATGTCTGGCATTGTCCTTGGCATTGGAAGCTATACCAAACAAAAGGGAGGTCTGAATTTGGGGCAGGCTTTTATTTTAGATTCGAAATTAAAATGAATACTGACGTTGATGTTTTACATATACGTTTAGTTAAAAATGGAAAAAAAATGAAGAGAAAGGGGGAATCATTGAAGTCTGATACATGTTTGTAGCCTTAGGATATTTTAGAAATGCCTATTATTTCCCAAATAGATTGTGGCAGCCCTGAAAGAATCACTAGAGAGTAAGTAATTTTTCAGAGGCTACCAAAGAACCCAGGATGAGAGATAGTAAGGTAATGAGTCAGTGGCAATGAGATGGGTTTCATCTCCTAAAAAATTGTAAACTAAAAGGATATAAGTACAGAAGAGCCAGAAGCATTCAAATATATGCAATACGTATAGAACCAGGGGCTTGAGTTAGATTGAACGAGTGAGCCTATTTATGGCTTTTAAGTCGGCCCTTTAAGTGGAAAATAACACCAGGCTGAGAGTCAGGATATATGGCTTCTGTTCCTGACTGTGGGTGATCTTGGACAAATAACTTTATCTGCCCAAATATCTTCCCTCATCTGTATAATCTATTTATTGATTTGTAATTTTTCAAATGAGTGGGTTGCATGAAACAATTTTAACGTTCCTTCTAGTTCTTAAATATCGTTTCATTCCTTCACTCATGCGTGCTTGCATACGTGCATGCACCAAGTATTTATTAAGCGCCTACTTTGTGCCAAGCACTGTGATAGGTACTAGGGAGTCAATGACAAAATATCCCTTTTCTCAAGGAACTTACATTCTATTGGGGGAAAATACACACACACACACACACACACACACACACACACACACATGCACACACAAAAGCAGACCAGGGATTTGAAGAGGCAGAGGAAGAGGAGAGAGTACCTGTCAGGCTTCTTCAGTAGGACAATAATGACTCTTCTATTCCTCATAATATCTCCCATGAACACAATGGAGTGTGAGCAACACTTCCACAGCTTGTGCAAAGGAATGTGTAAAGGAGAAGTGATGTTGTGTACGGAAGACAACAAGCGAGCCAACTTTGTTGGATTATGAAGGGTGTGAGGGGGAGCAACATGGAATCTGAGAATGGGAGCCAACCTCTTTGAGATTTTAGTCCAACTGACACATGAAGGAATCCCTGCTATAACATGCCTACAACTGGTCATCCTGCCTCCACCTGAAGACCTCAAAAGATGTTTTATATGGCTTTCAACTATTCCTTTTGAAAGTAATCAATGAACTCCTTTGTGCTAAATCCTTTTCCTTATCTGCCTTGATCTCTGTTCACTGGTCCCTTTTGGAACAGGTTCTTTGTCTTCTATGAATTGTTTACTGGTTCTCCTCCTACTCCTCTGACTTCTGGGCTTTAACACATAATTTCACTCTACTACATACAGACACACCTCATTTTATTGAGGTTTGCTTTACTGCATTTTGTAAATATTGATTTTTTTTTTTAACAAACTGAAGGTTTGTGGCAATCCTGTGTCAAGCAAGTCTATTGGTGTCATTTTCCCAACAGTATGTGCTCCCGTCATGCCCCTGCGTCACATTTTGGAAATTCTCATGATATTTCAAACTTTTTCATCATTTTTATATCTGTCATGGTGATTTGTGATCAGTTATCTTTGATATTACTATGATAATAGTTTTGGAATGCCATGAACCATGTCCTATATAAGACAGCAAACAATAAATGTTGTGTGTGTTCTGACTGCTCCACTGACCCACTCTTCCCCTTCTCTCTCCCTCTCCTCAGGCCTCTGTCTATTCTCTGAGACACAACAATATTGAAATTAGGCCAGCTAATAACCCTACAGTGTCCTCTAAGTGTTCAAGTGAAAGAAAGAGTCAATCAACGCAGCAAACTTCATTGTTGTCTTATGTTTAGAAATTGCCAAAGCCACCAACCCTTCAGCAACCACCACCACCTTGATCACTCCACAGCCATCAACACTGAGGCCCTCCACCAGCAAAGACATTACAGATCACTGAAGGCTCAGATAATGTTTAGAATTATTTTTAGCAATAAAGTATTTTTAATTAAAGTATGTACTTTTAAGAGACATAATACTATTATGCACCTAATAGGCTACAATATAGCGCAAAAATAATTTTTACATGCACTGGGAAACCAAAAAATTTGTGTGATTCACTTTCTTGTGCTACTCATTTTATTGCAGTGGCCTGAAACCGAACCCACACTATCTCTGAGGCACGCCTATATACTTTAAAAGTCCATAGTACTTCATTTATCTAAGTTGATATTCCCAACCTAGATTGGAACTCATGGTGAATGGGGAAAAGCATGTCTTTTTCTTACTATCTCATTATTTTCATCTTTTTGGTGGAGGTCGGCTAGAAATGGTGCTGGGATGAGTCACTATTCCACTATCGTTCTTTTATAATTAATGTTCTGCAGATAATTATGCTCAGGTGGGTAAAATGTTTCCTTTTTATAATTGGAAGAAGTATTAGTAAGTAAGCTCATTGTCTATGGGCTCAGTTATTATCATTAAATACATGAACGATTCACACTTACAAAGTGCCTTAAGGTTAAGACTTTTGACAACCTCCCCAACAAAAGGAGAGGAGAGTGTAGAGCACATGACATATTATGTGTGTATATGTATTATATATGTAACCTATCATATATAACACAATATAATATTTGTGTGCTGGTTCATTTAGCACAACTGTTTAGAAAATGAGGCATGAGGAATAGAGAGATGAGGATTACCCTATACAAAGATAGTTTTTGTGGCCCAATAACAATGCCTACTATGCGTAAGGTGCTATTCTAAATTCTGGAGGGTCCGAAACCAAAATGAAACAAAAAGTCCCTCCCAGTAGGGACTTATATTAGGATGTACAAATATAAACTACTATGTATGTTCATTATAATCTGAGAATGGAGAAAGCATTAAAAAATAGAGGGTGGGGTCAGGAAAAGTTTCCCGTGGGAAGTGACATGAGATCTATTACACAGCTTCTTAAACTTTTTCTGCTCAGGACCCCTTTTCACCTTTCCACAGCATTCCTTGGCATTGTGTGGCCTGAGGGTACGCGCAGTGCAAAGTGCCCAGGCTGTGTGTCCAGAACCAAGGCTGCAGTGAAATTGCAATGCCACAATGGTAAAGGCTGCTAGCAACACCACAGATTCATTACGTGTTTGATTTTTAATTAATTTTTGGTCATTGTGCCTTTTGCTGTTGCCAAAGAAGTGCTGATCTCAGTGTGGAGCAGTGAGTACAGCACCGGCCCTGGAGTCAGGAGGATCTGAGTACAAAGCTGGCCTCAGACACTTGACAAATGCACTAGCTGTGTGACCTTGGGCAAGTCACTTAACCCCAATTGCCCTGCTTTCCCCCCTCCAAAAAATAAAAGAAGCATTGATCTATACCTTGAAGGATAGAGATTCTAAAAGGAGATGCCTGGGGTAGGGAGCAGTCTGTTTAAAGGTACAGTGAGGGACATGGAGCACTGAGTTCGGGGAATAGCAACTACATCTCTGGCTAGAGAGCAGATGACATGAAGAAGAGTTATAGGAAATAAACCTTGAAATTTAGGCTGGAGTCAGACTCTGAAGGGCTTTAATTGCCAAGCTGAGGAATTTGTGAGAGGTGAAGAGGGCTGAATTAAAGTGGTTGACTGCAAGTGGAGAGAACGGGTGGATACAAAATATATTGTGAAGGCAGAATCAAGAAAACTTTGTAGTTGATCGAGTATGTAGTGTTATCGAGAGGAAAGACTTGAGACAATGTCAAGGTTGTAAATGTGAGTGACTTCTGAAGGATGGTGGTCCCCTCAAAAGAAATAGGGAAGTCTGAAAGCCCATGCTTAGGACTTGGGGATGGCTTAATATTATCAAAGGTAGTAAAAATACATATTAGATCTCCTTACCAATACCCACCAAATCTCCTTACCAATACACACCAAATCTCCTGAAAAATATCTCAAAGAATCACAAAATTTCAGCAGCACAAAGGATCTCAACTTAGATCTCAGCTTACATAGGAATGCCTTCTATAAAAATTCCAACACGTGGCCATTTGATTTCTGGTCAAAAACCTCCAGTGAGAGGAAACCTACTACCCTCCCAAACCTATTCTACTCTGAACAGATCTAATTATTAGGATGTTTTAGTCACTTTAAGCTAAACCCTCTTCTGTCATTTCACCTCACTATTTCTGACCTTGAAGATCAAGCAGAGAAAATCTAATTCCTACTCCACATGAGAATCTTTTAAATGCTTAAATCTTTCTATTATAACAGCTACAATTCTTCTCTGCTCCAGGTCATCCATCCTTGAGTGGTCTGGTAATTAATTCTTTCACCATCCTGGCTGCCCTCCTCTGGGAATATTCCGCATTGACAACATTTTTTCTAAAGGACAGCTGCTATAACTGAACAAAATATTCCAAATGTGAGCTGACTGCTGGATAGCCATGTCTCCCCAGTCCTGGACTTCTAGAGTTGATTTTTGCACTCAGTGAAGAGAATAACTCTGGGGTGAAAGGACCTGGGCTCATGTCCCTCTTCTGATGATTACTAAACATGTGTGACCTTGGGTAAGTCACCTAGCTTCCCCAGGCATCAAATTTTCCCCTCTGTAAAATGAGGAGAATAGACTAGAAAGCCTCTGGAGACTTCTCCATGTTCTACAGCTATGATCTTATGACCCAAGTTCCTTTTTCGATTTCATTTTATCAGAGTTGGGACATCATTCAAACATGTTGGGATTCTTACATTGTCATTACAACTCAAAATGTTGCCATAATTCTCTTGCCATGTTGGAATTTTATTGAATTAAGCCTCACTTAAATGCAGTTGGAAATGATACTTCATCTATAGATAGGGATTTTATCAATGAAATGGTATTTATTATTACACAATTTGACTAATGTGTGGATTTTGATACAAGTTACAGAATAAGCATTAAGTGGACAGTCAGAAGAGCTGCATTCTTGCCTTTGCCCAGCTACTGACCATAAAACTGTGTAAATAATTCAATTGCTCTGTTTTCTCTTTTTTTTTTAAAGCATGCAATCATGCTTGTTCATTTTTTACTAACAGAGATGTCATGAGAATGAAATGGAATGAAATATATTTAATAAGTGCTAGTTGACTTTAACTTAATTTAGTGGGCAGTGAGTTCTTGAAAGAAAACTAATTAAAATATTAAATTGCCATAGCCCTTTGCAAACTTTAAAGAGATATAATTGTCAGTTTACTCTCTTACTACCACCGCCACTCCTGTAGTGACGATGACAATTACTATGATTATTATCGCTGCTACTGTTAGTCAGTGGGTCAGTCAACAAGCATTTATTAAGCACCTGCTATGTGCTAGGTACCGTGATAAGTAATGAGTACATAAAGAAAGGCAAAAAACAGTCTATGTTATCCAGGAACTCATAGTCTAATGGGGAAGACAATATGCGAATTGGGGGTGGTCTCAGAAAGAAAGCACTAAGATTAAGAGGGGTTAGGAAAGGCTTCTTGGAGAAGGTAGAACTTTAACTGAGTCTTGGAGGAAGCCCAGGAAGGCAAGAAGTAGAGATAAGGAAGGTGAGAGTTCAAGGTATGAGGACAGTCAGTGAAAATACTCAGCTGGGAGACTGAGTGTTGGTTTCTCAGCTTTGGAATCTGGGTCAGCATAGAAAAAATAGAGACTAGTAATTTCTATGTTGATTATTGTGGTATTGACCAGGACAATCATACACATTTTACACACTAGGCTGACTTTTTTATAGTTGTATTTTATAGGTGGGGGATTGAGGCCCAGGAAAGTGTGACTGTACTTTTTATTTCATGGTCATACTGAAAGTCAGATTTCACAATCTAATAATACACATACTCCCTCTTCTGCATGCAGCAAAAATCTATTATAACACTTCTCTTTTATTACACAGATTGGGGTATTCTGTGACTCAAATCATCTTTGAGACTCAGCTGTGCAGCTTCCTAGCTGTGTGTCCTCAGCCAAATCATTTAATTATTCTGTTGTTTAATCTTTAAAAAACAACTTTAAGATTCCTTCCATCCACAAGCTTCTTTACCTTCCACAGTCTCTGAGGTAGAAATAATCTCCTTTGCAACCTGGAGATTTGGGGATTTCATAGCTCCCTGTATGTCTCATGGGACTCAAACCAATTTCCTTTCATATCGTGATACATGAAATGTTACCTTAATATCCTCAATAGTAATGCTAGGCCTGGGAAAGTACTGAGGCACTGAAGCAGATGGGGATCTATTTGAGTTTTACACAAACACATACACAAATTATAGTTAGTTTAGAAAGAGAATTGGCTTTGGAGCCAGAGGACCTGTGTTCAAATTCCAGTTTGTCACTTGCATACCTGAGTGACCTTGGGAAGGTCATTTAATATCTCTGAGCCTCACTTTCCTCATCTATAAAACAAAAGAATTGGACCAGATTGCCTCTAAATCCTATGTGTGTACGAGAAGAATTTTTTTAAAATATATTCAAAATTCCTAGTTAGGCTTAAAAAAGAAATGGACAACAGCAGATCAATAAAGAGATTTTTGTTTAAAAGTAAAAAAAAATTAAGTAGCTATATAATGCCAGTAGGAGGTCCTTATATTTTTAAGTGTTATAAGAGGAAAATATGATTAAGAGACAAAAATAAAACTCTAGACTATCTTTGAAATAGCCATGTATTATAGCAGAGAGAACACTGGATTTTGTGGCCAAAGACTTGGGCTCAAGACCTGGCATGGCTACTTATTAACTGCGGGAGCATGGGCAAGCCCTACCCCACTTTGGGCTTCAGTTTCTTCATATGTGAAATGGAGGAAATGGACTTGGTCTTTAGGGTTCCTTCAAGCTCTAAATATTATGGTTTTAAGGTTAGGACAAAGATTCCCTTGAGTGCCTAGACACAGAATTTTTGACCAAGAAGGAATGTTAAAGTCATTTTGTATGACCATCAGGATGATTTAATATTGATAAGCCTAATGATCTTGATTTAACAAACCAGAAGAATTTATTGAACAACTGCTAGGTAATATAGAGAATCTAGGAACATAAGGCCTGCATGATTTATGTCCCCAAGGACAAGACAATACATAGAAAATTATAAGATTATAGACTGTGGATCGGGAGGGACCTTAAAGAATATTTAGTCCAACCTACTTATTTTGCAGATGGGGAAACTGGGACCCACAGAAACTAAATGAATTGCCCACAAGTCATAACATTAGTAAGGTAGGATTTGATATCAAGGTGGTGCAGCAGACATAGTGCTTGGCCTTGAGTCAGGAGGACCTGAGTTCAAATCAGACCTTAGATACTTACTAGCCTTTGTGACCCTGGTCAAGTCACTTAACCCTGTTTGCTTCAATTTCCTCATCTGTAAAATGAGCTGGAGAAGGAAATGGCAAACCACTCCAGTGTCTTTGCCAAGAAAACCCCCAAATGGGGTCACAAAGAGCTGGACACAGCTAATTCACAAAATAACAACTACCTTTGAGTCTAGTGTTCTTCCCACTATATAAGAAAGAATACAGTAAGAAAAACTACAAGGAATTGAGTGAGAGCTGAAGGAAGACCTATGCCTTGAAAAGAGGAGGCATTCATTAGGATATGAAATGGCTTTCTGGGAAGGGGTAGGAAAAGGACTACAGGGGAAAATGTAGATGATGTTATAACAAAATATATTAATAAACATTTATTTTTAAAAATGAAAGCTGGGAAGACAGAGGAGAGGACATCAGGTAGGGCAACCTATGTGAACACAGGGATGGAAAAGGGAGTGAACACTTTTGCCAGTAAGGAGACTGAGGGTGTGGATGTGGTAAGGCTGAGTTTCTTCTGTGAAGTCAGAGCAGCCAGAGCACACAGAAATGTCTATGTGTCACATTGTAGTTTTAACTAGAGCTCGGTGAAGGTCTGGAATCAGACTGTAGACTTCTGGCCAACCATTTCCTGGTTTTAGCCAGCTTTTACGGGTATATGTGTTTTTATTCACTCTCTGCAGCTGGTCATAAAACTGACCTTTACTAACGTACAATCATTGTTGCATGAGAACATAGATAGTGGAGCCAAACCAGACATCACCTACCAAGCTACATTCTAACTTCCTTTACGTTATTATATGCAGCTGGATTGATTGTTGAACTCCTCCTAGCATTCTAAACAGATAAATCATTGATATCCTATTGATAACAGTCACTTGAAACAAACTCAAATAAAAAGCATCTTGGTGGCTCAGAAAAAAAAAGGAGACATGGCATCTATTACATAAATGTTAAACAAAGACCAGTGGATACAGTGCAACAACTAACATATAGTAGGCACTTAATAAGTGCTTACTGACTTCTAGATATTACAAAAATGGATATCCCATATCCAGAAACATCCCCTCTTTAGTAACTTTCATGTAAGGAGTCAGTAAGTCCAGGACACAACATGGGTATTAGGTTCCATGCTGGATACCACATTTTAGGACAAAGGGGTCTTGAGTTCAAGCCAAATAAGGACCATTCAAATGAAACGAAGATGCCTAGCTTGGGGTCTAAGGATCTTTTTTTTTTTTACTTTTTTTTTTTTAAATCATATCTCAAGGATTGGGGAAAAGATTTTTATACAATTTTTAAATGCTTAATGCTTCTTACAGGGTAGAAAATTCTCCAAAACACCATGAAATATCTTAGAGAGGTTACAAAGAATCTTTTTATTTTTAAACCACAAATACCACAAACAACAAAAGACATCTCCAAATGAGAGGGTGTGTGTGTGTGTGTGTGTGTATGTGTGTGTGTGTGTGTACCTGGGCAAAAGAATAAGAGTTGTCTTCAATTATACGTGAAGGTTTATTATGTGGGATAGGTATTCAATTTTGGATCGTATGATCATAGATTCATAAAGCTGTAAGAGATTTCAGATGCTATCTAATTCAAACTCCTCATTTTACAGATGAGGAGACGTGGGGCCAGGGAGGTTAAGAGAGCTGCTCATGCTCATGGTCACATCAGTAGAAAGAGATAGAGAGTATATGTGCTGAGCTTCTCTGAATACAAACCTAGTGGTCTTTCCCCTATGACATGATCTATTTGTTCCCAGAGGGTAGAATTAGGAGCAAAGAAGTAAAAGCTAAAGAGAGAGAGATTTACATGTGATTTCAGAAAAGAAATCCTAACAGTTGGAGCACTGTACATTCCCATGTACATGCTCTATATACATTCCATGTTCAAATGGACAAAGGGCTGACTTGGGAGGTTGTTGATTTCCCCTCACTGGAAATCTTCAGTCAAAAGTTGGATAAACACTTGTCAGATATATTGTAGAAAAGACCCTTCAAAGTTCCCCTTTGGGATGAAACAAATGGCCTCTCAAATTCCTTCCAGAACTTTTGAACCCAAGAACTTCAATGCTGGAAGGGACCTCAGTGTCAGTCCAGTCCAAGTGACACTTCAAAAAGGATCCTTTCTACAACATACCTGACAAGTGGTTATCCAGCCTTTGCTTGAAGACAACCTAATCCTGAGATTCTGCAATTCTGGAAAAATGGAAAATGTAGTCATAATCACTCTAGTTGTTGCGTAGGAAATCCCAAAGCCAGTTCCATAGAACCTGAAATCCAGAGGAAAATCCAGGAAAATTGTATCCTCAAATCCCCCCAAAAAAGAAAATAGGGCTTATCTCACCTTTGTAGAGGTGGGGTAGGATAGTGGAGAAAGTACTGGCTTTTCCAATCCTGCTGGATAACTTATTTAGCCTTTATGAGCCACAATTCCCTTATCCATAAGATGATGAAATTTTGAATAGATGGCCTTGATCGTTCCTTCCAACTCTAAGTCTATGCTACCATAGGCATGAATCTAGTTTTAACCCTCATTTTGTTGATAACTAGCTCTGTGACCTCGAGCAAATTAACTCTCCTCCTCATCTACCAGGTAAAGATGAAATAATATTAAAGATCCTTCTGAGCTTTGACATTCTGTTACATCAGAAGGGAATTTTGTTACAAAATGGACTTTTCTATGTATATGTAAGTGCTAAAAAAGTTCATTGTTCTGTTATGACTGATTGATGGGAATTCAAACCCAGAAGCCTCCAAGGTAGATTCAGGATTAGAGGGGTGATGCAAACACATATGTACATATTGTCTGAACTACTTTTCTTGTCCCATTGCTTCTATGCTGTTGAAGCAGTCTGGGATCGATGCCAAGTACCTCAGGATTCTAGCACATTTTAATTCCCTATTGGTTTTTTCAAGAATAGAATTGACAGGTAGGGTGGTGTAGATAACATGATATGGCTTCCTGTCTACTAAACAGCCCCCAGGTGGTCAGGCATGAGGGGACCTATATTAATGAGTCATGGGATTATCCCTTATGGGATTAGCAGGGGAGAGAATGGGGCTGATGCTGTCAATTTCTCCTCCATACAAGGGCAAGTACCAACACGGAGAACAGGGGTGGCTGAATTGCTGCCAATAACATGTCCCTTGCATGAAGGCAGTATGTTAGGAAGAGTGGGGGGCGGGACAAGACATAAACCAGCTGTAAACACAGAAGCCAGGAGAATAAATCCTTGAAAGTCCCTAGCCAAAACCTTCTCCTTGAAACACAATAATACACAGCTATCCCAGGTTTCTTCTTTTTGAGAGTGATTTAATACCAGAAATAAAAATTTCCCAGGAAAGATGTTCTTTCAAAATTCAGCTAGCTACCAGGATGGAGTACTATTATCAGAAACCACAAAAGAAAATTTCTTACAAAATTGGATGGTGGGATAGGGTTTGTGTCTTAGGGTTTAAATGACACCTCATACTAAGGCTTGAGTGGTGCTGGGAAATTTATTGAAGTTCTAGATTGTTTCTGACCCCACAAGACTGGTTGAGCAATGACTTGGTAGAAGCAGTGGTTAGATCTACAACATTCAACTCCCTGCAGAGATTTCTGCAGCTCTGATGTAGCATTAGGAATTACTGGCTCAAGGCAATTTGGGTATATTCTTCAGGTCTTCAATTCAGTGGAGATGGCAGTACCTTGCTAAAGCATAATCCTGACCCATTTCAGAAGTCCTGCAAGGATAACCTACATGAAGTCCCATCTGCCTTTGCTTTGCTGCACAGAGTTGGGACTTTACAGAGGAAACATCAATAATGCTTTACCACTTTCACTGAAATTGAATTTGCACTAATCTATGATGAAATAAAACAAGCAGAGGGAAATTTTTATCAAGAGATAAATTAAAGCAGTTTATAGGATAAAAACAAGAGTAGAAAGAAATTATAAAAGAGCAGAATGAATTTTACAACATAGTTAACATTCAGCTGGCTAGTGGGAAGGTGATGGCAGAGCACCACTGTTTGGTTTAAAAGCACAGCTGGGCTTTAGGGTACGTATTAAAATTTCAGCACCAGGCATATGGAGACATTTACAGAATCACATGCTGGAATATAGGTACTGTACCTTATTTTCAAATGACGATAATGCTTACCACTTAGTATACTAAAATAGTAACAAGGACATGAATTTGCATGAGATGTATTTAACAGCACATTACAAACTCCCGAATAACAGTAAATTACTATTCTTGCAGAAGTTGGCTCATAAAACAGAAATTCTAATGTCTGATACTGAGAAGAGCATTCTATGGTTGAGTGTTAAGTGATTTTTTAAAGAGCAACCTTACTAGAGAATTACAGAAGCCAAATAAAATAGGGTCTTATTATGCACAACAGGATAATAATAGGAGCGGTACCTTTTTCCCTCCCAAAGGCCCTGGATAAGGGAATATAGGTTCTAGTCTTGGTTCTGTCACCACGTAGCTATGTGTTGTTGGGCAGATAGGTTTGTCTTTCTGAATCTTTTCTTTTCTTTGTGAAATTAAGGGTGGGATGGGATATCTAAGATTCCTCTCAACTTAAAAATTCTATAAAACTACTAATTATCAAGAGGAGTATTTGAAGGTCTCAAACTCAAAGCACTGACTAGGTCAAAGCCTTCATCTAAATTACCTGGAAATTAAGACCTATGGTCTAACAGAACTCTATGTGGTCTGAGCTTCCCTCCCCTTTCCCCGAGGGGATCTATTTCAGCTGCAGAACACAAATCACTTCAAAGGGAGCCAGACTTGTGTGAAAGAGTCATGTAGTCAGAGAGAAAAGGATGAGAATGCAGTGATTATTTATGCATATTCAGTAAGAGAAATGACTCATAACAAGTATGCAATGAATGCAGCCATTTTAATGGGGATCAAGCAGAATACATATTGACACCCAGCTCCCTTGTACTCTTAGTCACTGTTGCTGTTTGCATGGTTATTGGCGGGTGTGTCACGGGGCAGAGTAGCTGAAAAGACACAGGTGATCTGGAGTTCTTTTAACCTCCATAATAATGCAATGCAACTCTTGTAAGAAATATTTCTGACACTTGCAGGTACTATTCTTTAAGTGAGTTAGCTTTTCAGCCTTGGAATCTGGATCAGGCTAGGCAAAAATAGAGATTAATTCTGATTACAGCTTAGCTTTTTAGCAAGTCAAATCTTAGGATCATTTCTCACCTTGCTGAGAGCATAATGTAGGATGGAAGCTCCTTGATGGTAGGGATGGCATCACTTTTGTAACTGTAAACCCAGCACTTAGTAAAGTGCCAGGAACATAGAGGATGCTTGCAAATACTTGTTGACTGAAGTAATACTCGATTGGAGTAGCTCCATGACAATCCATCATTAGCTCATTAGTACTTGCTATTACTTTAGCAGTACTCTGGTGATATGAGTACTCTCGATTCAATGATAAAATCTAATTCAACAACATTATTCTTTTCCTAAGGGTAGCATGGCAAAGGAATAGAATGCTGGGCTTGGAGTCAGTAAGACCTGTGTTCAAATCTTGCCTCTTCCACTTACTAAATGTGATTCTGTGAAATTAAACTCTTACCACTCCAAGAAACTCTCTAAGACTGAAAGTTGCAGAGCAGTTGTTGCTCTGCTTTGGTAAGAAAAGGTTTCTTCACCATCATTTCCCGACACCAATGACATCACAGATTCAAACCATACACATATATAATCCTTTTCATATATTTTTCTGGAAATTTGGGCACTGATGATCACTATCATTCCTTTCTCCTGCCTACAAGTGACAGCCATTTTTGTCAACCTTGTCTCACAGAAAAATGTGATATTGCTTTTGTAATATGATATGTATGATTATATGATTGTTCATAATGTGCCTATGGAATTTTTAAAATAAAAAATCACATGTAAGGTTTGCTGAAGATAAACATATGTAAGCACACATGTTGGAATAGGAATTCTTAATCTGGGTCAGGGGTGTTCACATGCTTGTTTAAAAAATAATCTTGATAACCAGATTTCAATATAATTAGTTTTCTTTGTAATCCTATGTCTTTTATTTAATCAACTTAAAACCATTATTCTGTAGTTATTTAGATAGACCTAAAATAATTCCAGAAATAATATTTGCTCATGACTAAATGGAGCCAATAGAAATGAAAATAATATCTAAATTAATTCAAAATACCAAGGGATTACTTTATAGAACTTTATAGAAAAAAGTGATAATGAAATTCATCTGGAGAAGCAAAAATGGGGAAGAAAAAGAATCTAGCAGCACCAGATCTCAAATAATACTATAAAGAAGGAATTTCCAAAAGAATTTGGTACTGGTTAAAAAGATCAATCAGTGGAAGAGATTAGGTACACAACATACAGAAACAAATGAACTTAGTAACATAGTGCTCAATAAACCCAAAAACCCTAGGCACAGGGATAAGGATTCACTATTTTATAAACACTGCTCAGAAAACTGGACAGTAGTATAGCAGAAATTAGGATAAGATTAACATCTCAAATCTTATAATAAGACAAACTCTAAATAGATAAGTGACCTGGATATAAAAGTTACATCATAAACAAATCAGAGGGACAACAAAGAAATTACCTTTTAGATCTATCTACAGGAGAAGACTAAACAAAGGATAGAGAAGATTATAGAAGGTAAAACGGACAGTATTGATTACAAAAATTTTAAAAGTTTTGCATAAGCAAATCTGATATAGCCAAGATTAGATGGGAAACAATTGTCTGGGAAAAATCTTTGCAGCACAATTCTCTGAGGAAGGTCTCATTTTCAAGATATATAAGGGACTGATTCAAATCAGTAAGAGCCATACACCAATTGATGGTCAAAGGGTATGAACAGGTAGTTCTCAAGGGAAGCTAGCTATTATTAAAAATGCAATAAATCACTAATTAGGGATATGAAAATTAAAACAACTGTGATGTCCTACCTCATATCCATCAGACTGGAAAGGCTGACAAAAAAGGAATCTAATAAATGTTGCAGGGGTTGCAGGAAAAGAGATGCACTGGGGCTATGAATTGATCCAGTAATTCTGGAAAAGCAATTTGGGATTATGCCTCAAAAGTTATGAAATTGTGCATTGAAGCAGTGATATCACTCTTAGGTCTATGCCACTAAAGAGATTAAAAAAAACAAAAAAAGGTCTTGTATGTACAAAAATATTTATAGCAATTCTTTTCGTGGTGGCAAAGAACTAGAAACTAATGGTCTACCTGTAAAATGGGGAATAGAACAAAATATGGTATATGACTGTAATGGAATACTATTGTGCTATAAGAAATGAAGAAAGACATTTTCAGAGAAATCTTGGAAGACATTCATAAAGAAATGGAGTGAAGTGAAAAGAACCAAGATACCAATCTATACTATAACATTGATATCGTAAAAAACAAATAATTCTGAAAGACTTAAGAACTCTGATCCATACAATGATCAACCAAGATTCCAGAGGACTGATGAAGAATGTTGCCCACCTCCTGACAGAGAGATGATGGACTAATATGCAGAATGAAAAACACATTTTTGGATTGTGGCCAATATGGGAATTTATTTTGCTTGACTATGCAATTTGTTACAAGGGTTTTAAATTTCTTTGTTTCTTTTTTCCCCCCAGTGAATAGAGTAGGCGGGGTGAGGAAGGGAGGTGAGAGGAAGAAAAAAATAGATGATTGATAATAGAAAAATTTTTAAATGTATTTAAAAAAGAATTAAAAACATCATTCTGAGAAGGGTTATATAGGCTTTACCAGATTGCCAAAGGGAAATACAACATGCAAAAAGGGCTAATTTTAAGCTTATTTTGGGGGGAATGGGGGAAGAGGTGAGGTCTCCATTTTCCTTAGCATGAAGAACTACTGAATACAAGTTTTATTCCTTTGCACTCACCTGTCCGGGCTGTTCACAGGCTGTTTGGTACCGTGCTTGTTGGCAAAGTTCTTTGACCCTTTCGTATTTGGGTAAGTGATTTGACTGTTGGGTATTCTTGCTAGGTTCTTCCTTCTTGCGCAGGAATTTGCTTTGATACAAAGAGACAAGCATTAGAGAAGCAGTCTTCCCTGCCTCCCATGATCCCTGCCCACCCTATGACCTCACTTCTTAGCAAGAGGAAGGAACTTAAGAGAAAACTCTCTGAAAGAGAGAACACTGCCAAATCCAGCATTTGGTGAGCTGCTTGGTAAACTATCACTCAAGAGTCACCAAGAAACTTTCTGCTCCTAGAGTCACCCTTTTCAAACAGTAGCAGTTTTTAAAAGCTTTATCCAAAGTGCTTAGTTTTATAGGCCATAAAGCTAATGCAGCTAATAATCATTTGAATGCCTTTAGCTGTGAAAATTGATGTTAAGATAAAGGGCAAAGCATGGAATCAAATGGGTGGAAATCAATGGCTTTATAAACAAATCTCCATTGCATTTTGGAATTTATTTTAGTTCTCAAAAGTGTAATTCAAAGAAACAGAACCTGGGAGACTGGAGATGGGGCTTGGAGTGCAATCGAAGAGGTAAACATAGATTTGATTATGCTCTAAAAGTGACTTGAGGATCATGATCAGAAAGACCGATTCATTTTTTTAACAAAGTGCTATAGGTAAAAAAAAGTCCAAATCAAAACATAGGTTAAAGCTCCATATTATGAGAATTCATTGTTGAAAATTCAGATGCAAAAAGGCTGTAATGAGGGATCTAACTCACTTTGCTGGTCAGCAGAGAAGGATTAGAAATGGTTCAACCTTGTGACTAGGAGTTACAAAATCTGCAGGCTTGCTGAGTGAAAATGAAAAAAAAAAGCACCCAAGAGGTAGAATGTTTTCCATCAGCACCCCAAAGCCAATAATTACCCTCTTTCCACTAGGAATGTATCACGCCAAATTTTGGTCTTTTTGTTTGTTCGAAACCTGAAAGCAAAACAATAATATTTACTGCTGGCATCTGGAAGCCTTTTTATATGGAGTTGTGTTAACAGTTTATTTAAAGAAGCACCTCTCACTTCATATGGACCATAACTGTAACCTTATAAATGTACTATTCACATACAGCTTAGAAATTCCAAGTTTGTGGTGATCCTGATGGAAAGAGTTTGTTTTGCTAGACTTTTTCTCTTTGCCATGGTGGGTTGGCTCAAGTACACACTAAGACTGGCTATAGGGAAGGATAATGACCCACCTGTTACCTGGTTTTTCTAGGTCCAGTAGTTTGAGGACTGACTTGCCATCTACATCAGGAGGCGTATCGAGCCCAGCAATATCCAGGATGGTGGGAGCCAGGTCAATGTTCAGCACAATCTGAGATACTCTGCAAGGGAACAACCAGATGAGAAAGCCATTCACCTCCCATCAAGAGGGCATACAATGTAGGGTACTTTTCTAGGAGTAAGTTTAAGGTTTATACAGTGCTTTATATCGAAGGCATCAAACTCCCAGTTGACTGAGACCAGAGCCTGACTGAAATGAATTTGGGAAATATTTTACCAAATAAATAAAATGTACAAGATAATAATGGTAATTTTTTAACTAAATAAATAATGGTAATTTGTTTTCACTATGCAGACTGCAGAGATTAGTTTATATTTGAGTTTGACACCACTGCTTTACACGTATTCTTTCATTTGATCCTTAGAACAACCATGTGAAGTCATGAAGGATTGACTTTTATCTATCCAGAGGCTCTTTTTTGACCCCATTGTGACCAATGAAATGCATTTATGAAGCATTTGGCTAGTGTGAGGATTGAACTCTGTAGCTGTGGAACAGAGCAAAGTTAACTGACCCATAAAGGGATCAAAACTGGAGATCATGGCCTCATTAACACCATTGTCTAATGGAGCTAGCGGCCTAGACAAGGTCAGGCATATGGCCTTTGCAAAATGTATACTGACTTCCCAAAATTCTTCAAGTCAAAGGCTTCCTGCAGACCTAGCATTTTCAAAATGGAGCTGCCAGATTCTGTCAAAAGGTAACAAAGGTAACTAAAAGCTTTCAAAGTTGAATATCATCCTCTCCTACCCTACTTCTCAAAGAGAGATTCTAAGATTCACTTTTAAGAAAGACCAGGGTGCTTACAATTGTTTTAGGACATAGCTCCAAATTCTCAAAACACAAATCATTTAAATCCACATCCCCTAAGGGATGCAGCATGAGATAATAGAATGGGCATCAGACTTGGTGTAGTGAGATTTTTCTCTGCTTTTGTTCACTTGTCCCCAGCTGTGCTTACTGTTCACTTTGGACAAGCCACCAAACTTCCCTGGGCTTTAGTTTCTTCAGCTCTTAAATGAAGGAGTTTGACTAGATGGCTTCTGAGGCATGTTGGGTCTCTTCTTCATCAATCTAAAACTGATGATTTCATGATTGGCAAAATTAGGGGGCTGTATTGGATTACCCTTGGTGTTCTTCTCAGGAGACAGAGACACTGGCTGACCCAGGGTTACATAGTTGATGGAAGGGATAGAATTTAAGCACATACTGGAAGCTTAATAAATATTTACTAACTGACAACTTAAGGCTATGTCTTCTCTTTTGTTCTTAATGCTTATTTCCATTAGACTGCCCTATGTTGTTGAAATAATTCACACACACACATTTTTTCTAGACTTCAAGAAATTGGAAAGAAGCTATTGTGAAATCAAGCATATGAGAGGTCACTATTTAAACACAGTCATGAATCCTTCTTCTAAAGAATCCTTTCCCTTCCACATTCCTTATTTAACTATCAGACCAAGAGGTGTGAGTCCTTGTTATGCAAAGATTGACTACTAATAACAGTCCCTTTTCTCTGTCTTTAAGTTCTTTTGAATGTGACAGGAAAAGAAAATTTTATCATTATCTTTGAAGTTATTCAGTCTGAAGATACTAATGTTTCTTGATCAAAGGAAACTAAAACTGAGATTTTTATTAACCAAAGTCACTGAATTGCTTTCCACATGATAACTTTTGTCATAAACAGAAGAGTACCTACATTGATCCTGGTTCTACACTCGGTCCACGAATAAAGAAAGGAACACGGATGTCAAAGTCATATGGCATGGATTTCCCCTTGACCAATCCAAATTGCCCAATATGGTACCCATGGTCTGCAGTGTAAATAATGTAGGTATTATCCAGTTCTCCAGTTTCCACAAGCATATTATATAGCTGAAACATATCACAGGAAATAGTAGAAATGAAATGGAATGATATAACATGACATCCAGAAGATTTTGCCACAATTGTCCCCTCTTAACCCCTCTTTTTTAAAATCTCCTTCAATTTGAGTTTAATGATCATTTGACAATACAAGCATTTTACTATACAAAGAAGAGCAGAAAAGGGATTATATATGGAACCATAAACTTCTGTCATATGTACATAAACATTTTTCTAAAACTTATCATGTTGTGATGCAAAGACTTTCTAAAAGGTTGAGTAGGGGGATGGGAGAGAACTATGATTTCATTGATAGAGGAACCTCCCAAAGAGAAACACCCTATCTTGATGCATAAAGGCAACTGTTCTATGACTTATGGTCTTAGAGATTGTCTAGAGGTAATAGGTGGCTTGTGTAGAGTCACATAGTGTTTGTCAGAGGCAGGATATAAACCTATGTCTTTCTGATTGGGGGTTACTCTCTAAAAGGCTGATTTTTTTCAAACAATGTTTTTCCCCAATTGCACATGAAAATAATTTTTAACATTCTTTTAAAAAATTTTGAGTTTCAAATTCTCTTCTTTCCCTCACCCCTCCCTGAGATGGTAAGCAGTTTGATATAGGTTATGTATGTGCATCATGAAAAACATATTTCCATATTCATCATGTCATGAAAGAAAACATAAACCAAAAAAAACCTATGAAAAAATGAAGTGAAAAATAATATGCTTTAATCTGCATTCAGACTCCATCAGTTCTTTCTCTGGAGGTAGATAGCATTTTCCATCATGAGTCCTTTGGAATTGTCTTAGATCATTGTATTGCTGAGAACAGATAAATCATTCACAGTTCTTCATCGCACAATGTTGCTGTTATTGTGTACAATGTTTTCCTGGTTCTGCTTACTTCACTTTGCTTCAGTTCAGGTAAGTCCAGGTTTTTCTGGAATCATCTTGTTCATCATTTCTTATAGCACAACAGTAATTCATTACACTTTTATACCATGGCTTGTTTAGCCATTCCCCAATTGATGGACATTCCCTCAATTCCTAATTCTTTGCCATCATAAAAAGAGCTGCTACAAACATTTTTGTAGAAATAGGTCCTTCCCCCTTTTTTGATCTCTTTAGGATACAGACCTAGCAATGTTATTGCTGGATCGAAGGGTATACACAATTTTATAGTCCTTTGGGCACAGTTCTAAATTGCTGTCCAGAATGGCTGAATCAATTCACAACTCCACCAGCAGTGCCTTGGTGTCCCAATTTTACAACATCCCCTTTGATGTTTATTAGTTTCTTTTTCTGTTATATTAGCCAGGGAGTGAGGTTGTACCTCAGATTTGTTTTGATTTGCATTTGTCTAATCAATTGTGATTTAGAGCATCTTTTCATATGACTATAGATAGCTTTGATTTATTTATCTTGTTAAGTTCCCATTCATATCCTTTGACCATTTATCAATTGGAGAATGATGTATTCTTATAAATTTGACTGCGTTCTATATATTTGACAAATGAGGCCTTTATCAGAGACACTTCCTGTAAAATCCCCTCCCCCCAGCTTTCTGCTTTCCTTCTAATCTTAGTTGCATTGGTTTTCTTTGTGTAAAAACTTTTTATTTAATATAATCAAAATTATCGATTTTACATCCTATAATGCTCTCTATCTCTTGTTTGGTCATAAATTCTTCCTTTTTCCAGATATCTGACCAGTAAACTATTCAATGCTCCCCTAATTTGCTTATGGTATCACCCTTTATGTCTAATCATGTACCCATTTTGACCTTATCTTGATAAACAATGTGAGATGTTGATCTATACCTAAGTTTCTGCCATCCGGTTGTCCAGTTTTCCCCGTAGGTTTTGTCAAATAGTGAATTCTTGTCCCAAAAGCTTGGAGTGTTGGGTTTATTAAAGACTAGATTACTCTGATTATTCACTACTGTGTATTTTGTACCTAATGTTTTCACTGATCCACTGCTCTATATCTTAGCCAGCACCAGATTGTTCTGACGATTACTGCTTTTTAATACAGCTTGAGATCTGCTATAGCTAGGCCACCTAGGGCTGATATTTTAATAAAATGGTCTCTTAACCTTCTTTAGCTATCCACTTTCTCTCCTAAGTCATCTATATCAGTTGAACTCTGTCCCCCAGGGAATAAAAGCACCATCTAGCTGATTCAGTTATCTCCATCAATTCCACTAGATGTTCACATGGGGCAGAGGAGTCGAATAAACTAATGCTTTTGAAATTTAACCATTTTTGCAAGTGCTTACATTTTCACTGCACATTTTTTTTTTGTTAAAGAAGAAAACTTTCTGTAGCATGTCATTTTGAAAATGTAGCAGGTAAGCAAATGATTTTATCACCGCCCTTATGTTTACATGTTCTTCCTGTTTCTTTTCCAGCTGTGACTGGTTTGGCTTCCCTCAATTCTATCTGAACCGCACACTGGAAAGTATGGAGAATGGGAGAAAGTTGAGGGGAGGGTGAAGATGGCAAGGACATTTATAAATCAAAGTCCTGAAATGCAAGGAAAATGTGAAAATGAAAACAGTTTTGAGGGAAAGGGCAGGTGACGTAGGAGAGAAAATAGGAAGAAGCATCCTTGAGGATTTTATATGCTTACCCTTTCCACAGAGTCATCAACTGACATCAGAGTCTGAAGCCTTTTTCGCTGCAAAACATTTGTAAATTCCATGTGGATGGGCAGCATGGGTCCTGTGTATTGCATAATCCAATGCTTATCCATATTTGGTGCATAGTTGTAACTGGGAGTACTGAAAATAGCCAGAAAGGAGTCTTAGTGTATAAGGATCATGAAATAATCTTTCATGGGAAGCAATTAAAACATCACTAACACATCATTTTTTTTCCTCTCTCCAGACTATGTCTTCTTTGCTTAGAGGAATTGACAAATTATCCTGAGAGTTTCACTGAGAAGTTTACTCTGGTCCCTCTGGACTGAGGAACTCTTTGCCTTCATGGATCTCTTATAGCACTTCAAAACATTCTGCTTTCCTGAGCATATCCTTTCTTTCCTACTCAACTATCAACTCCTTGAGAATAGGGAACACGTCTTATTTATCTTTGTATCTTAATTTTTCCAGGGCCTTGCATACAGTTGGAGCTTAATTTCTTTTGGCGATAAAGCTGAATTTGAAATCATTGTCATCTGAAACATCATTAAAATCTCCGGAGTCATTTCAATTTTTAAATAAAGATTTGCAACTGACACACTCATTTTAAAATGCAAATCTCTTGATATTCTCCATGATCTCCATAGAACTTACCTTTCTAGCCTTCTTTTATAGGTCTACATTTCCCACGCTCTGTATTCCAGCCAGAGCGATGATTTGCCATTTCCTGATGTTATTCCTCTCTAGCCATCTCCCTGTCTATATGCAGGCTACCCTCTGCCTAGAATAGATTCTCTTCACAACCCTGCTGAAATACTTCTTTTCCTCAGAGGCTTCATTCAGGAAACACCTCTTCCATGAAGGTTTTTATAGGGCTATGCTCTCTCCCTAAAGCTTCATGCATCTCTGTTTGACTTCTTTTTCACTTATAACAAAAGTTGCTTTGGTAAATGTCTCAGACCTTCCCATTAGATTATAATTTCCTTGAAAGCAAAGGCTGTGTTGTTTTTCATTTCTGCAGTTCCAGTACCTAGCACAGCATTTTGTAACAAACTTGATAAATGTTCAACTGAACTTTTCTTTGGGTTTGTTGGATAAAAGCTGCATTATCCGTAGTGTTGTTTTATTGTTGTTCAGTCATTTTCAGTCCTGTACAATACTTCGAGACCCCATTTGGGGTTTTCTTGGCAAAGATACTGTAGTGGTTTACCATTTCCTTCTCCAGCTCATTTTACAAATGAAGAAACTGAGGCAAACAGGGTTAAGTGACTTGCCCAGAGTCACATAGCTAGTAAGTTTCTGAGGCCAAATTTGAACTCAGGTCTTCTTGACTCCAGGACTCTATTCACTGTACCACCTAACTGCCCATTATACACAGTAATATGACTACAATCACATTTATGTTCAATGTTTATAATGAAGAAGCCAAAGATGTTTTCATAGCAATATGAAATCCTACCACATTTGATTTCTTATTAGGGAGTTAAATATCACATCTTTTACAGGAAGCCTTTCCCAACCCCTCTTAATTCTAGTGCCTTTTTTCTGTTAATTATTTCCTTTTTATCCTGTATTTACTTGTACACACACACACACACACACACACACACACACACGCACACAGAGTTTGTTTGCTTGTTTATTTGTTGTCTCTCTCATTAGCTTAAGACCTCCTTGAGACCAAGGACTGTCTTTTGCCTTTCTTTGTATCCTCAGTGCTAAGCACAGTGCCTGACATATAATTGACACTCAAATGTTCATTGATTGATTAATTGAAATACGTTCTCATAAACACTTGCTGTAAGTAACGTGAACAAATCTTTACTTTTAACATATGCTTCTTTTGAAACTGACTCCATTTCTTGAGTGGTATATTTCTACTCTACAAAGAAAGGCTTCATTACTCAAGTAAAAGTCATAATATTATACTGTTAGCTAAAAGAGCCTGCCTAGTAAAGAGGCAGCATCATGGAAACAAAGGACAAACCTTAGAGCCCCAAAGATCTGAGTAGAAGTTCTGCTTCTGATATATACTGGTTAGGTGACCATAAACAAATTACTTAAACTCCCAATCCTCCCTAATACTCTAGATTAGCATGAGAGAAAGGGTTGGATTTGATATCAGAGGCCTGGCTTGAAATTTACCTTTACTAGCTCTGTGACCTTGGGCAAGTCACTGTACATATCTGGAACTCAGTTTCTTCACCTGTATAATGAGGGCATTTGGCCTCCAAGGTTCCTTCCAACTCTAAATCTATGGTCCTATGAAATGTCTGCTGAATTTCAATGTGAATAATACCTGTGAATTTTGCACAATTTTCTTTTAGTTATTGGCATGTCACTCCTACATTTCCCTACTGACACTAAATTATGGGAAGATTGAGACTCGATATTGTTTTTCATCTAGAGTGCCAGAGTGTTAGATATACATCTAGGTGCATGATGGAAGTAAAAGGAGTCTTCCTGAGTGTCAGCATATCATTATCTTTAAGCCAAAGCACAGCTTTGCAAAGAACCCCTTGGTCAGAGTGAACATCAACATCCTGGGTGAATAATAAGGAAAACTGATATCTGACTGCTGCCAACTCTTAAAAGATCATAGCTAGGAAAACTTTTAGGTCTTATTTCTAAGCCCATATAATATATGTTATATATGTAAATAATCTAGCAGTGTCGTTCAAGAGATTATCATCCAATTAATGAATTCTTAATTTTAGGTTAAATAAGTATGTTCAGAAATCTCCAAATGAATTATTGACCTCACATATGAATTAATCTTGTAGTGGCTCCATTCTGGTGTTATTTTCCCCTAGGGACACCTTGGCCTGAGAGATATGATTATCTGAGAGACACCTTAGAGATACGATTATAGCAATGAAAAATTTTGAAAGGAAATGAGCCCTGTAAGTGCAACATTTTCATCTCTCTCTCTCCTCCTTTTCTTGCTCCTCTTTACAGGAGATCTGGGGAAAAGCTTTTTGCTCAATTCTTATAGCAGACCCTGCTCCCGACAACAGAAAAGTTTATCTCTGATTCTCCATCCTACTATATTCATATCCCATTTTTCATCAGTGAGTAAACACTGCTCTTGAGTGTGGATGAAAATATCAGTAGGAAAGTTCATAAACTGGTTCAAATTACAACATGGCACTTACCAAAAATAATGACATCACCTAGAAGGTTAGATCCTGTGCACCCAAAGTCCTAGACTGTGGTCTGCTTTACCTAGAAATTTCATGGGCACTCTGTGTTGTGGCAAAAATCACCAGTGGGAACTTTCAGACAATATCCTTCTACATTTCTGAGGGGGAATTACAGGACACATTTTTCTTCTACTGTTCAGTGAATAGATGACTCACACACTGAATGGTTCCCATGAACAAAGCATGAAGGAATCTGTCCAGAAAGTGAACCACTGACCCGATCGGGCCACTGAATTTCAAGAACAGACAAGACAGGAAAAGTTCTTTTAGTTAATGTTACGATATTATGACTTTTACTTAAGTAATGTACGTTATTTACATTAAAAACCAAGATTGGGATGGGCTGTAGAACAAGGAGAAAGAAAGCTGGTTTAAAATCAGAAGGCTTGATTTCAATTTTAGGCCTATCTCTCGCTGCCTACATGACCTAGAGTAAGATACTTACCCTCTTCAGCCTCAACTATTTTAGCTATAAAATGAGTAGGTTGTACTAGCTGACCTCTATGGTCTCTTGCTGATCTAATTCCTGTTTTCCTACTATTCTTAGATTGGATATATAAGGACAAATATTCCTTCTCCTGGAAAGGGAGTGACTGAGCATTCCTTGGAGATGCTTTGAGATTAGAAAAATGAGATATATCTGTCTGCAACAGGTTTCTAAACTGCTCACTGATCCATAGTTTGAAAAAGGATGTTGCTATATCAGAATGTATCAGAATAACTTTACCATTTTATTTATAATATCCAAATATTCTCTTATTTCTTTTAATGGCAAGAAACCTTAAATTAAAAATCAATTGGTTGATTTTTTTAAACCACAAAATCAATCTCACACAAATAAAAATTTTATAGTAGGAATGGATCTGTGGAGTTAATGAGTTAATGATATTGACACCAGCTACCTTGATATGCTTGGCATTATTCAGCTTCATTTGGTGAAACAGGCAAGGTTAGTGTAAACCTCATTTTAAAAAAAATTAATATTTTTTAGACAATTAGGGTTAAGCGACCTTCCCAGGGTCACACAGCTGGTAAGTATCTGATGCCTGATTTCAACTCAGTTCCTTCAGATTCCAGGGTCAGAATTCTATCCACCATGTCACGTAGCTGCCCTGTGAGCTTCATTTTTGTAAATCGGGTACCCATATTTGGAAGAAGATTGTGCTTTATCGTATTTTATATGTGGGAACTCATGAGAGTAAAAGGCATATTGTCAAAATCATAGCTTTTCTTTTCTTCCCTTCTATAATGTGACCCTGTTCTCCAAGGAAGAATTCCCAGAAAGAGACATGAAGCATAAGGTAGGGATGGCAATAAAGGAATGTAGCACTGTCATTCTGGCAGAAGACAGGTGAATTCTGATTCCCATGGACCATCAACTATCTTTATGTATCTGAGACAGGTTGAATTGTCACTTAAAATTTGCAAACTGTCATCCTCAATCATTGAAGATGTAGCCTTTAAGATTGTATTTTAACATGTGGCCTCCTGCCTTCTAGCTTCAACTGACGTTTGCTTTTTTACACTAAATAAAATTCTTGTTTGCAATGCCCTAAGGCACATAAATGTCAGATAAACACCTGTGTTGTCAGGGACTAATGGAAAAAACACATTTAAAAAGACACCACATAAGTGATAGTAGCCATGAAAGATCCACATGATCTGAAAGTAAAAGAAATCAGAAATCTCTCTGTCCATTGGTCCTTCTTCCCTAGCACCCAAGGATGGAGAGTTGGACCTATCTCCATTGCAATTCTGGTAACTAACTATGAGATAAGCCTCTGTATGAGTCATATCAATCTCTCTTAACTTTAATATGGTTACATTTATTACCTCCTTGTTATTACTTCTCTAAAGTGAAGAGAGAAGTGGGGGTGGGCCTTTTCATTCCTTTCTTTGTACTTCAAGCCATCCTCTATTTTGGTCAATTCAAAGCCTGGTTAGGAATCAGATAACAATGTCAGCCCTCTCTAACATTCTCCCTGAGGACAATGTACCCACTAGGGGGTGGTAAATTGCCTTATTATTGGAAAATCAAATCTACACCGTGGTAACGAGTGGTGCCATATAGGTAAATAGAGGCTCTTTCCAAAATATTAAGGGCATTCAATTCAAATAAATCTCTATAAGACTGGGGTAATGGTAGCAAGGCTTCTTTCTTCTCTCCTTTCTCCATCCCTATTTTGTAGTTTTAATACTCTGTGCTCTTTTGTCCTCAAGAACAATGTGGTTGACCTTCCCATTCCCAGTGACTTTAGGGCCTATGCTGTTATTAAGTGGTTCATGACCAAGATGGGCTAATGTAACCTGTGGCATACTTCAGCCGTCCTAAAGGACTTATTCCTGATCTGAGGTATAATTCTGAGAAGTTACTTAGGCAGGTATGTGTTTCCAGTAATCTCTGGGAGAGGCTCTCTAGGGTCCAGAATAAACTCAAACTCCCCAGTCCTTCTTGGGGAGCCTTCAGACTGACCATCTTATGTGGGAGTCACTGAGGCTAGGAAATGGTCTAGGCATATGGTTACCTCTTTGCTGCTTCCCCTCAGTAACTACACTGGTGTAATAGTAATTTAGATTTGAAGATCTTTCCCACCCATTAATAGGCCATGTGACCTGCTTACTTCACAGGAAGCCTAAGTCACATGTGGTGGGATGAGCTTGCTGAGAGGAAAAGGAAGTTGTGTCACAGGAAATGCTGAGAGAGCAGTTATGGCAGTTATGATAGGTAGAGCTAAGAGAAAAAGAGCTGACCTGTGATAGCTGTACTGTGAGTTTTTGGGAAGGCCCCAGGAGGGGGCAGAGAGGTTTTGGGATGATGAGGCTCCATGCTGTGATATTATGTATTGAATTCTTTGCTGCTGTGATGGATTGGGCAGATGGCTTACAGGATATGGTTCTCTGGTGTCTGAATGAATGGTTTACTTCTTCTACCTTCTATGTGGAGAGTCATATATTTTGCAATACAGAACCACATAAGCATTTTGACAATTATTATCTATATTGTTATTCTTGCCTTACTGATACAACTGGGTCACTTCAAAACCCTGAGTCCACCCTAGTCTTGATCTACAACTCTAAGAACTTTCCATATTCTTGAACCATCCCTAGGATCTATGTGGTTGAGTTGGTAGCTTTCCTAGAGTGGTCAATTTTTACTATATTTTTCTTATATTTTTCATGTTATCAGATCATGCCTAGCAAAATTCTTGCGTGGGAACATATATAGTCAAAAGAGCACAGACTCTGGAGTTAGAGGCTCTGGATTCAATCTGACACTTACTACCTGTATGATCTTGGGCAAGTCACTCAACATCTCTGTCAGTTATCTTATTGTAAAAAACAGGAGTTTAAGCTAGATGGCTTCTGGGATTCCTTCCAACCTACAAAGATCACAGATTTAGAGACATAGGACATTAGATGTCTTCTTGACCAATGTGCCTATTTTACAGATGAGGAAACCAAGGTCCAAAAATATTAAGTGGCTTGTTCCAGGTCACATAACTGGTAAGCAGCAGAGCTGGGATTTAAACCCAGGCCCTTTGAGTCTTTCTACTTCATCACACTTATCCTATTAAATTTGTAGATATAGCATTAGCAGCTGTCAAAGTCCTAATCTTTAAAAACAAACAAACAGATTATATGTGCATTCCTTTCAGGGCCAAAAAAAATCAACTTCAATATATCAAGGTTCTGTCAATGTTCTGCCCTGGTACCAATGCACATTACAACCTTTCTATACATTAGTAGAAGTCTTAGAAAGTCATTGCTTGAAGCTCAGAGGGTTTGAGTGACTCGCTTGGGGTCACCAGCTACTGACAGAGGCTAGATTTGAATCACTGCTTCCTGATATTAAGTCTAGGGTTCTATTTCATATGCTCTCTTGCCTCTCACATATGTCCTAAAAATTCACTCTGATCTATACTAAACTTGAATACAGCTGGTTTGGGTTCCATTTGAAGTCTTCCCACTAACTGCTAAATAAATATCTGCTATAAGTACCAAATAAAACCATATTGTCAAAGACATTAGTGTCAAACTCAAATAAAAATGGACTGCTATTTCATATGTAAGGATCCCTGATGGCTGCATATTGACTTAGTTTCAAAATGTAATATTATTTGTTTTCTTGTATTTTTTATTTATTTTGTGAAATATCTCCCAATTACATTAAGCTGGTTCAGGCCACACTTGGGAGCACTGCACTCCCACAGTGTGGTTGACGCATCTGCTCAGACATTTTGGCTTTTGTCAGATTTACTGGACATAAGGTAGACACACAATTGGCTTTTTGCTTTTTCAAAAACCAGTAACAACAACATAAGGGTGGAATGGGGCCTGATTCTGATTTTTGGGACTCCACTGGATTTAGTTTAAAATCTCCCTGAAGCACGTTATTCATATGGTTTTTGTTACAGTAATGGTTTCAGTTATCTCTCCAGATAAGGTATTTCTACTAAGTATAAGGTAGTTGAACTGCACTTCTCCTTCTAAAAGAAAGTATATTTAATCATATTGATGGAATTTTCCTCAGATATTCCATTTTTTCTGTTTTCAGCACCAAGTTTCTGGATTTATTGCCAAGCTCATTACACTATTAGGTTGTGAACTCCTTGAAGACAGGGCCTGTCTATTGACTCTTTTTATATCCCCAGTGCTTAACACAGTTCCTGCAGTAGCTAGGCAGTGTGGTGGATAGAGCACAAGGCTTAGAATCAAGAAGATTCGTCTTCATGAGTTCAAATCCAGCCTCAGAGACTTATTAGCTGTGTGACCCTGGGCAAGTCACTTAACCCTATTTGCCTCAGTTTCCTTAACTGCAAAATGACAGACTACTCCAGTATCTTAGCCAAGAAAACCCCAAATGGGACCCTGAAGAGTCTGACATGAAAGAACAACATAGTTCCTGGTATATAGCAGGCCTTAATAAATGCTTATTGACCAGTTGATTAATCTGAGAAATGGAAAGATCACTTAGGTCCTTTAGTTTATCTTTAAGTGAATTTTCTTTGAGAGAATAGTATTTTCTTTCTAATGTTTTGCTTTGCTGTCATGCCTTGAAGCATTTAAAAATCACAGGCTCAATCATTAGAGAATCTTTGAGCTGACAGATAGCTCAGCAACCTAGTCCAACATATAACAGAATGAGGAGCACCTACAAGATACCTGGTCACCTAACCTCGAAGATCTCTAGTGGGGGCAATAGCACTGCTTCATGAGGGAACCCATTGCATTGTGTAGAGGCCTAACAATGTGACCTTTCATCCTGACAGGCAGAGCCCCATGGAGAGTCATCAATACTACCTAAGTGATAGTTCCAACAGAATCTTGGAATACAGTACATGAGCTCTATATTAAAACCATACTGAGTGTTGCTTGGAATTTTGCAGTTCATTTTTTTTTACCAACACATGAACTTTGTTTTCACTGTAGGAATATTCAATGTTTTTTTTTAGCATTTTATATTTGGAAATTACTTTTAAACATTTGTTCAGTCTCAAGGAACAACAACCAGTTATAGTTTCAGGATCCTGGTAATATCACCAGCCTTCTCTTAGAAAGCCACGTCCCTGGTCATAGAATGAGACAGTAACACTCACTGGTGATAAAATCTGAAAGCCCCAAGCTTGTCTCCTGTATGACACCATTGAAATTTTCACTAACACTGAACTGATTTCACTGAATATATTTTTTTCCTTTTCCAACTAATGTCTAGTCAAGTACCGTTCATCAAGATTTAGGTACAGAGAAAAAGCATAGTGCTCAATTGAGTGTCACATGTATTTTCCTATAGACTTCCTAAATTAGCTTGCAATAATCAGCTAGAAGACCTACACACACATACATACACACATACACACATACATACATGTATATGCCATTTGGTCATATTTTAATATATAATAGTAACTGTGACTGAAATTGAAGCAGCATGGAAAGTACTCTAGGAATTTAGTCCTAGATCTCTTATTCATTTGTGTTACTTTTGGCTAGACTCTTAACTTCTCTAGGTCGCAGTTTCTTCATCTGGAAAAAGATAGGCTAGGACTAGATTATCCCTAATACTCTTGCCACCTCTTATCCCATGATTCTAATTATTATAGGATGTATTTTTTTAATGATACTGTCACAAAATAATATTTGGTGGGGTTACTTTAATTCATATTGTTTACATGGAAAATTTCAGATTTACTTATTAATCAATCAATAAATGTTTATTATCTTCAAAATCATCCTCATTCTTATATTTTTGGGGAAATATAATGATGTATCACAAGGTAGGGATAGGATATTTATTTTAGAGAATTTCCAATTGAGGAAACTCCCTCTACCAATACAGGATTGATGGCATCTGGAATTGATAATTTCAGAGAGATGTCCAGACATCTGAGATGTTAAGTGGCTTGCCAAAGTCATATAATGATTATGCATGAGAGGTAGAATTTGAACCCAGATCTTATGGCAGGAAGGCCAGCTCTCTATTCACCATGCCCCACTACCACTACATCTATAACAAATTCTTATAAAAAAGACAACATTGCTTAGTATTAGTTCTATGAGGGAAAGGATACACACACATATACATACACACATTCATATGCATATATATGCATATAAAAAGATATTTATTTTAAAACTTTGTTTCCTACCTTATATTAGTTACCTGTATTTATGGATGAACTTTCTCTAACATACTGTGCTTTTAGAACAATACCAACTTAAGATGATGCTTACATTTTAGGGCATATGTATTGATACTGTGAAGTTTTTTTTGGATTAAAGTTTGTGTATATGTTGATACATGGAGGGGTGGGAAAAAGAAAACAACTTCCTTAATAAACAAAAAGATGTAAATTAAAACAGTTTTGCCCATGCCCATCAACTAACTACAATTAAGACATACAAAACATGATGCTGGCTGTGTTGGGGAGAAATAGGTACACATTCTTTTTTGGTGGAATTGCAAACTAGTAGAATTTTTTTGTTAGAGCAATATGGCATTACATAGTAAAATTACAAAAATAACAATACATTTTGATCTGATAATTCCACTGATGGGAATATACCGTGGAAGTATTATAGAAAACAAAAAAGAATGATCTTTTCAAAGATTTTGATATTATTTGTCATTGTAAAATACCTGAAGCAACTTATATGTCTAATAGTAGGGGAATTGTTAACTAAATTGTGGTTCATTAACATATTACAATGCAATTAAAATAGACAAGTATGGGAGATACAAAGAAATCTGGAATAATCTTTATGAAATGATACAAAGCAAAAAAAAAAACCACCCTGAAAAAACTACCCACTGTGATCTTAAGGAGGAAAAGTAAAAGGCAGTAATTGGACAAAGAAAGCTCATGGAGACTTAGGGGAATACCTGAAAATTTGCTATCATATCTCATGCCTTGAGAAATCATTTATTTAAATGCAAATAGTTTCTATGCAAATTTAATTGCTTCTATTGTTCTTTCACATTAAATTTATAATAGCTTGTTTTAAAAAGAAGGAATAGGAAAGGAAGGGAGGACAAATCAAAATAAAATTTGAGAGGAATTAATTTCTCACAAGGGAGCATATACAGAGTGGTCTGGAAATGAAATTATCTTCCATTTTTCTTATTCTACTTAACAGCAGGTGCGTTGCACATAATAGATATGTCCTCAATAAATGCTTGTTGATTTGAATTGAAGTAAACAAATAAAACTCAATTATAAAGCTGGTGTCAAGGGACAGAGTTGGAAAACCATACTGGAGTGAGGGAGGTGACTGTGGAGGTGCGAGACAGTTTCCCACCAATTCAGTTGTTCCAATTCAGAATACCTGAGTCCAGGACTTAGCAAGGGGCTCTATGTACAGGGATGACAAGATTTCTTTAAGAACCAGCAGCAACTGACTGAGGATTTCTCCTATTGTTGAAATCCCACATTATATAGGAAGCCATGTGCTACTGAGCTCTTGCTTTATTAAACAGTGCCTTCTGTCATATGTGACCGATAATCTGTTCTAATTCTTCATCTGTAGGCATAACCCCTAGTTTCAGTTTGTAAAGCTGACAAGCTGATATTGAACTGCTTTCCTTCCTTTGTTGGGGGTAAACACTAGAGAAACCTGATATAATGGCTACATTTCAAGAAGGTCAGATGGCTATATCCCAAGGCCAGATAAAAGGGATCCAAATGGTGCTCGGCCACCAAGGAAGAAAACCTGAGGGGAGAATGTTCACATTACATTTCCCCAATCCCCAATAGGCGGAGTCAATAGCTTCATGCTCTGTTTTCCTAGGGCCTGCCAGATATTTCTGTGAGACACTTAACTTCTTCCATCCCTTTGCCTGAATGTGCTACTTGGGTTTTTGCTACAGAAACCAGCTATTCAGTAGATTCACACACCACCATTGGCAGTTTGTCTTCAATTTGTCTCACTCCTTTTGTGTGTTGATTGAACTCTGAACCTGAGCAGTCACTCACTGGAACAACAAACTCACTCTGACCCTCTCTAGCCCTTTCCTTTGGGGGGAGCAAGGGAAACTTCAGCAACAAAGATGCCAGGAATTCTGGACTGCTGAGACAGACAGGGAGACATAACTACCAGCCAAGTGTTAGTTCCTTAGAAAGCCCAAGGCTGAGCAGCAAATGGAAGCTGGATTAAACATTTTCACTAATTCAGATTTTCTCCACATCTTGAAGTTCCCTATATTTACACAAAATCACAGCCCTGAGATCCTGCACCTGGGATTATAGCATAACCTGGATTGATGCTTAATTTGTCTAAGCTTCAATATGACTGCAGAGTAAGAGATGTGATTTTTGCATTTCTATCTCTCTTATTGGTCCATTTTGCTATCTTATTTTCCTTCCAGAGAGAATAGATTGTAGTCTATAGAATAGAGTAAATTAAATTATATAGAGGATTCTACTTTACAGAATCTCTAGTTAGTAGTCAGTACCCATGATGAACAAAGGTGGGAAAAAACCAAAATCTTGTGACAATAATGTGTATATGCTGGTGGTGTGAAGATGCCCTCCTTCAGGACCTTAAATGTAGATTCTGAAGGAAGCTCAGAAGCCATCTTGTCTGCCTTCACATTTTACATATGAAGAAACTGAGGTTCTAGGTATTAAAATGACTTGGCCAAGCATTGGAAGTGGGACTGAGCAGTGGCCTCTGCCTAAAGAGTCATTGCTTTGACCACTGAACTATTCCTGATTGCTGCTGGTAGATGTAAAGCTTGATGGGGCATTTGAGGTCTCCACAGTTGCTGAATTAATGGAATTGATGAAATGCCTATGACTTTCCAGGCTGAATTCTGGAAGCGCTGTTTAATTGACTTGTCTCCCTGTGTTCAGGCCTTTGTACAATCAAGTATCACAATACAGTAGAAGGAATGAATGTCAGGTTTGAAGTCAGTGGTCCTGGGTTCCAGTCCTTGCTCTACCACTTATTGCCTGTGCCCTAGGTAAGTCATTTTACCTCTCTAGGCCTCAGTCTCCTCATTTTGAAATGAAGGGTTTAGAATCAATGACTTCTGACACCACTTTGAGCTCTAGACCCATAAGACACCACAATTCTTGTCTTCCCTATCCTCTTTGGATTCTGAAGAATCTTCCTAATGTATAGAGTCTGACCATGTCATTCCTGCTCAAATCACCCTTCCTCAGAAACCAGTGACTCCATGTGTCTTGTAGAATAAAACACAAATTTCTTAACCCAACATTTAACAGCTTACAATCTGGAGCCAAATTCTCCCTTCATGCACTTTCCATTATTACCAAGCTGGACTACTAGCGGTTTGCTGCTCCATCCTTTCTCTATGCATTTGTGCAAGGGATCATCTGGGTTAGGGATATATTCCCTCCTCAACTCTGCCACTCGAATTACTTTTTTGCTTCAAGATCCAGCTTGGGTGCCATTTTCTCTATGAGCCTTCCAGATTTCCATAACTGCAAGCCATCTCTTCCTCCTCAAATTTTCTTATAGTACTTTGAATCTCTGCTTTCCTCTACCACATTCTATGGTATACTAACATATCACTTGCCGTACATGTAGTAGACAAAATACCTTTTGCACATTAACTCTGTGAAGTATGAAATCTAAATATTATTATCCCTCTTTTCTAAAGGAGAAACTGAGGGTCAGAGAAATTGTGTCCTGCTCAGATAGATAACTAGGAAGTGTTGGAGCTACACTTGAACTCAGGACTCAAATCCAAGAATGGGAATCTTTGTACTATGCTCTGCTGCTCCACATGCTCATTCATTCAACAAGAAGCTACTAAGCGTCTACTTTGGGCCAGGTACTGTTCTAGGTGCTGGGAGTCCTGAAAGAAAAATGAGACAGTCCCTGTCTTCAAGGAACTTGCATTATATCTATACTTTAGGCCCTGTAGTAGACTGTAGGCTCCTTATATATTATTTGTCATTCTTGTATTTCCAATGCCCACCACAGCACTTTGAATACAGTAGGTACATAATAAATGTTTTTCAAATTGTGACATTTTAAATCTTAAATCAAGACAAGGCTTCCAAACAGTCCAGAGACTGGGAATTCAAAAGAGACATGTGGCTTAATGTTTTTTGTATACTTAGGAGTAAAAGGAGAGAGGGAGGCCAGAAAGCCTCTTGCACTGACAAGATATAACACGAGAGCAGAGGAGATTCCATCAAGTTTGGCCAGGTTCAATATGTATCATAGAATCAGAGATGTATTTTTATCTCAAATGATTAATTGAAAACTAAATATTACATGTCAATATACTTAATTATGCTTAATAACTATATTCAAATTACTTTCATTGCATTAAATATCAAGACAACTTTTCAGTTATTCATTCTCAGTCTTCATCTGGATCCTTTGTCTATTTATCCTCATTCACTTCTCTTATATGGTCATAATGTGTAGGATCAGAGGTAAAAGGGATGTTAGGGATTATATAGCCCAGTCTCTTCATTTTATAATTAGGGCAACTGAGACAAATTCAATGGCTAGTTACTTAGGCAGTGAGTGCATCTTTCCAGGGCAGTAGTGAAAGCCCAGGTTCATAACTAGGAGGAGATTAATGTTGGTAGGAAGAAACAGGAAATTCTGAAGAGCCTTAGAATAGCAAAATCTATAGCCAGATATGACATAATGCTTCAGCATCTGTTGGGTGCTTGGATGTGTGGTTTAATGTATGAGTTTCTAGAGTTGGCTTGGAAACCCAACTAATATATGACTTCTCCACTCAAAATCATTAATAAAATGGTAATGGGCATATTTCACTCAATTAATTAATGATTGAGACATAGCCACTATTCTCTTTGCATTCCAGTGTACACTGTCTGACCATGCCACTTCCCTGCTCAAAAACCATCAATGGCTACCTGTGTTATATAGAATAAAATATAAACTCCTTAGACCAGAACTTAACAATTTACAATCTGGGCCCAAATTCTTCCTTCACACAATTTACATTATAGCTAAACTGGACTGCCAGGGGTTTGCTGCTCCACCCTCCCTTTGCCCATTCCTACAATTAATGAATGAGACCATTCTGGTTATCCTTGTAATGCAGCTCTCTCTCACAGTGGATTGCCCTGGCTGGAATCACTTTGGGATTTGATTAAGTGACATGTTCTGTTAAAAGGAAGAAATCGCACATAGATATTGTCTTAGTGACACCTTAAACTCATATTATTTAAAAAGCCCCTAAAATGGTCTTGCTAAAGATTTAAGAAGATCTTCAATGAGCAAGAAAAAAATAATGATACTCTTGAAAGTCAGAAGCGGAATCTGGCAATGCCTGTTTAAATGACTCCATTACTAATTAAAAATCTAGTTAAAATTCTAGTTTCTTAGCAGCCCAAGCAATTTTCACTGATCTTAGAGTATTCTCAAAACAATTTGTTTTACTTTAACGAAAACAGATATTCACCATGTAACACTTTGGCACAGTGGGTGTTGGTTTCCTGAAATTGAACAAATATTGATAAGGGAGTTGGCAACTCCCTTTGGGTCCACTGAATTGGTGAATTCTTATTGTGCACTTGCTAAAACAGGGTAATGAATATAAAAGTGGGATCATGAGAAATTATTTTTCTTGACAAAATATCAGAGAAAGGGCTTGAAAGTCATTATTTTTTATCATTTGAGAGCATAGGACCATGATTTTAGAGATGAAAGGTAGCTTATGAGCATTCTAGTTCAAATTCATTTAACAGATGAGAAAACTGAGGGACAGAGAGATTAAGCAACTTGTTCAGTTCTTTTACATAGGCAGAGCAAGGTTTCAAACCCAGTGCTCACTCCAATCTCAGAGATCATTCCAATGTACTTAAAAAAAAGATCTACAAGAGATGGAAAAGCTGAGCAGCTAAAGAATGGGAATCCTAAGGGAAAGAATCCTTAAGTCTTTTTACTATGATCATTTCTAAGAGTTAATATTACTGTGATATAAACATACACATCATGATAGCTATTTTTCTTCTAAGGTCTGTGATTTGATCTCTCTCCCTCCCTGCCTCTTTCTCTCTCTCTCTCTCTCTCACACACACACACACACACACACACACACACACATATTATATACACACCAGCCTGGCAAAAGACTTTATGACTGATTCCTGAAGGCCAGGCTGGATCACTCCAGGGGGTTCACTACCATGTTAGTTGCCAGGTGATGAGTTTTTTCACCCACAGGAAATGATGAAGGCCGTCTATTAAGCCACAGAGGAGTTCAGATCTGTGTTATTGGAGGGAATACCTAAAGTCAAAAAGCATTTTATTAAGCATGTATTATTTGTCTGGCACTGTGCTAATGTGGAGGATACAAAGAAAGGCAAAAACATAGTCCCTATTATCAAGGAGCTAACAGTTGAATGGAGGAGACAACGTACAAACAATTATGTACAAACAAGATACACACACACACACACATATACTACACACACACATATATGCATGTATATATACTATATACAGACATATATAAATATACAGATAGCTGTATATATACTATGTACAAACAAGATATAGATACATGTACATATATTTGTACATATGTATATAAATACAAATGCATTTGTGAATATACACATATATTTGTATATATATCTATATTTGAATATGTATGCATACACAAATACATATCTATCTTGTTTACAAAAGTTATTTGCGTGTTGTCTCCTCTAATACAGATATACAGACAGATGTATATGTAGATATAGAAATATAATATAGACATATTTTGGGGTGTATATGTATACCCAATTTGCACATAGTTTTTGCATGTTGTGTCCTCATATATACACATATAGATACATGTGTATACTTGCACGTTTGTGTATATATATACACACAATAAATAACATACATATTTGTGTGTCTGTGTGTGTGTGTATATATATATATATATGTATATGTATATGTATGTATGTTTATGATTGCATGTTGTCTCTCCCCTTAGACTGTGAGCTCCATGACAGCAGGGACGATTTTTTGCCTTTCCTTTGTATCTCTAGTACTTAGTACAATGCCAGATACCTTAATAAGCGCTTAAATGCTTGTTCACTTCAGGTATTCCCTCCACTAATATAGATCTGAACTCCCCCAGGGCTTAGTAGATGGTCTTCATCATTTCCTGTGGCTGAAAAAACTCATCACCTGGCAACTACCTTGCTGCTAATCAAGTCCCCTGAAGTGAGCTAGCCTAGCCATCAGGTAAAAATCCTGTGTCATTCTCCAGGGTTGTCTACCTGAAGACTTTTCCAGCTACACAAGATCTGTCAGAACTTGTGCTCTGCTGCTCATAACCTTTGAGAATCCAGGGTCAGTCACCTCCATACTACAATAGGGCATTGGGGGAGCACTTTAGGGGGAGACATGGCTATTACCACATTAATCTTTTCTTAGTGTCAACAAGATATAAATCAATGTAACATTTGAACTAGTAGATCTATCAGTAAAGGAATATATGATCCTCTAGGAACAGCACTGAACAGGTGTGTCCCACTTTAAGAAACCTGGATGTGTAAAAATCCAAAATGAATGGGCAATTCCTCACATTCCAAAAAAGATTGCTTGCCTTACAAAAGGCTTCTCCACAGGGTTGCTTTGACTAGGGAGCCCCTGTGGTGAATGTAATGCATCACTTAATTAAAATAAAAAAAATACTTAAACAATTTCATAGGAAAACTCTTAATGCATAATGTGACATACCAGCAAATGATAAAGGAATGCAATGTCTTCAAGTAAGAAAAGAAGTCATAAAATACTAAACGCATAGCCTTAATGCAGGTCACACAAGCTAAAAAATGTGAGCAAAGATGGGGAAAAGGTAGTCCCTGAGGAGAGGCAGCATTACTCTCTAAACTTCACTCCAAACAATCCAGCTATGGCCTGCTCCCCCCTCCCCTTGTAACTTAAAGCATTAATGACTAATAAATCACTTAACAATGATCAATTACTAATAATAATCTACAAATTAAGAACACAAAATAACAAAGAGATACAAAGACTGACAAAGCAGAGTGCTAATAGAAAGCACTCTGTTTTCTCTCTGAGATATTTCTGTCTGGGGTATTAAGTGGAAATCAGGGCAGGCATCCAAGAGCTTGTTCATTAGTTAATAAACTGTGGACATTTAGGAAGACCGGTCATAGTGAGGATTTTTTTTAACTTAGGTAAAAGTTGGTGGGGGGCTCAGAATCTGGTAGTGATAACTTGAGGGTCGTCATGCTACAAGGCAGGATGGGCCAGCAGAGGTCTATGAGGTGAGAAACAGAAACGGCAAAGTAGGAAGGAATAATGTTTCCCCATTCTTAGCCATCAGCACCTGGGGACAAAGCTTCTTATGCTCTGTACTGATTATAAATCTAAGGAAAACAACATCCATTCTTCAGGTATCTTGTACTGATTACATACTATGTGCAATATATTCCCAGTCTGTATACTCACCCCAAACTATAAGGGCCATCAGTAAAAAAATATGACTAGATTGAAGATTGCATGTCACTAACAAGAAAGAAAATGTGCCAAATAGCATAAGTATAGAAATGTCTGTGCTCCCAAGAAAGTTGTTCCTTTCCATCAACTAGTCAGCAAATTTAGATTTGGATCAAAGACTCTTCACCTAAGGGCAGAGGAAAGATGTTTGGATAGTACAACTCTTTGGTACATTTTGCCCAACCACTCCTACCTTCTATAAAAAAGGGAGGCAACATGTTAAGAATGCAAAGAACACTGGCTATGTAGCATAGAGGTCTGAGTTCATTTTCCCTAGTTAAACAACCAATTATGTTAGTTGTTGGGGATACAAATAATGAAACAATCCCTGCTCTTGGTTAGCTGGCCAAGTAACTTATCTTCCCTGAGACTCAGTTTCCTCAGCTGCAAAATAGTATCAGAATAGTTCAGAGAAGGCAGCTAGGTGGTGCAATGGATAGAGCACTGGGTTTGGAATCAGGAAGACCCACCTTTATGAGTTCAAATCTGGCCTTAGACACTTATTAACTGTGTAACCCTGGGCAAGCCACTTGTTTGCCTCAGTTTCCTTATCTGCAAAATGAGCTGGAGAAGGGAATGGCAAGCCACTCCAGTATCTTTGTCAAGAAAACTCCAGATGGGGACAAAAAGAGTTAGATATGACTGGTGACTGAACAATGACCATGAAGTGGAGTGTACACTTCACTTGGGCAGGTCACTTACCTGTCCCTTCCAGCTATGATCCCATAATCCTTACACTACCTATCTCACAAGGCTGTTGTGAGGAAAGTATTGTGCAAACCATAAAATTCTGTGTGGATGGTGTTATCATCATCATCACAATTATTTTAAAAGAAATAACTTCTTATTTCAAAACCATGTTCCCCTCTCTAATTACCCTTCCCCTCCAACACCTTTCCCAAACCCCAAGAGCTTTAAGGGCAACAAACTCAAATTGAATAGTTGCAGCCAAGCTGTCTAAGTATTTACCTAAAATAATACACATTCACATAATCATATCCAGGTAAGGTCTGCTGTTGTGAGAAGCATAGCCACCTCGATTTTGTTTAATGCCTCTATGAACAAGAACATGGAGATGAATCCTTAATAGCCCATGAAACATCTTTGGAACTCTTTGAGCTTTCTCATCCATAACATGTAGTTAGACTGAGATATTGGAACTACTCCTCATAATTACAATACTACATGTGACCCTTTAATTCTGTTCCAGGTTGCTAGGTCCTATTTATTTGGGCCCAGTTCAATTTTCCTCCCATGGTTAAGCCCTGCATTCCCACCCCATTAACCTGCAATGCAGAAAGGAACCTGGAGGGGGTGGGGGTTGGGAAGAGGTGAAGCAATGGAAAGTGTCCTGATTTGTCAGAACCCAGATTTTATTTTACTTACATGTGCTGGGAAGCATTTGGATAGAGGTCTGAGAACTGTGGTGCTGAATCCTCAGGGCCATGGGGTGCAGCATGGCTGATGACCATCATTATGGGCCTATGGGGATACATTCTCTTAGACATTTTGAAGTAATTAATGCTCTCGTTAGTGATTAAGTCTGTGAAGTAGTCCTGAAACATACATTGGACACAAAACAGAAATTACAAAAAGGGTGACATCGGGCACATCACACTCTCCTTCTGACTTCCTCAGAAGAAATTCTGTCAATGAATTACAATCTAAAGGAAGAAATGCAAACAAGCCTCCTGGGGAAGTAGCTGTTCTTCCAGAACAGACACTTGCCATTTGGTCAACTTATGTGGAAAACTGCTAGAGAAGGACATCCATGTGTGAACGAGTACATAATACGCCCTTACTTAGGCACACATACACAATACAGATACAATCATTTTTATCCCCTACAGAGACATACAACTTAGATATCAGAAAAGAAAAGGAAAAAAAGGTCGTGTTTACCTAAGATAGTTATCAGAATTGGCAACACAAATGTTTTTAGCTATGAAACACCGGATACATATTTCATTCTTGTGTTTCGTTGATGTAATAATTTGACAAGTAATTAACTGCGCCAAGTGTAGGAAACCACCCACATCCAGTACTAACTCACATTTGCAGAACCTTTCCCCCCGCCCCGCCAAAGAGAGAATTTTCCTTCCTTCGGACTAATCTCAAATCTCTGGGAGTAACACAGTAGTCACTGTTCCAAAATGGCTGGCAAAATACAGGTGCCCAGGGAAAAAACTATGATGTGTATACATATATATGTATACACGTATATACATATATGTATATATATATATATATATATAAAATCAATCAGTGGATTAATACTGAAACCTTTACATGCATTAGAATGTGGCTGATTCCTGCTGATCCTGCCCTTTTAATTGCCCAGTTAAAGCAGGACAGCTGCCAGAAGCAGAGCTGCTACTTGTTAATAAAATGGCTCAACCCAGAGCCAGGGTGGCTAATGAAATTCTACAAGGAAGAAAGAGGAAATGAAATCAAAAAGAGAAAGAAGAAAAGATGGAAACTTAAATTAAACCACCTGCCTCCCCTAGGTCAACATGACTGGCCTGGAGGGCTCTGGTGTCAGCTTCATTGAGAAAGTGCCCGGACCATGTTCACAATTTCAAACACTTCCAGGCATGACTAATCACATGTTGTGGATTCAAGGTTCTGAACAGCTGCAAAAGCAGTGCCTGAGGGGGCAGTATCTGAGTCACATGTCAGCACAGGGACAGGCCAACCAGCTGTGCTCTTCCTCACTCTCTGCCATTCTCATTCCTTCCCTGGAACAGTCTTATTTGACACAGTAGTCTTTGACATTTAATCTGCTTCAATAATGAGAAAAAGATGCTAATTTAATATTTTGGGGGAAGTAGTGATTACCTTGTACTCTTCAGAACAACAGGGAGGTAAAGGTTAATAACTTGAGCAATGAATGTGAAAAACACTCCCATGGATAATAAATACAAGGGTATAGATTAATGGACTTAGTTCCAGTACTATCTGAGTCCTAATTGTGTCAGTAGTTAGATGCGTCACCTTGGGAAGCCAATTCCCTCTCTCTGGGTCTCAGTTTCCTCGATTGTAAAATGAGGGGCTTGAACTAAGTAATCTCTAAGGTCCTTTCTAGCTCTAAAATTCTATAACTATAAAAAGAACTGAACATTCAGTTCACATCGTTTTGGGGGTTCAAAAAATTATAAAAGATACAATGTAACATAAATTCATCTACATTCAAATAGGTAAATTCTAAAATATGGCAATAAGCATGAAATAAATCAAGTGGCCCAGACCTTCTCATTCTAGTGCATTTTTATTTTCTCTTGAGAATTCAGAATTCAGGTTATTTTTGATATTTGAGGACACAATGTGGTCAATTGGAATGGGTGCTGGATTTGGTGAGAATATAGATACAAATCTTTGCTCTGACACTGTGTGACTTTGGGTAAGTCCCTTACCCCTTTGGGTTCATTTGTAAAAGGAGGAGGGTGGTCCACATCACCTACAGGATCTCTTGTAGCTCTAAATGCTAGATGCAGCAATATTTGACCAAATCCCCCTGCCCAAAACAAAACAAACAAAACTCAGTGAAGAAGAAAATGGTCAAGACTAGGAGGGCAAAGGGGGTTCAATGGCAAATGTGGTTGAATCCAATTACAATTCTGAAGGTTAGGTTCAAATATTTCTCCCTTGATTTTCAAGGGTGACCATTTCACCTTTATATGGGGCAGCAAACTAAGAATTGTCATTGCAAAATTGCAGGTCAGATCTCACATTCAAATGTGTAAGCTCAAATATATTTATTGTCATTGATGAGTCTCATAATACATTCCTTTCTGGCACCTTGGAAATTCCAGAATTGGCTTGTAGTAATGAATACTGTGCAATGCTTGCAAAGCATAGGTCCTCCTGTATAACACAAGCCAAAACAGGGAGGGCAGATTTCCAGCCCTTGATTGTTTTACATCTCTGTCCCCCTTCTGCCACTAGCAAGTTATAAGACCACAGGCAAGTTAGTCAACTTCTCTGAGCCTCAGTTCACTTATCTTTGAAATGGGGATAATAATACTTCTATTATCTTGGCGAGATAATGAATGTGATGGGTTTTGTTAACCTTAAAAGTGTTCTATATGCAAAGTGTTACTTTATTTTATTAATCTCCTTTCCAATTCAGATCTCATAGACAAAATTCCTTTGCAATAAATAGCTCAAGTAAGCTGCTATTTATGCAGAAAAAGTCCACTACAGAATAAAATGAATAACCATGGAAAAATTAATTGTCAGTACTTTTTGTTATTATCAAAGATTTATTTCTCCTAATCAAAAAAAGAAAAAAAAACTTGGGAAACTAGTGTTCCTTGGAGCTTTTTTCCTACCTATATTTCAAAATAATCTTAAAATGATTAAATTTCACTATGAGGAAACAAATACAATATAGGTGGGGTAAACTCTTTGAAAATGCTTCTCTCTCTCTCCCCTATTAAGAATGAGATAATTGATGTTGTGTCATAGGGTCTGGAAATTACCTTGGCATAATCAAATCCATGCTTCTCTTTGATGCCATTGCGACAAACAGTGTAATTATAGAAACGAGAATTCTTGATTAATCCAAGCCACTCTCGCCACCCAGGAGGGATGTAGCTGCCATTATATTCATTGAGGTATTTTCCAAAGAAAGCTGCAATGTAGAGGGGTGGGGAGAAATGTGAATTTTTTTCACATGGAATTACCAGTCCCACAAAGGAAAATCAATATGAAATTATAATTTTATTAAGAAATGGCAAGAAATAGCAGATTTTATGTTAACGTGACATAGCAAAATAATATTACAATTGCAAATACTTTGAAAGACTGAGAATGCAACAGTCATTTTCCTATTGGAAAAATGAAGAAAGCACTCAGTGCTAGGCCTCATATTGGTATAATTAAATTCACAGCTCCCTAACTGAGCTACTACTATTTTAAAGCAGCAAAATTTTACTAGAACCAATTTAAGAGGTGCCCTGCCTAAGTTGAAGTAACATACAGCAATTATACTCAGAAAGACAATTTGACTTCAATGATACATTTCTTGACAAAGACCTTAAAGACCTCCCTCTCTCCCTCTCTACTTCATCCATTCAACATTTATTAAGCTCCTACCATGTATGAGGTACTGTGGGATGAATAAGCTACATTGTCTTCCCTTAATGTCAGTATGATATGTTTATGTATGGGGGGGTACTAAGCATGTAAACAACTATTTGTTCTATAAAATGGAGTATGGTGACAGAAGAGATCTACAAAATGCTATTGGGGTTCAAAGGACAGATAGAGAACACATAGTTTGGGGGAGGGGATCAGGAAAGGATTCATGAGAGAGGGGGCTTTTGAGATAATCTTGAAAGATGGGTAGGATTTTTGATAAATGGAGGTGGGAAGAGCAGGAAACAGCATGAATATGGGTGTAGTAACAAGAAAGAAATAAAGTAAAACCTGTTTTATAAGAAAGTAAGATAAAACGATTATCGAAAGATAAGTGTGTGCTGAGAGACAGCATCATGGAGAGGATAGATACCCTGAGTCAGGAAGAAATGGGTTCAAGTCCTGTCACTGGCACACACTGGCCATGTGAACCTAGGAAAGTCAATTAACTTCTTAGTGGCAGTGAGGCAGTTAGAGGGTGCAGTGGATAGGACACTAGGTGTAGAGTCAGGAAGACCTGAGTTCAAATCCAACCTCATATACTTACTAGCTGTGTAACCCTGGGCAAGTCACTTAACCTCTGTTTGCCTCAGTTTCTTCAAATAAGAATGGCATCTAACTTGCAAAATTGTCGTGAGGATTAAATGAGATAATATTTGTAAAGTGCTTAGCATAGTAGGCATTTTATAAATGCTTATTCCCTTCTCCCTTCTCCTTTTCCCTTGCTTTCCTAGGCAACTCTTTATGTGCTTTAGGTGCTGATCTCCATTGGTAGAGGGGATATTTTCATCAGTAAATGTTAGACTGGAAATTATGGTTCTTTTAAGAAAATATCAAGAAAGCATTCAATACACCAGGGGTATGGTGCTAGTTGGCTAGCCTAGTTTGGGCAAGACAATCTATAATTTTAACTCTTCAATGTCAGAAGACATAGGTCCTTCAGGGGATATAGACTTTTGTCCACACAGCTAGCATGAGATACCAAGCAACCAGGGGTCAGAGGTAGGAGGGTGGGGTCTGGGTTTCAGAAAAATAAGATGCCATTTTGATGTCAATAGGATTTGTGGGGCAAGATGGAAAACAATTACCAAGGTCAGACAAAATTTCAAGAAATCTGGTCTCTAAAAAGGTTTGTGCTTTTACAAAGAAGTCATTTATTCTATAAGCATTTATTTAGCACCTACTACATACCAGTCAATGTAATAGGTATAATACATAATAAAATATGTAATAATATATTATATGTAGCATAATATATAATATATTATATATATAGCATATAATGATAAATATAGAAAACACATACAAAAATGAAAGAGCCCCTGTCCTCAAAGAGCTTACATTTTAATGGGGGGAAGGTGAAGAAAGAAAATAACATGTGCCCACAAAGTTAATACAAAATATTTGGTGTTGGAAAAAGGCATCAAAAATTGGAGAAGCTTCTGATAGGAGATGAAATTTGGTCTAAGTTTTGAAGGAAGCTACAGTTTCTGGAGGGAGTATACGCCAGGTATGGAGGACAGTCTGTGCAAAAGCACAAACTCTGTATAGAAGGAACAGCAAATAGGCCAGTTTGGCTGGAATATAGAGTGCATAAAGGGTAGCAATGTGTAATAAGCTAGGAAAGAATGGAGCCAGATTGTTAAGGGTTTTCAAAGTCACACAAAAGAGTTGGTATTTTATCCTGGAAGCAACAGACAGTCACTGAGGCTTCTTGGGAAGAGTTAGGGGGTTACATGGTTAGAACTGCATTTTTGGAATATCAACATGGCAGTTGTGTGGATGGTTTAGAGAGGAGAGACACTGGAATGAGGAGACTATGGAGTTATTGCAATAGGTCAGATGAGAGGTTATAAGGCCATGAATTTCAGTGGTGACTGTGTGAGTGGAAAAGGATAGATGTGAGATATTATGGAGGTAAAATTCACAAGACTTGGTGACTGACTGGATATGATGGATGAATGAGAGGGAAGAGGCAAGACAGCCTCTGAGTTTTGAAGGTGGGTGCTGGAAGGATGATAGTGTCCTTAACAGAATTAAATGAGCTGCAAAGATGGAAGAGCTTTGAGGAAATGATGGTTTCTTCTATGGACTGTTAAGATTTGGTGGTATGGGACTGAAATTCAGGACAGAGATCGGGGCTTAATAAATAGATATGGCCATGGTCTTTGTGGAGACAATAGTAAAGCTAGTGGGTGCATAAGAGATCCCCAAGAAAAACAGATTAGCTGTAAAAGGTAAATGGGCCCAAGACAGAGCCCTGGGGGTACAACCATGAATAGGAAAGGCAGGTATGTTGATGATCCAATAAAGGGGTGAGGTAGTAGGTAAACCAGATGAGAGAAATGTCTTGAAAACCCAGGGAGAACAGTGTGTCCGAGTAAAGGGGGAGGTCAAATGCTACAGAGCTGCCAAAAGGATGAAGATGGTTAAAGATATAATTTGATTCAACTAAAAAAGTGAGCACACTGATGTTTTTTAGCTTTGGTCCATTGTGCCAGCTACCCTCCTTGTTCTGAATAAGTTTCAGCTGTGGACAGCTCCCAGCTTTTGCTAGGGTCCTCTGCATGCAAAACATCCATGTCTGAGAGGTGAAATATTAATTTGGCAGTCACCTCCACCGTACAGAACCCCAAGCTTGCAAGACATTTCCTGATCTCTCCGGTTAAGTCATTGATGTTGTCTTCTTCAGGAAATTACTTTGTGTAAGTTTGTATATACTCTGTATTTACTTAACACACTGTATTCTCTGAATAGAATGTAATGTTTTTACTGCTGTAACACCAAATGCCTAGTGCAGAGTGGAGGCTTAATAAATGTTTTTTAATTTAATACATTAATTCACTCCATAAATAGTTGTTAAATTTCTGGTTAAATTTGACAATCTTGGTGAATCTGGGTGGTCTGGTTAATTAAGTATTTTGTTAATAGTTGCTACAAATAAAATTTATAGACAGGATGCTTTCTGAGATCTGTATGATGCAAGAATTTCTCATACTGAAGAAATTACACTTTTTTTGCTGTTCTGACTGATTAATATAATTTACCATAATCCAGATTTCCATTTATTGCTAGCATCAAATCTTGACTCTGATTTTAAGTTCAATGGTGTTAAAAGAGGGTGATGAAAAAAGGGTAAATGAAACACTGGATGCATATGATTGTATCCTCATAATAAGACAGGCTCTTGAGTCAGATATTGTTCAGTACTTAATTCCCAAATTGCTGAAGAACAGAGAAATATATATAAAAAGAACAGAGTAGCTCTCTCCATCTTCCCACCCAGCCCCAATACGCATACACTTCATTTCATGAGGAGCACAAGGAGCAAAAGATATTTTTACATTTCATACCAAATGCAGTTTTAGTCTGAGACACAGGCAGAAATTTCAGGCCATGTGCAGAAACAGCTATCAAAGATCTCTCCTCTTATATCATCTAAGCTACAGTGCCAGCCACACTAAAAGGGACTTCAGGACAATTCTCTGAGGTGCCTTCTATTCTACTTTATCTCAATTCGCTGAAACATATCTCCAGGGAAGATAGTTCATTCTCTTGAAATGATGATTTAACTGTCTAACAGATCTTAATGCAAGGAGATTCTTTTACATTTGGCTGACATTTTCTTTGGTTAATTCCACCCCATTACTCTTAGCTACATTCTTAATGTAGCAATACAAAATAATTCCTCTTTTTCCTTACTGTTTTTTCCCATTTAGGTATCTTAGGCTTTTTAACCAACACTACTTTAGTATCCTTAATTATAAAAACCTAGTCTTTTTAGCTCATCCCATACAAATTATTTCTTAAGCCCCTAAGTGATCCTTGAACTTTGCCTCTAAACTCCTAGTTTTCCTACATATTTCTACTAATGAAGTATTTTAAAATAATGAACTGTGCATTCTGGATATAGTCTCACCAAACATCTTTGGAGAGATTTTTACTTCTATATATTATTACACTGCACCAGTATACTTTCAGCCTAAAATCAATGTTGGCTTTCTTGAAATAGGATGCTGTGGGCAAATTTGTAACAGCCATTTGGCATTTTTAACATTACAATTTCCTTGGCTGGTATCTGAAATTGATTATCTGGGTTTCTAGCTATTTTTCTACAGATGCACTGGGTGTGTAAATTTCTCTTGAAGATGAATTTCATTTTCCCATCTATACTGTCAAGCTTTCTGGGTATGTTTTAGAAATGGTCTGCTTTATGTGGTATTAGAAATTCATGCTGGGGCAGCTAGGTGGTGCAGTGAGTAGAGCATGGGCCCTGGAGTCAGGAGGACCTGAGTTCAAATCAGACCTCAGACACTTGACACATGTACTAGCTGTGTGACCTTGGGCAAATCACTTAACCCCAATTGCCCTGCCATAAAGCAAAAAAAAAAGAAAGAAAGAAATTCACCCTAATTTACTACTCGAAAATTTCATTAGTATGTTCTTTTTTCACCCTTCCATATCATTGTTTCTTCTGGTGTGCTATTACATGGTTCCCTTCAAAAAGAGGTTGCAAGATTGGAGTTGCTAGGTGGAGTGCTAAAGATGTGGAGGAGAGATGATTATAATTATTATTGTGTTAGAACAGTTTCTTATGAACTAGCTGTGAAACTCTAGTTAAGTCACTTGACCTCAAGGAATCTGGTTCTTCACACGTTAAATGATGGGTTTGGAAGAGACTGATCCTAAGGTACCTTGAGATCTTTAATTCTACTTAGCCCTGCTGGTGGCAGGGCCAGGATAGGAACCCAAGTATCTTGACTTCACTTACTAAGACATAGAATTCTCTTGTACCCCAAACTGTTTTCTCATAAAGTTAGACACGCTATTATTTTTTCCCTTCCATTGAAAAATCTAAGCATTTTTAAAGTTTTGTTATCCAAGAACAATTTGTAAACATTCATGGTATTACTAAACCAATCATAGATCTTGGCTCAATAAATCATTTTATGTGGTAGCAGATAGGACATTGTATTAATTCAATTAATTTTCTGTAATTCCTCTGGATATTTCCCAAATGAGCCTATTTAATAATTCGTCTCTTGGTCTTTGTTCTTATACAATTTTAATGTTTCATTATGCCTTCTCCTAGATGTCTATTTGTATGTTTTATACTTCTCTACTAATTTGGGCAATATACTTAATTTTAACTCCAATTTGCCAAATAACTCATTCATCTTTTTAAGAAAATAACTTTTTCTAAACTCAGGTTTCTCAGGAATAATAACAGTTGCTGGTGCAACACATGGTCACGAAATCTTTTAATTTCCTAAGATGCTCATCCCTCAGATCTGATGATTTGTATATTTTCAAATGGGGTTCTGGTAGATAAATATTATTCCTCAAATAGCTCACTATTTACTAAGTGTCTGGGCCACTTTAACATTTCTTTTCAGTAAAGCTGGACTTTGACAAAGTGGATCTAAATTGCTGCCTTTTTACAGTCTTTAAATTTTAATTCCACTCTTATTTATTAATGTACTTTCCCCCAACTGCATATTATACCTTTATTTCTTTATTGCTGCTTTTCCAACTACTTGGGAAACAATTTTCCTTAAAGAATATCTTTTATTTTGGAAGAAAGATCCCAATTTTTTGTTAACTGGTACAGAGTATCATTATCACTCTGGGGACATTTAACACTTACCTCATCTAAACAGAGTACCTTAAAGGGGGACCAAAGGCATGAGTCTCCAGAAGGTGCTATCAGATGGAGTCGGCTCTCTTAGATCTACTCAAGGACAGATCTGTCTGAATCCAAATCTGTGTGTTTGGGCAAGAGCACTGAATTCTTCTAAGTGTCATTTGACAAAATCCAGTCATTCAAACTATTCTTTGATTTAGTCCTTTTTTCATTTGCTAAACATTTACTTTTCAAACAGCACCTACTATGTTCATGACAACAGAATTACAAAGATGAAAAATGGCACAATCTTTGCCCTCATGAGGCTTGCAGTCTATCTGGGGATGTGCATGTGCACAAGGCAGTATAATACAGGGTAGAATGTGTTAGGAGCCTCCTATCATCCCTAAGACCAGATAGAAATCCCACTGTATGTTATTTAAAGCTCTTAACAATGCCTTATTCCTACTTTTCTGATATCCTTACACATTACTCCTGTCTTGACTCTCTACAATTTATACATAACTTGCTTGTTGATCCTCTCCCAAGATTCTCCATTTCCTGTGTCTTTGCCTTTGTATTGGCTGTCCCTCATGCCTAAAATGTCCTCTCTGACTCTTTTAGAGAACTCCCAACTTCCTTCAAAACTTACATCAAGCACATTTTCTAATAAGAACATTCATTCAGTCCTTTAAGGTTCACCAAGCACTTTACATATCTTATCACATTTGATCTTCACAATCCATCTGTGAAGTTGGTGCTAATCATTACCTCCATTTTACGCATGACACAACTGGGGCTAAGAGAGGTTAAGTGACTTACTAAGGAACACTCAACTATCTGAGGCAGGATTCCAACTTGTCTTCTTTGGTACAGGTCCAGCACTCCATCCACTAAGCCACTCTATCCAACTGACCACGCTGCAACTATAGGACACCTTTCCACATTCCTTATAGCTATTAGTGTCTTCCCTTTCCAAACTCATTGTATTGATTTTGTAAATATTCTTTGTATATGTGTGTCTTATATATGTATATGTGTATGTATGTATATGTGTGTGTGTATATATATATGTATGTATACACACACACACACACACACACACACATAGACAACGATTCTGGATTTCACGGGAGGGTGTCAGAATCATCAGGGTCTTACCTGCTGGCTATTCTATGCCACCAGAGGCCATATTATAAACTTATTACATAATTAAAAGGTACTGATTTAACTATATGTTTTCCATCAAGAGATATAAAATTTGGTGCCTGGAGGCAGGACTAGGTTGTTAAGGATCTGATTTTGACTTTGCCATATACACACATACATATGTGTGTGTGTGTGTGTGTGTGTGTGTGTGTGTGTGTGTGTGTGTGTGTAATCTCCCCTGTTTGAATGTAAGCTCCTTGAGGGCAGGAGCAATTTCACTTTTGTCTTTTTACCTCCATCGCTTGACACAGTACCTAAGCACACCAAAGGAACTGAAAGAATAGCATTGATTGATTGGTTGATTGTAGCAAAGGTAAGAGACTAACAAAGTGCTCTAGCAAAATTTGAGGAAGGGCTCATTTTAGTTGAGAGAAATTAGGAATGTTTATATATATATATATATGTATGTATATATATATATATATATGTATAAACTTAACAAACTATAAGTTTAATACACAACTTAAAAATAACTTTTACAAGGAAAACTTGCTAAGATAGTACCTGAGCTAAGCTTCGAAAGATATCAATAGGTGAAAATAAAAGGCATGTGTTTTAGGCATAGTAGGGGCAATCTTGCAATCTGCCCAAATGAATTTTCAAAGCTTCTAAAAGGAGGAGTCCTATCATATTTAATCTTCAAGTCAAAAAGCCCAATTAGCAGCCCCAGATTTTTCAATCAACTGTTGGTGAGGTATGGATGGAAAGGGAATGTCTGTCTCTGCATGTCTGAATGGGTGGAGGAGTAATGATGGCATGCAGCTGAAGAAGAAAGTTGGCATAAAGTAACTTTTCAAAAGGACCAGCTGGCATGTGAAACATAAATGTACATATCATCACTGGCTGCAAATATTTTCCTCACTTCTGAATTTCCCCTGCTCTACTACTACAATTAGGATGTTCGTAACTCATCAGAACTACTCTCATGCATGTCATCTACCAACTTATGCCCCTTTTTGTTGATCCCCTTGACCTTTCTCTTCTCATCCTAGGAATTTTATGTAGGTTGAGGTACAGATTTTCCCCAGTGGATGCCAACATTCAAACCAGAAACCACTTCAGCTACCCTGGTGGAATGTGTCATGTCTTGGCAAGAGCTGTTTCATCCATACCTCTGGTTTCAGATGCATATGGTACCCCTTGGGGGGTGGGGAGTCAAACCATAGACAGTGATTCTGGATTACATGTGAGGATGTCAGAATCATCGAGGTCTTAGCTGTTGGCGCTGTCTTTGTGTGTTGGCAATCAAAATGGGCTCTTAGCACTCAGTTCAACCAAGTACCCTTGAAGAGTTTGGTCTTTGTTTCCTTGATTAGATTGGGAGTCCTTGGTGACCTCTTTGCCTCAGGGAAGGGCCTAGTTTACATGGATTTGAGTGGCATGTTTGGGACATCACAGGCTTTTAGACCACGTGGGTTTAAGTTGCCTCTTTGTGATGATTTTAGGTCATGTGGGTGAGTCTCATGTGTGACTCACCCTTGACCCTGAAAAAGATATGAAACCCGGGGTTGGCTTTCTCTTTTTTGGAGCTCTGACCCACAAGCAGTGGTGGTATGCGTGACTCTGGGCCAGCCCTTGTTATGAGCTCCTGGGCTGAACTTAGATGTTGGTAACTATGCTTTGTATTGGGTCTGTCTGTTGATGTTTGTAATTTATTTGTATTTGCTCTGAAGTTCAGGTGCTGGCTTTTTCCCCTGAACTAAGTGAATGGTATTTGTATGCTGAATTAAAGTAAGCCTGTTAACTCCTTAACGTTGCTTTCCTGAGTAAAGCAGATCAAAAGAACCTTGGCTTTTGCAGGGTTCTATAAGCTGATTCTTGTTGGTTTTACGCTCCCCACAGCAGCTGCCAGCCAGATTGTTGAAACACTATGCTACCAAAGGCCATATTGTAAGCTTATTACCTAATTAAAAGGTACTGATTTAACTATACACTTTCCATCAAGAGATATAACATTTGGTGCCTAGAGGCAGGACTAGGTTGTTAAGGATCTGATTTTGACTCTGCCATTGAGCAGGTCATCATTTTTGAAAGTTTCCCCTTCAGCTATAAAATGTGAAAAGAAATCTTGCCGTCTACTAATCCCTCAGGGATGTTTGATGGATTTGCAAATTGCATTTAAGTCCTTGGCTAAAAGGGGCCATAAATTTAAGATTACTAATATGAGCAAACACACTTAGGATAAGACCCCAGGTATAACCTTCCCTCTTTCCTATTGTGGAAAGATCACTTTGTCAATGTTCTTGGGATTCATTTCCATTGTGAACATATGTCTAATAAGAATTGTCAATGACAATTCCGGCATCATCGTAATCAACATCATTGCTCATAAATATAACATATTAAGTGCTGACAGATTATATGGCCCAAGATCCCATGGGGAAAGATCCACAAAAGATATCTTCCTAGGATATTCTTTTACATCGATCTATGATTAAGGGACAGTGCTAGATGATTCAATTCTATTCAATCCAACAATGTTTATTTTATGACCCACATGCACTAGGCACAAGACTAGGTTATAAAAATATAAAGAAAAATTTAAATGGTCCAATCCCTCAAGAAGTTTACATCCTGGGGGTAGGGAGATACAACGCAGACATATGTAAGTAAGTTCAAGTTACAGACAAAATAATGCCATTTCAACAGGTAGAGAGAAAGCTAACAGCTGAAGGGATCAGGAAAATAGCTAATGAAAAATTAAACAATTTCCATTACACACTGAGTCCCAAAGGCCACTGTCGCTTACCTGTTCTGTATCCGGTGTTGTTGAGATACACAGCAAATGTGCGTGGTTCATGCATTGCCTGCCAGGAAGGGGAGGAACAGTTCTCATTGTTGGTGTACACATTGTGGTTGTGGACATACTTCCCTGTGAGCATAGAGGACCGAGAGGGGCAGCACATGGGGGTGGTAACAAAGGCATTAATAAAAGTGGCTCCCCCACGCTCCATGATTTTTCTTGTTTTATTCATCACTTGCAAGGATCCTGCAAGACACAAAAGAATCCAGGGTGGGTGAGCAAAGATAGCTTAAAACCCATTTTTGGGTTAATGGTTCTTTCCCCCTGATTCATTAATTCTTTCCCTGGTTTGAATGAGCCTATAATTTGATCAGCCCTCATTTCTAGCACAAAATTAAACATTTCATATCCGGCCATCTGAGGTATTTTGCAGAGTAATAAGCACATTTCAGCCTTTCTCTTCCTTAGTCACAAAGGAAAAATGCAGGCTAATCTGATAATTAAAGCTAGAATTTTTGATATGGAGCAGATTCAAAAGCCAGCAGTCCTTTGAAGATTACCTTCCAACAATAGAATAGCCAAGCACCAAAAAGCCCCTCTCCCAAAACACAAGCAAAATGTTGTTGTTCTCAGGATTACCAGTCATAGGCCATATTAGCTTTTTGAGAAAATAAAAATGTTTTCTTTAATTAAAAAAATGAATCCTCTCACCAGAATTACCTCCACTGTAATGACAAAACTCTTTTTAATTAAACTGGAGCTTTTCTCCAAGTTGTATAGCAGGGAAACTCTACCAATTTAGGTTTTAATAAATATAGATGTGATTCCCTGGGTAAAAGAAAATGATTCTACAATATGCAGTGCATTCCATTTGGAGAATTGAGAAAGAAATATTTTTTTAAAAAAATGTACATTTGTATGTGTTGGGGGGTGGGGAGAGGCAGTAAAGGAAAAAGTCATGGATCTGTATCTTTACTACCGTGCCCAGCCAAACACTGTACCTGACCCTCAGCCAAATGCTGCAGAAAAGCCCAGGCTAGAAGTCAATAGTCTTTTCAGAACTTGTCAAGAAATGACATGGAGAACTGATGCCAAAGGGGTTGCACTTGAAACCTCAGATTTCCAACTGGTCCCACTCCTCCCCAACAACAGGAGAAGAAGCCTATGTAGTGTTTTTTTTTGACAATTAGGAACTTTTTATGCAAGCCAATGCCAGTTCAAAAAATACAAAAAGCTACCCACTGAAAACCCAGAAGCCAAAAGAATCAATATCAGTCAATAATATAACCTAACTTTACATATCTATCAATCTACCTATTTATCCACATATACAAACATATATATTTTCCTTGTAGAAACTTTTACTGTCTTATGTAAACAGGTGTATTGTTAATGTAGTTTTTGCTAGATGGAAAGATCTTTCCCATCCATTAATAGGCTCATGTGACCTGCTTAAGTCACACGAGCCTGGGTCATAAGGGTTCTGATGCTCTCTGACCCTGAAGAAGAGTATATATACTTGGAGGTTGGCATTTTGCTTTGGGGCTCACTTATGGGAAAAGTGTTTGTGTAATGTACCCAGGTGAGACTCTGGGTAGCCGTTAAGAAGCCCCCCCCCCCAGCTTTAAAAACTCAGATGTTGGTTCTTCTCTCTCTAGTAATTATGTATGTATTGCTATGGACAGACAGTTAGAAGCTCTGTCTGCTGATCTGTGTTATTTGCTCTGTTTATATAATTTCTGCTTGTAATTTCTGTTTGTATTTGCTTTGAAGTTCAGGGTGTTGACTTTTCCCCTGGACTAAGTGAATGGTATATATATATATATATATACATACACACACACACATATACATACATACATATATACATAGACACACACATACATATATATGTTTGATTAAAGTGAGATTATTGACCTCTTTAAAGTTGCTTTCCTTTAGAAAAGCAGATCAAAGAACCTGTGCTAGCAACCCTCCTGTGTGCTAGTATCATTGGTCTTGCACCCCCACAGCAGCTGCAAGCAACATTATTGTTATAACAGGAGACAAGCTTTATCATTGAGACAGCCCGAGAGTCCTGCGAAGCAATAATCCCCTTACTTTGTTTAAGACAATATTAGCTGTTTTTTCTACTTTCACCTGCTCAGGGGAGCACAAAATAGAACCAATTTTGGAGTTAATGAATAGCATCTAGGTAGCACTTATTTTGGGCTAAGCATTGAACATGTGTTATTTGATAAGAAAGTGTATGTATATGTTGAGATAAAGACTAGAGTTTAGAAAAGAAATGGGCCAACCAGCCCTTTGTGCAAGGAGCCTCTCTAGTGGAGAACCCTAGGGATCTGTCCTTGGTCCTGTGATGTTCAAAGATTTTCTCAATGATTTGAATGAAGGCATAGATGGCATGCATGTCAAATATGTAAATAACAAAAAACCAAAAGGGCTAGTTAATTAATTAATTTCTGTATAATGCTCTTAGTACCCAAAGTTGGTTGACACAATCATGGTCCAAAAGGATTTAGTCAAGAGTGATCAGCAGAATCTAATAAACTGAAGTTTAATGGGTAAAACTGAAGTTTATGCTCAAGTTCAAAATATTAACTCCATGATTTGGGAGTTGTGATTGTGCTCATTTGAAAAAAAATCTCGGGTTCTTAGTGGATTTCAAGATTATTGTGAGTCAACAAGGTAAGGCATCAACCAAAAAAGACAAGCTGAATTAAGAAAACCATAGTGTGCTCTCCTAATATTTTAAGATCTACTGTACTCTGTTCCCATCACACTATAAATGGAACATGCTGGATTTAGTACTGGGCAACACTTTTGGGGAGGACGTTGGCAAACTGGCATGAATACAGAGAAGGTCACCAGCATAAGGAAGCAATGAAATACAAGGATTAGTTGGATGAATTGAGGGTGTTTGGCCAGTAGATGAGAAGACATGGGTGGAACATGACAGTAGTCCTATTAGAGGGGAGTAATAATGATAGATAGTATTTATATTGTATTAATAGTATTTAAGGATTTACAAAAAATTTAAATGTGCGTTCTAACTTCAGCCTTACAACATCCCTGTAAGGCAGGTAGTTCTATCTCCATTTTATGGATGTAGAAACTGAGATTCACAGAAGTGATTTGCTTAAAGGTACATATCTAGTACATATCAGAGATGAGATTTGAATCAGGTCTCTTGATTTTAGGTTCAACACTCTTTCCATTATGCCAACTTAGTCCAGAAAGTAAAGCTAGAGGCAACTGGTAGAAAATACAGAGATTCAGATTTACATTTGCTATATAGAAAATGTCCAAATAATTGTCCCAAGGTGAACATGATGTCTCAGAGGATACAGGATTCTCTATCACTGGAGGTCATTAAGCAAGGACTGAATGAAAGCTTGCTAGAGATGTTGAAAAGGAGATTCAGTTAAGGTTTGGATTAGATCAGATGACTTCTTTTTAACTTTTTAAATTTTTCTCCTTTATTCTCCATCACTTTTTTTGAGACACTGACTTCTTCCAGCAGCGGGAGAGACCAAAGACACACTAAGATGACAAGCATTTCAGTACTAAGAGAAAAAAAAACCTCCCCCTCTGATAACCAAATACTAACTTTAACCAAATGAAAGAAGTCACATATTAATTGTGAATAATACATTTTGGCACACAAATGACCTGCTTTTGAAAACAAGGCCTCTTTGAAAATAGTCCATTTCTGTATAATACTCTTAGTACCCAAATTAATTTAATAGCAGCCACTAGAAAACATTTCTTTTTTCAAAGGCAAGACACACATCATCAAGGACTTTAGTTCTTGGTTGGGGCCATCTCATAGTATACAAATCCCACTGGAGAAAGCTCTGTTTGAAGGAAGATGAGATCTCCAGCACACCAAAGCATGCAAGAGAAGATCAGATGACTTCTTACATCCCTTTCAAACTTAGTGTCCTATGACCCATGATTGCTTCTGCCATTTCCAAACATTCCTGCATTCCCCATGACTGTGCTATCAGTCTTTCACATATCCACTTACTCCAATCCTTCTTTCCCTCAACTCTCAGCCCATCTGCCCCCTCCTCCATGAAACTCTTCCTTATACTTCTGGCTGAGCTCTCCTCACTCAAGTTTTTCTTTTTTTGTATTTTGGAGGGGGAAGGCAGAGCAACTGGGGTTAAGCGACTTGCCCAAGGTCACACAGCTAGTAACTGTGTCAAGTGTCTGAGGCCAGATTCGAACTCAGGTCCTCCTGACTCCAGGGCCAGTGCTCTACTCACTGTGCCACCTAGCTGCCCCTTGCTCAAGTTTTTCATAGACAATTGTGCATCTCTTCTGTGTCCATTCCACATTCTGCCTTGCAAAAACACTTAATACCATTTTTATAATGTTATATCTTCCAGTAGACCACAAGCTCCTTGAAGGCAATAATAATATAACTTTTTAGGAAAGGCATGACAGTGTAGCGGACAGAATGTCAGACTTGGAATCAGGAAATCATTTGAAGCTCATGAATGCAACTAACTAGTTGTCTGACCATGGTAAAGTCCACCATGCTCCAGTTTATTCATAAAATTAAGAAAATAACACCTGCAGTACCTATAATACCAAGATTTCATGTGAAGCTCAAATGAGGTAATGTATATAAAATGTCCTGCAACTTTTAAGTACTTTGAAAATATTGGGTATAATTACTATTTTTTCATCTTTGTATCTCCAGTGACAGAGGCAGCACAGCATAATGGACAAAGTCTCAGAGGCAAGAAGACCTGGGTTCAAGTTCCCCCACTGAGAGCCATGTGACCTTGGGAAAGTCACTCATCCTCTTAGTTATCTAAGCAATCCCCTAAGATGATAGTTTGCAGGGATTTCTATTGATAGAAGAAGTTTTTTTTCACCAGGGACTTCCCTATACCCATGAAATCACAGGTTCCATTCCTATCCCTATCCTTTTATCTCCAGTGTAAATAATAATTCCATGCACATAGTAGGTGCTCAATAGAGGTTTGTTGAATTAAATGGTAGCCTTGAAAGTTATGCCAGTAGAGTACAAGTTCTGGCAAGTCTCCAAAAGTTTGAAAGCACTCAGAGCTGTCATCTAAAGACCAACATCTGAAGACTAAGGTCAAGAAGCTCGTCATCAAACAGTCACCTTCCAGATGACTTATTTTGGTCACCCAAATCCATCCAATTCATAAAACTACCTGCTAAAGCAGGGAGCAGCTCTGATAGGCACCTGTGGAAGGGGGCCCATGCTGACAAAATGATGAAGCTTTTGAAAGTATTGATAGATCTCATATATGTAAAACGCTTTTCTCACAACTGCATAAAACTGGCATTCAAGTTATTTCTATTTTACAGATGATAAAATTGAGACTTTTGAGAATGGTTACTAGTAAACATCTATTAAGTGATTACTTCCATCACAATTTAGGGTGATCAGATCAGTATAATAGATTTAATATAGGTAAAGATCTTAGATGTCATCTAGTGTAATCCTCTCATTTTTTGGATGAGGAACCTAAGAGGTCAAGAGACTTGCCCAATGATACACAGGTTATAATATTTACAGAAGAATTATTATTCACACCTAGCTTTCCTGAACTTGAATCATGACAACCTTTCCATGTCACCCTTCTGTAAAACAGTATTTTTTTGTGGGAGGCAACACGCTTTCAATGGTTCAGGGAACTTCCACTGAAGAAACTCCCTCTACCAATTCAGATCCAGAAACTCTTTTGTAATGTAGAATCTTAGAAAGTTGTCTGTAGCACTGAGAGGTTAAGTCACTTGCCCAGGGTCACACAGAAAAGATACATGAGAGGCAGATTCTATATTCATCACCCCATACTACACTGTTCTTGTACAGTCATTTTGGCTATGTCTGCCTCATGTCCCCATTTGGGGTTTTCTTGGCAAAGACACTGCAGCCACTTCCTTTTCCAGCTCATTTTACAGATGAGGAAACTGAGGTAAAAAAGGGTTCAGTGACTTGCCCAGGATCACACAGTTAATAAATGTCAGAAGCCTAGATTTGAACTCAGGAAGATGAGCCTTCCTGACTCCGGGCCTGGCACTTTATCCAGTATACCACCTAGCTGCCCTGTGCTATGTAGCATAAACCAAATTACATCTACTCTGCCTATGACTACCGTTCCTTCTACTCCCAGACAGTACTGCCATCTTCACTTACTGTATTTTCTCTTAGTAAAGGAGTCTGTGCACAGAAAAATGCTAGAGTTAACATTTCATTTCTCTAGTGGTCACTTATCCTGGCAACTATAACTATCTGAGACATAGCCAAGAACCAAAAAGACAAGAGAAATGAATTCTAGGCAGTCAAAATAGAAGTTGTAGAGTTCACCTCCTTAAGTTATGGCCCTTACTCATGGTGAAAACCTAAAGACTTCACTTGAGCTCGTTTACTTCTCTTTGAGGCATTTCCCAAAAAGAAGCTGAAACTCAAAGGGAATGACCATGGTCATAGTGACATTTGTGTGGAAAATAGAAATACCATTTGTGAAGATGAAGGATGGCTATACCTTCAGGTCTCTGTTTCATGAGGAAGTTGCATTGAATGATACCTGAGATCTTCACTGCTCTGATACTAAACGAGGCTATCTTTGTTTAAGGAAATGGAGGAGGGGAAAGTGGCACTTTAGACTGAAGGTTGCTTTTGCTTACAATATATATAGTTCTCTTTCCTAGTACCATTTTAACAATGGGGTGGGGGAGATTTGCTGAGCAGATGTAGATAAATGTTAAAGAAATAAATTAATGATTATTATATTTATATACAATTATATCGTATATCAATTATAATTAATAAATACTGCTTTAAATAAAGCAGTAAAACTCTTTCACATAACACTAAACCTTCAAAATCATCAATGTAAGCATTCCTTCCAGTGACCCATCCATGACTGCCCCTCCTGTTTGATTGATTTTTGTTTATGTTCTCCCTCAAGTTTGCCATGTAGGGCCCTCCCAAACGTTCTGGTGTCTTTCATCTTCTTCTCTTGACACACTAAGGACACCAATGAAGGCCATGGCCTGTTGATTGGCTATCCCTTACTCTTACCATGTGACCAGTTGATCTTTTTCAATTATACAATTTTTTATGATGTCCTTTATATCACTCCTGTGTAATTACTTATTTGTAATGTGTTACAATTTACTCACACTTACTGTACTATTGACCTTTGGATGAGCCTCAAATTTGGTTCTACAGAGATTGTATGACTCATAGCCATACAACATCATTGGGTGAATATAATGATAATGATGACTGATGATGATAACAGTTAGCATTTATGTAGTCCCTATGAAGTGCTAGGCACTGTGGCAAGTTCTTTATAAATATCTCATACAACTGTGGGAGGTAAGTACCATTATTATTCCCATTTTACCTTTGAGGAAACTGAGTGGTTAAGTGACTAGCCCAGGGTCACATAGCTAGTAAATATGTGAGTCTGTATTTGAATTCAGGTCTTCCTGACTCCAGGCCCAGCACTATATCTACTACATCACCAATGGTAATAAATTGATAGGCCTTTGTCTTAGGGAGAAACTTGGGGATATCAAAAGAACTTTGTAATTCCCCAAAGGCAAGCTAGCCTGCTCTCTTCTCACTGTTGAGTTCTTGGTCTAACTATTGTCCATTTGCTGTGTCTTTACAAGATATGGATGGACAAGATCTACAGTCTATCTAAATGCATATCACAAACTGGACAATGGATTCACCCTTCCCTGTATGAATAATCAATCAGTCCAAGTCTCTTGAGTAAGCATAGATCTCTTTTAGTAGGCTCTGCAGTTTTCTGGGGATCAATGCAATCAGTTAAATGTCATCTAGATAGAGGAGCTTTTGGACAATCTCGCTATTGGGGATTATTCTTCAGGTCTGCACTGGATTTCCTCCACAAAAATGGCAAATGCTTTTGTTAAGCAGCTCTCTCTGTTTAAGGCCTGACTTGCCATGAACGGTCAGAGGGTCATTGAATAAGATTTTTTTCTACTAATATATCTTTCAAGGAATTTAGTACAGTTCTGATATATATATATATATATATATATATATATATATATATATATATATATATATACACACACACACATATGTATATATGAGCCACCTTGTCTTTAAAGTAGCATTTTGCTCTACCAAATTAAGTGCATTTAATAATCAACAAAAAATAAATACCATGGAGATCTTGTCTTCTTTATACCTTTCAGTCAATAAAGATGTATTCTGTGAAATATCATTTTTGAGTGTCTGCCTATTCTAATACTCTTATCAAGTATACCTTTGATTCTCAGCATAAAGATTATTCTCATAAGAATTAAAATTTTATATAGTATGGAAATTAGGCATATGAGTTGGTAATTATTAATGTTTCCTTGATCACCTTTTCCCACATCTCTGATATCTTGCCTTTCTTTAGATACATTGAGGATCAATCTGCCAAAGTCTTCAAAATGCTGTTGCATACATCATAAGAAAACTTCATCTGGTCCAGATGTTTTTCTTATCTTTGTTTTTTAAAGTACTATTTTCACTCCCTCTAGAAGTTTATCTGGTATATGATGTTGTTGTAAGATAATGGTGGCTGTACTATCCTTAAATCACTATGTAATTTATAGCTATCATCATCACTCCATTTTATAGGTGAAGAAACTGAGGCTTAGAAAGGTGAAGTGAAATGCCCAAGCAAGTATTAGAGTAAGGGACTGAAACCCAGGTAGCCTGACACCAGGTGCATTACTCTTTCTACTACTGAATACTACCTTTCTGCTGAATTGGCTATGACATTAATTTTAAACATTTCAGAAAGTTCAGCTTACATATCCTAAAAACCATGCTGGGGATATGGGTTTTGAAGGAGTTTCTGAAAGAATGATTTCTCTAAGAAATTAATAGGTGGCTTCAACCAAGTCATTTTATCCCAAGTCAAGAAAAATATACACAGTCAGAAATTCTAGAAGATACATTGGCATCATCACTATAACCTGACACATTCTGCGGCTATGAGACATGTCTGATCCTCTCTAGAGACAGCTCAGAAACAGCAGTGACATGCTGAGATTCACTTCCTGTAGAAACTGGAATCTCTATGTGTAATTAAATAATTTGTTTTTCATGATGAATTTTGATAGACAATTCACATATTCAACTTTTGTTTTTCAGAGTTCTTCGTGAATTTTACTATCTTTTGTGAGGTAGTCTATGTTTAACATGTAATGTTATATATTCACATGTAACCTTTCTTATTTATATATGATCTTTATTATTTTGTTCATATATGTATATGTATAATAAATTTACATATAATCTTCCTCTCTCTTTCCTCTTACCTGGATCCCCTGTAAACTGACAAAGTGTGACAAAATATAGAAGCCTAAAAGCAGGATAATTTTTCTGGTTTAAAATGCCTCATACTAAGCAGTATTTAAACTTTGAAAGTACAAAAAACATGAAAGCACTAAGCATATAGTGTTTTACCAAAATTATGGATGTTGGTCCATAGGAAATGATAATGCTTTTTGCTAAAACCAGAACAGAATAACAATTTAGACTGGAGGGGATAAGGGTTAGAAAATAAATCCATCTGGAATTTATCCAGGGAACCAAGACTGATTATTTCTTCCAGAAAGACACAGGGCCATGAAAGCCAAAAACAGTCACTCTTAAAAGACAGCATGGCATCTTTAACTTCACAGAGTTCCTTATCTCTGTGAACTATTTTGTCTGGTGTCCAATGGAAACAGAAGACTTATACTATCATGTTCTCAGTATCAATTCTAGTTCCCCAGAAGAAATATAATAATATAACAAATGCCACATAGAATCAGAGCAATGGTCAGAATCAGCTCAGAATTTCATTTCTGAAAACGACAACAAACAATACTTTCGAAGAGCCTTTGGTAGATGGTTGCCATCATGTTGACTCTGGAAGTAAGGGAGGACAACTGAGAATCAGACTAGTACACTAGAAAAAGTGCTAGACTTGAAACTAGAGGATTTGAATCTTAGCTCTTTCACTTATTTAATAACCCTATGAACCCGAACAACTCATATCCTCTCATTTGTTAAATGAGGGAGTTGAACTATATGGTCTTCTCCAGTTTTAAAATTTTAATCCTATGACCCAGCATAACAATTCTAGAACTGATTACTATTTTTAATACAAATATCACAGTTTTAATAATTTAGATTTGAAATACATATTTTCTTGAAGCATAGAAAATATGCTAGAACTAGACTACAAGTCAAGAGATCTGAATTTTGGTCCTGGATCTTCCACTAAGTATGATGAACCAATCTCTTAACTTCACTATATCTAAGTTTCCTTGTGTTCTAATTTGCATTTTAGGAGTTTTGTGCCAATGTCCTATCTCTTCTACTAAAGTATAAGCTGATAAGGAACAGAAACTTTATCTGCTTCATTTTATACTTCTAGCACTTATTAAAATGTCTTACCCACAGTAGGCACTTAAAATAGAGATGCCTGAAGGCCCTGTGATCTCATTATTCTAGTACTTCCTTCCAGAAATCCAGATTAGCAGACCTCTACAACTTAAAGTCTTAGAGAGCTGCCTGAAGAGCAGAAAGATTAAGTGACCTGTGCATGATCCCACATGTAGCAAAATGCCAGAGGTGATTATCTGAACCCAGATCTTCCTGATTCTAAGTGCTGCCCTCTAGCCACTACATCACACTCCCTTCCTCTTGGCCTTCGTGGTTGCTCACTTTGAAATCTCTTGTAATGTGAAAAAAGCTCCATAATTGTGATTACCTTGCTCCCTTTGGGCCTTTTTAGAGTTTAGCGGTATGTTATTAGAGGAATAGTGACCACATCTGCATACAACATTCTAGGTGCTAATGCATGATGGGGCTATACAAAGAAAAGATTTAAACACTTGCAAGGTCATTTCAGTAGAAGTAAAAAAATAACAGTCCAAAGAAATAATATACAAGGATTGTTGGAAGGAAGTTATTCCTAACTGAAAGATAGCTTACGCTCTCAATGTAAAAATACTATTCCCTGGACTTGATCCAGTTATAGAGAGGGTTGCTGCCTTTGACCACAGCAGTACCTTTTTTTTAACCTACCTCATCCTGTGTTCTGATTGCTTTGTTTGTGGTCTTTTTATCTTTCCAAATAAAATTTTAGTTCCTTGAGGGCAGAAGTTATGTTTCATAAAGCTTGTCTATATAGAACCTACCACAGTGATAGGCACGTAGCAAGAGCTCAAGAAGTACACACTGATGGATGGACTCAGTGATGGAAAGCACTCAAATATAGATATTCTTTAATACTCCATACTGATAGCCTATTAAATAGTAAAATTTCATATATGGAACTCTAATGATTCTTCATTGACTTTCATTGTAAAATGGGGAATACATTCATAGGAACTTTCATATGATTATGTAAGGAACTAGAATTTCATTAGTTGAAAACAAAATGGTGCTGATGAGTAAAGGAACTATAGAGATGGACATCAGCAGAATCTCAATCATTGTGAAGCATCATTCAATTAAATCAATAAATAACTATTAAATGCCTGCGATTTGCTAATGCCATGCTAGGTACTGGGGATACAAGTACAAAAATTAGATAGTCCAAGCTCTCAGGAGCTAAGATTTTATGGGATGGTATCAGTAGCATGGTATTACAACATGGTAATGGAATCTTGGTGGCCTAAATGTGGGAGCAGCACGGGGAATGAAAAAACACTTCTCCAGTGTAGACCATACCAGCTACTTCTGTTTCTTGTTTTCCCACCTGGTCAAGAAGTCAGAGAGTGGGAAAAAATAGAGCAAGTTGCTTCAATTTTGTGGTTAAAGGCCAACTGTTCTCCATTATTTCATTTTTCTTTTTCCAAAAAGGAAGTGTGTGGAATTAAGTGGGGAAAGTAGGGAAAAAGTATTAACTGTATGAAGCAGCTCCCTCCATAGGGAGGTGTAGATTTTTGTTAAAATATTTTAAAATAAATGTAACCTTCTCAGGTGGTGGGGAGGAGGAGAGGGGTAGGAGTTTAAAAAATGATATCATATAAAACAAAGGTATCGATTTAAAAAATTAAAGGAAAAGGAATGTAACAGATAAACATGTAGTGGGTTTACTCCTCATTGTTTGGTTCTACAATGTTGAAATGTTCTACATAAGGGTGCAATGGTTTAGGCTTGCTTTTATTATTTATCTTGTGTGCTTATCTGACTTTCTGGTTTTTTTTGATCATTAGTTTATTTTTTAGATCCTGAGATTTCATCAGAGTTGCCTGGGCAACTAAGTTAAGTGACTTGTCTCTGGTCATACTATTGTGACATAGCTGTTTCATGCAGTTGGATGTCGCCAAGCAGTGAGTGTGGCCACCAAGAAAATTCTTAATATGAATTAGAGGTAGTGCTTGAAACCAGGTCTTTCAGTCTTCACTATGCCAGGCTGACTATTAATGGAGTTTATAATTAAAATAAATGTGATATATCTCACATTAGAATCCCTGATTTATACATTAAAGCAAAAAATCCTCCTCTGATTTTATATCAGAGTGTCATGCTGTGTCATGAGCAAAAATTTTAGAATAACTTCTAACCCTTGCAATTATTTCTGAGAGCTGCATTTACTTTCTAAGGCCACTGGTGTCTCTTTAATAAAAATAAAACCAAATTGTAGTTTCATAAAATATTAGCTGATCCTCCCCATTGATCTTCTCCTGTTTCCTCTGTCATTTTGTCTCTTATCTCTAGCATACATTTTCAGGATAGGTAGAATTCTTAGCTTCCTTCATGTTCAAATCAGCCCTTGTACTACTTAATATTCAACACCTTTCTTGATCTCCCAAGTCTTTCATGCTCTTTCCTTTTAACCTCTAATTTATTTGTACTCTTCCCAAATTCCTTTAATAGAATGCAAGTTCCCTGAGGATCAATACTCTTTCATTTCTGCTTTTAGATGCTGAGCACCCAGTCCAAGGTCTTGAATATGCAAGGATCTGAGAAATATTCATTGAATTAAATTATGTTCCGGATCAACAATAGAATTCAATTCGATAAACATTTACTAAGGAGCACAAAAGAAGAAAATCAAGGAAATGGTGACCTTAGGTAAAGTCACCCGACGTCACAGTTAGGCTTAGGCAGTTATGGTCTTCTCTGGACAGCTCGGAACTGAGTAGAATAAGCCCTGTATTGGGACTGACAGGACCCTGAGGCCAGTTTTAGACAAGGTACAGTTTCAAACAAGGCCAGGTACAGTTTTAGACAAACTGGGAAGTGTTGCTAGTTTTTCTAATCAACTAAAAAAAAAATTAAGTGTTTCCTATGCATGAGGCACTATGAACTGGGAACATAAAGATGGATACCAGATAAATCTTGCTTTCAAAAAGTTCAGTCTAAAAAAAAAGAATGTATATAAAAATAAATATCACAATAAATAAATAAAAACAAATCACAAAAAATATCACAATAAATATTGGGATAAGTGCAAAGGACAAGTCCAGATAAAGTGATATGAGAAATTTGAGCAAGAAGAGATCACTTTCAATTTGGAGAAGGGTGAGGGGGGATTCTGGGAAGGCAGACTAGGCACCTCAGTTGGGGTTTGAAGGAAAGAAATTTTGGCAGTAGGTGCTTAAGAAAGCTTTGGAAGATTTTGTATGAACTGCCTTATATTATCTCAACTAAACTGGTTATATGATGGTCTGCAGAGTAACATAGACTTGAAGATGTGTTTCTTCTTTCCAGGTTTGCAGTGAAAGGCCAATCAATGTTCAAGGGACTTTCTGAGCTGGAACTTGTTCCCTTTCTCCCTCCTCTCTAGCACAACTGAGTATCTAGGTAGGTTATCCAGGCAAGTCTATTTTCAGTCCAGCGATCAGACTAGAAGAGAGTTTTCTGATTCATAGCGAGCTGGGAAACATGAGAATATGACCTGGGCAATTATGGGGAAGAAGTAACTGATCCTAATTTCAAAAGATCACAGATCTTAGTGGTCAACAAGTCTACCTTCCTTGTTTTGTAGGTGAGGAAATTGAGGCCCAGAAAATTTAAGTAAATTGCTTTAAAATAATCATATGGGTGGGAAGTGCCAAATTGAGAATTTGAACCCAGATCATCTTAAAGCAAATCCAGCCCTCCTTCCACTGCATAATGTTGATTTTCATGCCTACCAGAAATGGGTGCAGGGGTACAGGTGGAGGGAGCTTTTCTGTTAACTTTTTAGTGTGAATATTTGCACCTTGGAAATTGGCAAGCACTATAAATCAAGTTTTGTCCTACTGTTTTGTTGCTTTTCTAGACTTAAGAAAGCAATGGAGAAAAGGTTAATGGTACAAATTAAATTTAAAGGTGTCAAGGGTACATTTTTTGGACAGGGCAGCAGAGCTGCTTGTTAAATATTTATGAGCACACCCATATGGATAACCTAAAACTTGGGAAATCTAAGCTGAGAGGCCCAGCTTTCCTGATTGGTGACTGCCTCTCTCTGACCACTATTCAGGAAAGGTCATGCTCATTTCACCCTAGTGCTGTACTCTTTGGACTTTTCAACCCCTTCACCAGTCATCCTCTGTCCCTGGAAAAACCACTGCCCTGAAGCCATGCTCTTCTATTCCTCTGCCTGAATGGCCATTTTAGAAGTGATTGCTGCCATGTTCATTTCATTCTTGTTCAATTTACTCTCTAGACTTCTCTCCTAGCCAACCTCTTTTCCCTCATGTAGGTACCTTATCTCCTTTCCAGCACCCCATGATATGTCCTCTTCCACACTTAGAACATAAGCACCATGAAGGTTAGGACTCTTCTGTTGCTTTTATTTATGTCCTTAGGGATTAGTACAGTGCTTTGCACATAGTAGGTACTTCATAAATGCTCTCTTCCCTCTTCCCTGCATCCTATCCCCATGGGTGTGGTACTAGAGAAATGATGTAGGGCAGAAGAAGCAAAGAAAAAACCATGATTTGACTATAGTATAGCTACTAAATAGAAAACCGTAGATCCTATTAGGGTTACCCTGAAAACTCTGACATTGGGTTGTGTTCTAAATTACTGAAGTTACATATTTTTTCATAGAAAGAGCCATTATTCCTAAAGTTAATAGTGGCTGCCTGGCCAATTTTAACAACACACAATTTGTAAAACATTGCAGCTTCATTTTTGTGGGCAAACATGATTCCATCAACTTCCTTTTCTATCGATATACTTTATATATAGTTGAGAGCTTCTCAATTTTAGAAATGTTTTTGCCTAAACAGTATTTAATGTTTGCCAACAGTTTCCAACTTGCAAGGTCAAATTTTTAGCTTCCACAAATAAAATTTCCCCTCAAAACAGACTATGTCAAGCTCCAGACAGTCAAAGGAAGTGGTAAAATGCAAAATATAATACTTTGTGTCCCATAAAATCTCATTTCTAAAACTAGGTCAGCTAATAGGTACACTAACTTGGCAGGAGGCTAGAAAGTAGTGGAATTACTTATACAAAGGAGGTGAAAACAGTTTTCTTTTCAAAGTCTCTCACCTAGCTCCACGTCTTGATCATCTGTAAGCACAAGAATAATATTGGGTCTGATGTTTTTTCGTTCCTGCTGCACACGCCCTCTGAACCGTGGAGATTTGATAGTGGTGCAGAAGCTTCCCAGAAATTCTGTACCCAGGACAGCCAAAACCAGAGTCCAGCAATAGGACTTCATTGTAGATGTTTCAGTGTTACAAAACAGACCAAATGTTTGTTTCTTGGTTGTCAGAGATCTGTGGAGTCAAAAAGAAAAAGGGGAGAGGCGTAGGGAAAGAGAGAAAAGGAGGGTAAAACAAACCCAAATATCAAAATAAACTTACAAAAAGTAGTAGAGATAAGTAAAAATCAGTCAAAGCATCCAGAAAGTGACAAACTTACTCACCTTTTCTGCGAACTCGAATATTTAACAAGCTTACTCCTATCCTTTGTTTTCCAAATTGCCCCTTGACTATTTCAATTTCATTGCCAGCATACGATCTCCAGACAAGGCTTCACATGTTATATGTTTTAGGACAGTAGATAGTACCTTGAATTAAGTATTTGGGCTGAGTAATCAATTTCTGTGCTGCAGAGGTGTTTGGAACATCTGCTGATCTAGTCCTATCAGAGGAGAGAAAAAAAATATAAAGGAAATATCAGTCACAGACCTTGAGACAAGTTGTTCTGATCTGGAATAACCCTTCTGAATAGCCCACAACATGTCTTTTTTTTCCCCTCTCTCCTTCCAACACGAAAAGAGAACAGAAGGAAACAAAATACGGGACTGCTACCAATTATTTCAAACAGTATCTTACTATTCACACTCAGGCTTAAAGTTGATCATTAAAATACAGAAACGTCAGGGTCATTATCTGTGCTCAGATTTGTAACGATACTTAAAAAAAATCCTTAACAAAAGTAACATTAGAATCTAGTCTGTCAGATAACCGAGCAATTCATGTGCGTGGGTGGGTAGGTGGGTGGGTAGGGGAGGTCGAGGAAGTAATGAGAAGTTGGAAGAGAAATAACTCACCTGCGTAAAATATAGAACCCCTTTCAAGCCGTATGGAAGGCATAGCTGTCACTTGTAATCTGCATTGGATCACTACCCTGGAGCTTCCTTTCTCCTGACAGAGAGTTCATCTTAAGTGAGTGTCAGTGAAGCCCTCCCCCAGCCCCGACTATGAGAGCTCCTACTAGCTGCCCCCCATCCATCAGAGGCAGAGCTGAGCGCACCGTCCCTCTGGCGAGCCGGGGTCCTCCCTCACTGTTCTCTCTCTTCCCAGTATCGGCTCCAGGGTGTCTATCAGAGCCCTTCTCCCGACTTGTCGGTCAAACAGCCTCACTATTGTGAAGCCCCATGCGCTGAGAGCACCGAGCTTGGGCTTTGCTGCAGCACATATAAACCTGCAACTGAAAATGATTGATTGGTCCGGGGACTAAAGGTTAGCCACTACACTCTCACGTTTTTCCCCTCTTTCTTTGTACATTTCAGGCTGAAGCCGGGCAAAGCCACAGCAAGTCTCCACCGGAGAAGGAAAAGAAAAAAGAAAGAAAGAAAAAACCCAACAAAACAAAACCAAGGCCAGAGAAATAAATAAATGCCTTCCCACTTTAGAGCACTAACCTAAAACTGTCTCATTTTCTCATAGATGACTAAAAAGTGGCAAAAGACCTCACTCCTCTCCCCACTCCCCCATTTTTGAAGGCCTATGAGAAAGTCTGTATGGAAATTACTGCACCCTAAAATTAATTAGAAAGGGGCAGACTTCATCAAACACTCAACTCACACACCTGAGGCTTTGTAACTAGGCAGGCAGCGTTAGAGTAGCATTACACAAATAAGCATGACTAATTAAATGGAAGCATTGCACTATGGGAGGAAAGGACTCCACTTATTTCAGAGTGCTACAGAACGTTCCATATTTCCAGAAAGGTAAAGTGGGGGACAAAAATGCTGTATACTTTTTAGTCCTGGCCATATACATGATTTTGGCTTGCACACATACACACTCCTCTCATTTTAAGCTTTATGAGATGTTTTATAAACAACACTAACGCTCTTCACTCTACAGCTTCCAATTACTTTGTGCGTGTGTGTATGAGAGGAAAACTACACAAGAATCCCAGTGTCTCTAGCACGGAAATCCTGACTGCATTGTCTATCAAACAGCATTCCATTTCAGACTGACCCTATGCCCAGGCAGAAGTCAACATACAAGATTCAGCATGTCAACTCCAGGGCTTTTGTGGAAGTTAAAGGGCATTCTGAGTATGAAAAGTCTACAATTAGTCTGCCCTAATGATTTATTGTGCATTCATTTCTGTGCATTTATTTAAAGTTACAGATTTGAAAGAACAGGAAAACAGGACAAGTAAGGAAAATATCAGGATGAGATGCCATTTAAGGTCCCTTTCATTTCTATACCAACCATTCTATGATCTTATTAAGATGCCAAATTGAGCTTTTTCACACAAAAGGGTAGGTGGATCAGCTTAAAAAGGCAAAAAATGAGTTTCATTTAATGGCTGCTCCTCAAACATCAGCAATAATAATAACTGACAATTTAAAGTTTCAAAGCCGCTCTGCATGTATTATCTTACTTCAGTATTACAATAACCTGTGAGGTTGATGGATACCGTAGGCATCAGTATCTCCATTTTATAGAGGGGGAAACTGAGACTTAGAAAAAAAGTGGCTTTCCCATGCCCACATAGTTTTAGAGGCAGAGTTGGAAGTCACGTTTTCCTGATCAACACTCTTCTCTATCACCCATGATGCCTCAACAAAATTTGGTTACTTACAAAATCTGAAAGAATGTGTGGGAAGTGAGGCTGGTTGTGAGTTTTCTATACTGGTCACAGCGTACACCAAACTTTGCAGTTACTCTCAACACAGAAATTGTAGCCATCTTCACTCTACTGAGCAGTGACATGAGCAACAGGTCAATAATATTTCTGCCCCATATTGTGAAATTGAAATTTCCTATTAATTGTATCTCCAAAGGAAAGCTATTTGCACTAACCCAAAGCAAGTGATTAACAGTCATTCCTCATCTCATCTTATTAACTTTAGACCTTTAGGGGAAAAAATTAGCCCTGGTTTCTCAGTGTATAGTACACATCAATAAACCTTTCCTAAGAAAGAAAAGGGGGATAACATTGCCTTTGCTAAGATGCATTGCTTTTTGACAATTTAGTTCCCTTTCCTTTTGAGGCACAAAAGTATTGTAATTATTCTGCCTTAAGTTGTTAATTATTCCAGTAATGCATTTATAAAAACATTAGCAATGGGAATACAAAGAAAAAAGATTAATCATCCATCCATACTGGTTGAATCAAACTTTTTTTTTCAACTCCACCAAACACATACAAAACCTCTTACAAGAATCTACACAGACAATTCTTTATTTAAAAATGACCTTTTAAAACCTGTCATCCTCTCACAGCCTGATTTCCAGAACTTAAAGGAAATGAAGTAAAGAAGAAAACAGACAAAATGCTGGACTTGACAGAAAAGACAAGGATGCAATGTTTGCGTTGGATACTTTGTGGTGGGCTACAAATGTCCTTAGAGACATCACGATTTGTCTAGAGAAATAGTAGAAAACAGGAGAAATTAAAAAAGCAACTCTTCTCACACATGGAAATTGTGCTTAGGGAACTATGTTCTATCCAAGAATCAGGATTTGAATACAAGTAGCCTTTATCCAACTCATTAAACAAAAACCCCAACGCAGTTCCCAGTCAGTCACTATATGGAAAGTTTAATTGGCTCTTTGTATAGGACAGCCAAGGAGAAATGTAAATGTGTCATTAAATGTTTCAAGACACATAAAAAAGAATGGAGGGTAGATACCTAGCCAGTGAGGGGTGGGGTGGGGTATGGTTTACATATGCTCTTCTTGTACAGCAGAATCTAAGTCTAACACCTCATCACTGCCATCAGAATGGATGGGGCTTATAGCCTGTCTCATCCAGGCTGTCTTACTTGTTGAGCAGTCATGTCTGAGGGATGCAGGGTAATGTCTGAGGGTGATTAGATATTGACTTTTCTCTGACCTTGTTGGTGGTTATACAGAGGACTTCAGTCCCTAGGTTTCTGGGTATGACCGGATTTGCAGGTTTAACATTGATTTTTAAAAACTCTTCCAACTTCCCTATTACTATAGAGGGTAACATCATGTACCATCCCTCAGTCTCATAACCTAGGTGTCACCCTTGATTCCTAACTATCTCTCATTCACATAGGCCTGCCAGTTTCATCCTTTTCATATCTCTCCAGGATGTGCCCTTTTCTTGTCTGACACTGATACTTCTCTGGTGCAGGCTCTCATCACTTCAAGCCTGGACTATTTCTGTAGTCTAGTGAGGGGTCTACCTGCCTCAAGTCTCCTTCAACTTCAATCTATCCTGTATTCAACTACTAACGGTCCAACTATATCCCTATTCCTTATTGCGTCCAGGATCAAGTACAAAATCCTCTGGCATTCAAAACCTTTCATAATCTAGCCTCCTTCTACCTTTCCAGTCTTCTTAACACCTTCCTCCCTGTTACATACTCTTCAATCTAGTGAGACTGGCCTCCTCGTGGTTCCATGAACAAGATGCTCCATCTCTTCAGCTCCAGTCATTTTATTTTGCTGTCCTCCATGCCTGGAATACTCTCGCTCTTTATCTCCACTTACTGCCTTCAATATCTTCCATTAAACCCCAGCTAAAGTCTCATCTTCTATAGGAAATCTTTCTGAATCCCTCTTAATTCTAGTGCCTTCCCTTTCTTATTTACTTCCTATTTATCCTATTTATAGCTTGCTTGTACATTTTTGTTTGCTCGTTGTCTCCAACTCCCCATTCATTTATAAGCTCCTTGGGTGGCATAAACCCTCTTTTGCCTCTTTTTGTACCCCCTGAAATTAGCACAGTGCCTTGACCATAGTAAGTGCTTAAATATTTATTGATTAACTAATTAAAAAAGGTTTGAAAGATTTTCTTGGTTGCAAAACACCGAATGATTCCTACACAACTACAGTTAGCCCTTTCAAATCATGACTTTCCCTGTTGTGGTTTTGATATATCTTGTGTCAGCATAAGAAATTAAATGGTAATTTTTGGGGAGTTTTGCAAAAGCCACAGACAACATGCAAAGGCTAGCAGATGACAAAGAAGTTTAGAAACTCAGAAATGCATAAAATATATCTATAGTATTGTATAATATCAACACATTTTATCTTTTAAAACCATAATAATTCAGATTTCATCTCTGGTATGAAGGGATGGCCAAAAAATTTTACATGGATTTTCCAGATCACTGCTCCAAGATGTGGAAGCCACTACAGTGGCTCCGTGATCTCATTGACATAGGTTGACTCAAAGTGTAGCCCATCCAAGTCTGTCCGTCCTATGTGACCCTTGTCCATGTCTTCCTATAAATTTACAATGGAAGTTCACTCACCAGGTTGAGGTGGGGGTCCTACCAATTGTTCTTGACATCATGAGGTTACCAGTGGAGGCCATGGGTTCCACTGACCACAAAGATGATGTGTACATATTTGCCATTTTGTGTTTTTAATCTGAGGATAACACAAAGCTATAGGTTGAAGCCCATGCACGTATCTCAAGTATGAGAAAGACAGGGTCAGTGTAACCTTAACGGTCATTGAGATGTTCCCCTACTTGGGGCAGGGGTACTGTTTAATAAAAAAAAAAAGACAAAGCCATACAACAGTTGGAATCTGAAAAACCAAGGAACCAATGGAAATTGCAGGGAGACTTTGGGTCAGCAGAGTGCAATTATTCACAGTAAATGTAGCCAGGACTCCATGAGTTTAATCTCAGAACTACGCAAAAGAGAATACAAGCATCAAGCACTGGTTCTGACCCTTATTTTTCTTCCCTGCTCATGCCCCTTCTTGGTGTCTATGTCCATGGGTTTTCCTTTTTAGGCTTAAGCTTAAAGGTTCTCATTCACAATTTGTTTTCTGTGGAGGTGGCCTTGAGGATGGAACTACTCTTTTAAAAAGAACATCTATAAAAGGACTTTTTCTCTTTCTTTGGAATCTCATAGCTGGCAAAGAAAGACAACATACACTCAATCCAAGAAACATCTATTTCCCAAGTTAATTCATCAAAATTCCAAGCAAAGTAGATAGACTCCATCTGTTTCCTTCTGGGACAATAATATTTTCAAACCACCTCTAATCTTTTCACACATCTTCCACCTCCTGGGTTTCCATTCTGTGCTAATTTTCCTGAATAGATATGCTATATTTAGCTTCAGAATAAACACCAGTTGAACCAGACCTCTCCCCCAGGTAATTTTTTTAAAGCAAACATTTACTAAGCACCTATTACGCACAAGTTACTGTGTTAATAAATGTTTTCTGATTTGAATAAAACTATTGTATTGTTAGGTGTTGGGGACATAAAGGAAAAAACAAACCAGTTGTTGGCCTAAAGGAGCTTACAATCTAATTGACTCCTGAGTCTGAACTGCAGGCCCTTTAGTGCACTGTTTTTTCTTTGAAAATTCTAAGAAAGAAGCTCAGTGGGACCTTGAGAAATTTCCCTTCATGCTTTTCCCACAGAGAAAAGGGCAAAAGAGAAGAACTGAAGAGAGGCAACCATGGTTAAGTGTAAAGAACAGTGGACTGGAAGACTTAGCAGTGGAGTCGTTCAATTTCAATTCTGGTCCTTTAGATTACTGCGGCTAAAACGACTGGATACTGATTGACTTATCTGATATCTCTATACTTCACTTTTCTCACCTTTAAAGTTAAATGATATAATGTTTATGTCGCACAGGTTTGGGGAGAATAAAATGAACTAATGGGTCTGAAAAGTATTTAAAAGTTGTAAAATATCTTAAAAGTATTTTAAAAGTATTTAAAAGCTATGTCCTTTGACTAGCTATGCTATAATTTTAAAAATTCTGATGAAGCTAGAATAAATTGATTATATCAGTAAAGATCCCATTGTCCATGTATATTATAATAAGCCAAAATTGGACTAAAAGTACCTGGTGATGTGACCCTTAGTATCGAGAAATCTAGATTTCTGATGTCACTGAAATATATCTCATCATTTCCAAGTTGCTACTGAGATAATAGGCTTTACTTGCTTCTCAGTAAGTTTTTAATGTGTTGGATATGTAACCTCTTAGTTATTTAATATTTTCTCAGCTGTTTCAGATGTTTTAGGTTCTCTGCCACTTAGTTATTTTTCTGCCTAAACAACAAGGTAAAGAAGAATATGACACATGGGGGGAAAAGGCGAGAAGATAATGAGAAAGGCTACTTTTGTCTGTTTGCAAGGCATCCAAATGGAAGTCTCTGCAGACTACAAGAAATAGAGGCCTAGAGGGAGAATAAAAAGTTAATGAAGGAGATACAGATTTGGGAGTCATACATTTATTAGTGATGATTGAAACTGCAAGAATATATGAGCTTATGAAAGGACTACATGTATAAAGAGAATGCAATAGCTCAATTCTGAACTCTGGGCAATTTCTACAGTGAGAAAGCAGAGGTAGGAAGAGAATCCAGCAAAGGCAGGTAATGAGGCTTAGTGGAAAGAATAGTAGCCCGAAGTCCTAAAACACAGGTTCCAATTTTGGTCCTCTTGTCTGTGACCAACTCAAATCATTTCCCTGTACCTTAGTTTCCTCATCTTTCACCTGGTGGTGACACAGCTGACTTCAAAGGGCTATTATGGCAAAAGTCCTGGCTAAAAAGTGTTATGCACATAGGGGTTTTGACTGTTCTACCTGTCCAATTTCAACACATCTCTCAGTACCCTGCTCAAATGTCATCTCCCCCATGAAGGCGTCCCTGATCCCCCCATTCAGAAATGAGCCTTCCTTGCTAAGTAATTATGAAGCCAATAATCTCAACCTTAGAAGAGAGATGAGAAAACCTTCCCACATTTGCAGAGACAGGGAACTTTGTGTTTAGAACCACAAGGGAACCATAGGGATAATTAGACAAACACACACACACACACACACACACACACACACACACACACACACACACTGCCCAATTAGTTTAATGTAATGATTAGTTTAGCTTAACTGCTTTCTTTCCTCTTCCTTATTTTTTGTTATAAGAGATAGCTTGCTATATAGGGGGAGGAGGAGAGATTTATTTGGAAATGAAGGTGATGTAAAATAAAAACATCAATAATTATTTTAAGGTGATCCTTCTCCTGATCTCACATATGACTTAGTTTTAAAAAATCATTCCTATGTATTCATTTTGTTCTATTTTGTTTAATAGTTATTTTTTATCTGAAAGGTGGCATTGGTATGGTGGGTAGGACACTGAACTCTCTGAGGCAGCATTGGTATAGTGGGGAGGACGCTGAACGTAAAATCAGGAGGATCTGGGTTTGAATCCTCACCTTGGACACTTACTAGCTGTGTGATCTTAGGCAAGTAACTTAACTTATCTGTGCCTCAGTTTCATCATCTGAAAAATGGGGAGGCTTTGGACTTGATTGCCTCTAAGACCCCTCCAGCTATGATCCTTTCCAATTTTAGAATGAAAACTTCATAACTCTAGGGATCGTGTCACTCTTGATCTTGTAGCTTGGTGCCTGACATGGAGCTATACACCTAGTTGATGCTTATTAAACTGAAAGTTAACAGAGATACAGTGAGTCAAGAAGACATAGTAGCCTCACTGGAGCAGCAGCTAAAGAGTGATAAGGAGCAGATTATGGTTATCATTGCCAAAAGCAGCAAGCAAAGAGGTCTGGCAAAGGAGGTTTGATTTGGCTAAAAAGAAGTCATTGTTAACCTCAGCAAAAGACATGGGATCATTAGCATTAAACACACACACACACACACACACACACACACACACACACAGAACTCTGAATAGGTTGGGACATTATCAAATTGATGTCAAATCAACTTAATCTTTGTGAATTTGAGGACATTCCAGATGTGGACAATGGTATGAATAAATGCATGGAGATAGGAGAAGTTAAGAGGAGAATAGGGGAATTAAGTAGTCCAGTTTAGCCAGTAGAAATGTTGGTTTGATAATTAATAATAATAATAATAGCTAACATTTAAATTGTGCCTACTGTGTGTCAAGCTCTATGCTAAGCACTTTACAAATATTATCTCATTTGATCCTCACAACAACCCTGGGAGGTAGGTACTATTTTGCAGATAAGGAAACTGAGGTAAGCAGAAGTTAAATCATATACCCACAGTCACACAGCTAGTTAAGTGTTTGAGCCAAGATTTAAACTGAGGTCTACTTGATTTGAGGCCCAGTGATCTTTCCACTATGCCACTTGGCTGCTCCTAATTTTGAATCAAATTGTGGATGGTATGGCATACTACAGTGGAAAGACTCCTGGCTTTGGTGTTGGGAGACCTATGTTCTAATCTTAACTTCTCCTGCTTCCTCCCTGTTTGTTTTTGATTCAGTTATTTCATCTCTCTCTGGGCTTCAGTTTCCTTCTCAACAGACCAGGTCAAAGGTAAGGAAAGTCTACGCTAGCATAGTAGTCATTTAAGTGGAATCAAGAAGATAGAAGTGAGAGATATTTACAAGAATATGGTAGTTCCTGGTAGTTAGATGGCAAATTCATTTTCAACAGGTGTTTTGTAAGTAACTAAAATTCCCGCTGTCTTTGCATTAGTATACCTCCTGTTACTGAACTCTTAGCTAGTCCTTAAAAAGCCAAATGGGGCAATTGCAGACAACATTATCAGGCCAAAAGATATAGATCCTCTAATTCAATTTCCTCTGTGCTATCAAGCCTGCAAAAAATGGTAGTAAATAGCAGGATCTGCTGTCTCTACCAGAAGGCTAATGCACTGAACTTAGCTGTAAAGCAAAGGATTTATAAGGAATACAAAAAATGTAATCGGCTATCTACATTTACAGAATTCTTTACCAGTCTGTCAAATTTATCCACCAATCTTCAAGTTGTAATCTAGCCATTGTTGAGATGTTTATCAGTGGCTTCAGATGGATTTATATACCTGTCAAGTAGAATTTCTGCACAAGGTCTTAAAGCCATGACTTCATCACATCTTTACAAAAACAATTGATTGCAGGTGATCTGAAAATAGTAATGTCTGCACTGAATGAAATAAGTGCACACATTCTGATTTCAGAATTTAAAGTGTGCTTTCAACTCGATTTAAGTAAAAGAAAATTTCCATGCAAAGAATTTTCTAACAATTACAGCCATTCAAAAGAATGGGCCACCTTTGCTAGTAGCAATTTCCTCATCACTGGAGGTCTTGATGTGAATGAAGGTTGAATGACTGCTAAGGATGTTCTATCATGAATTCCTGTTGGGCAATGATTGGGCTATATTACCACTGAGGTCTCTCTTACATCTCTGAAAGTCTGTGAGTTATAAATTAGAAGGTCGTTTTTTGGTTGATCGAAAATATGTCACTGGTATCCCACCATCAGGAAACTTTCATAAAGCTTTTAACCTACAGAGATGTGAGAAAATAAACTTCAAAAATACAGCTTTTAAACAAGTTAAGGGGCAGCATCGTAATTTATTGCTCAGTCTGACATGGAAAGAATTAATTTCATTAGTGAGGTTAAGCTTGTAGTTCAACCAATGTGCATGGACATTTCAGAGACACAATCACATCTCTAATCACTGAAATGTCAAAATTTTATTATTATCCACTCTTTAAATTTATCTTCTTACCAATGAATTTACTTTATTTTAAAACTTCTTCAGTGCATGTAAGAAGTGCACTTTCTGTATAAAGGAGGCGGGTATGATTAAACCAGATGATGTGCCCCCACAAGCAAAATCAGCCATTCATGAAAGCTGGTCACCAGAGGCCATTTCAAACAAAGCATATTTCAAAGGACTCTAAAGTAATCCCTTCTCTCTACTGATTTGGTTTCCATGAAGTCTCAAGCACATGTGCGTTACAAAAAGAAGGCTTATTAAAACCTGATGTGATATTGGAGGGGATAATGCAATGGACTTCCAACCGCATTTGGGATCTGAGAGCCATCAAAAAGGAAACCAACTTTCAATTATGTGTATAGGCTTTCCAAAACCTATGCATACAAACGTAGAGAGTGTTTACTTGCTAATGAAGGCAACTAATTAATGCTATAAGGTGTTCAAAAGTGACTTTAAGCATAAAATTTGGATCATTGACAAGTTGATCGGAAAAACTGAATATCTTTCAACTACAGTATCTTTTGCAAAAGGAAAATGTTACAAAATTATAGAATTTTAAAAATTTTTCATAGCTAACATCTACATTGTGCTTAAAGCTATGCAATAATTTTATATATATATATATATACATATATATATATATAAAATACATACACATATATACATGCATATATATGGAATCTCATTTGATCCTTAAACAACTGTACACTCATTGAGGGCAGAGATTATATCACTTTTTTATTTGTATCCCCAGCACCAGTATAATTCCATGGGACTTAGTGGGTTCTTAATACGTGCTTGTTAATTTCTGAACAATTTTGTGAGGTAGTTGCTACCTCTGTAGGCAGCTAGATAGCACAGTAGATAGAACACTGGACCTGGAGCATGGAAGACATCCTCTTAAATCCAGCTTCAGATACTTAGTGATTATGTGACTCTGGGAAAGTCATTAACTTAGTCTGCCTTAGTTTTCTGTTCTGTAAAATAAGGTAATAAAAGCATATCTCTCTCAGGGTTACAGTGAGGATAAAATAAAATAATTTTTCTAAAGAATGGCAAATCTTAAAGTGCTATATAAATGCTATCATCATCATCACCATCGTCATGACGATTACCACCATCCTGATTTTCCAGATGAGGAAGCTGGGACTCATAGAGATAAAGTAACTTATCCACTATGGCTAGTAAGTGTCAGATATTACATTGTAACCTCATTTTCTCCTGACTAGCTCCCACACTCTTTTTGCTGGGTCATGTTGCTTCCTAAAAACAATGATGTATCTCAGCTGTGCATGTCCTTGACTCGGTTCAATAGCATGAAACATTATTTAAGAATATTGCCTGAAAATTAATAGCTGGGGGAAATTTCAACACTCCAATAAAGAAATGATGATGAATTGAGCAAAAAGGTTAGTGAGGAAGTTATAAACTTGAATAAAATTTTGTTGTTTTAATTTTAAAAAAGAATATTGCCTAACACTCTTTATCAACCTTAAAGGGAACTCAGGCATTTGCTAAGCAAGTTTGACTCTCCTAAGAACTTCAGTAAGATTCTAGGACAACATTGTGCTTTACAGTCAGTTATATTAGAATTAATAGTTACTAGAAGGATTGATTGCCTAACAGTAGAGGAACAAAGGAGGACATTTTCAGACCTTGCCATTTTTGAATACACAAGGAACCTAGAAGAATGTGTCGCTGATTCTTTGGCCAATAACAATTCTGTGGTGTTGACTGCCCTCCTGAACTACAAACTGTGTAAGTGACTGTGGGCCATTTTACACTGCTATTGACAAGCTATCATGTTTGATCCTGGCCAATACACTTTTGCTCACAACAATACAATTCCTCTGAGCAAGACAGGTATGAAACAAAGGTGAGACATCCAAGCAATCACTCTATGCTAACTATATTATAACAGCAGGGAAGAAGAGTTCTTTAAAAACGCTGAAATGAAACTTCAAATAATTCAGCCACACTCTCCCTAAAAGAAAAATAAGCAAAAAAAATCTAGCAGAGGGTGAAGGTTAGAGATGGGTGCTTACAATGAAAGCTTACCCACTCACTGGTTAGCTAAATACAACATTGATAGGCTCTATAGAAATTCATTGTTATGTAGGAGTCCACTTTATAAACAGTACTATGTATGATGTATAGTAAATGTATATATGTAGTCATTTTTATATATGTTAAATACTGTAGCAGGCCATATATTTGAACACCATTATTTAGCATTTCATGCTTGCCAAGAAAAACTCACCAATTTGCGGCCTCTCTTAAGTTGTTGGGATCAGATTCAACTCAAAGTGCAGCCAATATTTGTACATTCAAACTTATAAATTCATTCGTCTTATTGGAAAATAAAGCTAGGCGAGGAGAGATGGGCTTTTGGTATTCCAGCCTATATCCAGCCCAAAATAAGTACTGCATTTTAAAATTCCTTAAAGATTTCTCCTTTGATTTTCTTTAAGCTAGCAGGTTTGGAGAGCCCTTTGTTTGCAAACAGACACAGTTTCCTGACCAGTCATCTTTCCCAATTCTAATATAGTGGATACCTGCAAGTAAATTGTTGCATTTAAACACACTAGTAAGAGGTAAGGCTTCACATCATTAATTAAAGCCCCAAACTTCTAGTGTTTAAGCAGCTCACAGTGCAGAGCAGTCTGCATACTCCTATTAGCGCACACAGAAGAGGACGGGACCAAACATGCTTGTATAGAGAACAGGCAGATGCTTCGTGTCATTTTACATGAAGGCTGATCTGCCAGGCAGTTATATTAACTGGAGGCAGCTGAAAGGGAATGCCAGTCAAAAGATAGGCACTTGGTAAGATGAGCTACCTCCAAGGTAAAGAAGCAAACATTTAAAATCACTGAAGACCAAGCATTTTTGCACTGGGTGTCATGATTCTCTAAAATGCCCTGATATTAGAGCACTGACAAAGGGCCAGAAGCTTTGTGATAAGTAGCTTTCAGCTGAAGGCCATGTCACTTCTCAAGTGTTCTAGTGTTAGAAGCAATGCTAAACAAATTACTTAATTCATGTAGGGAGGTATAGAGAAAGAAAGCATTGCCTCTAAACTCACTTTCAAATTTCATCTCGAATACTTAATGCCTGGGTGACCTTAGGCAAGTTACCTGAACTTCATAAACCTCTATTTTCTTAACTATAAAGTAAAGGAGGAGGATCAGATGGTCTCTGAAGTCCCTTCTAGCTCTAGAACTAGGATCCTAGGAACTAATTGTATGTGGGCACCTCGGGTTTTTTTGTTTGTTTTCTTCCTCACCTCACCTTGAATCAGGCATGACTTTAGCCCTTGAGTCACTGATCCAATGTATGGCCTCTCCCAAAAACCGATCCCCATAGATTTGGGCAGTTAGGTGCAACAGTGGATAGAGTGCCAGGCCTGGAGTCAGGAAGACTCATCTTCACGAGTTCAAATCTGGCTTACTAGCTATGTGACCCTGGGCAAGTCACTTAACTCTGCCTCAGTTCCTTATCTGTAAAATGAGCTGGAGAAGGAAATGGCAAACCACTCCAATATCTTTGCCAAGATAACCCCAAACAGAGTCACAAAAAGCTGAACACAGCTCAAAACAACTGAACAACAAAGGGATGGGTTCAAGTGTGGCCCACCTGCTGGAACTTGAAAATCACTTTTCAAAATAGAGACATCAATTGAAATTGGTGTTTCTATGTTCCCCATTCATGGGGATTAACTTCCAAAGGTGTTGTGAGATAGGATGACCCCCTAGTATTCTTCTAGACTATAGTAATAACAAAGAAAAGAGATGGAAGGATTAATTGGTTTTACTGGATTTCAATCTCAATGTGCATCAACGGTGGGATATGGTGACCAAGAAAGCAGCTGTGATCTTCAGAGAGACATAGAACATAAGAACAGGGAGTTGATAGTCCTGTTGTGTTCTTCCCATTGTGCTCTGTCCTAATCAAACCACAACTGGGATATTGGGTTCATTTTTAGCAGTTCCATTTTAGGAAGGGCATTGATAAGCTTAATAGTATCCTAAGGAAAGTTACCAGAATAGTGAAGAATCTCAAGCCCAGAAACTGGGAACTGGGGATATTTAACCTAGGGAAGACAAGAGGTAGAAGGGGCATAGCATAGCTACCTTGAAGGATTTCAAGGGCTGAGAGGTAGAAGAAATATTACAATTGTACCGCTTGAGGCCAGAAGATAGAACTAAGAATTGCAGGTGGAAGTTGCAAAGAGGCAGATTTTGACTTAATATAAAGACAAACTTCCTAATAATTAAAGGGATTCAAAATTGGAAATGGGCTTCCTCAAGTGGGAAGTAGACATCCCTGACTTAAGGTCTTTAAGTGAAGACTGGATGACTAGGTTGGCCCAGTTTCAGAGTGGATTCACGATCAGGTATAGGTTGAACTAAATGGATCTAAACCTTCCAATCTTAAGATTTCTATTCTGTGCGATAGCTCCACTGTATCTCCTCTGTTATTTGAAAGGTTGGGGATAGGATAGGGTGATACTAGGTTAGTCTGGTAGAATCTTAATGGACCAGAAAAGGAAACCAGCTCTATACTGCAGGAAGTAAGATTTTGCAGCCTCCTACAGTTAATATCTTAAGTAAAGCACTTATTGCCACCAGGTTCCCAATCAAAATTACAAAGTAAGCAAATACTATTTTTTTCAGTCTTCCCTTGCTTTCCCTCTAACCCATACCTCCTTCTTTCTCCCTCTAGATGGTCTGTCATACCATCTACTGTTTCATTTAAACAAGCAATCAAGAACAGATCAAAAGCTTGCTATAAGCCATGCTCTGTGCAAGAAGTTGGGTATACAAAGTCAAAAAGAAGACATTTCTTGCCCTCAGGGAGATTCTTGGTGGTTTGACTGATGTAATTGCAAGAGTCAAGCTCAGGTTGAGTAGCTTTCTATGCTTTGTACATAGTGGGTATTTACTAAATGTTTGATGGATGAATGAATGAATTATAAATTTTGAAAGAGCAGCTAACTAAGCCAAGAATGTTTAATCAGCTGAATGTATGGGGAAGATATCTATTTAATGGGTGCTTTGGGTGTTTTTTGACTACTCTGGTGCTGTCCTTCCCCACCCCACCCCACCCCACTTCTATGGAGTCTGCCAAGGAACAAAACACATAGAATCAACATTACAGCCACATACTATCTATGCCCTTCTATTTCACCTTTGCCAGAGTCTCTGTACCCTTGGGGCATGGTAGAACAGAAAGCATAGGTTGGTACAGTGAACCATGAATATTCAAAACTGTGAGTCATGAAGCCATGAATGCAGAGGGCTCCTGTATTTGTTTCCTATTGTGTAGTTCAAGATGTCTTGCAGTGATCAATTAATCCTTACAGCACTGAGGCAAGAGCTAAAACCATTTGTGCACAGTCACAGCCATTCATGGGCTCAGAGTTAGCTTTTGAATTCTTAGAGGTCTAGAGACAGAGTACCATTGACTCAGTTATGGCCTCTGTGCCTGTCAAACTTTCTAGGTCTCAGTTTCCCAATCTGTAAAATGAGGGGGATGAGCACAATGATCCCCTTAGTTCCTTTGATCCCAAACAGAGTATATAACCTAGAGGAGAGATAGTCTAAACTTTTCGGAAGGAAGAGTAGGAAATAGAAATGGCTTCCACCTGTCTTTGACCTCATAGAAACATATATGACATGTGTGCAGGTGTTTGTGTGTGTGTGTGTGTGTGTGTGTGCCCACACACGCCCTTGTTTGTGGAGTACATTGGACTTAATGTCCCTTCCTAACTTCTCTTTCATCATGAACCAAAGAGGGGAAGAGAGAAGATTCTTCAGGAACTGTCAAGACGGCAAAGTACACACTGTGATACTTGCTGAGAAGGAAGAAATAGAAATACAGTGATGATATGCAGAAGGATAAAAGGAGATCATAGAGAGGAATCTACTATCCTGTCTCAGCTCATTTTCCTTCTAGTAGTCTCACCTATCATCTGAATCCAAATATAGCCAGGGCTTCCTTCTCCCTGGCAGAAGTTATACTTATATCAAAGGAATAGTAGGTGAGCATTATTGTGATTGCAAGATTACTATGAAGTGGGGACCCCAAGGATCCTTACCCAACTCCCAGGATTTAGCAGATGTGCAATTAAAGAAATCAGCACATAGAGGTATACTATAGTAAGGTAAAGGCCAGGAGCATTGGTGAATACTGAGAGCCTTTGTGATCACCCACCGGCTGACATAAAAGTTGGATTTAGAATCAGGGGCTTGAGGGAGGGAAGAAACAACTTGTAGTGGCTTCCTAGACCCTATAGGCTACCCAACCTGAGAGTTACTCTCGAAATTACATCAGCTAATCTATGAGCAGTATGATTTTACCTGGCTTTTGCCCTTAGGCACAGTGGTTGGTTATAATAGAGAATAAGTGTGAGAGGGGAAGGGTTGGAGTTATTTGACTTACCAATTAGTCTATGGAAGCCCTTTGGATGGGGTCTCCCAGGACCCCTGAGCCAGATTATGCAAAGCTGAGGCTATTCAAATTTAGTAAATTTGGCTTTTCTTCATTTCTAATTGTTTAATGTTTAAATAGAACCTAGACATTGACCAGGAATAATAATAATACTTATTACTGGCATTTCTACTGTGGTTTAATGTTTTATGTCTGTTATTTTATTTAATCTTCATAATAACACTGCCAGGTTGGCGCTAGAACTATTATTGCTACCATTTTACAGATGAGACAACTGGGCTCAGAAATGTTAAATATATATAGCTCTCAAGTGTCTGATTTGGACCATGAACCCAGGTATTTGCTGACTCCAAGTCTAGTCACCTTTTTACTTTCCCCTCTGCTTTATAATTCCTAACCCTGATCTTCATCCTACCCATAAACTCCAAATTCCTCCACCCTTTAACATTTTCCCAGGCCATCACTACTTCACTGGCTACACTCTCCTCCCTTCCCCATCTTAAACCAGTTGAACTGGTTCAAGTTTGTGAACCAGTTCAACTCTCCATTGTTCTCTGGAGTCCCTTGCCCCCTTATCCTCTTGTTGATCTTGCCCAGCCAAGCCCCAGCCTTGAATTACTCCCATCATTTTCTGCTTTCACTCTATTCACATGCTGAAGGAAGGTAGAGAAAATCATGTAATCATGATGACTGGTTCCACTATAAACTTATTTTGTGTAATCACAACTGGGTCCTTGATAAATTGAGGTAATCCTTTTAGAATTCTCTAGCTGATTCACTATCCCCCTCAGTACAGTGACTTTTCCAACATTTTTCATTTCACTTCAAACTCCCCCTGGCTCTCCAGCTCACACCCTTTCAGTTGAGAATCTCCTTTCATATTTCACAGAAAAAGCTGAGGCTATTCACTGAGAGCTTCTTTTTCCTTCTTAATCTCACATCACTCTTGTCCTTCACCTGTGTCTCACACAATAAGTGGTCCTTCTCCTTGCCAAGGCAAACCCTTCAACATGTAAAAGTGATCCCATTCCATCTGGTCTTAAACAATAAAATGCTTCCTCTATCATCCCAACTCTCTCACTAATCTTGAATCTTTCTCCTTGTCTACCGGCTGCTTCACTGGTGTCTACAAACATGCCTGTGTCTACTTCATCATCAAAAATCTCCCTATTGATCCATCTTCAGTAGCTATCATCTTGTATCTCTCCTCTCTTTTGTAGTTAAATTCCTTGACAAGGCCACCTACATTAAGTGCCTCTACTTCTTTCCTCTCATTCTCTTAACTTTCTTCAGTCTGGCTTTTCACTTCATCATTCAGCTAAAACTTCTCTCTCCAAAGTTACTAATTGTATCTTATTTACAAAATCTAATAGCCTTTTCTCAATCCTCATTCTTCTTAATCACTTGGCAGCCTTTGAAACTCTTGCCACCTTTTCTCATTGCTACTATCTTTGCTCTAAGTTTTTGTGACACATCTCTCTCCAGATTTTTTTCCAACCTTATAGTTCCTTCTCAGTCTCCTTTGCCATATCCTCACTGAGGACTTGTCTTCTTACTGTGGGTATCACCCAAGGCTCAGTCCTAGGCTTTGTCTTCTCCCTCTATACTATTCCTCTTGCTGGTCTCCTAAGCTCTCATGAACTACTGAAAGAGCATTTTGGTTGGTCTCCCTGCCTCAAGTCTTTTCCCATTCAACTATCAAAGTGATCTTTCTAAAGTGTGGATCTGACCATGTCACATAAATTCAAACTCTAGTGACCTTATATTGTTTCCAAAGTAAAATGTGAAACCCTCTGTTTGGTTTCTAAAAACCTTTGTAACTTACCCTGTCCCCCACATTTCCAGTTTTTTTAAATGCTCTTTTTTTGCTCCATGGACTCTGCAATTCAGTGACACTGTCTTCCTTGCTGTTTCTCACACAAGACACTCCATCTCCTGACTCTGGGCATTTTCATTGACTGTCTCCTGTGCCTGAAATGTGCTCTCTTCTTTTCTCTGCCTCCTAGCTTCCTTCAAGACTCAGCTAAATTACCACCTTCTAATTTAACCTATTCAGCTGGGTCACACTAAGGAAAGCTAGCTTCCTTGGACAAAATAGTTCTGTCCCAGTCAATAATCTGTGCCAACTTCAAACTGTAAGCAGGAGTTGACATTATTTTTAAAAGCCGATATATTCGTATCGGATAAACTTTGGCTTTAAAATCCATTCATTCTTATCAGTGATAATTATGCATAGTAAATTATACTTACACTAATTTTAAAACACAAGAACTCGTATTTATTTAGAGATTTAAGGTTTACAAAGTGCTTTTGTCACAAGAATCCTTGTGAGCGGTGTAGTATAAGTATTTTTAATTGCCATTTTATAGATAAGGCACTTTCTCTAGGATTGTCCAGCTAATAGCAACCAGAGGAAGTTAAATGGTGCAGTGGATAGAGTGCTGGACCTGGAGTTAGGAAGACCCGATTTCAAATCCAAGCTGAGGTAATTGTTAGCTGTGTGATCCTGTGTGATGCTTAGTTCTCATCTGTAAAATGGGGATAATAATAGCACCTGCATCACAGAGTTGTTGTGAAGATCAAGTGAGATGATATGTATAGAATTTTTCAAGCCTTAAAGCACTATATAAATACGTATTAAGTGCCTGACTTGGGATTTGAACCTAGATTTCCTGATTACCATTCTGTCAATTTATTCATTGTGTCTCATGGAAGAGCTTTGTCCCCTGGGGAAATTGAGGGGTCCTTGGGCAACTGCTACCCTTTTCCATTATGTTAATCTGCTTCCTATATTCAGTGAACCATGACTAGGGTCTAATGAAATTTTCAGTGTTCACCTCCACCCTGATATCCACCAAAAAAAGGTTTTTGATCCAACATTTTAGGAATTAAACTAAGTCTCACATACATAGACACAGACATATACATGTTTGCTCACATACATATGTCTAAAATTTGTTGCTGTAAAGTACAATCATTTAAAGCATTTTTTTCTATTTCAAATAACTGGTTTTCCATAAAACATTGATTAAGGACTTCTCTTATTCAAAGGAATGTTTAGGCAATTGTAATTCTTAGTGATTAAATATCATATAGAGAGTGATCTCTCTCTGAATTCTTCAGCTTTCTCCTTTCTTATTCACATTTGAGAAATTTTTGCACCTCATAAAGAAAACAACCTAAGCAGCTTTCTCTTCATTTCATATACTTAATTGCACAGTAGCTAATTCTCTTTCGCTATCCATGTGAATGAATACTTGTGCAGTTAGATCTCAAAAAATGTATGCAGGAAAAGGAGTGGCAATAGAAGGGAGAACTCATTATCCTTACCTACCTTGCTTTAATGCCTCTTGAACAAAGACAGACTACAAAATAAAGGAGGCCTCCTTTCCTTCAGATGATTTTTTCATTCTGCTCTAGAGGCACAGGACATAGTTCTTATGTTTGTCACAGTTAATGCATCTATTGCCCTGGGGTTGGCTAATTTCAGGACCAGTTTTGGGTGAGCTCTGCTGTCCTAGAAACTGGTGTCTTTGTCAAGTTATTGTGTTTTAGAGTGATATTTCTGTGGAACGTAAAAGTCATTTTTTTGTACAATAAAATTTTATTTAATGGAATATTGAAGTATGACTAGAGTTCATCCCTCCTTCCCTTTAAACTCTCCTGTCTATTTTCCCCTTCAATTTAATGCATTCCTATTTGTCCCCAACTTTATAAGCCCTTTTGAGATGAGATAAAATAGACAAAAATACACATATTTTAGTTTCAAGATCAGCTAGTGGGATAAAAATGGTACAGGACCCCATATTTTGAGAGCTGTGAAAGTCATGGAATTGCAAGTTCATTTATGGTGACCTTAGTTAGTCTAGTAGCAAAGATCCCATTGATTTATCTCAACCTAAAAGTATTACATGCCCTCCTACTCTGAGGCTGGTACTGTAAGGGATACGAAGAAGTCTTTGCCCTACAAATTTGTACAGTAAAGAGTACTAGATTTGCACATAGAGGACCTGGGGTCAAATCCTTCCCTTGCCACTTACTAGCTCTGTCACATTAGACATACCCCTTTGACTCTGTTTAAGCCTCAGTTTCCTCATTTGCAAAATGTAGAAGTTGGACCAGATAACATCTGCAGTCTCTTCTATCACTAAATCTTTGATCTAATAATCAATGGGCAGGAGTAACTGACCATAGCATTTAAACAGGAAGATGGCAAAGTAGGTGTGTATATTTATTTCTTAAGTGGCAGAAGTTATACCCTTTGGTCTAAGTCTGGACCCTCTAACCCCATCCAGCAATAAACACTGCTGTTCTCAAAGGGACTGGGCAATAGAGTCTGGATAATCTACTCCCATGACTGAAAACCCAATACCATTATGGTATATATCCATCTAAAAAGACCTAAAGGAGCAGGCAGCCCAGCATTTAGTCTCTAGTAACTGAAGAGGTAACAGTGCCATTTTGCTGTACCAAAGGAGCCCTGTTTGATTAGTGTAGTGATCATCCTAAGTGGAGGAATTTCTAGAAAAAGAGTCATTAGTTGCTTCACTGTTGGCCTTTTCAATAGCATTGCTTCCTCCAGTTAGAAAGTGATCTCCTTGAGATCAGACACTACTATCTTGCTTTACTTAGCACAGTGTCTGGCACATAATAAATGTTCAATAAATCCCTATTCATTCATTCTGTCATGCAGATAGCAATTATTGTTGGTAGGATCTTTGCACCTATGGATAGCATAGAATATCAGAAAAACTAAATCACGAAACAATTCTTCTTTATAACACAGGACCTATTTTACTTTCAAATTCTTTATTTTTTGCAAAGTAAAACTTCTTTGAAAACATCCTTCTTCACAGAATGTCTGTAAAGATGGCTATTTTACAAATGTCTGGCTCTACGCCAAAGTAGCGTGAATGCCTCCCATAGTTCTTAAGGTGTTTTTTCCATGAACAATAGCCATGGCATTTAGATTCTAAAAGCAGCAACTGCCTTTAGTTTTCTCCTAAGTGAACAGAGCCCTGGATGACAGAGATAAAGGTGAATGAATGGGCAAGAGAAAGAATTCACTGACAGATATGTTCCTGTTCTTTCAAAGACAGCAATAGGGACATACAGAAAAGGTACCCAGCTGCAGGGCAAAATCCAGGGCTTATCTTGTTTTATTTTGGAAACTAAAGCACCCAAAAAAGGAAGAAGGATATAAGACAAGGAGGTATTTTTTGGGTAAACATACTCATGTTTAGACATCATAGGATTCTGTTTTCTTTCATTGTCTCTTATCTCCTCTCTAGCCTTTCTTCCTAAGCTTTTGTTTATCATTTGTACTTCTCACCACAGAGACCATTGCTAAGGCCCCTGTGCCTTACCTTGACAAACACGATTCTTTTAGCATTTGCATTTTTGTAAGCTTTCCGGAGGGATGAGGGCAGACTCATATACAAGGCCAGGGGTCTTGGCCTCTGTCAATAATGATGAAGACATGTTAAGTCTGTCAACCCCAAACCAAATATATCCACCATGGCGCAATGAAGCAAATGGCTTCAAATGTTGAAGATTTAAACTTATAAGTTATTGGAACCAGAGGGGTCAACAACATTGGGAAGCAGATCACTTGTAGTTTCAAAGGATAATCACTATTTATTTTCTATCAGAATGAAACGATAAACGCCAGCCATGACTCTTTTTTTTTCCTGCAAAGGTTGTGATGGTGGCATAACAACTCAAATGTACAATGAAAAGATTCTAGCCTAGAAAAGGGACACAGAGGGGTGCTGTGGAAACAGCATCAAACATAGAGTTTAAGGATCCTTATGTTTGCCTTATGTTTTTCACTCTTGGGACTGAGGACTATATTGTTTGACTTAGTAATATAGGACATTTGAACCTATCCTTTCTTTTTTTAGACTTTCCATTTGAGATTTATAAGGTCAAAGTTATGGAAATGTCAAATGATGGCTGCACAAAGAATTAAGAACATATAATTATGAGCTGAGGAAACAGCGTGCATTTTTTCTTTATTATTTTAACATTGCAGCTGATTTTCCATTCAATCACTATAAACCCAGAGAGTGAACAAATACCCTTAAAGTCCCCACCTTTGATCCTTTACCTCCTCTGGGAGTAGAGCAACTCTCAGAGAAGAAACCAAAATGGTTAGATTTAGTGGTCCACATGATGCTCTTGGGAGTACTTAGATAGATTTGCAATCTTATTGGTGGAAACAATGAAGACCACAACTATTCCAGGCCTTCCCATCTTGTATTATTCTCATGAACCTCCTTTCATAAATTTTACATGGAGTTCCACTCAAATGTTCTGTTTTTTTCATATCTTGAGAGTTCCCTTGTGATGTTTGATTTATTCATCTAGTCTTCCTTCTGTCACATGACTGGACCTTTTTCTTTTCAAGTCATCTATGATCCGGATTTTAATGTCACATCGTATGTATAAATTATGTAGGTAATATGATACAGCCTACTAGTACCTTTCCAATATAATTTGATCACCCCAAATTTTGAATTTTCCAAGATAACTGTGTTTCATGACTTATAGTCATATAATATCATACAGAATATCTGGTGTTAAAGACATGAATTAGAGTTATTGAAAATGTGGTGCAATTTCCCAAGTGTAATCTAATCTAAACTGCTTCTCAATTCTGTATCCAGCTCCTTTCTGGAGCAACTATCTGATGTAGATGTGGATGTGTACATGTATGTATATCTAAATCCACATCATCTATCTATAGATATAGGTATATACACAGCACATATACATGCGCATCATACAACTATATACAACTCTATCGTATCCTATGTACAACACACAATATACCTGTATGTATTCATAGTTCAGTGGACTATCCATTGAGTTTAATTTCATGATTTGAACAATATGCATTTTTATCAAGTGTGGATGGTTAAACCAATCTCTGCGTAGTAATTATCTATTTCACTAAGAAAGCTTTGGTTGTACTATGGGTCTTATTTCAATTAGTACAAGGTCATCTGGAATAGGTGAACATCACCACTGAAAAATAATCCTTCTATTTGGATGCAAAGCAGAACTTCCTCTATGATCCTGGTGAATACCTTAGATGAGCATAAGCCCCCTTTTTGTGTTATACTTAATATTAATACTCAGTGGATCAAATCTCTCTCTGTGTGAGGGTAGGAGTAAATTGGGTTACTCCATTCACTCATCCCCACTTTAAGTAACTGAAGCAATGTTAAAAATGGAAAAAGGGGTGTATGGGGTGTTCAGAGAGGACTGGCAGCACTGGTGTGAGGGCTTGCTGAGCCCTGTTCAGGGCTGCTCATCCATCTTTGTGTCCACCTGGCACTCAGCTCTCATCTGTGGCTCCAAGAACACGGTGGCCACACCTTGGTAAATCATCTTGGCAGACATGCCAAGATTGAGGGTAACTGACAGACCTCAAATCCATTGGTGAAGTGGGAGCATCTACCCCATGTATTTGAAGACTTCCACTGGTGGAATGGATGGATGAGAACAATTTGTTCCAGTGGCCATGAATGTTGCTGCAGGGAAAGTAGGAGTGGTAGGAATGTAAAAAAAATGCTACCTTTTAAAGTAAGGAAAGAAAAAATGAGAAAACACTTATGAAATGCAAGTTATGACGGCAAATTGCCCACCAAAGAATGATTTAACCTGTCATGAAGTATGATGTATTATAGATATAATACAAATAATAAAAAGAAATTTTGTAGCTGCCAGCCACTCCTTTGGATGAACTGACTTTCTCTCTCCCTTGTATTCCTTAATAATATGTAACTTCTTATTGGATATATTCAGTAACAGGTTTTATCTTCCTTGGTCCCATTTCATATGTTTTCTATCAAAGTATTGATGTATAAAGCTAGAATCTCTCTTGACTCTACATTTAAAAATATAGTACAGAACTCCATAAAATTTTATTTAAAATTAACTTCTTATTTGCATTTGTAATAATCTCTAAGTATTTGTAGGATTATCATAGAGAAAAGAATATGATTTTTTCTTCAAATATTTGAACAGCTGTCATGTAGAAGAAAGATGATACCTAATTCATCAAGCTCCAGAACAGAGTACCAGGCTTAATAGGTAGAATTTATCAGGAGGTAGATTTTGGCTCTATTTAAGGAGGTACCTTGTAATCATTAGTGCTACTAAAAAGGGGAATGTATTACTGGGAGGCTGTGTATTTCTCATTACTGGAACTGTTCAAGCGACAGCTTGATGGCGGCTTTTTAGGATGTCATAGAGAGTATTACACATCAGGCAGAGGAGTGCTGAGGTCCTTTATAATTCTAGGATTTTAGGATTTTTCCATTCCCCAATAGCACTCCTTAACCTATCCAGGCTAATTCATTTCTGCCACTTTGAGGGTAGTTAAATGTGAATAATAACTTTTATGATGGGGACAGTACTATGGTACATTACTTTTTAATTGTGCATTACATCAATTATGTCAAGTGTAACAATTTTCTGAATGTTGAATATATGAATGAGTGAATGGATGCTGAGATTTATGTTACAGAACTGTGAAATCAGCACACTCTTTGCATCTTCCCCAACTTTTTGAATTGCCTTCAGAGCCTTAGGATTTAGACAACTGTTGAAGAAAGGCACTTAGTAACACATGCAAGATAAAGTTGCTTTTCTCCCATCTGTTGAAGTTTGAGCCAATACTAATGCAGATGTCCATGTAAAAGCAATATAACTCTCTTTCCTTCATGAGATTTGTTCTCAAATACTACACTATAAAACTTCAAATGTCTAATGATGCCACTAAAAAGATTTCATTTTACTCCTAAGCTGGCTTTTTAAAGTTCATTCTCTCCTTAACTATAACGAAACAAACTATCTTCAAGATTGAGTGGATGTTAAAATAAACACTGGTCAAGCCCTATTCAGCAAAAATGACCGTTCCATACAACTTCATTAAATGTTATCTGAAGGCCCATTTTACTTTAAAGGTGTGATATTATATTAAGTGCTTATTTTTTGTCATTTGGAAATGCTTCCTGAATTCCTCAATTGTTATCTGATCCTTAGTGACCCTTTGCTAAATTAATAGCTGCTTCCTTCCTGAAAGAAATTGCAAGCAAGCCAACTCTAGGTTTCCATAATGAGTGATGAGCATTAGCAAGTCTGCTTGGTATTCCAGATTTTCTCTGATCTTGTATGCTTCTATGAAAGTCATCAAGGGGAGAATTTCCTAAAACCGTGATTGCTTCCTTCCCATTCCAATAGCCTGTGTCATTACCACAACTGCCTTAGACCAAAAAAAATTACCCAAGCCAGAAAAGATATTTGACTTTCTAATGAAACTTTGAAATTTTTATATCATAGCAGGGATGAGGACCATGATAAATGCAGTTTCATTTATTTAGTTCTGGTTAAAAATGTTTATAAAGGTCCCAGGGATTTCATAGTGAAGAACTGAGTCCTCCTTCAGAAATCAAAGAAGTTATCTATTTTTCTTTCCCCACCTCAAAGTCCTGAGAGTTCAACTATCTCATGAAGAACTATATAAAAGCCTAAATGTAAGAATCAGAGCCAGAATGGGTACACTAAGTCATATAGTCCAGCTTACACCAGGAAAGATTTGTTCCCCTTTGTTATGTAGTCAAAGTTAGTTTTAAACCTAAATAACAGGGAGATGACTGTAAAATCATTTAATCATTTTGAAAATCTCAATTTTATTTAGATTAACATATCATATGAATGATAAACCATGAGCTAATATGGGAATTTATTATGTTTGACTATACACATTTGTAATATTTTGGGGTTTTTTGCTTTCTCAATGGATGAGGGAGTGAAAGGTGGAAGGGGAAGAATTTGGACCTGAAAATTAAATAAAATTTAATTAAAAAATAATAAATCCATAAGAGCTGAATTGAAATAGTACATACTCACATGTTTCAGAATCTCACTGATTAAGCGTGTCTAGGTGTAGATTCCGTAACAATCATAACAGCAACAATCACAACCACCACAACAACAGCAGCAACTGACAAGAATAAAGATTTCAGAAAGTACTGCCTGCTCTCATGGAGTAATCAAAACTTTAAAGCTTTTTCTAATTAGGATCTGACTTTTTCTTTCCTTTTTTTTTTAAACAATCACTAAAATCAAAAAAATGTTCTTTTGTCTGGGGGAAAAAGACCAGCAATCCCTTCATAAACCATGCTTTCTACAATGTTAATACTGTATTCATATTTCTGCTCAATTTTGAGGATTTGAGTCTTCCTAAATACTGAAAATTCATCTTCAATGAAGCCTGAAACCTTCTTGTACATCTGTTTGTGTAGATGCAACTATGCCCACAAATCAAACCACTCTTTTTGCTCCGGCCCTCACCCCAATATGAGAAGCTTCCTTTTTGAAATGGTAGAGTTTGAGGTTATGGGAGTGATTTTGAGGATATTTCCATCTGAATGGGTACTGTGCTTACCTAACGAGAAACAGAATTTAATGGTTTGCTACTGGAGTATTCTTGAATGTATAGGCAATGATTTCACTAATATTTATCCTTGTTTCCTAACCACTAACAAGCCCTTTTCAGAGTTTCAGGAAAGCTAGCAGTTATCACACCAAAGCTTATCAGCTGGCAACTGAAACCTCAACCTTTGGTTGAGGGGATATAACTGGTGTTAAGGATAGGCACTATAATATGAGGAAAGCTTTCCAGTCCACCACTTCCCTTTCTACTTCCACTCCATCCCCATTTTTGGTAGTGTTATTTTATGAGCATAGAGGAAATGCTTAGCTTTCTGGTAGCCTTGCTCCACAAAGAGATCAAGGAAAATGAATAGCTTTCATTGGTCTGTACAGAGGAACACCAAGAACTTTGATGATTGTGAGGTGACAATAGTTATGTCTCAAAAGTTATTCTGTGGGGAATAAATCCTCTAGAGGGTGCAAGAATTAGCATTTTGACTCTAGTCAGTTTTCCCTATTACTTTCTACCACTGTATTAAGCCTTGTTGGATGAAGTGAATATATGATCATCAAAGTGCTTGCTGTGCACAGTCTCAGTTCATCCTCACAAAAGCTCTGGGAGATAGGTGACATGGGAATTATGTTTCCACTTTTACTGATGAGGAACCTAATATTTATAGAGGGTGGGTGATATAATAACATCGCCAGTAAATGGCGGGTGTGAGACTTCGACTCAGGTCTCCTGAACTTCCCACAATATCACGAGTAACCCGACCCCTGAACTAGAGTTCTTGCCACAATATCATGAGCAAGATTTTCAAGAATGAGGAATATTTGGGTTCACAAGAGGAGAGTATTAGGAGAGGACAATGGGATATGGACATACTGGTGATACCTTTAAGTTATTTTCAGAACTTGTGAATAAAGCAAACATACTCTGGATAAGAAGCAAATGGTCATTCTGGCCCTTTGTACTAGTCCCACAGGATACCATCTTAAAGAGATCTTCTCATTACTCCCTTCATGCTGTTAGTAAATGAATAAGATGTCCTCTCTTAGTCTGGAGATTAGTAACTGGGGAGAGAGCCTGATCTTCCTTCCTATTTCGATTCTCCTACTTTGACAATGGGACCTTATTATTTGGGAACATAACTTTTAGAGAGACAGTCTGGTTTAGTGGAGGGAGAGAAGACCTCAGGGTCAGGAAAACCTGATTTAAATCCTGCCTTTGACCCACACTGGCAGTGGGATCCTCAGCAAGTGATTTCCCTTCATAGTGTTCCCGGCAACTTGCTAAGGCTATAGATTGCATAAAAGGTAGTAAGTAACATTGATAGAGGGACTTCCCTACAAAGATGAAATCACGGTCTGTTCAAAAAAATCCAAATCAAAAAATCCAACCAACTTTTAACTGGTTCTAAGTGTAAAAAGTAAGGGACGATACATTTTAAATGGCATCTCAATTTAATTCAACAAATATTCATCACTACTCAAGTACATTTTTGCCTTCTGCATTTCATCTTTCTTTCTCTTGCACTAAGAATTCAGAGTTCAATTTAACATTATTAAAGCACCTACTATGTTACAGGGACTGTGCTAGGCAGTAGGGATACAAATACAACATGAAATAATGTCTGCCTTTGGGAGCTTACATTCTCTTGGTAGGGAAAGAGCATGAATACATATAAGTAAAAACAAAGTATGCAAAGGAATTGGGGGTCCACAGAACCAATATGAAGGGAAGTTTGTTAATATAACAGGGCACAATCGAAAGGTAGGGAAGAGATGGAGGGGGATGCTGGAAAGATTCCATTGATACAAATGGGTATGAAAGACAGCATATATGTCTGTTCACTGAGTCAACTATACTCTTTACTGACCTGAAAAAACATTGTAAATATGAAACAAATCATGAAATGTTATCTGAAATAACAGCTGTCATCTGTTTGAGATGGTGATTTTTCCAGCTGCAAACAAATAATCAGTACTCCAGGAGTTCAAAAAGCCTTGCCCTTTCCATCAGCCACTATAACATTCATATGACTAAACCACACCCTGTCGTATTAAATACAATTATTAGACAGATTAGTTTTAATCATTTTTAAGTATGTTTTCAAAATTCTGAGTTTTGAGGTAGTCTAAGATCACAAGAAGTTCTAATCCAATATTAGTTTATCAATTTAATTATAAACTTATAAATTTCCTTATAAAAGACAAGCAAATCACAGCCCACCAAAAATTAAGATTTGGTTTTAAGTATTGGACAGAAGATTGGGCTAACTGACCTTTTGGGCTTTTGAACTGTTTGAATTGTTCAATCTCACTTCTACATAGTAACTGAAGACTTCTGGGATTTCCAGTCACTCCAGTCATTAGCATATTATAGACTATTGTTGGTCTATTTGAATTCAAGAAGGGGGAAGGAACCAGAAGGGCAGCAGGTGGCTGAGCAAAGACTGGACTCCTCATTTTTAAGGTCAAGAGGCAATGTGCTAGAGGTCACCCAGGGTAAAGGGCACAGGGATAACTCTTGGACGAGAGAAAAAGCTGTAGAATTGGCTTTAAAGGGGAATTGGGAAGGAAAGAAAGCTGGGAATAAGCAAGTCATTTGAACAGGAAAAACATTCTTCCTTTCAAGCACAGACTTTTAAAAAATTTGCATTGTATAAATGTGAGTATGGTGTTGTTGGTGAGAGAGTGTGTTTTACCCAGACCATATATAAATCCCAGAGAAATAAAACTACTTTCCTCCTGAGGAAACCAATCTGCCCTCTCTCTCATTTCCTCTCCTACCCTCAAAAGTGACGAACAGATTTGTATTCTTCATTACTACTCTTCTATTTCTCTCCAGATGGCAGATTTCTTATGAGTATAAAGGAAAGGAAGCATACAAAATGTATATATGTGTGTGCGTACACACATATATTTTAAAGAACAAGGCTGTTTGGGTGTAAGATTGAAGGAAATCAAACTGAATGGTTTTCAATTACGTTGAGAACCTCATGCATTCTAAAAATATCTGTGGATATTCAATAACATTTTATTTTGGATCAGCTTCATGGGAGTAGGGGGAAGCTAGTATGTTGGACTAGACAGGAGCTACGGTCCATTCCTGCTCTCAAATTCTTCAATTCTGTGAAACACTTCTTCTGAGTATTACAACCTACTGCTTCCTTCTACGGGAAGTTGTTACTTTGTAACTAATAAAAACTATAGATTTTATTCTATGGTACCAAAACTGTCTAAGCATCTCCTGCTGACACAATAGAATTCCAGCTTTGCTCTTTGGTCTTTTCTACAAATCTCTTTATACCTATTGACTCATAGTTCTTTCCCATTGCTCTGATGGTTCTCTCTACCAGCCTCTGATGACATTAACTATTGTAATGTTTTCATATTATTTCGACCTTCTATGGAGCATTTCACAGCTTGACATCTTTTTGTTTTTTCCTCCACTGGTTTCACTTCGTTTTCATCAGAGATACATACGTTGCTTATAAATGGATAGTAGGTAGTTAGAAAACATAAAAAATAGATGCAAATGTGAAAAAATATTATCATATTTTTGGTGTTAGAATTATGTTTTTATCATTTTGACAGAGTAATTGCATTTCCTAAAGTACTCTGTCTTCAGGTTTAGCTGATGAGATCCTAACTGGATTTTATTCAGTCATGTTTAAGTGACTGTACAAGTATATACCACTGTTATTAACTGATAGCAAACACAATGTAATTAGAATGGAAAGGTTAGTCATCCTTTACTATTGGTCAGGACAAAGCATTGAAGCATTTTTGGATCTTTTCCCTTCTTTAGACTCCAGACAAGAGATCATTCTTTTAGAATTTCGTGGTCTTTCTCTGGAAGCAAAAGTTAGCATTCCTTAACTCATAACAGAAGGGGCAATGAAGGTGGGACTTTTCAATCAGCTCATGAAAAAGACAACTAACACTAATATATTCTTTGTAGATTTGTGAATTGCTTCAATAATTCTGGAAATTAATTTGGATTTATGTTTAAAAAGTTACTAAGGGGCACAGTGAGTAGAGTACCGGCTCTGGAGTCAGGAGGACCTGAGTTCAAATCTGGCTTCAGACACTTGGCACACTTACTAGCTGTGTGACCTTGGGTAAGTCACTTAACCCCAATTGCCCTGCTTTCCTCCCTCCACACACACACACACACACACACACACACACACACACACACACACACACACAAATTAAAAGTTACTAAAATGTTCATGCCCTTCGGTCCAGGAATTCCATTGCTAAGAATATATCCTAAGGAAGTTTAAAAAAAAACCAAAACAAACCCCAAAAGAATCAATCAATTACCCCATTGATTTAATTTTCCCCTCAACTTGATGAGAGATAACAAATACCAGTGAAAGCAACTTTTGAAGAAGCTGGTCAGAAAATGAGTTTGTTTTTGCATTCCTAGCTCTAGGCCTTGAACACTGTAGATGCTTAATAAATAAATGTTTCATGAGTTAGGTTTCTTTTCAAGCAAAGGACTAGTAGCTTGGGTGTATTTGAAGCTGTGAAACAAAATTCTTTTCTGACCAGCTACTTGGAAAAATTGCTTTCACTGCTTTTTGTTATCTCTCTTGGAGTTTGAGGGAAAAATAAATTGATAGGATTGCAGACAAACAAAATCTTTCATTTTTACATAGGTCACTTCCAGCAATACTCATGCTTCTTCCAAAATGATCTGTCCCTTGTAAGAAAAGAACGGTTAATCAAAAACAGTGAATATAATAACTGCATTTGATTACATATATGTATGTATACATATACATATGTATGTCTGTATAATGTTCTTTACTGGTAGATTCTCCTCAATTGTCTTTCAGACAAGGGTGGTATACTTCTTCATCTATTCTACAGGATCATTACTGGTTTTTCAATTGTAGTAATTTTGTATATTGTACTTTGTGTTTTGCTCATTTCATTCTGTATCAATTCATATAAATCTTCCTGTGCTTCTCCGAATGATGGCTATCTTGATATCTTTTTGTCCATCTGTGCAGATGTCACTTCCAATTTTTTGTGTGTAAAGAACTTTTAAAATTTTCACCTGACTTTTGTTACTGCTCTATCTTCAGGCATTAGATTGAAGAATCCAAGGATCAGTCTGACTCCATGTAGATGGAAGAATCTACATGTCTAATGAAAAGAAAAGGATGATGGATAAAAAGAGAAAGTATTGGGCTAAGAGGGAGAGAGAGTTGTCTGTAAGAGGTGAGCACAACAGAGAAATGAAGCCATTTTGCTTGGGGTCAGGGCAGGAATGTCTCAGAAGTGACTTGCTTCCTTAGTATGCGAAACAGTTTAGGGGAAACTCTACCTTAAATCAGATGAGGCACTAAAGTGAAGTGACAAAGGGATCACAGACTTTGTGCACAGTCAGGGAGATCACAAAACAATGGCTCACATATTTCCTAACAATAACCCTGGGAGGGAATAATGGTAATAACAACTTTACTTTATTTAACTCAATTGCCTGAGATCTATTCCTGAAATTCTGGATTTTTTTTTACTGGGGAAAAGAATGGAGGGTAGAAGGAAGAACATATACCCAAGGTTTAGGAAGTCCTTTGGCCTCATCTGGTGGCAGAGAGACCTTGCAATATTTCTCACATAGCAGTTTTAGATAATTATATTTGTAGATCTAGGCAAATACCAAAGAGTACACAGAATGACTGCAAAAAGATGAGGAGATATTTGCTCTGTAATATGACAATTCTGAAGTGGTTGGATAATTATACCCAAAGAGCAGTGATCAGGAGATTAATGTCAAGTTGGAGGAAGTTATCTAGAAGTAACTAGTGGTATGACACAGGGATCTATTTTTGGCTCTTTTTTAACTTTTTTTTTTTTTAAATCAGTAACATTACTAAAAGTACAGATGGAAGACTTTGTAGGTGATGAAATTTGTGGATGATGAAAATTTGGAAAAGATATCTAAGATATTTGATGACAGAATAAAAACCCCTCCCTCAATTAAAAATCTCAACAGGACAGAATACTGGAATGAATCTAATACAATGATATGTAACAGAAGTAAGCATGAAAGTCCCCAGTTGGGTTCAAACCATCAATGATACATTTGTAGGATGGAGAAGAAAGCACTAGACAATGTTCTTATTAAGAAGATCTAGGAGCTTTATGTACCTGCAAATTTAATGAGATTCATTAGTACATCATGACAGCCAAAATGTGAAAATAATCTTGGGCTGCCTTAAGAGAAACAGTGTCTAGAGTTAGGGAAATCATGATCTCGCCATTCTTGGCCCTGATCAGACAACATCCGGGATATTGTGCTTGCTTTGGGGTGCTACACTTTAGGAAGGACACTGATAAGTACATCCAGAGAAAAGAGACTAGGATGGTCTTGAAGGCATGCTTTCTACAACCAAATGAAAGAATTGGGGCTATGTAGCCTAAAGAAGAGAAGGCTTGTATAGGAGAGGTAAGGTAATAATTGTGATCTTCATATATATGTTAAAAAGTTGTCAAGTAGAACAAATATTATATGAGCATTTTTATATTTATATAATATCATATTATGTATTACAAATAATAAATAAGATATATGATATGATATAATACTATATATACTATATTATAATACATGATGTGATAATTATTAGAATATTATTATTAGAATTTTTTACTTGATTCCAGAATGGGAATAATAGCACTTGCTCTCACAGAATTGTCATGAGGAAAGTACTTTGTCAACCTAAAATGCTATATAAATATGGATTATCTTCAGTAGTGGTAATAATAAAAGTAGGGACAATGGGGAGAAAATACAGAAAGACAAACTTTGGCTTGATATGTATAAGAAAAGTTCCTAAAAATCAGAGCTATTTAGGAGTACAGTGACTCATTGAACTAGGGATGAGCTGATTATCATTGGAGGTCTTCAAGTAGAGTCTAGATGTCCCCTTGTAGAAGATATTTTAGGATGTTCAAGGGTAGTTTTGGATGACCTTTGAAGTCTCTTTGAGCTCTGATATTCTGTAATTTTCTGAATTTTACCCCTTTTTGTATTCTTTTTCATGTTTCATGTAAGACCCAATACATTTCTTATATCACCAATCTTCTTTGGGTTTTTTTTTCATAGTAACTGCTAAGCAACCTTGATGTTCTTTCTTATATGAATTGTAAATGAGTATAATTTGGTATCCATTTTAATGACGTAAAGCTATCCTTCAAGAAATCTTGAAAAGTTTTGCTGTGTGCTTAGGAAGCAGCTTGTTGGAAGAGATCTTTCAAGGTAGCATTTCGCATTAACAAATAAAATGCTTTTTTATAACCAACAAGCAAAAATCCCAATAATATCTTGTATTCTCTACATCTTTTAGTCAATTATGACAGGAAATGTTACCTATAATAGATTGTCATTGGTGAAAACCTGCCTCTTTCTAATTAATATACGCATTGAGGATGTCCTTGATGTATGTGTAGATGATTCTCGCAAACATTTTATATAGATTTAAAAGTAGGCATAGATTCAGTAGTTGATGTTTTTTTTTCAGTGTGAATAAAGCCCAATTTTTTCCTACATTGTAATCTTTCCTTCCTTCAAATACCTTGTGACTTAATGTTTCAAAGCCTTTCCATTCATGTTATGACTAGCATAGAAACTAATTCAATTGTTCTCCCCTTCTCTCTCTCCACCATATTAATCTCTTAATTCCATTTTTACCCTTTTAACTGTGATTTTGAGAGTTCTGTGGTGGTTCTCCATGATGGTGGAAAGCATTTGTTATACTTTTTTTGCAGATTTTTTTCCATTTATTCTCCTCTTTGTTCTTTTTTCATTTTCATTCGTAAATAACTTTGCTTAGTCATATCTCTTGCCATGCTATCTTGAAAATGATTTTGTCTCCATTCGTTCTATTTTATCAAGTGATACTCCCCACAATGTTTCATTATCTCTATTCTATATCTCCATTATCTTGAGATTTTTTAAAACAAATTATTAATATGATAATTCAGTGTTTCCTTTATCTGCTATTTCTTTTTATTTAGAAAATAAGTCAAATATTTATTGACTACAGTGATTTTAGGTTCTTTTGTTCTTGTTATGGAAATCAGTTAAAGCTCTATATGTAAAAAACAAACTCAATGAAATTACTATAGTTTATATCTACCAACTCTGTTCCATTCATTACCACATTTTCATCATCAACAACTTCTTAGAACACGCTAGGACTTAGTTGTTTCAGTTGCATGCAATATCTTTTTCTCATTCCTTGTTCTAATTTTTCTCATATTCTCCTTTTGCTTTGTACTCATTTTGGACCTTGTTCTAATAAGTCTGTCTAATAAGTCAATATTCTGACTATTCACAGACAGCACAGCTGTCAAGAATGACTCCCACATCAGTAAAGAGTCTTCTTTCTTTCTGTCAAAATAAATCATTTTCAATGTGTGGGTGCATATGGTGCATGAGTGTGTGTATGTGTGTGTGTGTGCGCATGCGTGCATGTGTGTGTGTGTGTGTGTGTGTGTGTGTGTGTGTGTGGTGTTCACCATGTCAGGCACAAACTGATTGTTTTATAGAAGAAAGTATTCATGATATATAGGTGTGATGCTTCTGTATAGGATTCAAGTCTTTTCTCTCCCATTCATCTTTCCTAATTTACCTAACTTTTTTCATCCTTACCTATCCTCATCTTTGCACTGAAGTCCCCAAGTTCCAAAAAGTCTTGATTTAATATAGAAAGTATCATCAAGTTCCTCATAGGCTTTCTCTTATCCTTTGCAGCAGCTGTTGCTGCATAAGCTGCAATTATTTTCCTGACATTTTTTTTGGTAACTACTTATCAGGAGCACTACACAAAAGATGCTTAACTATCTTATTAACATATCTTATGAAATGATGATTTTTGCTGCCTTTGGATGCACATATTGTAAAATCAGCCCTTCCAAGGTCTGGGTTTTTTACTGAATCCTCTCCAAGGACAGCTTCTGAGCCAATGCCCTCCTTCCAGTTCAGCTGCATTATTCTTTTTTCTTCTGCTTTTCTTTATAGAGAGAATGTGAAGACAAACTCTACTTAGAAATTCTTCCAATAACATGTTTACTCTTTGACCATTGGACAAGAATCTCAGACTTACAGTGACAATCGCTAAATTAAAGATTGTGGACTGAATAAAAACATAATGTTGTAGGCTTTAGCACCTCTGTCTTCTTTCTCACCACTTTGACATAATCGTTTCAGAAAGAAAAGGAAGTGGTGACAGAGGACATTGTCATATTTGATTTTTCCTTGTTTTACCAAGTGGCCAATCTACTGAAAAAGAGCCTTTCCATACCTAGGTATACTAGTACTTGGAACTAGACATGGTTACTTGTGGGAGTTATACTAAGACTATCCAGTGTGATAGAATCTATCAGGTCACAAGCTCCACTGGTAGTCATTGAGAATCGAGGATCTCGGGCCACCTCCATGGTACAATAAGACATTGGAATTAGATCCTGTGCAGGAAGGGATTTCCTATATGTGGATGTAATTAATTAAACTTTGTAAGAAACAGAGTGTTGTATAATGGATAGCCAGCCTTGGATCCGTGGAGACCTGGGCTCAAATCCAATCTCTGTCATATATTGCCTGAGTTATCCTAGGTAAATCAATTTAGTCAGTCAACAAACATTTATTAAACACTTACTATGTTTCAGGTGCTATACCAAGTTCAAATAGTGCAAAGAAAGCAAAAACAGTCTCCAGACTCAAGGAACTCATAGTCTACTGAAGGAGAAAATATGCAAACGACGATGTACATTTACAATATATGTTAGGCTAAATCAGAGATAATCTCAGAGAGAAGGCACTAGATTGAGGGATCTTTGGAAAGGTTTCTTACAGAAGGTAGGATTTTAGCTGAGACTTGAAGGAAAGCAGAGAAGCTAGAAGGTAGAGATGAAGAGGGAGAGAATTCCAGGAATGGGGAACAGCCAGTTGAAATGCATGGAACTGATAGATTTAATGTCTGGTAAGAAGAACAATAAGGAAGACAGCACATATTCTATGCTCTAGACAGCTCTCTTAAGATTGTAGATTTTGAGCAAGGTATTGACCTGTATTGGTAAAGAGAATTTCTTCATCCTCAAGTTCCTTATCATAGTACAATTCATATCCCTATCCTATAAGAAACTAATTGAAATCAGAAAAATAGAAAATGATATACATGCATGCATACATACATATATATATATATATACATACATACATACATACAGGCATATTTATGTATGCCTTCTCTTTCTCTTCATTCAACCTATATATCCAGAAAGTCTATCTACTCACCTGACTCTAAAGCAAAGTAGGACTTCTATATGTGCAAGTGTGTGTGTGTGTGTGTGTGTGTGTGTGTGTGTGTGTGTGTGTGTGTGTGAAAAAGAGAGAGAGCGAGAGCGAGAGAGAAAGAGAAAGGAGGGGAGAGGGAGGCAAAATGGCATATATGCATTTCTGGGTATAGGGGAAAGTGGAATAGATTTAGGGTTGAAATCCTAGCTCCGATGCTAACAACCTGTAGGATGACGGACAAATCATTTCATATCTTTCTGGGCCTCACTTTCATCATATGTAAAGTGAGGAGGTAGACTAAATGGCTTCCAGTATCCTTCTAGGTCTAAGTCTGCAATTATATATAAAACAGGTGGCATATCAAACAACTACGTATTATGGAATATTATATGGAATATAATATTTTGTAGTAGATATCAATCAACAATACTCCCCTACACCTTTTAAAGGAATTTCACTCAAACTTTTTTCTGCCACCAAGAGCAGGAAATGATTTGTAACAGTGTGCTGAATTTGATCCCAAGTTCTGGCCATTAACCTTAGAGGCCTTTAAACTACTTTTACTGAGTGGAAAAAAATCTGTAATGAAATCATCAGTCTATATAGATAGGACTCACTTAACAATGTTTTTCTAGTGTATAAGGAGACAAGAAGGTGCAAGCCTATGAAAAGAGCAATAAAGTTCACATGATCATTTACAAGACTAACTGATAGCCCTTCTGAGAGTCCATAGCGTTTCTCACTGCTAAGATTCTGGGTTTACAATTACAATAAAGCAAGCTTAGACCACTTATTTTAAAAGTGGTTTCCTTCCCCTATAAGGTTGTACATCAACTTCAAGCAGTCTCCTATATTTATTTCACTGTAAAAGAAGAAACAGACTACTGCGTGGTCTGAGTATATCCTATGGGGGAAAAGGGCCAGGGATGTCCATCTGCCAAAATGTTGCCAATTCAAACCCTAATAATATTTTCAAACTTGTGAATTGTTATGATACCTCTGAAGAATATTGTTCTCACCTCCTCAACACCCCCATGAATGTGTTTATTCTCACATCTCAGATTCTCAGATCTCAAAGGAACTTCAGGGTACAGCCCCCTTGCCTGCTAATGGTAGACTCCTTTCGTTACAATCTCCAGAGAAGATAACATTATAACACAGTTGGAAAGTTCTTTCCAATGACGGACATAAATCTTCTACCCTTAGTCATTTAGCACAAAACACTTTTGTTCAGAGCATCATATGATGCTCCATGGGAAGATTTTAAGAAACGGGAGAGATTGTGCTTTGCCCTTGACAGAGGTGGAATATATACCCAGAATGACTCAACATTTACAAAATACGATTTACCATATTCATTACAAACTGAACAGGAGTGCCAAGGGGTACAGAGTCTAAGTGTACACTAAGCCTATTATACTTTGTTCTTCCAACAATAAAAGAAAAGCTGCACGTCACTATTCACAGTCTCCTGTATTATACTAATAGAATATTGTTAAATTCTCTTCCTCCTTTTTTGTTTATTTTTAATTTTAAAATTTAAATTTTTTAAAATTTATTTTATTTTTAACTTATGGAATAAAATAAGGATTTCCATAGCATAGCGTAATTTAAAAAAAGATGATTGCATATGAAACCAAAAATCTATTATGTACAGCTTGCTATTCCTTTTAAATATGAATTGTCCTGTAAATTTCTTTTATCCCCTTCTCCCCCCTCCCCAGAGATGACTACCATTGGACACAAATATGTATATACATGTAAAATCATTCTATATACATTTCTATTTAATCAGTTCTTTCTCTGGATGTAGACAGTGTCTTCCTTCATATGTCTTTTATAGTTAATTTGGGTATTTATAATAGTCAAGATGACTTATTTGTTCAAAGTTGTAAAAGCTTTTTTGTTTATAATTTAAATGCATGCAATTCTATTTATTAGTCATTCTTTACGGGGAGTTCTTTTTAAAAATTTTACTGATTTTTTATGTGTGTTCTTCTAAATCTTTACAACCCACCTTTCTATTATGGGTTTCCAGTTAATTAAAATACCTACATAAAAGCTTGACTAACGTTTGCTGTGGCAACATAACCTGTCAATGCTTCTTTTAATCAGACCATGTTAGTTCATGCTTTTTCACTATGATGCAACATTCCTAGTTAGGTTTTATTAGACTATGATTATCAGATCTCTTTCCACCAATGCTAATCCATATTGTACTTGTACAGTTTAATTTTCTTCCCTTAATGAACTAACTTGAACTTGTCTTTATTGAACATCATCCTATTTGTTTTCATTGCCTTTTCAAACTTCCATTTAAGCATCAAATAAGTGCTAAGAATCTATACTCAAATAACCATGCGAATAAAGACATATTCCTTTCTTAGGAACTTACTATTAATTCATCTAACTTGTTTTGCCTGATAAATCTAATAAGCATGTTATATATTCTATGACCATTCTAAATGACTACTACTACTAGGACTCTTTGATGATAACATGTCTTTGACTACAAAGGTCACAGTTCTTCCCTAGTAAGACTCTGCATACCCTCCCTCATAAAATAAAATAAAAACTAAATCTTTAAAAGAGTTGGTGCCTAATTTCACCTTGCTGTTAGGGTAACCTCTGTAATGTTACCTGTTTTCAAATCCTTCAAAGGATATCAATTGGCTACTTGCGTTTGTTTTCCAAAAGTTCTAATCAGATACCTAGTTGAGGCAGGGAGATGAACCTGAACTCTTACCATGTCTACTGAAGTGTCAGTCTGGTAAGCTCTAACCTGCTGAAAATTATTTGAGTATGATTCTAGGAATAAACTGAGCCTGTGGTCCAAGGACCATTCTGACTAATAATGGAGAGACTCATAAGTAGTATGTTGTGCCAACATCTGTTGTAAAAGAAGTTGAGAAATTCAATGAAAAACTTAACAAAAGTCTTACTGATTCTTCCTCCACAAATTGTTTTGCACCTGAACTTTCTCTACTAACACAGTCATCATCATAATTCGAGCCCTCATTGTGTCTTGGCTGGATTATTATAATTAACTCTTAATCGGTCTCTTTGTTACCAGTTTCTCTTCCTCCAGTCCATTCTTCACACAGCTGCCAAAATACTATTCAAAAGACAGAGGTTTGACCATGTCACTCCCTTTTAAAAAAATCACAAGTAGTTTCTCATTGCTTAAAAAAATTAACTCCTTAGCCTAGCATTTATTAGCCTCAACAGGAACTAAAAGTTGGAAGGCATCTATCTGAAGAGAAGCAATCTGGTCCAATTCATAGCTGAACAAATATTCTCTCTGCAAAATACCTGATGAGTGGTCAATCAGCCTTTCCAAGAAGACCACTAGTGAGAAGAACACAAAATCTCTGATAAGCTACTCTCGAACATTATGCTCTACCCCCTCTCCCAGCTTCTGATTATTCACACAATTTCCCATGTCATTGCCTGTGACTGAAATGCTTGGATTCTCGCCTCACTTCTTCTGTCTATCGAAATGCTCTTCTTCGGTCAATGCTAAATTCAGGTGTCATCTACTTGGTGAAACTTCCCTGATGTCCCTCAGGTTGTCAGTGTTCTGTCTTTCCTCAGTTTTCCTTGTGCTATGTTTGGCTGTCTATTGTGTCCCTCCAGGAAGATGCAAACTATTCAATGGCAGGGACGACTTAGCTTTTGTTTTATATCTCTAGCACGTAAGTGCCTTGCATATAGTAGGCATTTTAATGCTTGCTGAATTGAATTAAACATCTTCCAAACCAAATCAACATATACTTCAGTACTCCAGGACTTCAATGTGATGTTGAACAAGAGGTGGATGATGAAAAATAAGTTATACAATGTGTCTCAGATTTAGAAGTGAAAGAGACTGAAGAGTTGGGGACTATAAAAAAGGTTTATGCTTTTAAATGATGGCTATTTTCTTCTATAAAAGAAGAAGAAGGGACTGAACATGGAGAGCTCTGAACAACTTTAAACTATATGAAACTGTTTATATATTAACAGACAGGAAATGACTATTAGCAATAGGGAAATCATATCAGAATCAAATGTCTGGGTGTAATCCAATCATTTGACTGACAGGAGGAAGAAAAGAAGTGTAATAGATTTGCAACAGTTCTGCCAATGCATTTATAATGATTTATTTTCATCATCAATGAAAGGGCAGCTTCAGCATTGGGATACTAATACCTCAATATCCAACGTGCTATTAAAAAAAGGTAGGAATGGCTCTTAGGAAGACAAAAGTGGAAAGGATGGTGGGATCAGACAGATAGAGAAGAAATCTGTGTTGGAGGTGGCATGGTCTTTAAAATACTGTTGGATGGCTTGAATCATGAAGAGAAAAGTAGCAAAAGAACCCTCCACAGATTATATGAATGAGATGATCAATTGAATATCAGCAACCACTGCCGCATATGCCTACTCTCTCATCTTTATAAAATCTTTATGAGAATGATTGCACATAGAATCATAAACTTAGAGCCTAGAGGGGACCTTCCTGAGTCATGTGTGACTCTTTGTAACCCCATGGACCATACATAGCATGGCAATGCTGTCCATGGTGCTTTCTTAGCAAAGATATTGGAGTGGTTTGCCATTTCCTTCTCTGGTACATTAGGGGTTACGTGACTTGCCCAGGGTCACACAGCAAGTGTCTGAGGCCACATTCAAACTCAGGTCTTCCTGACTCCAGGCACAGTGCTCTATCCACTGAGCCATCCAGCTGCCTTGAAAGGGACCTTAGAGGCCCTCTAGTCCATCTCCCTCATTTCATGTTGAGAAACAGTGTCAGAGAGCTGAAATGGCTTGTTCCAAGTCACACAGGTGGTAAACAGCAGAGGGGGAATTTCAAACTCAGGTCCTCTGACTCCAAACTAGCTGCACAAAAGGATTATCCTCAATGAGAATAGAGAAAGAGAACAGGCGCCCTTTCACAAATGATTCTCTAAAGCAAATCACATCAATAGAATCCACAACTAACTGCGAGGTGCAGGGGTTGCTAGACTGCCTGGGTTTATTGTTCGTTAATTGTAAAAAATTGCATTGACTCATTGCAACAAAATGCAAGTTAATGCAAGGAATCTCTCATGCATATGTTAAGATCATATGAGATTCCCTGATTAAAAAAGTAAACAAACAACCACAGAAATAAATCCATTCAGTGATCCTCTGAATATTATCATCAAGTAAGGCTTATAATATGGAGCAGAATATTTGCCAGTAGTTATCACCATTGTCATGGCAGATGCCTCGCACGAGCTCCAAATGGAAAAATAAATCCCTATAGAAGATGATGTATTCCAGATAGTCCAGTATGTGGATGATATTGTGCGGATTCTATCAAGCCTCAGCACAGTACAGGGCCTCTTCATGACTATTCCAAGGTTATCAGTCTGGGGCGCAGTTCAGGATAACTAAATGGACAAAAAATGCCTATTGCCCAAATTATTTTATGTGGTTGGAGAGCCAGTTCATTGAGGTAGTGCACCAGTACATATATATGGAACAAATGCAGCAAGTGGGCAAATCGGGGTCCAAATTTGAAATCAACAAAGAGAGAGAGAGTTGAATTTCATTTAGAAAGTTCCTTAGTATTTTTAATGATCCCAAGCTGTTCCCTAGCACAAAGGCCCTTTAAAAAATCCAAACTTACCTGGTTATGCTCAATCTAGGTTTTGAATCTTGGAATACAATCACTCTGAGCCTAAGAGAATGTGCTGATATGCTGAGCCCAGGCCATCAGTGGTCAACATATGTTACAGAGGACTTAGGCCAACATGTATCTATGCATTGCTTTGCAATCTTTCAAGTTTGATTTCTTAGAGAATTTTGTGTTCTAAGATTCACAAACACAAAGAATCATTGGGAGAACATTGAAGTTGAAAAGCAATGACCTTGACTCACAGAGTTTGGGATGGTTAAAAGAATCATGTAATTGTCCAAATGTGGTGTATTTTAATGACTGAGTTTCTCTCTGAAACTAAGGCCCATCTTTTTTGCATCAATATTCTTCCAGTGATGCTTAATGTCTGTGAGTCATGGTACACTACATTCTCCAAAAATCAAAGTTGTGGTTCTCCTCAAGGGTAATCAGAGGCACAGCTGTGGATTATTAGTGGGTAATTGTGCAGGACAAGGGGCATAAAAGATATCATTAAAGAGGAGTATGTGGAGCAAGAAAGAGAGAGAGCCAATGACAAGAACTCCTGAAGACAACCCCCAGAATGTTGGGTGCTTTCTGTGTGAAGGATTTATGAAAGGACATGGGTAAGAATTAGACCTGATGAGCTATAATCTATGACTTTGGAGAGAGTGCATAAATAAAAAAATCACATTTATATCAAAGAAGACATGCTTAAGTAGTGGGATAAAGGGTATGTAATAAGTAATAATATGTAATAAGAAAAGGAAGCAAGGCAGCTAAGTGGTGAGAGCAAGAGATGATAGATAGCCTGTGTGCTCACCAGAAACCCATGAAATTCAAGAAAGACCAGAGCAGGTATTTAACCTTTTGTGTCATGGCTAAGAAGTGTTTGAAGCATAGTTTGAACCCAGGTCCTTCTTTAAGTCCAGTGCTTCCCATTATTTCAGTATGCCTCACGCTAAATGAGAGCTTTTTAGAGAGGAACTGGTGGGGTACAGCTTATGGGGACTGGGAGGTGGTAATAATTATGTCTGACAAAAAGATGAAAAGAAATTCAATGAAGTAGTTTCACATTTTATAAACACGTGGAAGAGAACAGAAGGGAGTTTGGAAGGTATCAGAGAGAAGCAGGGCAAAATTGGTAGTTGTATGTTCATTTTTTTGTATAGATTTATGGTTTCATATACAATCCTTTTAAAATATATTTTTAAAATATATATTATAGTATTTAATGTTTGTCAGGTTCATAATAAGGAAAAAAGTGGTTGTTGAACTGAAAGAGTGTTGTTAAAAGATGACTTTATCCCTGTTTTTGGTTCTTGCTTCCATATGTTCAATTCTCCACCCCATTTCTTTTTTCTCTCCTCTCTCTCTCCCTCCTTGTGTCTCCCTCCCTTTTCTCTCTTTCCCCCATCTCTGTCTCTCTCTCTCTCTCTCTGTGTCTCTCTTTCTCTGTCTCTCTCGCTGTGTGTGTCTCTCTCTGTCTCTGTCTCTCTGTCTCTGTCTCTCTGTCTCTCTCTCCCTCTCTCTGTCTCTCTCTCTCTCTGTCTCTGTCTCTCTCTGTCTCTCTCTCTGTCTGTCTCTGTCTCTCTCTCTGTCTGTCTCTGTCTGTCTCTGTCTCTCTCTCTCTCTGTCTCTCTCTCTGTCTCTCTCTCTGTCTCTCTCTCTCTCTCTCTCTCTCTCTCTCTCTTTCTCTCTGTCTCAGCTTTAGGAGTATGTTGCCAACTCTGATTTTTCTTTTTGGCGAAAGAAGTATGGCTTGGGTAGTGGGGGAATAGTGGGAAGGGAAGGTTGTTTCTTTCCTATATATTCTTGGCAGGTTAGAGTGTTGGCGGTTTGGCTGTTCTCTTCATGATCTGGTCTTGCTGTTCTGACAGACTGAAGTTCTATATCTTGGTAGTAAAAGACATATTCATTTGTTGGTTTTTTAATAAGACCTTTGAGATTTAACACTATTAGTTTTAAATTTTCTTAAATACAAATACAGAAAACATGTTGTTCAAAATCCTAATTAAAAAGGATGAAATGTATACCCAACAGGAAGCGTAAATATAATTTGTTTGGTGACGACGGTTTCTGGGGGAGGTTGGCTCTGCTCCAATTTGATAACTATCCTCATTCAGGCAATTTTTTTGGCTGGGGGTGATGGTGAGGGAAGCCAAAGTCCTTGTATTTGAATGGGCCATTCACTTATAACCTGGAATTGGTGCAACTAAGCAAACCCATCAGCCCCTCAATCAATATAACTTATTCTTTATAGCCTTTTCTTCACTTTTTCCTACTACAGGTGGAATATTGACAATGCAAACCATTCAAGAGGGATATTCCTGGGTCTGTGGAGATTCATCATCTTGAGTAAAGGTGCTGCCAAAGGTATTTGCCTCAGTTTTATCATCTCCTATCCCACAGAGGCAAATACTTTTAACCAATCTTCCTGAGATCCATATTTAAGATACTTTCTGGTAAGTTTCCAAAAAAGATATATTCCCACAAGGCTGCTGGAGTTTCCATTCAAGGGGGTCTGGATGGTTCCCTAGATTAATAGGATTATAGATTTTATTTTGACCCAGACCTATGACTTGATTAGTATGTGGCCTTTCTGATATAGAAAACCCTTTCACTAGTGAAGAATGACAGTTTTTCTGAAACTTAAAAAGAAGAGAGCTTAGAGATCATTTAGTCCTGTATGTTCCTTTTTCATATGAGGAAACTGTGGCGCAGGGAGGGTGATTTGTTTAAAATTTAGTGAGTCGTCTGGGGGACCTGAAATGTCGTGACTATTCTATGTCAGAGGTGCTATCAACTATTCCATACTGTCTCTCTTGGGTTATTGGCCACTGGAGGAAAACAAACAAAACCGTCTTCCTTGACTAGCCTGAAGAAGGCCATGTCCTGCCCCTCCTTACTCTCCTCATAGTATCAAATTAATTCCTAAGATAAATTCACAAGTGCTATGTAAAATCCAAACTAGATAAGTGACCTTGTGTTAAGGAGTAGGATAAAATAGAATTTCAAAAACACCTCAGGAAGGTCCATTAGAAAACCTGCCAAATGTCATACAAACCTGGTCCATATTAAAAGGAGACCTGGGCCAATTTAAAGTTTCAGATGGAATCTATGCAAAAATATAATGGCTTTATGTGGTTTTGACCCCAAACCAGGTGAAACTTGAGGTTTTGGCAAAGTTCACTTTAATTTCTCAATCTGGGGAATGCAAACCAAAGGGAGAAGTGCTGCAGAGAACAACAATGAGGAAATAAAATTCCATTTGGAATAATTATGGGACCATTGTGTGAACATCGCTGCCTTTCTAGCATCTTTCTCATCCTGGAAGCTAGCGTGATCATGGATTCTGAGGATACCTGGAGTAATTTTACTCAATAACTGACCAAACAATTATTCTATCTTAGAATTCTAGGGGAAATAGGCTTTATACTCATTAATTTATTTCTGTTCATAGTAATTAAAGGAATACCATAGGGTCATAGAATATGGGGATCATAGGTTTAGAGATGAAAAGAACCCCCAGGCCAGCTGATTCCTTCCACTGGATACTCTAAGTAATTCAAAGCAATCTTGAAAAGTGACTTTCCTAAGATCACTCCAAGGAGCATATGTAGAGCTAACATTTAATTCATAGTTCAGTCTTCTATCTTAAAACAAAAATACACCTAGAATGTAGTCAAGAAAAATTAAAAACCAAAAGGATTACACATAGAGTGTATAGTTAACCCTGTGACCTCCGACAGGGCAAGAGATATTTTTGTTATTGTTCAGGCATTGTTCAGTTGTATCTGACTCTCGGTGACCCCGTTTTGGGTTTTCTTGGCAAAGATACTGGAGCAGTTTGCCATTTCCTTCTCCAGTTCATTTTATAGATGAGAAAATTGAGATAAACAGGGTTAAATGACTTGCCCAGGGTCACACAGCTAGTAAGTGTCTGAGGCCAGATTTGAACTCAGGAAGAAGAATCTTCCTGATTCCAGGCTTGGCACTCTGTTCACTGTGCCACCTAGCCACCAAGAAGTATTTACCAGTGTTCAAAAGAATGGGATATAGGAGGATACAGAAGCCAAGTATTGTTAAAATCAGGGCATCTTGTAAGCAATGAGGTATAGATTTTTTTAATGGACAGAAGTGTGTATATCCAAAGATTACATGAATACTAAAATTCTAAGAGTTGGAAGAGGCCCTAGACATGTTCTAGGCCAAACTCCCTTTCAATGTAGGAATCCCCTCTACAAATTCCCTGACAGATGGTTGTTCATCTAGCCAGAGGAAAATCCGTAGCTGGAAAATGAAAGGCCTCCCTCCCTTCCCATATTGGCCACTGCCTTTCTGACAGTTTGACCCTGAGCTCTGAATGTAATAATCCTTCCCCATACTGCTTTTGGATCAACAGGAAAACAGCTTGTTAGATAAGTAAAGCCAACTCAACAAGCCTTGATGTTTTAGGCCCCAAATTCCTTTGAGGAGCTGAGTTAAAAGAAGATTTTCCCCTAAACTTCAGTCTGGAGGTTTATTAATCATCCTTGTTAAATGCGTAGAGACAGAGACGCTCATATAGGAACTTCATTATGCTAAGTTTGCTGAATGATTACTAAACAGAGGTGGGTCTACTCTTCAACACTGAAAACAGCTTTTCATTACTGGTCCTGTCAGTGCCTAGAAATGTGTGACCTTTCCTCCGGTGAATAGCACCTTACAGCTCAAAGATGCATTCAATCAGCTAAACATAGAAATGGTCTGACCCCAACGTTAATCCATAGCTTGTGTGGACTCAGTAGTCTCATAGATCTTTCCCTGTTGTTTATAACATTCCAAACATCCCCTACCCACTTTCTTTTAACAGAAGCAGCATTTATAGACTTACACCAGGGCCACTAATGAACATATGTACCTTAAATATTATCAATAAATCCAAAATACATACACACACATATATATGTATGTATATATAACTGTGTATTTCTGGAATTTCTACCCTCACTATAAAAAGATGAAATGTTCTCTCTCTCTCTTTATCTCTCTGTCTCAACACAAATAATACACATATAAGGGTATATAAAATATGAGAAGCAGAATGGTTTTGTCAAAGAACACTGCATTTGTAGACATGAATCCTGGCTTTAGAGTAGGGAGATGTGTTTGAGTTCGATCTTAAATACTAACTAACTGCGTGACCATGGGTGAATCACACAGTGCCCTCCCTTCTCAGCCTCCCTATCAGCAAAACGGGGATGACACATTTTCCCCCTATACAGCTGAGAGATGCATATTCTTTAATAACGACTGATAGAGCCCTCTCATAATGCAATCATCTTTATTCAAGGGAGCAGGATGAAAACATTTGCATTTTTGAGAATTTCTCCCGCTCCCTTATTAAATGATATGTATCACTGTCCTGCAGCCAGACAAGTCCCACTAGCTATCAACTTTCCCTTCTGGGTATGTAAAGCATGGCTGAAATGATTTGATGTTTGACTTGTTGCCTCTGCACAAGGAATCCTTTGGTTTGTAGTCACGCCAATGATTAAAGATACCATTAGTCTATGTGGCCCTATCTCTTTCCCTTTTGGGTTCCTATGGTCTTGCTCAAATTATTCCACTCTAATTGAGGCAATGAAACACCATTGGGGTGTCACTTCTCAATTGTCATTCCTCAGAAAGATTGACTGAATGACACATTCATGTTGTTCAGGTAACATTTTTTCCTATTCTTTGTGCTTTCCCATCCAATATCCCACTTTATCACAAGTCACAAACTACTATTATAAGTAATAAACCAGTGTTATCCATAACAGAGATAAGTGGCCCACTTCATACACTGGCTGCAGCCCAGGCCAAAGTCTTGTTAAGAATTCACTGTTGTTGTTAAGTTATTTTTCAGTCATGTCTGACTCTCTGTGACCCCATTTGGGGTTTTCTTGGCAGAGAATTCATACCTGTGTGTCAAATATGTGGGGATACACACACAGACAGAAGATGAAAACAATGATAAGTGATACAAAAGAACCTGGTTTGAGTCAAAGTAGGAATGTTTCCTGGACAGACACACAACTAAACCTTTTAAATCAAGTAGCTGGCAACCCTTAGCAATTTCTGCTTCTTTTAAACTCAGTAGCACCATCCAGGTCACTGTCAATTGAATGACAAGGTACCCTGGAGGAATTAGAGCTTAACAAAACATAATAATAATAGCTAGCATTTACATACACTTTAAGGTTTGCAAAGCACCTTACAAATGTTACCTCATCTTATCCTTACAACAACCCTGGGGAGTAGGTGTTACTATTACCACCCCCTTTTTATAGATGAGGAACTGAGGTAGTGGGAAGCTATGACCTGGCCAGAGTCACAAAGCTAATAAGTGTCTGAGATCACGAACTCAGGTCTTTGGAACTCCAGGTCCAGTGCTTTATCCACTGTGCTACCTTACTGCCAAGATTATCATCAAGCCCAAGTTTCTAACTATGTCCCGGTGATGGATCTATCTATCTATCTGTCCCCCTTTCTTCCTTCCTTCCTTCCTTCCTTCCTTCCTTCCTTCCTTCCTTCCTTCCTTCCTTCCTTCCTTCCTTCCTTCCTTCTTTCACCGGTTGTTAATCTAGTTCTATATTTAATTGTCCTGTTTTAGATGCATGTTAATTCTGTGAGGTATATCAAAGCATTTTTGGAAGTTGGTGGGGGTAAAAATTCTAAATCGTAAAAACACACATGGTAGAAGCAGCTCCAATGACCTTTGCTCTTCTAGCCAATCCAACAGGTACATAGATAGATGGAGACAGAGCATTGACTAAAAACATACTAAGTCCTAGGCATTGTGTCAAGTTTACATGTACATTATATATCAGAAAGGAAAAAAAAAACCTTTGTTAGAAAGTTTTAACAATCAGTATTTATTTCGGTCTTATTTACCTATGTATGGTCAATAAATAGTTGTTCACGTATTATATGTATCATTTATAACTGATTCAATATTCTACGAATAAAGAGGGGTTGGGGTAGGCATAAAAACCAAGACATACTTGCAAAACAGTATTTTCCTCCTTTCTCCCAGAAGGGACATTTCAGTGCTTACAAGCTAATAACTGGATAGTTTACTTGACATTCAATAGAAAAGCCTCTAGAAGACATGGTTCAGGGTAGAAAGAGAAAGAAGAAAAGTCAGTATTTCCCCATAGGGAAGACATTCTTGGCACCACAGGCAGTAAGGAGAGGAAAAGGACTCCTTGCCTTGGGACTTAGTAAGGGGGCTCCAGATGAGGGCTTTTTCTAAATCTGCCTCCCTCAGAGCAGGAGCCAGCAAACAAAGCATGAAATGCAGTAGCATTACAGCCTGGTGGGTTAAAGTTAGACATCTACTTTCTTATGCTAGAGATTAATTGCATTCTGGACCTAACTGAGGTCCAACAACCACTCATGTGTAGAGTACATGCTGATTCTTTGCCCCCTCCCTTTCCCAATTCTGCTTTGAATCCTTAAGCTGGGAAAGGTATTTCATTATCAGGACACTTTTTTTTAAATGGTCTGAATGCATAGTTGTAATCCTACTGATTCTATAGAGTTCTTTCCTTGCAAGACATTTTTGAGTTTTTGCCAAAAACCAAAAGGACACATTTAGATCAGTTTTACTGGTAGCGGGCAGGAGACTAGGGAAGGGGGAGGGGAGGAGAAAAAAATGAGTGTATTGGAAAAACACAGCATGATGTTGATAATCATCCAATGTCCTAAACTTGTATTTTTTGTCCACAAAATATCACAACCTATTATGTGAAAATAGTTTTATCTCTCCCATCTTCCATTTTCCCCCCCATCCTTTATCCCATTTTATCTTCCAGCAGGCACTGTGTGATAGGAATGTTATAGAGAGGGGAAAATGAGACCCAGGGACAATTGGTTAAAGTCACACAGTAAATGAGGCACTTAACCTAACTGGGCCTTAGTCTACCTCACCCACAAAATGAGGATGTTGGATTAGATCTCTAAGCTCCCTTCCACCTACAAATTTCTGCTCTTATGAAGTTTATGGAATATCAGAGACTCAGACTAGGTCTTTTCATTTCAGGGTTTGTGTGGAAGCAGCTATCCCAAAAGGGATAAGTATTATAGTCAGTCAGTTCATAAGCACTTATTAAGCATCAACTATATTCTAGGCACTGTGCTAGGTGCTGGGGATACAAAAGAGGCAAAAGACAATCTCTGCCCTCAAGGGACTCACAATCCAATAGGAAGAGATAACAAACAAAAACCAACAAAATATATAAAAATAAGCTATATAGAAAATAAATAGAGGAAAGGCACTAGAATTAAGAGCGGTTGGGAAAGGCTTCTCGTAGAAGAGGGATTTTAGTTTAGTTATATAGGTTAAAGATATATCGCAGTTGAATATATTACAGTTCCTATAAACAGAAATCTACATCTAGCAAAACACAATTATCCTTTAACTGCATTGTTTGGCCTAATCAACAACATGCATATTGCATGTGAAGTAAAAAAGCTCCTGACTTGGGATAACAAAAATGGGAGGAAAGTCTGGGTTCTGACACTTAACAGCTGTACGTGTAAGAGAAAGTCACTTAACTTGTCTAAGCCTCAGCTAATCCATCTGTGAAATGGTAGAGTTTCTTCCTGACTTGGAGGCCAGTTCTCCATCCCCTCCATCACACTGTATGCAAACTGAATTGTATTTTAAAAGCTCTAGGGGAGCAAATTATTTAAAACCAGTCAATGCTGAATCATTCCAAGAATCTGCCTCCAGTTTATTCTTTTTACAAATCTGAGTTTTGTTTAAAGTAAAGTGCATCTGAATTTGGTCTTTGGCTCCTCTTAGTATCGTAAGTCTGTTCTGGAGGCAGAAGGATGGCTATTTCTGAGTGAGCATAATAGAAGACCTAACCAGAAAGTCCACAAGACTAGAAAGAACAGGAAAAAGTTTATGAATATTTTCTTGAAATCTAGGGAACTAGAATTAATATTTCAGGAATTCTGGGAGTCAGAGGAGGTATGGAGAAGAATCTTTGTGCTACCCATGTTTTGTGACAACAACAGCAAATAAACTGGTTTCAAACTGCTCTGAAGGGGACCTTATTATTTAACTAAGGGATATATGTATGTATATATGTACATGTATGTACATATATACATATATGTGTATATATCAGTGCTTTATAGAATGAACATCCCTCTCTTATTGCAAAAAAATGTATTTCTGAATTCTTTTGTGAATGAATTTGTGATTTCACTGGTATATGGAGTTCCTGGTGAGGATCTTCTGCCAGAGAACATCCATTTTAATTTTAGAACAGAGGTTCTTAACCTACACCCTTTTGTGTTATCGTCCCCTTTGCCAGGCTGGCAAAGTCTGCAGACCCCTTCTCTTCGAATTTTTAAATAATTGAAAGTGATACTAAATTACAGCTAGAGGGTAGTGACAATAAAGATGCAATTTTCCATTTAACTTTGCAGATCTCCTGAAAATCTAGGTTAGCAGACCCCAGTCAGGGGTGTGTGGGAGCAACAATTGGATTGTTAAATGCTCGGTGTGATCATGAAAACCTTGGAAATCAACAAATTTACAGATCAAGGCTTGATTTACTGTTTTGTTTATTCTCTAGACTTAAGAAAGTGATGGACAATATGTTAATAATGCAGATTAAACTTAAAATGAGTTGAGCTGGGTCAGCTAGGTGGCTCAGTGGACAAAGCAGAGGACCTGGAGTCAGGAGGACCTGACTTCAAATCTGGCCTCAGACACTTAATAGCTGTGTGACCTTTGGCAAGTCACTTAACCCTATTGCCTCTCTAAAAACAAAGGAAAAAGTGTGTTGAACTGATACCCCCCCCCCGCCCCCAGAACAGGTAGTTTAATATTTGTCAGTGCAACCCTGATCCCAGATTAAAAAAGCTCTGTTTTAGGAAGTTGCCTAAGGCCACTGAGAGACTCAATGACTTCTTCAGGATCAAGAGAATTTGTGTTAGAAGAGGTACATGAATCAATTTCTTCCTGACTTGGAGGCTAGTTCTCCATCCCCTCCACCACACAGTATGCAAACTGAATTATATTTTAAAAGCTCTAAGGGAGGAAATTATTTAAAACCATTCAAAGATGAATCATAACAAGAATCTGCCTCCAGTTTATTCTTTTTACAAATCTGAGCTTTGTTTAAAGTAAGGTGCATCTGAATTTGGTCTTTGGCTCCACTATAAGTCTGTTCTGGAGGCAGAGGGACAGCTATTTCTGAGTGAGCATAATAGAAGACCTAACCAGAAAATCCACAAGACTAGAAAGATCAGGAAAATGTTCATGAATTTTCTTGAAATCTAGGGAACTAGAATTAATATTTCAGGAATTCTGGGAGTCAGAGGAGGTAGGGAGAAGTTTTGGTCCAATATTATAATAACCCTCCCCACCCCCTCCATTTTTAAATGTGGGTAGAGTAAGCTCTGGTAATGAAGGGAAATTGTCATTTTTGAAAAATTAATTTGTGTAGTTATAACTTGAAGCAGCTCAGTAGCCATGCAGGGGAGTGTATGTATGCGTAGGAGAGAGTCAAAGCCAGACAGAAAGAGATAAAGAGGCAGAAACAGACAGAGAGACAGAGAGACATAGACACACACACACACACACACACACACACACACACACACACACACACATAATGGGACAGAGTAGAGCCAGAGATGGAGACAGTTGCAGAAACACACAGAAAGACAGGGAGAGGAGGAGACAAGGGGCAAAGAAGTGAGAGGGGGACAGAGGAACAAAGACTCAGAGAGACAGAGATAGAGATGGAGATACAGAGACAACAAGAGAGACATACAGAAAGACAGAGAGCCAGTCTTGCAGTCCCAGAGATCTAGGTTCAAATCTTGTCTTTAACACATCCTGGTTGTGTGACCCTTGAGCCTGAAATGCTCCAGGAAACTCTAAGACAATGAGCTGCAGAGAAGAACCAGTCTGTACTGATAGCTGGAGTCTAATCACTTGGAGTTATGATTTCGTACCAATGAATTTTTTTGTCACTACTATTTATAATTTCATGCTGATGAAATCACCAGGTCAGTCTAAAAATCTATCAATCTATCTATCTACCTGTCTGTCTGTCTGTCTGTATCTGTTTCTGTCTATCTATCTATCTATCTATCATCTATCTATCTGTCTCTCTGTCTGTCTATACGTATGTATGTCTGTCTCCGTCTATCTGTCTATCTATCCGTCTCTGTTTGTCTGTCTGTCTATCTATTTATCAATCTATCTGCAATCTGTGGCCCACTAGGCCTACTCTGGGTTCACACAGACCAAGTTCAGTCTTGAAGGGATCTCAGTAGTAATTCTATGGTTCCTGCTCCACTGAAAATTTCCCTTGGGAGCATCTGGCTCATGTCTAGCTCTCCACAAAAACTAAAAACAAACAAAAATAGAAAAGGGCTTTTAGTTCTCATGCGAACACTCTGCCTAACAAAGAAATCAAATATAGGACAGTCTTTATCTAACCTGACAAAATGACAGAGAATGGGCTCATACTCAAGCCCACAGACAGTTCAGAAAAACTTTTCCTCTTGTTTTCCCACATCTTCCAGGGACCTACATAGCTCACATGACTCATAGTACCAGTGAAAGGATAGATCCAAGTTGGCTCTTTTCTAGACATCACATCTATCTAAGGAAATTCATCCTTTCTGGCTCTCATCCCAACTCTCTTTGTGGCTCTGTGCTGTCCTGGTGAGCCAGTCTATGCCTCCTACCTCTTAGTGGATATGTATCTACTGCTCTCTTTAGACTTGGTGATATCTACACCTCTTTGGTGAGTGTGCCTTGTCTCCCTTTAAACCTAGTCCGAGGGCCAGCTCAAGTGTGTGAACATCTTCATCAGGAGAGGGCTAACACATGGATGCTCACTGATCCTTCCTTAATCTCTGTAGCTGTGAACCGCATCTCCAACACCAGAAAGAAACAGGTCTACATCAGTATGTCTGTGAGTATCCAGAGCAAGAATAGTTCACTATTTGTCAAAGAGTACACCTTGCCTTTTATTTTATTCCCTTTTCAGGAGACAGTGGAGGAGAATGGGGCTTTGCCTGACCTGTTTGGGGTATGACTGTGTATGCATGCATGCATGAATGCATGCATGTATATATGTGTATATGCATTAATGTATGTATATGCATACAATGCAACAAGATTCTACAGAAACTTAGCACCAAAATAAAATAAAAATACATGATATTATTTACTTTTATAATTCAAAATCTGAAAAATTTGCTTTATATTGCAGTATTCCATGGCCAACCAAGGCAAATGTAGTACTTTCTACAATGTATCGTGAATATGAAGGCTACTGGCTTAAAAAGCGTGAGCATTGGCAGCTGCAGAGTCATCCTAGTATATGTCATGTCAAATACATACTGGTAAAATTCCATTAGAATAAAATCTAAGCTCCTGTGTCCCAATATGGTATATTCTCTTTATGAAATATCAACTTTCAGCTGAATGACTCAAAGGATACTAACCTTGAAATCTTACCCTAATACCAAGTGAAGCAATTCAATTCTGCCTTCACAAATTCCCTCTGCACTTTGAATCTAAGAGGGAACCTTTCCTGCTTTCAGCTAGGACACAGCGATCTTCTTAAACAGCCTATGAGCCCCCTCACTGACAGGTGGGTTTCAGAAATGGGTATAGTGATTTCAATGCTTCTTACCTGATTTTCAAGAGATCCTGGGGAAATTTCTTAGTAATACCAGCATGGCCTGCTTTGAGCCTTGCTGAGAGCCCACAGAGAGAGCCGTACTGTTCACAACCACTTGGGACAGGTGGCAGAGAACAAACAGGTCATTGTCATTTCAGTTTATTTCAGTTGCTGTCTCCAGAAAAGGATGACATCATCCCATTCTCTTTTCTCTCTGTATGTTTTATGAGAGCTACCCCCAACCCTACTGGACACAAACACAGACGAAGATACCACATGCAATTATAATTTAGCTGCTTTTTCCCAGGGGATAGCAATTTTCATCTTAACTTCCTGACTAAAAGTGCCATTATGGCAACCAACCAGCCTTCTAGAGGACAAGGACAGTAAACCCACCTTCTTCTTGCCAGTTTCCCTTCAATATCCAACTAAGCCCCTGTTCTACTTCCTGTCAAGGCATAGCATGGTGACCACTTGTACACATAGGCTTCTGTCAGAATGAGAGGATCCTGCCTAAAAGCAGCCCTAAAAGCAGCATACTATTTTTGGTGATGTTGTTTTTCCTGTACTATTTCTAAGAACAAAAATTCATTTGCTTTGAGAATATAAATATACAAAAAGGTGTATCACGAATCTATATTTGTTTTTGTGAGCAAACATTTGTTTATTACTTAAACCTGTCAAAACAAAAGTTTCTGGGTGCAGAGGTAGGAAAAGTAATACTTGATTGTGAATCTTGAGTTTTGAGGGACTGCCCCATAATCCTCAAGAGAAAAATATGGATTTTCCTTGGCATGAGTGCCTGTCCTACGAATCGAGCCCCATTTTCTAATGGATGAAAGAAAGTTCCGAAGATTAGAATGTCAACCCAAGGACAAAGACTTCCTCTAAGCATCTTAGATTGCAATATTCTTGAATTCCTAGGCAAGGTTTCAATGCTCCTGGTTTACACGGACAAAGAGAGTCTTAATGGACCCATATCTGGGATAAAATCCCTTGGTAGGGCCTGGTGCATTACTTTGCACACTGTAGGCCAATCAGTGTTGCTTTAACTTCAACAAATCAAAGAATATTGAAAAAAATAAAAATGCCAAGAAGACACAAACAGAGTTTAGGAAGATCAACCTTCCCATCACAATCAAGCACGTACAGGGCCCACTAAAATTCTAGGCAAGCTCATAAACAACACTGTCACTATTGTAAGTTACCCAGTTTTGGTGTACTAAACTGCATCTGGGCATGCAATAGTAGAATTTAGTTGGCACAAAAGGAGATATGTTTTGGCAGGCTTATCTAAAGCTGAAAATGAAGTTTCACAAACATAAAGAACCATACTATGTTTCATAGGTGTCAAAGTCTGGAAGAGAAACCTTAAAATCTCCCTCAAGCTTTGACAGTCTAGATCTCTATTTTATCGTTATTTGAGACCTCAGTATGTCGCTTTTTTGGAACAAGAAAAATTAAGAACATTTAGGCAATCTGATTGACAGAAGATGCCTAGGTAAGTTATGGTATCTACATGTGTGTAACTGCTTCTGTCTGTGTTTCCTGGGTACTATAAAGTTCTCTCATGTATTGCTTGAGATTATGTCAAGCACTATGAGTTTCCGATAAGTGATTCTTAAAATTGGCTAGAGATTCAATGACAGGACTCTATAACATATAAGAGGCCTCAACAGGGAAATATACAGAAATAAAGTAGCAGGGGAATTGCTAAACCCAGAGGAGCTTTATACATGATGTTATTTATCATTATATCACCCAGGGTACCCAAAAAGAATATGTGTTAGATCTGTCCAACCTAAAAGATGGCTAAGTCCCAGGTCTATGAGGCTAGAAATTTTGGAAGAAACTGATATCTGAGACTAACTGGCATCCCTGTGATGGGGTGAGAGGAAGAGGAGCAGCATTCCCTAAAACTTCCCATGAGTTTCCTGCACCAAAGTGTGGTAAGGCATAGTGGTGCCAGGTCATATTAATGGCTTAAAGATTTAAAACAATTGTGTCTTGTTAATGTGTGATTCAGCTTGGGTCCTAAATTAGAATGAAAAATTCTTGCCTCTCTGTCAAGATGAACTGACATATAAAGGTTAGGGTCCAAAGATGGGAAGTTGTTACATGCAATACAAAATTATTAAGGGGAGAGGAACATTTAATGAAGGATACCTTTTTAAGGTAAAAACTGAATAATATTATCAACACTCTTGTCTTTAAAGACTGTAACACTGCATTACACAGTGAAGCATGTGATACAGAGTACAATTTTCCCATGCAGTAGATAAGATGACCTTTAATGGGTCCCTTCCCATCCTCTTCTGTGAGTCATCCTGACTGGTCTGCATAATCAAGATCTGTATTTCTTTCTTTTTCATAGGAAACCTGCTGTTATATCACATTTTTGGCAAATGATTTCACATACATGAAAAAGGTTTAGCCATCCTACTGGTATTATTCAGTGTGTTTGAGAAGATAGAAAAACTTTAATAAGATAAAAGATAAAATGAGTTCCATTGCTTCAATAAGTTGATTTAACTCTCATGTTTTGAAGCCCCAACTATTTGCCAAGAATTGTTTTAGACACAAAGATGAAAAATGGAGTGATTTCATAAGGACTTAGAGTCTAAAAGCATGTCATCATACAAATAAGCATGTCAAACAGTAAAGTTTGATAAGAACAGAGGCAAGATACAGGAAATGTGAGGAAGAATAACAGGTTTCAACTGGTGAGATCGGGGAAAGCTTCCTGGAGGTAGTGCTGCCTGAATTAGGCCATGAAATGAAAGGAATGTCAACAATTGAAGGAGAGAGTCTTTTGTAGGCGTGAGGAATGGTGTGCATATGTATGGAAGAATGTAGCAGGGGATAGACTCATATTTCAAAAGTGCTAGTTGCCCAGTCTGCCTGGAATTTAGAGTGCATGTCAGGGGATAGTATGAAATAAGGATGGAAGAGCCAAATTGCAGAGGGTCTTAAATGCCAGGCTAAGGAGTCTATGGGCAAAAGGGAGCTGCTGATATTTTTTCAGCTGTTTTCTTTCTTGAGAACTTTAATTTTGAATGGTTTCCTGCATCCCATTCCTTTTGTGATATAATATAATGAGATATATTTCAGCTGAGATTCTCTTACTGAATTTCTTCTGCCTCCATCCATTCCTTTGCTCATGATGTTCTCTCAGCCTATAGTGCCTTTTCTCACCCTCTGCTGCTGAAATCCTGCCCATGTTTTTTAAAGCCCAACTAAAATGTCACTTCCTGCATGAAGCCTTTCCCAATTCCATCCATCAGCAACAACCATAGACCTCACATCACGTTTTATTGTATACATCTTTCACGTATTTATCATGTATTGTGAATTGTACTGATACGTGCTTGTGGAGAGACATATCCTGAGTGCAAGCAGGATGCAACACATAAAAAAGAGGAATTATATAGAAGAAGTGACATAAGGGACGCTATCAGAGAAATAAATCCCTGGAAAAAATGACAAACTGGTCTCAGAGGAGAGTGAAGGACAACCAGAAGACAGTTTTTGTACTCCATTGGCATCTGTGCAAAGTCATGAGAACTTGAGGAATGTCACCTGGCACATAGATGCCTTGTGGAAGATTTACAGGAGGAGGTAAACAAGAGTAATGTAAGATGGGCAGGTAGAGGTGGGTTGCAATATGCATTATTGGAGGGAAAACCCCACTGGCAAGAATGCAAATCTACACAGGTATCTTATGTCCTTCCCTTTGCTAAACTTCCATTTATTTATATAAAAAAGTGGGAAATTGTCTCAAATATTGATTCCCTCTGACAAGCAGTGAAATAACTGTATCAGTTAGGATTAGCCACTTATTGCAATCCTGGTACAAACTGCTTTTAATTTGTAAGTATTTTACAGGTCTTTTTTAACTAGGTCACAGTGAATTATTTCAAGAATTTTAATTACTAAATGTATAGCCTATTAATTCTTGCGGTTTTTGTCACTTTTAAAAATTTAAGTGTGTGTGTGTGTATGTGTGTGTGTATGTATGTGTGTGCTTCAGCATTGCTAATAACACTAAATTCAAAGATATGTTGCTGAGTCAATCAACTTGGAACACTGGAGTATATTATATGTTCCTACTTCAATTAAAGTCCCATAAGGACAGAGATTACTGATCTATACTTTGTTTTCTTTCCCAGTGTGTAGTGCAGTTCTTTAAAATAACAATACATGTTTATGGAATGAGAATTTGGTATAGCTTACTCTCATCAAAGAGCTATGAAACATGGGCTAATTGGTGAATTTCACTAACATGTTTATATTTTTGATGTGGGCAAAACTCCATGGGATCTTGGAACAAACCCTAAGGCCCAGAGTCAGAGTCAGTCAGTCAACAAGCATTTATTAAGCACTTACTATATGCCAGGCATTGTAAACAATGTTAGGAAATGTAGCCTCCTAAAACCTTTCTAGATATTCCAAGGTCCAATTCTTTACTTGTCTTTTGTGCTATGAAAATGAAATGTTTGATTTTATGAGGTTTAGAAAAGGGAGCTGGATTAAAAAAACAAACAAACCCAAACAACAAATCTGAAATTTGGGCCAGATTCACTGAATCTTTTTCTTGAAGTTCATGAACTTCAAGGAGAGTTGTAAACCATGTTCCAAAGAAACACCGGACAGCACATGACTCTGAAAGAAAACCAAAGCAAAATGTAAAGGTGGTGAAAGGCTGCAATTCGAAACCAGGAGAAACTCGGTAGTTTCAATCGCATTCTTTTTGATGAAGTGCAACTTGAAGCAGGATTCACCAGATGCAACCTCACATGAAATGAAATCACGTCTCTCCTATGAGTATTTTTTGTAACCTGCATCATCGTGCTGACATAAACCTAAGTCTTCCTTCCTGGTCTCCCATTGTTTCCATCCAATATCATTTGTGTTTAAATATCAGCGACACAGAGCAATGTTGGGAAGAACGTGTGAACAGAAATACTGAAGTTTATAGTCTTCCTTTCCTAATAGTATTGATTATTTTGTGACTGACAGGTGGATAATGAGTGACTTGGTATGGAGTGGCCCTTTGAAACTATCAGAGCTTCCCTAATAAATGGCATACTCATAAGGCAGTATTCTTACCCTACTCTGCTCAAGTCCTCTTCTCATATGCTACCATGGCATGGAGGTTTCTGAGGCTATGCAACTGGAGCATAGCTCTGTAATATTCTACCAAAATTCTACCAACGGCCATAGGATCATAGACTGAGAGCTGGAAGGGACCTTAGCAGTCATTTAGTCCAAGCCCTTGATTTTAGAGATGAAAAAGTGAGGCTTACAAAGAATAAGTGACTTGTCCATGATCACACAGCGCTAAATGTCGGAGGTGAAATTTGGTCCCAGGCCTTTCTGATTCCAAGTCCAGCACTCTCTCCTCTACACTGGTTTTTAGTATAGGTCCAGGGATGGATTGTAACTCTGTCATCTGAGGCTAGACTGAGCTGTTTGGAAACACTCAACTCCAGAAGACTGAGCGATAGAATTTGTGCACCACACATACACACCCAGAGAGACACATACACACAGACACATACACACACATTTATTACAGCACTTCACGAACACTTTGTCATCATCATAGCTAACAATTATATGATGCTTTAAGGTTTGCAAAGCACGCTACAAATATCTCATTTTATCCTCACAATGACCCTGGGAGGTAGGTACTACTACTATCCTCATTTTAGAGATAAAGAAACTGAGAGATAGACAGAGGTTAAGTGATGATGATGATGCAGAGATCCCACATACCAAATTTTATTACAAAATGTTCATCATTTTTTCAACTACATAAAACTCAACTTGACTTGAAGGTAAACCTTAATGAACATGGAGAAATGCAGCTACCCTTGCTTCTGAGCATAGCCCATTCAAATGTTCAGGGCCTGATTATTTGCTGTTTGGATTTACTGAAGTCTTTACTTCTGTTTTTCCCTCTTCTTGCCTGACTTTTAGGCATTTCTTTAGTCATCAGCATCTCATCAGAGGGAAGAAAAAGAGGAAAAGAAGGGATGCCCAGATTTCCACGAATTTGATTATTTATTAGCATTTAGCTGAAAGGTCTGGTAAGAAGGAAAGGTCTGAAAGGTGCGGATTTCAATTATCCATGGCAGCCCTGACTCTCATTGCCATGTTAATTTCACAGCTGGATGTATTTCATTTTTGACCTGTGTACCTTTGGCTACCCAAACACCAGGCATGTTACAGAGCATTTACTTATTTTAAGTACTTACAGGATGCTATGAACTATATATGTTACAAAAATGTCTCTCAGTATCATGAAACAATCTATCTAATGGCAAATGTAACCATTAGACTGTCTTACATGACCATTTAGCAGGTTAGCAAATAATGAAGAAAACCATTTAAACTCATTTCCCCCTGACTCATCCTCTCCACCCCCCTATACATACACACAGAAACCAGGAAGAATACCTTACCCCCTTCCCACCCTCTTTGCTTAATAATTAGCTTCACTTAATACCCACGGTACACAGCAGGTCCAGGTGGCTTTGGGGTTTAATTAATCACCAGATAAATATTTGATTTGGGTACCTTTGAAGATTTTCTGCAACTATTTTGTCTTGATGAACTTGTATGCCATTGACCAAATTCGGCTGTCCAGAAGAAGGTAGGTGGCCTACAGTACCTACAAAGGGGAAAAGAAGAAATGTCATTAGTTGATCTCTGTCATCTGATTTTCCCATCTTATGGGTTTTGCCCTTTTGTAACTTCAAAGAGGAACACCAGGAAGAACTCTACAACCCCAATTTGATCTACACTGAAGATTTTTTTTATATCCACTTAAAAAGTCTTTGAAGCATTGTGGGCGAGTCAATCCTCTTATTTTTGATTTTGACCCTCACCTGACAGCAACCCTCCTCTATCCCTTAAGAAAAAGAGGCAAGAAAAGAGAGATTCTACTAACACAAAAGACAGCCTAACTAATCTAGGTGGGTAAGGGAATAAAAAACCTTATCAACAAGATGAATCTCATCCTATTATTCTCAAGAAATGAACTGGCATTGATCAAGAAATATTTTGGGGAGCTTTGAAAATATCTCTAATGTATGCTACTTTTAAAAAAGAAATATTTCAAAGGAGAACTTCAGGTTTATCATGAAATACTTTAAAGTACTACAAATTTTGTTAAATAAAAGAGAAGAAAGTAGGTACTAGTGTTTAAAAATGAATCAGCTGCTGGGCTCTCTGGATATTTTGAGGAAAGACGAAAACTACTTTTGATCCATTAAGAATGGAGTTAAGTAATCTTGCTGCTATGAAAATTATACCACAGCTAGAGAGCTAGCTATCTTGTACACACACGCACTGTTTAATTGAGATCTGGTAGGCACAGTCCCATTTTTTGAAATTCTTCAAGAAACTTAATTTCCCTTCTCTCTCCCCATCTAAATGCTACATTTTATTTAAAACTCTCTCATTTCCTGAGAGAATGGTGATGAAATATGTAGTCCTCCTCTCAGCAGAAAGGTGGGACCATAGGTACAGAATGTTCTATGTGTTTACTTTCTTGGTCAGTCTGGCATAATTATCTTCTTTTCAAGGGAAGTTTCAAGTGTTTTGGGAAATATTGGGAAATGCCATTTTAAAAACACTAATTTAAAATGAAACAGAAACCTCATCTAGAACTTTCTACACCCCCACTCACAAATATTTTCACATAATCATCAGAGACAAAGAGAAAACTAGCAACATAAAGGCTAGGTTCACTCTAGTTAACCCAGGGACCTTAGATCATAGTTTTAGATCTGGAAAGGTACCTGGGAGACCACTGAGTCCAATCCTGTCATTTTACAGATGAAGTTACTGAGGCTAGGAAAGGCTAAATGAATCACCAAGGACCCTACAGCTGATAAGTGTCTGAAACAGGTTTTGAATTGAGGTCTTTCTCCTGCTACCTAGTTACCTCCAGATTGGCTCTGAGATGATTGCAGTGATGCAAGTTCAATTAAGGCAGATCCATGGAACTCACTCTGGTCAAGAACATCTCCTCAGATCTGAATTAATGATACTTATTATCAAAGTGCAAAGAATACTGGATTTGGAGTCATAGAATCTGTGTTTGAGCCTGGACAAGTCAACAAAACTTTCTAAGCTCCAATTTCCTTATTGATCACTTAAACAGGTATTTATTAAGTGCTTACTATGCATCAAGCACTGAGTCAAGGGTTAGGGATACAAAAAACGCGAATGAAATTGTTTTCTGATCTCAAATAGCAATGAGCAACATAACATTTCTACTACCTGCCTCAATGGATTGTTATGATGATTACAGGGATCTTAGATTTGGGGATGAAAGGGACCCTAAAGATAATAAAAACCTCTTCATTTTACCGAGGAAATGAAGGTCAACAGAAACAAAATGACTCGTTCAAGGCCACAGAAGTAATAAGTTTCGGAGCTGGTTTTTATACCCAGGTCACCTGACACCAAATCCAGTGGTATTTGCATTACATCATGCTGCTTTCTAATCAAATGAGAGAATATGTGAAAAGTGCTTTATAAAGTGCTACATCACTATAAATGGTTTTCCTTATTCCACTAAAATCCTCCTCTGGTTCTTCATCCCAGTGTGGAGGTGGTCCTGGGTTGTTGAAGGCTATTCTCTGGAGGAACATAAAATCTGGCAGGTCCTACCAAGCTGGAAAGGCTTCAAGTGTAAGCCTGGTGCCTGATTCTATGTTTGTTGTCTGAGGGCCAAGCTAGCAAAGTTTGAAGAGTCTCATTACAGGGTTAGCTGCAGAATGGCAAATATTTTGGCCATGGCAATTTGCAAATACCAGGTTGTGTAGACTTGGTGCAAAGAGTATCCATACTAGTGAAATCATTGGACCTTTAAATATTGAATTATTACTACCACCACCATCACCACCACCATTGCCACCACCACCACCACCACCACCACTACCACTACCATTGCCATCACCACCACCACCAACACCACCACCACTACCATTGCTACCACCACCACCACCACCACTACTACTACCACCACCACCACCACCACCACCACCACCACCACCACCACCACTACCACTACCCCTGCAACAGTTCCCTACTGACCTCTTGTGATTCATGTCTGTCTACTCAATCCAACCTCTATGCCTCTACCATGCTAATCTTGATTAAGCTTTACTTTCATCATGTGACTGCTGGCCTCTAAAACTTCAATGGCTTTCATTTTCTTCTTATATCTAGACCAGTCTCTTTTGTCTGACTTTCAAAGCCCTTTGTAGCCCTTACTTATCTCCAAAAGTATTGCCAATGACTCTCCAACACCAGTCCCTCTGCTTCAGTCAGACTGATTTCATTATCTTGTTAATATACACAACTTGTTCTGGCTTCTGTGCCTTTCTTTATGCATGGTCTTCCCCAGACTTGCAGTGCTTTCCCTCTTGTTGTCTCCTTATCTAAATCCTCTCTATCCTTCAAAGATCAGCTGAAATCCCATATCTTTCCTAGGTCTTCCCTAACAGCTCCAGCCTTTGCTAATCTCCTTACTTAAAATGACATAGCACTTCAAGGTTCAAATACACTATTAGAACTTTCAAATATGTGTTGGCTTGTATAGTTTTTTCTTGTTTGGGGTCCTTAGCCATCCTTTCTCTAACAGTTTGTAAGCTTTTTGTGTAATTTACAGTTCTTGTGTTATCTACATCCCCCTGCCCCTGCCCAGTGCCCAGAGTTGCACCCACTACATGGTAGCACTCTTTTAGGACTTGCTGGTGGATTGATGCAGTATAATTGGAAAATGTGACTTTGTTGTGAGTCATTTCTGTATTCCTTAAAACTTGTTTCTGAAGCTGGCTAGGGGGTTATGTTAATTTAAAAATGGAAACAAGGATCCAGTTTCATCTAAGGTTTCCAGAACTTTCCTTAGGATAGACCTTTGATTCTGACATACACCACTGAGGAAGAAAATACTACTTTCCTGACTATTTGCTCCCATGTTTTCCAGGTCATACTCCCAAGTTTTTATGTGTGTAACTATTTATAATAAAAGTTAAGTATCTGAATCTATTAAAACTGTGGTAAAAGAAATAAACACTAGATTAAGAATCTGAAGTAAATTATGCTATTAACAACCTTTTTAATTGTATGCAATCCATAGATTGGATCAAAGTGACTTTAAGGAGGCAATGAGGGTGGTATGGTATATTTAACAGGACTGGACTTTGAGTCAGGAAGACATAGGTTTGAATGCTACTTCAAACAATTACTAGCTGTGGATCACGAGTGAATCACTTAGCCATTCTGAGCCTTAATTATCTCATCTGTAAAAGAGAATATTAATAGCACCTCCCTCAGAGAGTTGTTATAAAGATCAAATGAGATCACATACGTAAAGAGATTTGCAAATCTTGAAGTGTAAAATAATATAATAATAAAGATAATAAAAATCACTAACACTTAAATAGCACTTAGCATGTTCTAGGCACTAATGTAAGATGGTGATGATGATGATTATAGAGAAAACTTCCAACATACATACGGCATGCCAGATGCCACAGAGATTACCAGGTACAAAAAAGGAAGAATAGCAGTGGAGATTTCAATAAATCATCAGAGATAATACATGAGAGTGCAGCAGTAATATTTATAGTCTCAGAAATCTATGCAAAAATGTGCAGAAATTGAGTAATAAAAGAACTTAATCTAAGGATCTGAATTCAATCTCACAGTATCATTGATACTTGGTCCAATGTGACTAATGGCAAATGAAGAAATCTTATGCAAAATTAATAGATTTGATAAGTTGGGTAGTACAGCAGTATTATATATCACGTACTTTTACTCTTAGGAAGAAAACTATTATGATGGAGAGAATTTGTATGAGGATAAAAAATGGAGACACTAAAAGTATACTGTGGTAGAATGAAACAACAGACCACACAGCCGGAAGTTGTAAATAGACAGTGAGTTAAGAAAACAGATCATGGAGCAAAGCCCTAGGCATGATATGGTAGCAACAGATTTAAACTATCCAAACATTTACTTAGATGACCTTGATTTTCTAAAACCAGAGTAGATGACACATTTCTGACTTTCTTTGAGGATAATTTCATCCTTCAAAAGGTGGAGGGAGAGATAAGGAGAGCTGCTCTCTTAGACCTGATCCTCATAAAGAACTGGTTGATGAAGTAGAAATGAGAGGGAGTTTGTGAAGAAGTGACCATGCCAAAAGAAAAAAAAAAGTTAGCATGCCATCTGAGACTTTGTGACAGATAAGGGAGAGTCAAGTATAATTTTATGTACATTATAGACTTTGAGATGTCAGATTTTTTAAAAGTTCAGAGAAATGTCCTTGGCCTAAAAGTCCATAAAGGATATTAGTCCATTCTCAAAAATGAAATTGAGGAAAGAAGCACAAATGATTGTGATGAGAAAGAAAAGAGACCAAGGTATATCCACAAGGAAATTTTGTTTTAATTCAGATTTTTAAAAGATGTTTAGAAGATAAAAAAGGGGCTAGTGATTGAGGTTCTATAAGAATAAGTCCAGTAACGTGAAAATTCAGAATGAGACTATGAGCTATGCTATAGATAAGAAAAAGGACTTTAAAAACAAAACTTTGGTTGGAAGTGTAGACAAGAGGAAGATTAAAGAAGGGAGAGGGCTATTACTTGGAATGGAACATATGCTGTGGTGATAAACACTGAAATTAGAACAGAATTATTTGACTTTTGTTTTATTTTCTTACCAAGAAAAAAGATCTTCAAACTGGGGGGGGGGGGAGAACAATAAGCATTTATTAAACACCTGCTATATGCCAAGCACTGCTCTGAGTGCTGCAGCTGTTATCTTAGTTGATCTTTATAACAACCCTGTGAGGTAGGTACTATTATTACCCTGACTTTGTATTTGAAGAAACTGAGGCAGTCATAGTCATACTGCTAGTCTGTAAATGTATGAGACTGAATTTGAACTCAGATCTTCCTGACTCTAGTCCCAGAGCTCTATATACTGTGTTACCTAGCCACCTAGGATGTATGGAAGAAAAAGGGAATGTGGAATTGATACCAAGATAGGGAGGAGATGCTAATAGAGTATCTAATTATTCTCAATGAACTCACTAAATTCAGATAAACTATATTCCAGGATACTGAACAAATATTTGCACATGTTTGTGAAGCAATTGTAGCTGGTCTTTGAAAAATCATGGAGAATAGAACAGGCACTAAATGACTAGAGAGGTGAATGTGGTCCCTATTTTGAGGAAGGAAAAGAAAGTAGACTTTTCAAAACTTTAGTCTGATTAGCAGGACTCAAATTCCCTAGCAGTCCTATTATATGTTATTAAAGTGATGGCTTATGAGCACCTAGAGATATACAGATCACCAATGAGCCTGCATGAGTCATTAAGAATAAGTCATCATAATCTTTTTATAAGGTTGTCATATATGTGTATATGTGTGTGCAATGTCTAGGCACCATGCAATACACAATACACATTTGTATACCTACATACCTGTAAATATCTACACCCATGTATACACAGACACACATATAACACGCATATCTATATATACATACACATATATGGCAGCCCCCCCCCCCACTTTTGAATCTGGCAACCTAATCAAAAAAGAGGAAGATTCTGACATGACTTGTTCTTAACGAATCAAGCAAGCTCATCTATGATTATACACATATGTACACAAGTGTGTATGCATGTGTGTGTGTGTGTATGTGTGTGTGTGAATACAGTTAGGTACTTAAAAACTGGTGGAATGAGCTTTCCCAGAGAGTGGTGGTTTATGGATTGATGTCAACCTGGAAAGAAGTACATAGTGGAGTGCCAGAGGGCTCTGTCCATGGTGCTGTTTTGTTCAACATTTTAATCAGTAACATAAGGACACATGTGTGACATGCTTATTAAATTTTTTGGATGACACAAAACTGAAAAAGGATAGCTAACATGTTGGATAACAAAATTGGTATCCAAAAATTATTACAGACTGAAGACAATCATATAAAATTTGATAGAGATAAATTTAGTCCTATACTTGGCTTAAAAAAATGAACTGTTCAAGTGCAAATCTATATAATAGCTCATGTAAAAAAAATCTGAGTGTTTTCATGGGCTGCAAAGTAACTAAATGTGATTTAACAGTGTGTCATGGCAACAGCAACAACAAAAAACTAAATGCAAACTTAGGCTGCATTTAGACAGCTATTATCCAGAGATAGGTCTTGGTAGTCCTCCTGAAATCTGACCTGGTCAGATTATATCACATTTGGAGCATTGTGTTCAGCTCTGGATACCAAATTTTAGGAACAGCATTAACATACTAGAATACCTGGAGAAGAACAGCCTATATAAGGACCGGATGAAGAAACTGCGGATCTTTAGCATGAAGAAAGGAGGTCTTTGGGAAGGAGTATGATAGGTGTCTTCAAGTATTTGAAGAGCTAGCTCATGGAAAAAGGATTAGCATTGTTTTGCTTGGCTTTTAGGGCAGACTTGAAACAATGGATGGAAACTGCAAGGAGGTAGTTACACCTCCATACATGGAGGAATCTCCCAAAAGTCAGAACTGTCTAAAAGCAGACTATACTGCCTTGGCATATAGTAATAGTAGCACCTAAAATTTATACAGTATTATGCTTTAAAGGTTACAAAACACTTTATACAAGTTTTCATGCAACAACTCTGTTAGGTAGGCATTTTGTTATCTCAATTTTATAAATGAGTTTAAGTGTTTTGCCCAGGGTCACTCAACAAGTAAGTCAGGATTTGAACTCAGGTGTTTCTGACTCTACGTTCATTTCTCTATCCACTCAACTACATTGCTAGTCTGTCCCTCATCAATGGACATCTTTAAGCAGAGGCTAGGTAATTCGTCAGGGATATTTTAGAAGAGATCCTTATCCAGCCTCAGAGTGGAGAAGATGGCCTCAAAAGGGCCATCCCAACTCTGTCGTTATATTATTTAGTAGGACTAGAATTTAAGAATACTTCCAAGACCATCAATTAGTTTACTGTATTATTTTTATCCATAAGACAAAGAAATAGAGATAGAACAAAAAATTTATTTCAAAAATAAAATTATAATTAAAAGATTGTATCATTTGATGCATGTACACCATCTAGTGTCGTTGAGTGCTTCCATCTAACAAATTTAGCTGAAGAATTTAGAAGCCAGAATTGGAAAGTTTGGCTCTGCCTTATCTTATCTTTAGATCAGTAAGTTATTATAGTTAGCATTTAATCTTTATCAGTTGATAGTTTGGATTAGTTTCAATGACTTAATTTAACTCTCTTGGCTTCCTCAGTTGTTTAGAAATTGAGCTGCATTTCCTGGGTCTCCAACTATATGAACTTACCGGACATTCCTGGGAAATATTATACAAAGTATAGTTCTTGGTCAAAAAAACTAACACCATTCATCAATACGGAGAGAGGCTGGAACATTTGCAGGTATTTTTAAACAGTGTTTGGGAAGCACACTTTTAGACAGACCTGTTTATAGTAAATATTTGTTTTACTGTTTTACACACTTAGCCTTTAACTGTGTCCTAAGGCTGATCTTGGCCCCATTATTGAAGCTTGCTTCATTCTCTGTTTTCCTCCCCATGGAAAATTCAAATCAATTCAGAAACTGTTTTCCCTTTGGGAGTTGTTGGAAGGTCCAAAATGTCCTCATTAGGGAAGCTGCCCTGAACTACACAAGTCATACCATTGTGAATGATGAATGCATGTGGGACCATTACTTCACACACAATGACATGAGAGCTGAAAACATGTGAACAGGAAGCCAAACCCAAGAGAAAATTGGAATGTTTCCAGCTTTCCAGGGAACATAGAAATTGAGCACAAAGAAACTATCCTCTGGAATCAGGTATCTGAGGGATCATACAATTGTGACATCACCCCTTCTGTCCCACAGAGTGAGTAAGCCCAGTGGCTCAGACAGCACCTTGTGGTAACTCATCGTGATGAGATTGTCTTAAAGCAATGAATCCAATTAAAGAATCCAACAAGAAGCTCCTATGAAGAAGGGGGCCACTGCATGTGGGAGTTCAGCATGTTTCATATATAATCATGTTAACAGGAAACATTCCCAAACATAGCTTACTCCTTATTTAATAATGAAATATACACTGACACATATGAATATGTAAAGGAGCTGTGATTTTATTAGTGTTGGGAGCTCCCACAGTCCTTCCAATAACGCAATCTATCAACGACTTAGTAGTTAAGTCCTAAGGAGTTTCCTGACTTGCTCGAGTAACATAGCTAATAAGTTTCAGGGGTGAGATCTGAGCCCTGGTCTTCCTGACCCCAAGCCAAGTATGGTATTGCCCCTAAGCAATGACATAAAGTTTTTTTTGGAGGTGGGAAGGCAGGGCAATTGGCGTTAAGTGACTTGCCCAAGGTCACACAGCTAGTAAATGTGTCAAGTGTCTAAGGCCTCACTTGAACTCAGGTCCTCTTGACTCCAGGTCTGGTGCTCTACTCACTGCACCAACTAGCTGCCCCCATAAAGTCTTTTTAAAAAATTCTAATACATGGTCTGCTCTGCCAGGCTTAAAAAGAAAAACACCACTCATATCTGAATGCCTAAAATCAAAAGGTCTTTCCTATGCTTGGCACTCTGTATTATTGAGTGAAAAGAATCTCAGCATAAATGAAATCAACATTTACTGTTTTCTCAAATGCCAATGAGGGGCATTTGAGATGGCCAGTTGTGAAGTCAATCACTGAAAACCAAAAGCTCCCTAGAGCTTACTCAATTCCTGTATTTCTAATGAGTGATACTTCTTAAACCTACTTCTCAATGCTCAACGGGCGTGGATTACCTGGGCAGAAAGAAATATCACAGGGCTTTGTGAGACTATCCATAAGGTCTTGGGTTAAACCTCCTTTGCCAAGAAGGTAAATAGCATGTGCTGTAAAGTTTTCGAGCAAGGCATAACTCTGAAAACCAGCAAATATGATGGAGGCATTACTACAGAAGATGCTGAGGCTGGAAAGGGCAAAAGGTACAAGAAAACTAAAGTCATCATAAAACAAAACCTTAGCGATTTAAAAATTTATGGCTTTCTCCCTTCAATATAAATTAAATACCATTGAAGATGCAAAGAATTTTGTCACTAATACTGGGCTGGCAATAGGCAGTGACTGCAGTGGTGATGGGCAGAAGAGGTGCAAACTCAATTGATTGCTGTAAGAATTTCTGGTCGAGATGTTATGTCTTCATGCCTTCAGTTCTAAGCTAGATCTCCTGATCAGGTGACTGTGATTACTACTGATTTCTCTTTGCTTTTTGGAGCCCGAGGTTTCCTAAAAGACTTAATTCAAGCACCACCTCCAGTGTCCTCCTCTCCAAACTATCTTGTATTGATTTTGTGAATATTCTGTATATACGTACATATGTACATGTCATTGTCCTCATTAGAATGTAAGGTGCTTGAAGGCAAGGGTTGTTTTGTCTTTATATCATCAATACTTGACAGTTACTTAAATGATTATTGATTGTTTGATTATGAATAAGTCCTGGAATTGACCATGGAACCTACAGATGTCTTTACTAGACGGGCCTCCATATCCTTGGTCCTCTAGTCGCATTCAGAAGGAACAGGATTAGTTTAAGAAATTAATTAGAACTCTTTCTTATTTAACCTGTGAAAGCAAAAACTCACTCTATCTGAGGGTGTACTTAACCTTTGGCAAGACTGCTCTTCCTGCTAAATGTGAATCTTCTTAAAGGCAACAGGGCCAATCCAATTAGAAGCACTGATACATCTAAGATGATTAGAGTCCGGTGATCACGGGATAAATGTGTTACTGGACTGTTGTTCCTTGGAATCAGTTTCAATAGTCATTATTCTCCTACTCAAAACTCAAGTAAAATCATTTGGCAGTCCAAAGAAATAGCTTTTCCTTCCCTCACACTGCTTCCCATTTTCACTACTGGCAAATATGAGTATTTGACTGCAAAGATCTCTCAGGTTTGACTAATATTAAATCTGGAGAGAACAAACAGAAATTTGAAATATTTTTATCACTGTCTCAGAACAATTAAAAACCAACAATTATTAACATTATGTATACATCCCTAAAACCAGGTAATGAGAAAACCCTTTTTGTCTCATTGAAAGTTGAATATTAACCAGGCCTATGAGTGTAATGTTAAGATTATGTCTAACACTGGCATCAACAACATTATCTCAAGTTTGAACTTTAACTGTAACATCAATTTTTCATCTAGGTGCAAAGAAAATGCAAATCCAGTCACACAAAAGCCTAACTAGAAATGCCAGTCACAAAACACACTGACAATGGATGATATTCTCATGCCTCGACTGAACTAACAAATTTGATATGCCTCTCTACTCAATCCAACACACTTACGATCAGGTTTATTAATGAATTTTTGTTTCATATGACCTTATCTTATCACTAGAAGCTTGGCTATAAGGTGATTAATTTTTGCCTAATGAAGCAACATGTGAAAACAATCTGATAAGGTACTTTTTTTTCTAACTTAGTGGTTAGAATATTGGCCCAAATTATCAGGCTTCTTTTGCTTTCATTAGTTTAATTTACTTTCCTTAAGGCAATTATTTATGTCAGAGAAGTATACAAATAGACTGAAATAATGAGGTATAAAACTATACAGATCACTTCACTACTTCCAAATATCCATGATTTTATTGAATAAGCATAGATTACAATATACTTGGGCCTCTGATGACAGACATACCATCTTGGAATCAAAATCTTTATAACTCAGTCAGACCTTCTAGAGTCTGGTCTTTGTAGTTAAAGCTTCAGGGAACCCAGAACCATCTTTTGTGGCAAGATAAGTCATTAAGCAGGGGTTTCATATAAAAAGCATACAAATTAACAAATCTAAATAAATGTGAAAATAGACTGTCCTTCTTTGATCACCTCTAACTGGATCATCACCAGTAGGCTAGACACTTAAGTGTTTTGGCCATTGCAACCCATAAAACACACAAACAAAACCAAATTTCCCTCAGTCCTGTGCACATCCCCTTCTGATTCTGTAGTGATGGTAGCAAAACGGCGAAAAACAGGGCAGAATCAGTTTTGAGCCTAACTTAAAATGGCTAAATATAAACATTCACAATATCTTTGTAAATACAAAGTTCTATATCAGAAAGGACTTTTTAAAGCAATTTTTTCAATTAATAAACATTCCCTTTTTTCTTTCCTACCTCTGCCTCCAATTGAAAAAGAAGAAAAGAAAAAGTAACTCATCTTAACAAATACACACAATCAAGCAAAGCAAATTCCCTCATTGGCCTTGCCCCAGAATACACCTCTCATTCTGCATCTCGAGGTCATCACCTCTGAGAAACGATGCATGCAATGATAAGAGACACAATAACACATAATGTGTTGGTTCTTTAGTTAGCAAATCATAAGCTCTTCAGAAATTGCATTTTGTTTAGCATCATTCTGCTGTTTCCCAAAATTATCTTTTGTTGAAAGGCTAGAACTCCAAGTAATATCATATAGAAGAGCACTGATTTTATATTAATTTAGCATTCTCTGAAAAAAATAGCACAGTGATAATGACGCTTTGGATTTTTGCCAGTGCTTAAAAAGTTAGATTCTATTTCTTCCCTCCTAGGGCTGTCAAAAATGTAATAGAAATTCACATTTCCACTATGTAGTCTTGCTCCATTTATACAAGTCAGTGCAAGCTTCATGCATATACTGAGAGATCCAGTGTGAAAAGCAACTTTCAACAGCTGTTTACTTGTTGAAATGATAAGAAGCGGAGGCAGAGATACTGAAGATCAATGTTTGTTACTTTTTGCCTAACAAATTAAGTTTAAAGTTGCAAGGAAGGGAAGAAGAGGCTGGGAGATAGAGAAACAGATACAGACAGACAGACAGGTACACAGAGACAAAGAGGAAGAGAGACAGAGAGTGACAGACAGACAGAGAGAGAGACAGATCAGTCCTGGGTTGCTGTGGAAGTAACCAGCTCCAGGGCATCTGGGGAGAAGGGTGCTAGCTGATTAAGTGAATTGGCTACAAGAAATTTTTTCCTTCCTATTTTTGTTAGGGGAGACCAAGTTGGGTGGAGGACTTTGGGAAGGAAAATATTTTTTCATCACCCAAGAATTTGAAGGAGGGAAAATAGCCCCAATAATTTTTAAATTATGAAACGTGCAAGGCAGGGAAAGGACCATTTAAAAAGCCCACCAAAACCCCTCAAAAGGAAAGGCAGAGGCTCATACTTACTTATAAAGGTTGCCCTCCAAATCTTCTCTAGGAAAAACGTCCTGAGATCCAGAAGTTTGCGGAGTACCAAAGATATGGTGGCAACAGGCTTTCCTTCCCAGGACTCATTGTTTCTTATCTCTTTTGACCTCTGAATAGAAGGCTACCAGGAGCCAGGAAACCCTCAATTCTGTTGTTGACCTTTCCCCTGGCCTCTGCCAAATCACTTAACCTCTCAGCCTCAGTTTTCCTATCTGTGGGGGGTTGGGAGGGTTGGGTGGCAGGGGGGAGGGCTACCATCTGATAAAAGCCACAAGATACGGGAGCTTCATTAGTGAAGGTTTTGTCAAGTGCTCGCAAGATGAGAGGGTTACATAAGCGCTGGGGTATTATCATCATACACCCCCATACAACCAGGGCTGCCAGACAAACAAAAGAGCAGTTCCAAGAAGAGGAGGAGCAGAAACAGGAGTTACACTGAGGGTGAATTTAGGGACACTGCTTAAACTGACTGGATGAGGGAAAAGAGCAATTCAATTTGTGCAGGCAAAGCTCTCTAAACAAACAGGGAGCTGCAGCTGGCAGAGGCCGATGAGGTGAAGAAAGCCACAGGCTCTCATTGTGAGGGCAGCAGCCCCGGGCAGGATTCCGTGCATGCGGTTCCCCGCTCCATGTGGGCATAGCACAGTAGCTGCCTGTGGCAGGATAGAGTAGATGACGAGGATGCGGTATCTGGGGGCCGCAGAGCTTCCAGGGACCAAGTGCTTAGTAAATACAGTTGTCCCTTAGACCAGGTGTTCCTTCTGGTTTTCTGATTCTGGACTCCTCATTTCCCTATTATTGGTTGCCAATGAGCCTCTGCATCATGACACTACCATGTCTCTTTTAAGGAGCCAACCAATAGGGCGTGAGGGAGCACTTTATGCTGTGAGGAGTACAGGAAATGGGGTAGAATATTGGAAAGGACTTTGGCTTAAATGACTTAAGATCAGTTCCAGCTCTATTACTTGTCAGCTGTGTGAAACAGGGGATAGGGACTGGTCCTGTGATTTTCTTGGTACAGGGAATTCCCTGGGAGGAAACTCCCCTTACCAATGCTTGTCAGCGCTGTGAAATGACTGGTCCAGGCTCTCATGGCCAGTATGTGTCAGAGATAAGGACTTGAATCCACCTCCCTCACTATTCACCACACCACACTTTGTCTTTAGCTTTATGACTGTGGATAAATCACTTTGTTTCTTCTGAGCTTCATTTTCCTCATTTGTAAAACAGGAATGTAATCACCCAGTCTCTTCCTCACCCTGCTACACCATGAAATCTCAGGGAATCTCAAAAACCCCTGAGTCACACTGTTAGGGGAAGGACTAATAGCCCAAAGCCCCTTTCCCACCATTGAGGTGTTTGAATATCAACTAGTGCACAATTCCTCAGAAGTCTTTCCTCTCCCTTGCCTAGCCTCAATTAGCACCACTTCCCAGGTCTAGATTCCTTACTCCCTTCCCCCAATACCTAATCCTGCTAGATCTGGACAAGAAATGTAGTAAAAACCTATCAGATTTTGTGGTTGTTTGGCCTTTGTTCTCAAAGACGACCATGATATCAGGGAGGTGATAAATTTACTGGTTTGGCGCACCCCATTCCACTTGAGGCCCCAGCGATCCAGACCTGTTTCTACCATCTTCCCTCACTGCCTTTCTCATTGTGAGTACACCATCTCAATAAAGGTGACTTGTTTTGCTGTCTTTGTGTGCTCCATGTTTCTGTGCACTAGAGTATTGATATCTTTTAACTTTCTAAGTCTGCTTAAGACACTACCTACCCTATTTGGTTTGTTGCTAGTATTAATGAGATAAAGTATGTAAAGCACTTTGTAACCCCAAATCATTACATAAATATTAACCATTATCATTATCATGAAAGATAATGATGATGACAATAATTTGGGGTCCTTGATACCTTATTTTTCTACAGGTCATGTACAATATATTTCCCAGGTACTGAGTAATTACGGTTAATAACCAATAATAATTATAATAATGAGAAAGAGTGTGGTATAATAGACCACGAGGTAGGTGCGGTGGAGCTACACTCAAACCCTGCTTCTGATGTTGTCTGTCTGACCGCTGGCAAGTTGCTTAACCTCTCTGAGTCTAAGGGAATATTAACATTATAAGCTACACAGGTAAAACCATAGATCCTTGATGTGAAGAAGTGATGATGATGATGATTCTGACAATGAAAACTCATCTGGTGAACTGCCAAGAATCACTTCATATTCTTGTAACTTGAATCAGGGTTATACAAATATATTATTTTAATATTGGAAGATATCTTTGAGGTCCTTTAGTCTAATTCCCTCATTTTACAGATGAGGAAACTGAGACCCAGCTTAGTTAAGGGACCACACCAATAGTAAGTGTCAAGCTAGGATGAGAAGAGGATTTACCCTTTGACATACTCCAATCTACATAATAATGAGACCTGTTAAAATTAACTTAAAACAGAACAACGACTAGTATCTTGGTTGACCGGCTCAGTGGGCCTTTAACTATGTCAGGCCACCTAACTCTACATTCCACATTTCCTCATTCACTAACAGGTGACAATTGTCTGCGTAATGATGATGAGATATAATCTCAAGGTCACATCTCCTAGTCAAATATGTTACCAGTGTTTTCTGAAAGTGCAAGGTTTAAAATAATACCTTTTGTATGGGAAGATCTAACATCTTTTCTGGCTCTATGACTGTGGGGTAGAAAGTAGAACAACTTTTGTTTTACATCAAGTTGAAGCTGAGTGAAAGCTACCTAATTCAAAGAAAGGCAGGTAAGGGGCTAAGTTAGATGCAGTGGGGAGTGGGATTTTCTTCCCCATGAATCACCCCTTTCAATATGTAGACTGATCCTGAGAAATCTAATGTTGGGAGTACATGAAGAAATTCTTCATGAATTGGTGTGGGACCAAATTGGGTGTGGGACTCCCAGAGTGGGTACTCTCAATTCTCAGTGTTGGAATTCTTGCAGATGAAACCTGTTTATGATTCAAGACACAAGACCTGGGGAATTTCTTTAGGCATGAAGAGGTTGAGCAACTTCCCAAAGGTCCAGTAAGTGGCTGATGTAGGATTCAAACCTAGACTTTCTGACTGGAAGCCCATCACTTGGCTACCTTATGCACCCTTTCTCATTGGAATAACATAGCTTAAAACTTTTATGTATTTTGCAAATACCTGCTATTTGCATTTTTAGGTACATATTACTTTGCCCAAATAGAACGTAAGCTCTTTGAAGTCAGGGACTATTTTGTTTTTGTCTGTGTACTCCCTTCACCTAGCATAGCACCTGACCTAGTACTGTAAATACTTGTTGAATGAATGAATGAATTAGTCCTCTCAGAAGTACTTCATATGAGGCTTGCCTCTGTGTATAGTGATTTATGAAAAGCCACATGGATGGGAAAAGCATTATTTCAGGCCTAGGAAAGGTACAATGTAAAGTCCCTCTGGTTTCTCCTCATACCCCTGTGATAATGCTCTGACACAATAGAAAAATGGAGTACAAAACTATGAAGGAACTTGACCAAAAAATACAGAATAAGCAGTCCATGGCTATGTAGCTCCCCCATGCATCAAAACATTTACAAACACAGCTCAATGTGAAGTCGCTCCATTATTTGAATTCACATTATTCAAAGGAATAATTATATGTAGAATATTGTAATTGGATCTAGCATAATGGAAATGTGCAAACTGAAGTAATGAGACATTATTTGCACTAATCAGGATTTAGCTGTAGAAATTACAATACAAAGACACTATGTCCATAGGAATTGATGTACTTTAGTTTCAGGCTGCCTGGTATTTTCCTTCTGTGCTTAATTTTTTAAATATAATTTCCACCTGGAGATCTTTTGGAAGAACAGAGGTATATTACTGGCATGGCTTAACTTCCTTGGGATGGAGCCAAAGCAGTCCTGCCTGGAGGCCAAAAGATAAGCACAATTACTGATTGGGGTTTCTCCCAGGCCTATCATATAAACCCTTATTGATTGTATTCATTGGTGTGTCCAGGGTAAAGTGAATATGCAAAGATTTCTCCTTCCTAGACAAGAAACCATTGCATAATAAACATTTTTCCATTATGAAGCCTACTAGTCTCCTTTAAAATTATCCATTATAGAAAAAAAACTTGAGATGTCAAACTTTTTTTTCCTCTTCATGAAATTTACTATGGGAAGGTCATGCATGTTTGCACTAGGCTTTGAGTTCTAAATGAATTTTCTACAAAGGGCAAAGAATACATACGTCATTTAATCATCTCCAAAAGCTCAATACTTTTCATTCCCAGACAATACGTTCATCTTTATTTTACTTATGGAGAAACTGAGTCACAGAGCTTGAAGAGTCTTGATTGCGAGATACACTAGTCTGGTTTGGTAACACCAGGCCCGCAGATAATGGATGGGAAGGATAATGGACTTGGAATCCAGGGGAACAGGTTTGAATATGACTTAGCTATGCAGCCATAAAAAAGTCATTTGACCTCTCTGAGCTTCAGTCTTCATCTCTTTAAAACTAACCTCAATACCTACAATATCTACCTCATAGGATTGCTGGAAGGCCCTAATTAGATAAACTATATAAAATGCTTAGGAACATTTTGTGGGGAGGTGTCTAGGGGAAACTGGGCCATTAATTTCATTGGGGCAGACAACGTCCAGCAAGGAGATCCACTCTGGTCTTAGAGAGAGGCCTGGGGCAGTGACAAGCTAAGTGACTTGTCCAGGTTACACAGCCAATATGCATCAGAGGTGGTGGGATTCATACGAGTCCTGGTTCCAAGGCCAGCATTCTACTGACTACCCCTCCCTGCCTCCTTAATAAACATTAAAGGCTATCTAAATAGATTTTATTATTGTTGTTGTTATCTCTAGGCTACAAAATTATGATGATGAGAAGGTTACAAAATAAATGTTTAAATTGGGTCTGTACAACTTTACTCCAGTCTCAATAACACTAAAAGGCCTTAATTAAATGCCTGTTTGCCTGTTGGGTTGCCTTTTACCCAAAGCTCTGCAGATCAAGTACACTGCTCAAAACACAAGCCGCATGCACAATGAGCCTGCACCATGCACACCCCCTCCCATTTCTTATGTGCCTCGAACCAAGCTAATCAAAAGAGAGTCTGAGTCCTGTTGGACAAGGGTTCATTTAAACCACATCTGTTGCTCATCAAACTTCCATTTGGAGAATGGATCGTTCTCTTTTACAGTTAGATTTTGCTGGGCCTTATGGCATCTCATAGCCTGCATTCCATTTCACAATACACCAGCACATCCGTGCTGTCAGGTCCCTGGCCTGAATACTACACTCCTTATCCCTCCACTCCATTTCCTACTTCAAAGGATTCCTCACTTGACTAATTCTAGAGCATACATTGATTTTCGCTCATTTGTTGTGGTTGACAATAGGAAGGCTGACACAGCAGCATTGCTAAAATGACAGCTCATTTCTATTCCAGGGGAAGGAATTCCTATTAATGCTCTTAATGAGGAGCATCCCTATGAGAGATGGGGAATCATCTATGCTTAGCAGTAACCTGATTAGGATTGCAAATATGCGGTACTTAGAAAGGAAATAATCAGACGGGGGGGGGGGGGGGGGGGAAATGATTTAAGCAGATCCAAATTAATAGGAAGGATTAGTTCACTGCAGTTTCCTAGTAATGACTTGTGTATTTGACATAGATAAGATCACAGGGTGGAAAGTAGATTTGGAAATGGCCTTCTGATACACTGGCATTCCACTGGGAAGGAAGCTTGCTGAATATACTGCTATAGTAAGATAGCTTACATTTCCCTAGGGGTGAGGGGGTAGGTGCTGTGGTGATGTTATAAATTTCAGGAAACTAAGAAAAGGTAAAGAAACTATGCATTAGGTTATATGTTGATATATTTGACAAATATTTTATGTGCAAGTTTATAGTATTCCTACTGTGTGCAATAATAGTCCTACTATGTACAAGCAGCAATTTAACTTAAAAATGTAATCCAGCAAAATTTACTATGTGCAAGATAGCATACCACACACTATATATAGGTACAAAGATGAAAAATGATTCAGTCCTTTTCTTTAAAGAGCTTAAAATCTAAGAGGGTGTATGCATGCGAAACATCATACCTACATAGATATGTGTGTATCCATATATATATATATGTATATATATATATATATACATATATATATATATATACACACACATAAAACAAAATGTGATCATATGTTCGAAGATTTTGTTAGGAAATGAAGACAAGCTTACTGGCTTGTAGTCAGTGGTCACCAGCATTCTCTTCCCTTCTTTGAAAACTGGGATAACAGCTGCCGTTCTCCCATCTGGCAGCACATCTACTATCCTCCAGTATCTCAGTATCTTTCTAAGATCTCTGATGGGGGAAGGGAGCTCCTTTGCCTTGGTGACTTATTGAGGACAGCTATGTGCTCTCTTCCTATTCCTTCTTATCTTAAATGCCAACTTCCTCTTATTGATCTTTGCTTTATCTTTTCCAATCCAAAGATCATTCACCTTACCTTGGCAGAGAAAACATCAAAAGCAAAGGTGAGCAATTTTGCCACCTCTGTAAACCATTATTATCATCTCATCCACCCAGAGAGCTGCGATCCCATTCCTTCTTTGGTTCCACTTTTTGCCCAACATAGGATTAAAAGAAATTCTTTTTTGTTGTCATTGTCTTTGCTCACCAATCCCAAGGCCTGTTGGGCTTTAGTGCCCCTGACATTATTTTGATAGGATTGTGCCCAATTTTTGTATTTGTGTGAATTGATGCCGAATAAAGAGAGCACAACTAAAAGAACAAAATGACTAGAACAACTTAATTTAAAACAATATTAAAAGGAAGTAAATCTCAGATGAAATTTCAAGACCAATCTTAATCGGGAGGACAGATGTTGCAACATTTCCTTGGAGGTGAGGGATTTTGAAAGGCTGTAGAATGTTGGATATGATAACTGACATTGTTGCTGTAAGGGTTTTGCTTGACTTTTTGTTGTTGTTGTTACAAGGGAAGGGTGTGTGTGTCTGTGTGTGTGTGTGTGTGTGTGTGTGTGTGTGTGTCTGTGTCTGTGTCTGTGTGTGTTTAACATTAGGAAATGACAATGTCAAATGACAAAAGTCATCCGTAAAATAAATACAAATCCATAAAGTAAGTATAAAATAAATAAACTCTGAGTTGGCTGATGAGTTCCCTGTACAACTGATCATGTTGATTCTTTAGACAACTGTTTTTCTCTTTACTAGAATTTGTTTTTTGTTTTTTCAGAATTTCATTCTTGAGGATCTTCTGTATTTCATAAACTGACTTCCCTTCTAGAATTTTAGTGACTAGGATCCTGCCTCTCCTTTTTCGGAATTAAAATTTTAGAAGGGAAGTCAGTTCATGAAGTACACAAAAATGAAATAAAATATAAAAAATAAATAAAATTTGCTCCCCATCAATTGAAGATATGTGTCAAACTATACTTGGCATTTCCCCTATCATTATTTCTAGATCGGAGCTATTATTTTACCACTAAAATTCCCATCATTTCGACTCTAGTGACACATTCTTCCTTGTTGGTAAAAATCATATTTAGAATAGAATTTCCCCTTGTTTGTTCCTCTACCTTATCATTAAGGCAAGTCAAGATGTTATTATCTATTCTGCTTTTGGCAGAGATTTTGCTCTAGCATATGTTCAGATAATTAAAGTCTCCTATCGCTGTTGTGTGATACTGGCTTTCTAGGCCAGGCTTGAGTCCTGTGGTGTAATGGGTGGAGTGCTGGCCTTGGAATCAGCAAGACCTCAGTCCAAAATCCACTGTTGACACATACTAGCTCTGCTTCCATGGGTAAGTCACTTAACATGTAAGTCTCAATTTCCTTATAGTAGTATTATTTGACTCAGGATTATGTATGTAGAAAAAGCAGTGGTTCTGTAGTCAAAGAACTTGGGTTCAAATTCTGCTTCTGCCTTCTTACTTGCCTTAGTTAAAGTCATCTAGCATCCTTGGAATTCAGTTACTTCATCTGTAAAATGATGACATGGGGCTCGATGGCCACTAGGCTCTCTTCCAGCTCTAAATCTAAGATCTTATGATATGAACCATTGTCACTGGTATCTCTTTCTTGTCCTCCTCTTCACTTTCCTTTCTCTTCAGCTGTTTCATATTAGACTCTGATGGCAATAGCATTTCTGCTTGAACTTTACCCAAGTGTTCTTCACCCTCTGCAGGCTTAGCTCAGTGTTTTTTTCTCTGGGACTACGTACTGGTAGATAATTAGGGTAGGGATAAGGAAGGGAGAGACAGGACATAAGGAAGAGAAAGGAAGTTTTTTTCTTTTTTAAGAATTAATTCAGAGTTTTAAGCATTAGTTTCCTTGACCTTCAGTCATAGAAAACTCATTCCCTTTATTCCATTTTCCTGTAAGCATTGGAATGGCTGTTTAAAAAAAATCTAAAAAGATACTATAGGCAGTCTGCATCATTCCTTCACTCACCTCTCCACCCCTCCTCCCAGAAATTCCTAGCACATTAGATATTTATCTCTAGCTACTTCTAGTTAATATTAAATTATCTTCCATGGGAATCTGCCCCCATTTCCATTTGCTATGCATCTCTTCAATATACACTGCAGTATGGTCCAATATATGATAAATGAGTTTGCGGCATCCTCATTTTATATCGTTAACAAAGAGTTATCTTCAATTACAAGACAAAGGAAACTTGTCAACATTAAGTTCTAGTTTTTAATAGTTGGCATATTTCATCTTATACCAAGTCAAGCATCTCATGCCATAGCAGTCAGGCATTCCTGATAATCACTGGAGTTAGAGCTTCACAATGTGGTTCTTTTATCTAGTTTTCAGTGAAACCCCTGCTCATGAATACCTCTATTCCAACATAAGCACAAAATACATCTCAAGGACAAATGTTTTGATTCTATGTAATTCCAGAGTTTATCAAGTTCCTATTATGTTCAAGGCACTGTGCTGGGCTATGGAGGTACAAACAAATGAAAATATCTGCTCCTTGCCCTCAAGGGGCTTACATTTTCTTAGAATGGAAGGAAAAATGACATATATATATATATAATATGTATATATATAATATGTATATATATAATATATATAATATGTATATATAATATATATATAATATGTATATATATACATAGTTAATTATAATAAAAGGGAATAATAGGGGTGAAAACCAAGTACTATAATGATACTTGAGGAAGGTAGGAACATATTCAGGAAGGAGGGATCTGGAAAAGGAATCACTCAGGAGGTGACTTCCACCCTGAACTTGAATGGAAGATAAGAATTCTGAAAGAAGGTTAGTTTTTGGATGAAGATGAGGCAGCAATGCATCCTAAATGTGGGAGAGGCCTTTTTACATTCACTGAAGCTGGATATGAGTTGGTAATTTTTGAGAAAGGAAAAATATGGGTCATAAAATTTGGGGGACAGATAAAACTTTTTCATGTTTCAATTCAATTCAATAAACATTTATTCAGTTTATATGTTAAGCATTGGTTGGGAAACACTAATCTAGGGCCAACCCCCCATTTTTCCTGCATCTTTTCCACAATATCTCTGACAAGGGGTTATCCCTCTCCTAATTGAAGACTTTGATTGTCTTACTACATAATGAGGAACTTACCACACAATGAGGTAAGCCATTGCATTTTAGGACTGCTCTAATTATCAGGCAAGGTGGTGACTGTCAGTAACATTATCTTTGATGGGAATTTAGTAAAGATTAATATGTTAATACTTAGTTCATAAGTAAGAAAATTCAATTATTCAATATCCATCCATCCATCCATCTATCTATCTATCTTTGATTCTACAAACTCCAAACTAATGGTAATAACCCAGACTGAGATAGATGAAATAGACTAGTAAGAAATACCATAATCCAAAAGTGAAATCCTAAAAGAAGGATGTGGGGACTAATCAGGGAGTAAGAAAAGGGAGCAATTGAAAGGACTGTTTAATTCATTAAGTGAAGCTAAGTAATTGATCAAAGTCTGCATATAGGAGTTATTTCAAATGAATATAGTTCTTACCTTGAGATTCCCTTACATTCAAGGGTTCTTAAATTGGGATCCATGGATAGATTTCAGGGGGTCTGTGAACTTTAATGGAAAATTTAATCTTTATTTTCACTAACCTCTAAATGAAATTTAGCATTTCCTTCAATTATTTAAAAACAATCTGAGAAGGGGTGCACAAGCTTCACTAGGATGTCAAAGGATCCATGATACTAAAAAGCTTAAGAAATGAAGGAATTGGAGAGGGGAGAGAGAAGGGAAGGGGGAAAGTTTAGAACTCAAAATCTTATAAAAGTGAATGTTGAAGCTAAAAATAAATAAATGAATGAAGGAAGGAAATAAGCATTTATTAAGCTCTTATTATGTGTCAAGCACTGTGCTAAGCACTTTAGAAATATTTCATTTGATTTTCACCACAACTCTGTGAAGTAGGTGCTACATGGTGTAGTAGAGGCTGGGGAGCAGGCTGGGAAAATAACAACTGATCCCATTTATATAGCCTGTCCCAAATGTCTTACGGCAATTTTAAACTATTAAAACTTAAAATTCCCCTAAGACTTTTGGGACATTTTATATGGTGCTTAACAAAGCATAGTTTTGGGACATTCTACATGGTACTTAACAAAGGAAAGCTTTGGAACACTCTATATGGTGCTTAACAAAAATGAAAATAAAAGTGCTTTCTTAAAACCAACCCTATTAGTACAAGTATTTTTATTTCCACTTGATAGGTCAGATAATTGGGGGGGGTAGAAATGGGGAGAAAATTTGTAACTCAAAATCCTGTGGAAACCAATGTTGAAAACTAAAAATATTAAATAAATAATAAAATTTTAAAAAAAAATAGGTCAGATAATTAAGGCTCATAGAAATTAATTTACTTTCTTATAGTCATATGTGTAGTAAGTAGAGATCTACATTTTCTGCCTCCAAATCTAGTACTTTCCCATGAAAGAAGCAATATATAAAAACTATTTATTAAGCATTTTCTATATTCCAAATACTATATTTAGAAATATTGGTGTTCCGTCATTTCAGTTGTGTCCGAATCTTTGTGACCCCATGTGAGGGTTTTTTTTTTGGCAAAGAGTAGTTTGTCATTTCCTTTTCCAGCTCATTTTACAAATGAGGAAACTGAGGCAAACAAGGCTCAATGATTTCAGGGTCACATAACTAGTATCTAAGGTCACATTTGAACTCAGGTCTTCCTGATTCCAGGTGAGGCACTATCCAATGTACCACTTAGCTGCCCATATTAAGAAACAGGAATACAAATAAAAAAGCAAGGGATTTCCTGCCTTCAAGAAATTTAGATTCTATTGGAGGGTGTCAACACATGTAAAAGAATGGTTGCCAGGCCTGAATGTGTCTTTGAAAGGAGGTACAAGCAAGTCCCATCTCTTTGACTTGTTGGATGACATTACAAGGAGGAAGTGGTGGTAGTAATGGGCTGGCTATATGAGTGAAAACCTCTTTAGAATTTAGAACGCTCTTTAGAATTTTCCGATGGAGCCGTCTCCATGTCCCCTGTCTCCTTCTCCCACCCCAAACTGCTGCTCAGCAGGCAACAGCCTAGGTCCCTTCCCTTAACCCTCCGAACTTGGGTAACACTGGTTGTCACCATTCCCAGTACTCCAGGGATCTTTCTGGCTTGGATCTAAGGGTGTGGTTTTTGAAAGAGAAATCTCCCCTTTTAAAAATATTTTGGTGGTGACAACAAAGACAGACAGACCCTGACATCCAGGCAGTGATGCCATATCCTGTTTTGTCACACCCTGACATGCTGAGACAAACAGATTATAATTTGCTACAGATTTCCCAGTAAGTCTATGGTTGTGTCTATAAGATAGTGGACAAATCATTTGGCACAGAAAAATGGTTGTCCTGGAGCCGCCTCAGTGAGGAGAGTGCTAGGAGGGCTGTTTACAGGTCTTGAGCCCCATGCCTCACCTCTGCCTTCTCGCCCCCATTAGCCCCAGTAAAGATGAGCTGTGGTGAACTGATTCTCTTGAATTTTAATATCTGCTCTGATTTGATTGTAGTTTTGTTTTATGGTGTTAGAAGGATCGGAACTGGATACCACAGCCATATAGCTCACTGTGAGATGTTTGGGAATGTATGTAGCTCATGTCACCTTGAACTTTATTTTTTAAACTCAGCTTTAGGTATCAAATACTGTCACACAAACAGGACACTAGAAGAGAATTTGTATTTGGGAGATGTCCCAATCTTATTCCATTATTAAACAATAAAACAAACTTTTCCCTGAAAAGTACAGAAAAGCAACTGGTTTAAAAATGCCAAACTAGAATCACAGAATGTTTCCTACAGGAAGGCCCTAGGAGACAACCCTCTCATTTAGGAGGCGAGGAAACCTGAGATCAGAAAGAAAGTAACTTCGCCATAGTTTCATCTCTTGCTTCCATTTCTTTGCCACTATTCACGTGAACACTGCCCTAGTTCAGGACCTAATCACCTTTTTAGGCAGTATCTTAATTACATCATAATGGGTCTTTCAGCTTCTAAGCTCTCCCTTCCTCCAATCTATCCTCCACAAATTGAAAAAATCATCTTTTGAAGGCACAAGCTGATCATGTCACTCCTCTGCTCAAAAACCTTCAGTGACTCTCTGTTACCTTTAGGATAAAAATCAACACCTTAATCTGCCACTTAAGGCCTATCATAATTTTCCTGTCTTTCTTTCAAATTAAGTCCCTTCATGCACTCTATATTTCATCCAAACTGAACTGCTAGTTGTTTCCAGAATATGATCTGTCATCTCTCACCTCTGTTCCAGGTTTGGAACACAATACCTCTTCACCTCTGCCTTTTAGACTGTCTCCCTGCCTTCAAGGCCAATCTCTTTCATGTGGCCTTCTCTGATCTCCCAGATAAAGCTTATACTATCTACTTCATAGGGTTGTATTAATGAAAATATTTTGTAAAATTTAAAGCACTATATAAGCATGAACTATTATTATTTAACATTATTTTGCCTTAATGGAATTTTATATTAAACGCCATGGTAAAAGTCACATGGTTAGTCTGTAAAGTATGGTGATAAAACAAAGTTGAATTCCAATCTTTTTGAAGTGAGTTAGCAAATAGAAAGGAGTACACTGAATCCAGTAGGATAAAGTGGGAAGAATTTTGCATATTCTAGTCCCATTCATGTATATCACATGTATGTATGTATGTGAATGTAAAGAAACACACATACATACATGTACAGGATGCCTCCCCTAATAGAATGTCATATCCTTGAGGGCAAGGCTAGTTTTTATTTAGGTCTTTATATCCCCAGCATATAGTAGGGCTTAATAAATGCTTCTTTTTTCTGTGTGTTTTAGACAAATCTTTCTAGTAGATATTACTGTGATATTTGAGCAAGAGCAGAATGGATATTTCCTCATGAAAAAAGACTGCTTCTGGAAGAGTTGAGAATGACACATGGAAGGGCAACTACTGTTTGCTGATAGCTATGAAGGGCTCCAATTACCTCTAAGCTAGGCTTTCATCTTCTTTTGTTGCATACAAACAGCATCCAGCAAGACATTTTCATTGGACTGAATGACTCCAACATGGTAAGGGAAGACAGAAGGCATTTGCTATATAAGAATATTGGTTTGGAAAATTTGTTGTAAACAACTGCATAAAAACACTCTTGTTGGAATTCATGGTTACTTTTGAGGAGCCTTCCACAGTATTCATTGTCATGGGGTTTGCCTATTTTTGTAAAAAGGGAAGTAGGCAATTATTCTGCCACATTATCCACACATTCTCAATGGAGTTCTGCCTTTCATCAGAAATTATAATACTTTTAAGCCTGATTTCTTTATAACTTCAACCAGGTTTGCAATCATATTTTTCCAGTGGGTTGAAATGAGACCAAATGACCTTATAAGTATGAATGGAAAAGATATTTCTCCCACGGCATATTTCTTTCATTGCTCTGGAAATCATAATATCTCCTTTTCAAAAATTAACTGGGAAAAAAGCGTAAGATCTACCAGAAGTTTTAAAAATAATATTTAAAAAGTCAAATCCAGTCTTGGAGCTAGCATTTCAGAATAGGCATTTCCTCTTGCATCATTAAGATGACTACTTCTCCCTATAGAAGAGTTGAGAATGAGAAATTGGTGAGGGTTAAATCGTCACAAAATAGATTTGTAATTCAATTATCATTATTTTTAATTAAATTTGAAAGTGAATGAGCAGGCCTTCTTAAAATATATATCAGGCATATATTCATTTAAGTTGCTGAGCTACTGAAGATGTTAGTGTTCACTTTTCTCTTGGGAAAACTCTAGTATCTGTAAGAGTACTTAAACTTTTTATTGGAAGAGAGATCTCAATAAAATTACATTTCCTTAAATAGTGAGAAAATGTGACCTAATTTTAGATCATTTTTCATCTATGACATTTTTAGGGATATGAGTACTATGCACTGTAAAGGATGGTTTTCTAAAACAAAGCTATAGCCACATTTGGCAGATAGCCCATTTTAACAGGGCTTTGTTTCTCTAGTTACAACAAATTATTTATAAAGCCTATAAATCTGAGTAATAAATGTTTTCTCTGGTCCTCGTCCAATAATATTTATTGAGTATGACAAAACACCTCAACTGTGTACTTTGCAGTACCAGAAGGGAGCTTAGATAGGCTGCCTTGGGAGGGAGTAGGTGACCTTGTCACTGGAGGTCTTGGAGAGATTATGTAATCATGTCAGGTGGAACATAGAAGAGGAGATTTCTGCTTGTGCATGGGTTGGACTGGCCGACCCCTGATGTCTCTTTCAATTCTGAGATTCTATGCTTCCGTGAAAAGATGATCTGAGCTCTCCGCAGTTCTTTTATTATGTCAGCAAGTAATTCCCATAAGAAAAATCCACCTAGCAAAATCAAACTCCTCAGGAAAACAAGGAAAATGCCCCCAATCATATAAAACGATCTAGTAGCATAGAAGACAAAAGAGGGTTAGGGTTTTTTGGAGAGAGGAATTTCTGATCATTTCCTACTTCCCTTTTGTTATAAAGGTGATCTTAAGGTCTACAGAATTGAAAGGTAACTTCTGGCAAAGTTTTTGCTTTAGTAATAATGATAATATTAATAATAGCTAGCATTTATCATAGCACTTGTACGTTTGCAAAGTGCTTTACAGATAGTTAGTTTCATGCATGTGGTGCAGGTGAGACCCCATCTATGCCCTCACCTTTGAGATTTATCATTTATGTCTTTCCATAAATCCCCCTTAGAAGATCCTAGCTGTCTTTATTATATAACAAAATCACACTACAAAGGAACAATGTACAAGCTCTATGGAGTTTATGATGAGATTAGGTCTGCATTAGCAGGTACATGTGCAATGAATAAAATAGCGTGAAATGTAGCACTGGCATTTTTCCTGATGTTCCGGGCCCATCTCAGGATCCTCAATTTTTACAGCTCCTTAAGGACTAGATTCATCACCTTCTCTTCGGTTCAACTGTCAAGAGAAACTAAAAGACACCGGGATGTCCAGTGTGACTGGCATCTGAGTGACATCCTGCTATGCAATTTCACATCTAATCAAGTAAGAGGGTAGTTCTCACTGGCCTATTGTATCTGAATCTGTTTTTGGATGAGCTCCAACTGGCTTAAATTCAACTCTGGAAAATTGTGTGCAGAAGATAGAAAAAATTTGAGCCAGAGTACAAGAGGATAAGATAGTGCTGCAGTGTCTTCCCACAATGTCAAAATAATATCTATTGTAGGAGCTGATTTGCTGTTGATTAGTTCACCAAGTTTTCTCAGTTGCTGAAAGGTAATTTTCCACTTTCAGCTGGCCACGTGCCAGAGTGGATTGGGGCTAGAAGGGCATCAGAAGACTGGACAGAGGGATTTCCACCAAGGGATCTAATCAGCCTGGTCTCCTGAATTAGATAAAGCTGGGCTCTGTATCGACTTCATGCCCTGTAATTGCTTACCCGTTTGAACCCTCCTGGTGCCCTCATGTCTGAAATTTTTGTTCCTCTAAAGAAGACTGGACTTAGAAGAGAACGTGGAGCTGTCATAATGATTTGCTGTGAGATGAGGGCAATATGGTAGAGTGAATAGAACATGGAACTTGGAGTCAAAAAGATCTGGGTTCAAATCCTACCTCATACACTTAGTAGCTGTGTGACCCAATTTCATTCAACTCAACAAAAATTTTAAGTAACTACTGCATACAAAGTACTATACTATGTACTGATATAAAAATTAAAAAAATAAGACAGCTCTTGCCCTCAAGGAACTTAGAGTCTAGTAGGGGGAATTTGATGTGTACATGACTAGTATGTTAAAAAGTAGGATGTAGTGAAGAGGAGAAATCCAGAAAAAATGATCTAAGAAAAGTGGATGCGGAAGATAATGCTAACAGCTACAGGGGAATTAAGAGACAAGTTTATGGAGTGGTACCCAAGTTGAGCTTTGAAGACTGAAAGAGATTTTTCAAGGCAAAGATGGGAAAGGAACATATTTCAGGCATGGAGGAAAACTTTTGCAAAAGCATGACGGGGAGAAAATAGCAGGTTGAGTGTGGGAAAGTGCTATTAGTCCAGTTGCCTGGAATGCTGAGTTCCTAGGGGGGAATAGTGAATTGAGGCTAGAAAAATTGAGGCAGATTATAGAAGTATGGAGGGCCTTAAATGACAAGTTTGTATTGTGTGCAACAGGCAAAAAGGAGTCATTGAAGGTTTTTGCTAATATGAAAAATCAAAATTTCTTGTTTTTTACATACTTAACTGTTGGAGGCAGTCTGACTTCTTGGGAAGTGTACTGAAACAGAAACTGAAGCACGTGGGTTTCAATTCCTACTCTATTTTTCCTTGCGTTGGCAATCTTGAGCAAGTCTCTTCTGTGAACTAAAGTTTTGTCACCTCTAAAATGGGTGTGATAATTGCCCAAGGAGGATCAAAAACATTATGACAATAAAATGTGATAATATATGCCACAGGACTTTGGAAAGACGGAGGCACTATCCAAGAATAAAGGTTTAGTAGTATATCATGCAATTATTTTGGAATAGATCTCTTGCTTTTAAATTCTAAAATATTTTTGGGAAACATGCCTATTCCAAAAAAGGGAACAGTCCTAGACGTGGAGTCAAGAAATCTGGATTAAAATCCTGTCTTTAACACTATGTAAACATAAACAATTCACTTAGCTTTTTGAAGACTGTTTCTTCCTCTGTAAAATGGGTATAATAAAATGAGTATAATATCTTTAGTGCTTCCCTTATTGGGAGGGTTCAGTGAGATAATAGATGTAGTAGAATCCTCTGTAAAACTCAAAGCATCATCTAAATGCCACCTATCATTATTTGTGCTACACTGGGTTGAATCATTAAACCATCTAGCAGCTTTAACACAAAACAGGTCATTATTGAAAGAGTGCTAAGTTACAGTGTCAAGGGAGATAGGGACATTTACATCACACAAGTCTTCCATTGCCCCACCTCAGGATTTCTTGAAAAGTAGGCTGAATTGTTGAATCTGGGAATCTGAGAACTTTTCTAAATTTTCCAAGTTAGAGTTTCTTAAATCAGATCCAGGATGAAAACTGCAGTTGAGACTGAACAGGTACGGCTAGTACTATATCTGTCAGGTTGCTTCTCTTGATTAATTTTGAGATTGAACACAAATAGTCCCCTGGAAGTGGAATTGACAAGGCTTGACAAATGATTGACTATGGGGGTGGGGTGAGAGTGTGGGGTTGGAATGTGAACCTAGGTGCCTGGAAGGATGGCTGTATCCTCTAGGAAACTGAGGAGGAGAGGTGGGTCTAGTGGGAAGGGTAATGAGTTCTATTTGGGGCATGTTGAACATGAGATGTCTATGAATCATCCAGGTGGAGATATCAAGTAGGAATTTGGAGATGTAGGAATGGAGCTCAGATGATGGACTCATTCCATCCTCTGCAATAAATCTTACGTCAGCCATTATTTTTTTGTCTTTTAATTTACCAGTCAACTTTTTTCCTCTAGTGATGACACAAAGATGATAAACAATCTAGACAGTGTAAATCGTTACTTACCTCAGACAAGTTAAGCAGTTATTTAAAAGGCAGTCTATTTGTAAGATTTAATTAATGTATTTATTTTATATTTGCAGAATTTTGCATGCTTCTCTGAATCTATGTTGGGGTTGATTTGTAAATGTAAATATCCAGCAAAGCATAAAGTGAAGTTTCCTTGAGGACAAAGACTGCTCCCTCTTATTTGTATCCCCAGAACTTAGCACAGTGCTGGCACATAGTAGTCTCTCAATTAATATTAGTTGACTAAAAACAAATACTTTTACTGATGATCATTGTAAGTTTGGTGATCAGAGTGGGCTTGATCTCCCATTACTGCCTTTGGGTGAATGAGCCAATGATGTGGAATTTAAGAGCAGAAAAAATGTTGTATATAGTGTCTGCATTGCTTCTTCACCCAAGTTGGATTTAATATCCATCATGTTTTAGAAGTCAATGTATACTTGATTCTGTGGGGAGAAGCCAGTAACTTTAAATGAATTCAGAGAATATCTGGTATCTGATAGCAACAATACTTTCATCACTCTAATTCCTGCTCTTTCTTCACCCCTGCTTTTTATGTAGAAAGTAGTGTTAGTAGAAGGAAATATTAGAATGGCTGGTGAGAAAAACTTCATTTAAGCAAAGATGACACAACACACCCCCTCCTTACCGTAACACACACACACACACACACACACACACACACACACACACACACACACACGGCTGCCTAGAAACAAGACTATCCGGTCTTCTTGGTGTTTTTTATAGCCACTGAAGATGTTTTGGGGGAGGGGGAAGACAACGGAGGAAGCATTTCAGCTCTATATGGTAGATTAATATGGAACCAAACTTAGTGAGGCAAAAGACTGTTCGTCTGGTCCCTTGTCATTCCTACCCCCAGGGCCGGTCAAGTTCTGACCCGGCCTAGGAATGTGAGCCCTATCCAGGAAGGGCCTATATTAGAACATTCTTCCCTGTCCAGACTGGATGGCTTCCTGATAGACCTAACGCTCCAAGCCCCAAAAGATTGTTCTTGTAGTAAAACCAGTTTTTCTTTGCAGTACTGAATTCAAAAGACCTAACTTCTATATAAAGCACTTGAGTGGAAAACACTAATTAATGATATCAGATACACAACAACCAGCAAGACAATTTTAATATAGGCATAAATGCTCACAGTGAAATAATTCATAACAGGAAATTTTTAAGCCAATTTCTCCAAGAATGACCACGATAAAAAGAAAAACAGGATGCTTGCATTGAATACATACATACATAATATGTATGTAAGTGTTGTATGTATTTGTGTATATGTGTGCATATATATGCGAATATATATCTATTAAAGTAATGTTACTATAAAAAGGGGATGTGTATCCAGCATCATCTAAGATACAGTAGTGTTTTTTTCATTAATTTTTTTTCCAGGAAGCACATCTTTGCCATGGTAAATATATAGGAGTGTATGAATGTGCTATAAATAATGCACTCAGAAAGCTTCTGCCTGGTCATGGCAGTACTTAGATATGCAGTTGTCAATAAAAACAGGCCAACAGTATCCAATCCAGTCCAACAAGTATTTATGAAGTACCTACTCTGTACAAGGGGCCATGTGCTGGGAGCTGCTGATACAAAGTCAAAACAAAAACAGTCCTTGCTCAAGGAGCTTGCATTCAACTCACAAGAAAACAAGTTTTATTTTATTAAACAGTACCAACAACCAAACACACTAGAATTATGAGGACTAGTAAAAATATTAGGGATGATTCTTCATGTCAAGAATCTGTATTTGAGCTGGGACATCATGTAGTTCTTTCCGTAGGATGCTGATAACTACCTCTGATGTAGAAACAAATTAAAATATAATACACTTTTATTAAATGTTTTTATGTGTGAATTGCTGGAGTCTATGTTTGACCAGACTAAACAGGGATGCATTTTCAAAAAGGCACATACTGTTGGAGCAGAAAAGCTAGTGACCACAGCAAAAGGACATCATGACAGAAAAACAATAAATGTCTCCTTTCATCTAGCATGTGATGACATCTCTTAATGCTCAGTTTAATAATGAATTTGAGAGATTGGGTATCAACCATGCTACCATTTCATTTTTTCTTCTTCTCCTACCTCTCTTCCCTTCTACCTTCTCTTGGAGAACCATACTCCTCAACCCCAAGAAGGCTCTTACAGAATCCTGAGAAATCTGATTTTAGACTATCATAACAGGAAGGAGGTATGGGCAACTATGCAATCAAGTCTACAGTGAGATAAGCCTTCATGGATACTAGATAAAAGGAACTGAGTTTATACCTGGCAAAAAATACATTTTTTTTCTTACTTTGCTATGGTATTTCTTACTTTGCTATTTTTTCTTATTGGTTCTTTGCTTTAACATAAAACACTTATCTCAGGAAATGCAAACTCAATCTTAGTTCATTGGATTCTAAATGAAAAATGGATTATTACCATTAACATTAATGCCTGACTACATTGTACAAGGAAAAGAATGCAGACTAATATTTCTTATGCAGGAATCAGGAGAAATACTTCAAAAAATCCAATTGGATAAAGTAAGAACCAAAAGCTTCATTTAAAATTCGAAATAAACCTCAGTTTCTCTAGAAATATTAAAAAGTTACCAAACTGGTCCCCTCTTAATATACTTCCACAAATTTCCTAATTGCCAGTTAATTTCTAATATGAAGCACTGCCAAAATGAAGCATCATCTCAAGAAACAATCTCAACTGAAGCTATTTTATAAATTAGATGGATATTTTTGAAAAGAAAAATATGAAATGTTTTCAAAACAGCTGGGTTTTTGTTTTCCTTAGCAAAATATCTGGTTCATTTTCATGGCTGACCTGAAGTCCATGCATTACTGAAAGCTATCCATTCCAACTACCTCATCATGTGATTGTGGGTATCAAAAATGATCATGTAGGTAAAAAAAGACTTTTAAAAATATGAAGCACATTCAACAAACTTTTGTCCTGTTGTGGTTATTTATTCTTTGTGAGAAAGTTGGAGGGGTAAAAGATGACTTCCAACCACAAATTAAGATGATTTGAAAACTGTGTCAGAGATGAAGAAGAGAGAAAACACTGAGACGAAACTAGTATGAAATATATGATTCAAAGCTGCCTGTCCATTCCTTTCAGTGCCTTTCTTGAAGGCAGATCAGTATCTACACTGCTGTGTCAATTATATATGTTGGCCACCACACAGTTCATTGTTTATTTCTAGAGTAAAATACAAACACGTAGCTTACCAGTTAAATCCCTTTATGGTCTGGTTTCAGCCTCTCTGTCCTTCAATTATAGTAAGGACTTAATAAATGTTTTTTCATTCATTCATTCAGCATTTGGGCTAAACTGATTGTCTCTACAACTTGACATTTGAGCTACCAAATTGTGTGCTTTTTTACAGACTGTCCCCAATGTTCCCTCATGACATTCATTTAATGCCACTTCTCACTTGTACTACTTTGAATGACTAACTGCATTTGAAACTCAGCTTATTTGCCAGTTACTATGGGAAGCCTTTCCTTATTGACCTATTAGTGATTTCTTCTATCTCCTCAAATTTTCATGGATAATACAATTATTTCCATTATATCCTTCCAGTCAAATGCCTGGTGCTTAACGGTAGGTCCTGTTTTTCATTTTGTTGTGGTATCCTCAGATCCCACACTAAATTAATGCCTGTTGGATTAGATTAGTTGATTGTCTAATTCTAAAATTTTGTTTCTTGGTGATATTGTCACTGCAGTTATAGGACATTTAAACATCTCCTTAAAATGGGAAAAATAAAGCCATTTATATCAGACCAGGAAGCGGAGGTGCCTCCATTTATTTCCTAAGCACAGATATGGCATATGGGAAAAAAATGCCATGACTGAAAAGACACATTCTGTATGTGATTCTATTTATCTCTACTGTATATTCATTATAGAACTCTATTAATCTGTTACATCTAGAATGAACCAGATCATCTTCCTGTCTCTTTCTTGAATTAAACTGTTGAGAAGATGGAAATAGTGAATCTGGGTCCTCTCTCCTCTGGAGCTCACCTCTCATTAGCCGAAAGTTAAAATTTCAGGTTTTGAGAGCTTCATGATGAAGTATGAAACACAGTGGTTTAATATGACCTTCTATTCCAAAGAAGATTGATTATTGGCAGGTGAAGGGGTGGCTTTAAATAGACATTTGTTCTATCAACAGAACATATTACAGAACAGTGGTTTGGGCAGTTTAGCCATAGTAATGAAATAAAATTGCAGATAATTTCTAAAATTCTGACAATATTATACATAGGTGCACAATACTAAATCAAGTGATAAATCAAATTGCTCAATGTAATTAATTCATACTTGCTAGAGCTCTATTATAGCTATTATCTTACAGCATCCTTTCAACCTTACTTGAAAGTACAGCAGATATGACCCATGAGCTATAACAAAAATCACGAACTTGGCCTCCATTCAAGTGGTGACATACTGAAGCTGATGAATCTTAATTTTATAGTTTGCTAGCATAAAGAGCTGGAATTGTACAGTGAAAAAAATGTCCAAGAAAGAAAAAGATTAACCATTAGGTGGTTAACATAAGGATATTTTCCTATTGCTTTCTAATTAAGAAATGAAATAATTATTTCCAAAATAACTAAATTCATTTCTTCAGTGCATACCATGTATATGTAAGGCCTTGTGCTAAACTAGGTGCTGCAAATAATGAAAAACAGTCCCTGCTAATGTTCTACTGGAAGCATATAGGAGTGTTTTGGTTTACCTAGTAACTCTTGAAAGAAACTAGTTCCAGTATTCCTTCAGGAGCTCAAATCACATTTTATTCATCTCTGGCATTATATTTTATGACAGAGAAGGAAAAGTAGTCTAAACTCTATTTTATAGAAGAAAAAAATTAAAGAGTCAAATAAAAAGCAGACCAGGGTCACAATTCATGAGAGCGTCCGGAGGCTAAGACATTTAAGATCATATGGCAGAAGGGCCTAAATAATGCTGTTTACATTTATATGAAAGAGATATATACACCTAGAGAATTACACCCAGTCTATGGTTTCCCCAGCCAAACTCTAAATTAAAGTCATAAAATCCTGCTACAATATCTCAGGCAGTGCGGCACCGTGGAAACAACATTCAGGTTAGGATCAGAGTTTGAAACTTGGCTATTCCGCTTAGTACTTGTATGACTTTGGGAAACTTACTTCACCTCAATCACTTCACTTCTTTGGGACACAGGTTTCTCATCTCTAAAAGAAGATGAGCTCTAGTTGAAAATGTAGCTTCCAGTTATCCATTTATACCATTATTTCCAGTAAACTGCTTTAGTGTTTTACTGAATGTCTTTTTCCCCCTTTTCTGTAGCCAACTAATACCTTTAGGTTGGGGTATGCCTATGCTTAGGGTTTTTGTTCTTGTTTTGTTTTTGAGGATTAGAGGATGTAGTCTATGATTTCATGAGTATGGGGAAACTCTCTAACAATGTAGGCCTGCTGTCATTTTGCAACTTACAGTTTTATAGAGCTGTCTAGGGTGCTGAGCCAGAAGGTTTCAGAGGAGACACTTGAACCCAAGTCTGACTCTGAGGCCAGCTATGTTTCTTCTATACCATGCTACCTCTCATGCTTATATATTACAATTCACTCATCCTTATTATTATTTATTGTTTACATTGTGTCTTTCCACAAAAAGGCCCATGACAACCACTTTGAACCTTTTCTGTCTTATCTCATACTTGTCCCTCTGATGTTTTGCACTTTAGCCAAGGCAGACTCTCCCCAGACCCTTCAGAACTGTTCACCTCCATGCCTTTACATATTCTATTCTCTTAGCCTAGACTGCTTTCCATCTCTTTTTAACCCGTTGACATCCTACACATCCTTTCAAAGCCCCACTGTAACGTCACTGGTTCTGAGATTTTCCTCAATCCCCTGATATCCAATGATCTCCCCCCCACCCCCATCCAATGTAGCATTTAGTCTATAACTTCCTCATGCTGCTGTTGTTACCACGTTGTTTAATCATGTCTGACTCTTTGAAACCCCATGGACCATAGCATGCCAATACAATACTGTGTCCATGGGGTTTTCTTGGCCAAGATACTAGAGTGATTTGCCATTTCCTTCTCCAATGAATTAAGGCAAAGAGAGGTTAAGTGACTTGCCTAGGGTCACACAGCTGGCAAGTGCCTGAGGCCAGATTTGACTCAAGACTTCCTGACTCTAGGCCCAGTGCTCTATCCAGTGAGTCATCTAGGTTACCTACTCAAATGCAGCTGTGATTTGGATGTTCCCTCAAAAATGCAGATCACAATCCATCTATTCTTTTCCATCCCATGTGACTCTTTTCCATTTCCTCCTGTAAGTTTGTCACAGGAGGTCTAGTCAACATGCTGGAAGCCTTCCTTTACTTCTGACATTGTGAGGATACCAGTGGGGCAATCTGGGTTTATTTATTATCTTTGGTCCTCACCTCATGTGATCAGCCTCATCTTCTCTTCCTATCACATAGTTTCTTGATGACATCTTTTTCTCCTGTTCATCTTCAGAGTTCCTCATTGATTAAGCAGAGTAGTTAGCTCACACACGATGTGTTTTTCCCTTGCCCTCCTATATTATTTTGCATCATAGTTGTTCTGAATTTGTCATTTTCCCCTATCAGACTGTAAGTTCCACGGGAGTCAGAAATGTGTCTTATCTAAACTTTCTGTCTCCCCCTTGTGTCTAGTACAATGTTCTTCACAGAGCAAACACTACATACACACTTTTTGAATGATTAATGTGTAGTATTAAGCCAAATAAAATTCAGAAGTGTGTATGGATGTGGGGGGAATAAGAGAGGGAAGAAAAGTAGAAGTGAAGACCTATGGCTACCAGAAAGTAGCCAGAGTAAGAGATAAACTGACAATTTCACAAATACTTTCTCTCAACTAAGTGATTGCACTTAGAAATAAATGAGAAACTTAGGACCTAAAAAGGTACTCTTCACTAAATTTAAAATTGTGCTTGGTAACAGAGGAATATAAATGCAAAGCAATGGAAAGGGAGCTGGATATGGAATCAGAAAACTTGGGTTTGAATATCAGCTCTGCCACTCACTACCTCTGTGACTTTGGGCAAAGTGTCTTAACCGTTCTGAGCACAGATCTAGACAAGCTCAAAGCTTCCAGCTCTAGATCTGTGATCTTGGGATTCTAGGAGCTTTAGGAGAGATAATGTCAATAAAAGACCTTGCCACCATGAGGCTATGCTATGGGCAAATCCTCCACAAAAATGGCCTTTTCCCTTTCCTTTGAACTAGTTGCAGTTAACCATGCTCCTGGTTTATGGCTTTGAATTAGAACAGATGCAAGAGAATAACTCAAGGTGGACTAAGCTAAGTTGCATCTTCTTTGACCTTTACCAACAATCTTAGAACAAGGATGGAAATAGACCAGACCCAAAGAGCATTCCCTAGGACATTGGCTCCATGGTTTTTGGTGCTTTTTAAAAATGTAATTATCTATTCAGCTGTCCTTCTGGGAATGTATTGTCACAGAGAAAAGATTAGATGTTTGATAGTAGGACTAGGCAAGGCTTAAAGCTGATTTTTAAAAGAAACACAACTTTTCATCACATTTAGTTTGAATGGTAAGGATAGCCAAATAGTTTAGACCCCTTATTTTGTCCAAATGGTATCTTGTCTTACCAATTACTTCTGGAAGCTTGACCTGACTCTCCACAATGTTTTCCAAAGTTATTATTTCTATTTAAAAAGTGTGCAGGAGAGGAAGGAAGAGGGTCATATGACCCTCCTGTGAATAAAATCTCCCACTGAGCATCCACTGATCTGTTCCTTTGTTCCATCCCAGCACTGGGGCTGAGCTCCTGCTCTCCATTAACCTTTGGTGCAGGGCTGGGATCTCTCTTTCTCTCTGTGAAGTTTATTCAACTGTCACCATCCTATCTATTAGTCCATTAACTCAGTTGCCCCAAACCCCCAAATGCGAAAATAGGTTGACTTTTTTAGGGAGTGAGGCAGGTTGGGCAAGAAGGGAATGAAAGGTGCACGGAAATGATGATTGATATTAATTGGGTTAATGCTTTCATTCATTTTGGTGTTTTACAATGCCCACGGATACTTTGAAATCTGATTCCTGAGGGGAGAAGGACATGTCATTCCTAATTGTCTGTGGGAAGAGGGGATGACAAGGATAGATGAGTTTTAAAGAGAGCATCCCCAAACCTCATTTTAAGTAATAATTTTAAATTCTTCCCAATAAACCTATTACCAAAGATGTCAAAAAAGTAAAATGGATGAGTTTTGCCTTTTCTTCTCCCTTCTTATCCAGACAGTGAAATGGCCTTATATTAGGTAGTTGAAGAAGAGAAGTTCCAAAACTGAATGACTCATTCAACAAGTGGCTATTAAGTACTTTATATAAGTGTAGGATTATGCTAGGTCAGTTTCTGTCCTCAAAGAGTTTATAATCTAGTTGAAGGGACAAGAGAGTCCTTCACACACACACACACACACACACACACACACACACACACACACACACATGCAACAATAACACAAAACAAATGAGGAGAGGAGTTTATGATTGAGTGCAGATAGTAAATGCTACGAGATCAGAACACAGTTATGGGCATGGAAGAGTTAGGGAAGGTTTCATGGTGAAAGTGAGATTATACCTAGGTGTTAGTGTTTACAAAAGAAGAGAAAAGGGAAAGAGCAAATGTGGAGGGATTGTGGGGGTGGGGAACTGCATCAATGAGACTCTTGGAGGCAGGGCATTGAGTAAACCATTCTGTCTGAAGCAAAGGACCCCTGAGTTAGAGATAGGGTTTCAAAGGAGAGATTTGTTGCTAGATTGTGGAAGGCCTTGAGGGTAAGGCTAAGAAGTTTGAACCTCACTTTATAGGTAATAGAGAACCATTGAGGGTTTCTAAGCAAGGGAATAATATGATAAAAGTAGAATTTTTTAAAGATTATTTTGGCATCTGTTTGAAGGGTGGTTTGGAAAGAAAAAAGTAAAGGATGAGAGACTTATTAGTAGGCTATCTAAATAATCTACAAATTAAGGGATGAAGACTCCATGTAGAATGGATAGGAAGGAGTGGTAGTAGGAATAGAAAAGGGAGAGATGAAAGTGAGAGACCAAAAAGAAAGGTCAATAGGCTTGTCAATTGCTGGGATATGGAAAGTAAGAAAAAAGATAATTTGCCAAAAAATGATGGAGATTTATCTGAAAGTCTTTTAAGTATAACATAAACAAAAACTTTGAATAGAATCTTTTCCCTTCTTAGAAATTATCGTATGTATCAAGTCACGTAATCTCTCTGGACTTCAGCTTTTCAGATCTATAAAATGAGCATGTGAGACTGGGTGACCTCTGAGATGCTTTCCAAATTTAAATCAATGATCCTAAGACCCAGTAGGATAGAATTCCTATATTATTTGCTTTGAAGGCATTGTTTTTTTCCAATTAATATCTTAAAAAGTGAATGCTCTTCTGAAATATTGATAAAGAATTCATTCCATATCAAAAGTAGTAAATGCTGCTTCTGACTCTAATGCTTAAGACTATTTATCTCATGCCCGAATAAACTAATTTATGTAACATTTAGCAAGAATCATAAAAGTTCTGCAATGCTGTTTGAATCTTCCACATTGGACTTCCTTTGAGTAAAACCAACAACATAGATTATCAGGAACAGAAGTTTTACATTATGGATTATTAAAATAACTTTCCTAACTCCAATATGAAATTGTGAAAGGACTAATCCCCTATCAAGCCACAAACTGGCACATAATTAAATCAAGGAACCTTGCCTCATCCTCAGTCCCCACTCACATAAATATCTTGTTTCTTGGCTTTGACAAATTTGTATGATATTGTTTATACTATTTTACTGGAGGTGGACACAAGCAGGTATCTTCTAGTCACGTGTCTCCCCAGAAGTAACTAGGGAAGAAACCTTCCAGCTTCTCTCATGAGCAGTCCTTATACAAAACTCCTCATGAACTCCACAGCAGATGATCAATAGCTTGGAGATGGCCTAGAATGATTTACTATACTGTTAAAGCAAAATTTGAATTCACCATAAATAATGCACTCTAGCTTTTGGAATTGCAGGCAGCAGACTGAAGTGGATCCTGTGGGATTCAGAACTACCTGTATTCAAATCCCATCTCTGACACTAGCTATGTGACCACAGGAAAGTTAATTAACATCTCTGAGCCTCAGTTTCCTCATTTGCAAAAGAGGGATAATCATTCCTGTTATTACCTCACAGGGCTGTTGAGAGGCTCATGAGATAATGTATATAAAGTGCTTTTTCTTCCTTCAAAGTTTAAAGCAGCATGCTTAACATCAGTCATTGTTATTTCTATTTTCAGAATACCTCACCTTGATCTAGGCATTGAGACATTCAGTGTGTTTCAGGATATAGCGATGGTATGGACCCAGATAGTTTCCCCTGAATTGTTGTTACCTTGGCTAAGAGGGACATCCTGCAAGCATGAACACTTTTACAGCTGTTAAGATGCTGATGGGAACTTCATGTGTGTTGTCAGCACAAGTGCTGTCAGGAAGAAACCAAATGTCAAACTGAGGTATGTAGAAGTCACCATAAATAAGTCTCTGAATGTTTACCATCTGGAAGAGTAGATTTATACTTTGACCAGAAGCTGGATTACCCTATGGGCATTATCTTTGGAACTGGCCTCCTTTTTGCATTGAAGACACAGTCTTTTCCAATTAGTACAGATAAGGCCATCTCAGGAAAAAAAAAAAAGTAAAACAAACAAACTGACAACAACCTGCCTTTTCAAGGTGTGAATTAATGTTTCTCTACATTTCCTCTCACTTTCTTAAGCTTCTTAGAATTTTAGTTCTACCACATCACAAAGTACTTTTAAAAAGGCAGTCTTCTGATGGCAGAGGGCCTTTAGCTTTGTATACTTTTGAGCTCAAATTCCTCTGACTGCATCTTATCTGGATTTGAATGTGATCGGACATTATCTACAAGAAAGAACTGATTAACCTTGAGGCATTTCACTTTTTTCCTGCAATATTGCTGTTTCTCTAAAATAATGCCATGTTCATAATAATAAAGAGAAAAATAGCAACAATAATTCCTGTTTAGTACTTAAACCAACTCATTGTATTTTAAAAACTAAGACAGTAGGAGAGAATTTGTGTATTTTTTTTAATTTTTAAAGCTCTAGTTCCAGTATAAAGCCAAAATGGAATAACTAGAATTCCAAAAGATTTCAGCTTATGAACTTTAGTCTCATTTTGCTTATGTAATGCTATTAAGATTGTCTAATGTTCTATCAGAAATAACTACATGACCATTTATAAGAATATTTTCTCACCAAAGATTAGAGAATATGTGCTGAGAATTATCTCTAAAATAGCCAGCCATGCACCATGTTACTTCCCCCTCCCCCTTCTTGTTCTTTTTTTAAAGAAAAGAATAACTTGGTCCAAGGGCCAAAATAGAGGTGGATTTTGAAACACAGTTTTATAGGTGCCTTTATAAGGTCTAATGCCAAAATCACAAAGCACCAGCCATAAATCCTGTTATTCAACCTACTAAACAGCTCTTATTTCAGAATGGATTATATACAGTATTATTTATAGAATCTCTCACCTGCAAGGGGGTGAAGACAGTGTTAGGTTTCCCTTGCAAGTATAAGAGAGTCCAGTAAGACCAATATTTCATGAGCACCACAGGTATAAATGAGAATTAATGTATGTTTAAGAGACAATTCAAGAGTTGTAAAAGAAAATTAAGAACTCACATTCCTTATAAGTTATTTTACTTAAAAAAACTCAGTATCTGTTTAGAGAAAGCAATTCTTTGAGGAAACTATATTATAAAGTATAGAAAATACCAAGTTTGTGAGACTTTGCATTTATTAAATTCCACATATTATATATATGTGTGTGTATATGTATGTATATTTGCTTTGGGCAGCATAAATGAAGATAACAAAGTAACTGCTTAAGCACCAGCTGACCAGGTATTCGCAATGGGAAAATGATAATTAAGACTCTCCCCTTAGAACCAAAGCCGGAAAATCTATTTCCATTTAATTAACACTTCAGATAGCCCGTTTAAAACCAATAAATGTAGTGACTTTAATGACCCATTACAGTGATGCTACTTTAGTTTTCAATGACTTGTAAAACTTTCACAAACAGATCTGCAAATGAATTACATCCATCTGCTCCTCTGCAGCTGCGAGAGAGGGCTCCGTTCAATCGTATTTTGCTACTTCCTCCTTTCCTGGTTCTCTTTGAATTCTAAAAATGTAGTTTTTATGCCAGTCTATCTAACCCCCCTCCACCTCCCCCCCCAGTCAGTCTGAAGCGAAGCCCAGCCCGCGCTCTCTCAAAAGGAGTCCTCACACTTTACAGTCACCTTCAAATTACTTTAAAAACATTATGGTTTGTTCCGTGATGAGTCAGACAGAATCCCCACTGCATAAATCAGCCCAGAAAGCATCTCCATCCCTGCCAGGAGTTCTGTGGTGGAGTGTTACTAGAATTTTCATACACAACGTTGCAAGTACAACTTTAAAAGTGATCTGAGTCCTCCTTCCGCAAAGAGAGGATAAACGTTCGGTGGGCCATCTCTACACTTTTTTCTGCGGTGGTTAGCCCCCTTGGGGTCCTCGAAAGGGAACACGGAGTGGTTAAAGCGCTGCTCCCAAACACATTTTCCACCCTACACCTTCCGAAGCATGGCATTAGGAGTGTTAGCGCTCTAAAGACAGCCACGCTTCCAGCTCCACTCGCTGTTATCTGTCAGCCATACAATAGCAGCATTGATAAGACCGTAGCAACTGGCTTGACAAGTGTGCTGCGCTAGCATTCCATTCAAAACTATGCTAGGGGGAAAAAAGGCATCCGATGTCTTTTACTTTACCTGAACAAACTGCTTTTCTTGGAGCTGCTGGAAATGAATTCCTCGCCTTCTTCCAAAAGCTAGAGTTCTATTGCTTGCAACTCACACTTGGAGAAGACCACACAGCTCCAGCAAGGCAGTCTTCCTTCTCTTAATCCCCACTCGAATGTGATGACACACACTAACCCCAACCATCTGTTGAAACACGTCCTCAAGCACTCAGCACAGTGGTGTGTCAAGACAGGCTGCCCAATCCAATTGCTGGGGCTGGGTGTCTCTTAAGGATTGGAGGCTGAGACCAGGACAGAAACTATAGGTCTGAGAACTCTCAGCAAAGTAACCTGAGATTTGGAGAGAGAAAGGAGGGCTATAAAAAGAGTAGAAGTGGGAGGTGCTAAAGAGAAGGTAGAGGGAGTGAATTATTCTGGTGACCAGTTGTGTTAGTTTTCACAACTCCTTATATTCCCGAGGGACCACTGGGTCCCTGAGTAGGATGCACAGAAGCAGGAGAAAACCCCTAACAATCTTTTATTGCTGGTCTATTTGGGGCAATCTCCTCAGTGAGGCACTTTTCTCTGAGGGAGATAAAAGATTCGTCTGGACACACTGATAAAGCTAAAGTAGGAGTCATTTGCACTGAAATGTGACATCTGTATTTTGAAATCCAAACTCCTACCTTCCTCTGATTAACTTGGGGCTGCCTCCAACATTCCTGGGAGAAAAAAGGGGTGGAGTAGGGGGAGGTGGGGGGCAAAGGTGCTAAAAGCACAAATCTCTCTTCCTACACATAGTTCTGTACTGTTAATCACAGGCTGTGCTTCCCAAATAGTAAGTGAACATCATTTTCATTTCTACACGTGCAAAATGGTATCTTTTCCACCCTTGGAGATAAAGGCTGCTTTTTATCATTTGCTTCTTTCACAGACATCTCTTTGTAAAAAGCTTTTGCTCCAAGAGTGCTGGGCTCACTCTGTGATTGATTATTTTTATTGGCTTCCAGCTAATTGCACTTATAATGCCCATATAGTTCAAACAGCTCATTAACAATTTCTCTTTGAAATGTTTTCCATTTTTGATCATTTTGATGCCCCCCCCACCCCTTCTTGCATTCATTTTTGTAGCTCTGTGAGCTGAGTTTTAAGACCTAATTGCCTTGATGGCAGCCAGAGCCATATATGGCTCTACTTGTTCCAGTACTTTAAAAAGAGATCTGCTAACAAGTTAATTGCAGAAAATCTCCCCTTTTCTGATTTCACAGGCTTCGAAGGTTTTTAGTTACTACCAGAGGGAAAACAGAGAGCAATTTTCATTGTTCTCAACCCCCTTGACTATGTTTGTAGCACTGATGTTTTACATCTTGACACCTTTTGAATTCTTGGAAGTGGGAGTGGAAAGGCAGAGAATTGTCATAAACTTGCCTAAAGTGCTAAATGAGGTTGGGGTGGGGGGAGGGATTTGTCAGCGTAGACATTGCTTTCATGCAGGGAGCACTGGCATAAAGAAGGGGGGATTGTTTTCCTGTCTAAGGAAGACTGATTTGTTTGTTTTTTGTAACTTATATATGCTGTTGCAATACATTTTAAAATGACTATTACTACTATATTCTGGAACCTAGAATGAGAAAGCTATAATTTGTGTCCAGTTAGTTCCCATAGCTAAATCATAGGACTTGGGGGAGGGGAGGGAGAGAGTTAGAGTCCTGATTACGTTTGTTCAAATTCTTCCCAGAAGTGATTATATGGTGTCTGTTTCAGACAACGTAGTGTGTTCACTAAAGCACTACTCCCTAATCTGCTAAATTCAGCAAAACAATCAAACACAGCAATATTTTCCAACAATGACAAGTGGCAAGATTGGGATGAAACTACTTTCCCTTGGATATTTTAAAATTTTAATAGTGCCAATTATTGCTTCAGGGCTTTTTTTTTCTTTCAAATTCAACCAGACAGGTTTGGAAAGACCCTGGATGGTTCTAACTTTGCAGGTCTGAAAGACCCAGCAGACACTGGTAAGATGTTTCAGATCTCCAGTCTTCAAATGGAATTGCATTGGTTTCAAGGAACTCTGAAAGATACAGAATCAACATGTTCTCTCTCATAATTGTGTCACTAACAACTGACAAAGTGTGTTCTTTGCAGAAAGACTTGGGCACAAGGCATCATAGAACATTCTTTAAAATGTTTTTGTTTGAAAAAAACTTATATGGTGGTTTTAAATTCAAAATTCCAATTTAAACCTAAAGTACCCTAACTTAGCTCACTAACTCTACAGATTGTTTCCTATACTGAACTTTTTTTTTCTTTAACTCTGAAGCATTCGAGTGAGGGAAAGAAAGGCCAGACAAAAACCTGAAGCTGGTGCTGCAGGATCACTTCCCAGCCTCTTTCTTCAGCCTGGAGCCAGTTCTCTTTCTCCGTAGAAGTGTCAGTCTCAAAGTTAAGAATTTTCCATTACCTCCCCGCCTTTCTCCTGGCCATCTGCAAACAGTTTATTTTTTAAGAAAAAAAAGTTGAAATGGATGCTGTGTTGAAAGAGCTGCACCTAAAATCTAATGCCTCCTCCAAGATGACGCTCGCGAGTTTACAGTCATGCATGGTGCCGGGGTGGGGGTTGGGGGGGGGGTGCGGTAGGAAGGAGGGTGTCAGACACTGTGTGTGTGTGTGTGTGTGTGTGTGTGTGTGTGTGTGCGTGTGTGTGAACTCCTAACAGAGCGGAAGGGTTCAACATCATCAGAATTAAGTAAGGGCACTCCGAAAATGATAGATTGATGGTGGGTAACGGGGATATTGAAAAATAGCCGCTTCTATTCAGTTCCCACAGTTAAAATGTCCCTTTGCTTATTAGCTCCAATTAGTTTCCATGGTAACCGACCAACCCCTTGTAAAACCCCCTACTCAGAGCTGCGCTCATCTTTGTCTAGACTGAACCCAGGGCCCTTCTCCCGTCACAGATGGCAGTGTGGCTGAATCTCTAGCTCCATCTCTAGCTGTCCCCCTCCTTGCACCCCAGGGGCGCACGCACACGCGCGCACGCTCACTTTATGGCGCACATAATGGGGGGATCCAGGGCAGCCTGGGGTGGGATCCAGTCCCCAACCTAGGCTGCCCGCATCTGCTGCTACACTAATGTTTCCCCCTCTCGGTTATTGTTTCTCCCGGGCTCGCTCCATTATCAGCTGTTTGCTGCTAGTAATTTCTTTTCAGAGGAGCCAATACAGTATAATAAAAAGCTCATTAAACAGGAACACCTATCAGCCTCCTCAGAAAGCCTGGGCCGGCTCCTTTTTGTTGCAGGACCATTAAAGTGAAAAAAGAAAAACCACTTGTTTGTCATGCTTGGAAAAAAGAGAACAAAGCCCCCATGAAGGGTTACCAAGCTAGGGGGGCTAACATGAAGATTTAATGCACTTAAGAAACTGTGGTTCTTTTCCCCCACCGAGGGCTGCCAGTTGGCCAGGAATCCCAACTTGAGCACAGTAAACAAATGATCAGCCAGTCTGAGGAGAGCTTACCACACCAGACAGTGGGAGGGAGGTAACTGGAATCGACAGCATCAAGGCCGGGCCCTGTCACACAGCCGGGCTGGTGGGTGAGCCTGAGCCGATGGTCCCCAGTGCAGAAGAGGCCAAAGTCGAGGGGGAGGGAGTGGGGACTTCAGTCAATGTTTTAAACTGTGAGAATGCAGCAAGTCATAGGCTCTCATAATTTGTGCTGACTTTACATCTTTGGACCCAGCTCAATTTCATTACAGTAATATTTTGAGGTAAACCGTCCAATGCTTAGGAAGAGTTGAAAAGGTGCCAGCAGCCTGGAAGCCAGAATGTCTTTTGTGCTGGGAGTGTTAAATATTAGCATGGTGTGGAGGAATGGAAGCTGCTTTCTCTCATAGACAGAAGGATGGGATAGAAGGCAGGTGCTAGATTTGAAATCAGAAGACATGGATTCTGATTCTGATTCTTCTAGTGCTGAATGAGTTTAGGCAATTCTCTTACCTCCCTGGGCCTCAGTTTCCTCATCTGTAAAACAAGAACATGGGGTGCTTCGGGAGATGGTTGGTTCCCCCTTCTTGGGGGTCTGCAAGTGCAAGATAGAACACTCGACAGGTGTGTGATATTGAGGATGCTTTTCAAGGATAGATTGGACTAGACTGATACTAAGAGTTTTTTCAATTCTCAGATTCTGGGATTTGGGGATAGGACTAGATGACCTCTAAGGTCTAAGTCTAAACCTACGATATTATGAACAACTGAGTCATCCACCTTCTGTACTTGTGACATGATTCAGAAAAAAAAATAATTAGGAGTAAACTCTCGTCAAGGCTAATGAATGAGATGAGTTGGCCTCCAAAGGTACATGGAAATAAAGAAGTAGATATCTTAAAAAATATTGTGACCAGTTGAGCTCCATCTGACAGAGTATGGGAATCTGTAAAACTCTACACAACGATTAATGTTTCTCCTTTAGTGCTTACATTCCTGGCGGCTACACAACTGATTGCCTTTGTATCTGTCTAAAGACAAATGATATCTATATTCCCATGGCACTGGAAACATGTATAACAATCACCCCTATTGCCACCACATCATAAAACAGCTGTAGGTATATAATAAATCTCACAATGCAGAGTCCCTGAGCCCTTCAATTCTTCTGTCCTACATAGCTTCAAGAAGTCCTTTCCCATTCTTTTTTTCCAAATAAGCTTTCTATCCTCCTTGAAATAGAACCAAGCATAAGAGGAGAGGGAGCAACCTTTTCACTGATAGTAATGAGCAATATTATCATGGTCTATGGCACTGTCTCCTACCCTGGGGAAAGTGGTGCTGCATTGTTGTAAATTGCTTTGATACCAGTGGTAGCATCCTTCACAGATGTCATTCATTTTGTAAGGTTGAAGTTCTCTTGAAAAAGTGTCATAGAACGTGGTAAAAAGAGCTGTATGGCTACATTCCCCAAAAAGTCAAATGGACTTTATCCCAACTGCCTACAACCAAAAATAAGCACACACACACAAAATCAAGACTGACTGACCTGGTACTAATCAGGCAAGGAGTCCTAATCAAAAACAATACCCTATATCTCTCCTTATATCTATTCTGCATTAATGGGAACCTGTGTCTTTGAATAAATTCTCAATGGACAAGCAAATGCTTCTGTTTTCCTGGAGGGGAGTCTGGAGTACAGTAGGAAGTGAAGGGTGCTGAGTAAGAAGAAAGTGGGATTGAGACAATGTGCACAGAAGTTCATGTCAGTCCCAACTGGGGAGCCAGTGAATAAAATCTGTGAGTAAATTAGCTGCCCTGCATTTGTACTTCCAAGCCCAGGTAAATATCATAGGGCAGAGTTCAAAAAAATGGTCTAGTTGTAGCATTGAAATAATTTTTGAGTTAGAAGTTAGTTTGAAGGCCCATAGGGATTACAAGCAATTCAACCTATTCACCTTACAAATGAGTAAAATGAAAGCTAAAGAGGACAAGTTTGGTATCCAAATCTTCAGTGAAATGACAAATGGTATTCTGATCCCTTCTCCAATTTTATAGTTTTATTATATCATATTGCCTGGGGCAGCTAGGTAGCACAGCAAATGGAGCTCTGGGCCTAGAGTAAAGGAGACTTGGGTTCAAATCTGACCTCAGACACTAACTAGCTGTGTGACCCTGGGCAAGTCACTTGCCCTCTGTGTGCCTCAATTCACTGGAGCAGGAAATGGCAAACCACTCCAGTATCTTTGCCAAGAAAACCCCAAATGGGGCCATGAAGGGTTGAACATGACTGAACAACTGAACAACAATGACAAAAACAGGGGGGATAACATTAGCATCCTCCTTCAGGGTGGTTGTGAGGACCAAATGAGATAATAATAATTGTAAAGCGCTTATATTTAATTTGTATTTAAGTTCTTATAGTAATGCCATAGAAATATTATTATTATCTTTAAATGCTTCTCATCCAAAGACAGAATGAAAATTAAGTAGAAAGAGAAGCTGGAGAACAGTAGATAGTCTCTTAAACGGTTTTCTCTAAGATTTTATTTTTGTTTTTAAGAGAAATGAAAAGTTATTTCAGAACAGGACATTCACATGTAGAAAACAGAGGGTAGCAAATCTCTCTTTGCATTCCACTTTCATGCATAAATAAAATTAGAACAAGATGATTGTTAAGTAAGTGCTAATCATGACCAATGATCATTAGAATGGCCAAGTGCAGCCAAGGGAAACTTCCTGACTTGGAAGTGTTTCTAAAAAGTGGAGTAAGGCCCAAGGGATGAGTTATCCAACTGTAAGGTCATCGAATTTATTTCTTTTAAAAGATAGAATTTGAGGTTGTGTTCTGGATTAACTCACCTGGATAAATGCTATATAAACTGCAAGGGACATTTTGGTTTCATGCTGAATAGAAATTCATACGTCTATATGATTTTAGTCTTAGAGCTAGAAAGGATCACAGAAGTCATTTAATCCCTTATTTTACAGATTAGAAAATTTTAGCCCATCTCTAACTCTCTTCATGGTTCAGCTCAAATTCTATCTTTTTAAAGAGGCCTTCCCGTAATAATTAGTGCCCCTCTCTCATGTCTTTCTAATTTTTAAAAAGCTTATTTTGTGCTTACTTTTCTGTGTACATGTTGCCCTCACTCCCTACTCTCAGTAGAAGGAAAGTTCTTTGAGGGCAGAGAATGCATCATTTTGTCTTTGCATTCGCAACACTAAGCGTGGGGCCTGACATCTGGTAGGAACTTAATTGATGCTTGTTAAATTGATTCTTGAAGGTTACACACATTTACTAAGTGGCAGAGTTGGGAATGCATCTAAATAATTTGCCTAGTGCCTAAGGCCTGCCATTTTGGCAGATCTTCATAGCAATTAAAGCTTGATGAAATTGGGCAAAGGACTGTCTCTGATCTAGCAGCTGGGGTGGGGCAGTTTGAAGGGACTTCACTTAGTTCATCTGTTATTCCTTGAAAAATGAAGAGTTCTACCTGAACTCAGCCAAGGGGAGGAAATGAAAGGTACAAGGCTAGAAAACAAACTTTCACCAGGTAAAACGATGGGAACAGAAGAGAAAAACAATACAGTGGGTGAAAGTGAAAGTGCTGCCTGCTGGGGATTCCTAGTTGTCATTATTTGATAGTGAAGACAAATGGATTTTCCTTTCTCAGATGGGCTATCAGTCTTGATAGAACTTTTAAGGTGCTTTCCCTCCAAATCTCATGGGATGGAGAGCTGGAAGGGACCTCAGACTTCATCCAGTCGAAAATCTTTTTATAGACAAGGATACTGAGGTCCACATTAAATGACTTGCCCAGTCACAAAACAGTGTAGTTAGGATTTGAACCCAGGTCCTCTTTTTCAAAATCCAACCCTCCTTTCATGACACAATGTTGCCATTTGTGGAGGTACTTTCTGAAAAGTTTTCTGTAGCTCTTTTCTTAGGACTTAATGGTCTTGCTGATCAAATTCAGTTAGATTAATTGGGGGATTTATCATGATGGATAGTACCAGGAATTGTCTTTCCTTTGCTGTACTAAGGAAGGGAATGTGCTTCCAGTTCAAAGTATTTGTTTAACATTTTCTGGGAAGCAGATGGAAAACAGCTGGATGCTCATACCTTTTGGTATCACGGTCTTCCTAAGAAACCAGAGCCCACAGATGTTCATAAAAAAGTTCACTTCCCTGAATAAAATAAATATAATTTACACTTTAAACGCACAAAAATCTTTGTTGACTTCTATAGTAGCTTGGGCCATGTCTCTGAACTAAATAAAAGCTTGGATTTTCTTTTAGAAAAACCTCAGAATGAATCAACATTATTAGCCTATCATTATATTAGAATACCTTACTCTTAAATCCCTTCATACTAGAATATGTAAAGAAACAGTAAAATAGAAAACCCTAGGTCTTTTTTTCCCTTCTCATGATGGTAATAAAGAGTTCGCTTGTTATTTTGATGTCCCTGCTTTCTATTTGAATCAGCTAAATTTCCCAATATGACTACTGAAAGAACAGTCATAATATTTTTGCAGTGGCTTTTAAAAAGAAATCATTTGGTCTGTATTACCCAACAAACTCCTTTCTTAAAAATAAGACACCCAGAGCTGGGGTTAACTCTTTCTTATGCTAAACAGACCTTGCTAGTTTCACTTAACAAAAGCTTTGATTCCAAGTGTAAATATGTCGGACTGTGAAGTCAAAAGAGCTCTGTGGGCCATTTCCTTCGTGCTTTGCATCATAGCCATCTCCAGATAATGATTTAATTGCAGCCACTTCCATCAATTACAATGTCAAAGAAAACCTTAAAGTTCCTGCAAAATGGTCAATATTTTTTACTTGTTGTGGAAACTGACTAAAGTGGACTTTAAAAGACACTGGTAGGCTTCAAAATGCTTTTGGGACAAATAGTTTAAGCAGAAAGTTCTCAACTTTTCCATTTTTACTTTACAATTTTACATTTCATCCCAATTTCTACTACTGGATTTGCCTTTAGGAATATCTTTCTATGTGATGGGTAGATGTGATGTTGTTTTTTAAAAAATCGTTTCGTCTCTGATTTTATCTTCTTAAACTTTCCATTTCTTCTAGACCTGAAACAATGGTGCCCTCCCTACTTAATCAATCCTTCCTGTACTTTCCTGGTTCCATAATGCCTATTAGTGAACATTTTAAAATGGCACTGCCTCTTACAGATTAACTCCAGTCTAACAAATCCTGCCCAGCTTTATATGGGATTGTAGGAGGTTTTAGAACCACTGTGGCGAGCTCCTGGGTGTTGGATATCTATTGATATTCTTAAAAGAAGAGAACAGAGGAGACCATTGGAAGGATCAGAAATGGGAATCTGGTTCCCTGAAGTTTTTCAGGGTCCTTAATTCCTTTTGATTCTGTATAGAACTAAATGGGACCTACAGGACTGGAGGTCTACAATAACCATTAAATAACAGTGAAATTGTAAAAATATACCTACCTACCACCTGTGCATACTCACCCTGATCTTGGTGCTGGAGCCTAACCTACTCCTTCAAATCTCTTCATCTTTATGGCATAATAGCCATATGTGTTTAATTTTTAAAAATTAAACTCCCTTGATAATCATTAAATACCATTTTCAATCAATCATTTCCAACTCTTTTATTAAGCGCAAGGGAGTCCAAAGGACCCTGCATTTCTTGTTCAGGACAACACCAGAGTTTTTTTGATGTGTCATTTGAACCAGAGATGAGTTATAATCCTACAAAGATGTTTGATAACAGTTTAAACTACTGTGAACTCAATTATGGGATTAGAAATTAGATTTAAAGGCAGCCAAAAGGTAAATTTAGGGACTTTAAACAGCCTTTTTAAATGATGCCCATAATTTTTTCCCAGGCCACTTAAAAATGAATGGGCTGAGAATCCTGAAAAAAGTTAATTTGCTATGGTGTCTTCCATATTTATTATACTGCTTTCCAATCTATTTAGGAAATTAATTGAGGCTGATTGCTGGTTTTACAGATTACCTGTCTGAAAAAAACAGTGCTTAGCATACTTTTTTCTCTATTGCATAGAAAAAGAGACAAAGAGACTTTCATCTCCACCATTTCTGGATTCCATCCTTTTTTTTTTTTAACATCTTTGAACTAGGAGATTTAGTGGGCTTTGTTATTTGACCAAAAGTCTCTTAGCAGTCCCTTGTCCAATGACTGTTTGAACAAGTCAGGTGTTGTTTTGTTTTTAAAGCAAACAAATCCTAAAGTTGAATTCTCAGGGATTTTATTTCTAGAGAAAAGCTTCTATGGGGCCCCTGGCAGTAGAAGTTACCATGTATTACAGATTGACAGCTATCAAAAGGTCAATTTGGTTTAGGTTTAAAATGACAGTTTTTTTAACCTTATAAGTGGACAAGTTATCAGACCTATACCTTGGATTTCAGTGCCCCTGAAAGTGATATTTTCAAGGAATAACCTAAGTTTTATTACCTTTAAGTGATGGTTTTATTGAATAGTTATCGTATGCTCTCTACACATTAAGGCCCCCTTTGTACAATGTCTATACAGACAAAAATCCCATGTTAAAGAACTCAGTGGGATACTGATTCTAGTTTAAATGGAAGGCAGTTGTTATAAAGTGCTGAAGATGTAAGCCTTATTTCATATTACTCACCTACAGGTACTCTCTGTACCTGTCAGACTGCCCTACTTAAGGTTTCTTATTCATTGAATGGTCATCTCCTGCTACAGCGGTGTCCCATGTTTGGAATACACTCTCTCCTTACCCTTGCCTCTTAGAAATCAGAGCTTTTAAAGGACCACTTAGCTGCCACCTCCAACCAAGTCCTTTTCTAATTCTCTCGCTTGTAATATCTCCCACTGTATTGAAACTACTTTGTATCTACTTCATGTTTTCTCTTTTTTGTACATATACTATTCCCCCAGTAGAATGTAAGCTCCTTGAGGGCAGATACTGCTAATTTTTAAAAAAGAAATCTTTATATTCCTAGTGTCTAGTATAGTTTCTTGTATGTAGTAATAATATAAAAGAATTTTACAATTTATAATTATATACATTCTATAATTTATATGTTATATAAATGACTGAATATAATTTATAATTATATACATTGTACAATTTATATAATATATAAATTTATAAATGACATCCAATGTGTTTATACTAGTTTTGCCCCTTGCTGTCTATGATGTTGGACAAGTCACTTAGTCCTTTTGGTCCACAGTTTCTTCAACTGTAAAATGAGGAGTTTGAACTAGATGGTTTCTAAGGCCCTTTCCAGCTCTACATCTGTGATTCCATAAATTATTAGCAGTCTCTGACTTAAAATTAAATGCCTACAAATTGTAATTTGAAAGATGGTCTTTCACTCTCTGAGGGGTGACAGATACAATTCTAGCCCAATGTTCCTCTTGGAAGTTAGAGGAGAGATTTCCAAGCCTTGACTGTACCAGACCTTACCTATTGCAGTTATCCTGCTGGTGAGGCAGGCACAGTTTCTCCTACACTCTCCAAAGGGTGGGACAGACTTCAGATTACATCCATGCTGCCTATAAACATCTATATATTTAGAGGAACCACCCCAACTTATTACAATTACAGGAAGGAAAGATCGTCAGGCGCTCACCTAGAGTCTATTCATTTATTTTAGAAGCAATTTTACACAATTTTCTTATTTGGCTTCTCAAAGCAGAAAAGAAACAGCAAATCATAGAATGAGGAATGGTTCAGGGATATTGCTAGATACAGGCATAAGGACAATTACAGGACGGTGAGGCAAGATTTTTTTTAAGAACTATAAAAAGCAGACTCGAGAACTCACAAAGCATAGTATTCTGGATCTCTTTAGTGTGGGGCATTTAGATCTTACTAGCCTTTGAGAGAACCACTGTCTTACAGCATTGTATACTTAATACAGTGAGAGGCAGGGTGTCATATGAAGAGACAACTGACCTTGGAGTGAGGAAGACCTACGTTCAAGTTTCTCTTCTAACATATATCGACTCTGTGACCCTGGATAAAACACTTCTCTGTGTTCCAAGCAACATTCTAAGACTATAAATTGCAGTAAAGATACTGATCTGCATTGATATGGGGAGATTCTTCACTGGGAATTCCTTACTGCAATAAAATCACAAGTATGGTCTAAAAGACCTTTCTTCTCCAATACATAATTTCACTTTGTTGTCCCTGATGCTTCAAGAGACGGCTAAATTACGCTCAATGTTCCCTGTTCAAGAAATCAAAGAAGTGAATAATCCATTTTAGATAATTGTCTTAAAAGGGTAAATAAACTTCAGATATGGGGAAAATTCACTTATGTGGAATAGTTCATTCTCTGATGATGACAGATTACTACAATTCCAGGAGAGAAAGGGAATATTTTGCAGGTTACAGGGAAACCTGAAATGGTAAGTCATTCAATAGCATTTATCTCCTCTGTTATACCATGTTTTGATGCAACTTAGGATTGGTACAGTGGGAAGAGTGCTGAATTTGAAGTCAGAGGAACTGAGTTAGACCCCCTTCTTAACTACTTGTTGTCAACCTTGTGACATGGAGCAAGTGATTTCACATTTCTGGGTTTTACTTCCTCATCGGTAAAATGAGGGGACTGGATGAGATGAGCTCTGAAGTTCTAGCTCTAAATCTGTAATTCTAGTATGATCCATTTTACTCCACAAAAGTCTCGCTCTGATCCCCACTCATGATATGTAGGTTACCTGGTATCCTGAAGGCTTGGTCTATAGCATTAAAGCTCTGGCAGGTTCTACCAATTTGAAAAACCTTTGAGTATAGTTTAAATGCTACCTCTAACATAAGGATTCCAGTCCCCTCAACTCTTCTGTTGCTAGTCCCATCAACTTCCCTTAAAGTAATTTGTATCTACTTTTGTGTAGATGTTGCTTCCCTAATAGAATGTAACTCCTTGAGGGCAAGGTGCCATTTTGGTTTTCTAATATCCCCTGTGCCTAGAACAGTGCCTGATATTTAGCAGGTAACCAATAAATACTTACTGGTTTATTGATTGATTGACATAGGCCCAGGGACAAACTGTTTACTATAAGATCAGCTAAGTGCAATCAGTCAATAAGCTATGTGCTGGGAATTGTGCTAAGACACTGGGGATAAAACATAAGGCAAAAGATAATCCCTGCCCTCAAGAAGCTCACAATCTACGGGGGGAGACAACATACAAACAACTATGTACAAAGAAACTGTATATAGGATAAATTGGAGATTATCAACAGAGGGAGGTACTAAGATTAAGGGGGATTGGGAAAGGTTTCTTATAGAAGGTGGGAATTTAGTTGAGACTTCAAAGAAGCCTAGAAAACCCGAAGGTGGAAATGATGATAGAGAAATTTTTTTGGGGGGGAGGGGAAATCATTGAAAAAAAAAGCTATTTTGTGCAAGGAAGAGCAAGGAGTGTATTAGCAAGGAGGTCAGAATCACTGACATACACACACACACACACACACACACACACACACACACACACACACACAGATCTCAGAGTGCATGGGGATAAGATGTAAAAAGACCAGAAAATAAGAGGGAGTCTTAAGGGCTTTGAAAGCCAAAAGAGCATTTAACATTTGATCTCGTGGAATAGGAAGCCATTAGAGCTTGTTGGGGGTTGGGGGTGACATGGTCAGATTTATACTTCAGGAAGATCACTTGACAGCTGAGTGGAGGAAGGTTTGGAGTGGGGAGAGACTTGAGACAGGGACACCAATTACTAGGCTATTGTAATAAGGGAAGACAAAGGGAATAAGGATCTATCTAGCACCTATAATTCCAGGCATTAAGCTAAATGCTTTACGAATATTTCATGTACGCCTCACAATAGCCCTGAAGAGTAGTGGCTTATCCTCATTTTACAGTTGAGGAAATTGAAGCAAACACAAGTCCAGTGACTTGTCCAGGGTTATACAGCTATTAAGCGTCTGAGGCCGTATTTGAACTCAGGTTTTCCTGACATAGGGCCCAGTGCTCTATAGACAGGGCCACCTAACTGTCATCCTTCCAAGGCATGAAGTGATGAGGGCCTGCAGAGATGACTATCATCACTGGTTGATGAATTCTTTGGCCATGACATTCTATGAAATAGATGGTATGTTCTCAGTAAAATTTGAAATGTTTTAAATGTATATTGGCAAAGTAGCATTTAGAACTGAACACAACACATTAGATATGCCCTGACCAAGACCCTCCCTCTGTTTGGCTCACAGGATTTCCCCATTTCTGCTCAATTGGCTCCACCCAACTTTGTACTCGGAAAGATAGAAGTGGAGACTTAAGATAGATGTGTCTTTGGACTGTTCTAGACAAAGGAGGTAACTGTTAATGATGTCCAAATCCAAGACCTCAGATTCCTCCTTCTATCTCTCTTGTAAAGAAATTCACATGACTTCCAAGTTACTTTAGCACTGAATTTAGCTTCAAATTAACAATATGTTTTAAAAACATTTCAAATTTTACTCAGAGCATCCTATTTCATTGAATGTCATGGCCAAAGAATTCATCAACCAGTGATGATAGTCATCTCTGCAGGCCCTCATCACTTCATGTCTTGGAATGATGGCAGTTAGGTGTCTAAAGAAGATGTTCAGGATGGTGAGGACTCTCAAAACTATGCCATATGATGAGACTGAAAGAACTGGAGATTTTAGTTTGGAGAAGAGAACATTTAGGGTGGATGTAGGGGCTATCTACAAATACTCGAAGGACTGTCAGTTAGCAGAAAAATAAGACCTGTTTCTCTTGTCCCTAGAAGGAAGAACTAGCCCCAGTGGGTAGAAGTATTGGTAAGGCAGATATTGACTTCCTATAAAGAAAAGACGTTTCACCAAAGTTGTTCAAAATGGAAAGAAGTACACTGGATCAATGATCTAGCACAAGAAGAGGTGTTAGAGGTCTACCCTCTTCTATAACAAATTAAGAGACCAAGGACCAGAAAGGTTGGGTTACTTACCTGAGCTCATAGAGGTAATAGGTAACTAAGCCAGAATTTGAACTCAAGTCTAAGGACTCTGAGTTCTGAGGTCCTTCTACTATACCTTGATGTAAGGACACTCAGCATGTTGAGCAACGGATAAAAATATAGACTCTTTCATCTCTACCACAAAGTCTGTGGAACTGACATTATACTGGATATCTCACTAATATACAGATTTCAATAAAATCTCATTCATCCATTCAGGCAATCACTGGGAGTATCGATAGAGTGTTGGTCTTGAAATCAGAAAAACCTGATTTCTAATCTTGCCTTAGATGCTTAGCAACTGGGTGATCCTCAGCAAGACACGTGACTTTTGCCTACCTGTTTCCTCATATGTTAAACTGGGATAATGATATCATCTACTTTGGAGTGTTGCCCAGCGAACAAATGACATAATATGTTTAATGTGCCTGGCAAACTTTAAAGTGTAACATACATGCCAGCTATTATTGTTTTATTATTATTATTGATCTGTATTCACAAGTATTCCAAAGAATCGAAAGCATGGCCTTTGCCCAAAGGGAACTCATAGCCTAGCTTCAGACAACTTGCAAACATGAAGCAATTAGTGATAATAGTGACTAGATTATAATTAAATGTATAATTAAGTATGATACTGATTTTTTATATGGAGGTTGGGAATAATAGTAAAACTCAATGGGGGCTGAGATGGTCAATAAAAATATGAATATTCCAACAGGTGGAGAAGCGGAAAATGAGATATCCTAGGTGAGAGCTAAAATAGGGGGGAATACTTAAGAGTGAGTATGACATGATATATTTTTGCGAAAGTGAGGAGATTGTACTGTCCATAGAAGTATCTGTTGGGAATAAGTGAGAAATAAAGTGGAATAGATACAATAAGACAGTATGCAAATGGCCTTGAAAGTTACAGCTGACACTTTATGCAATGAGAAATTGGGAGCATTGATGATTTTTGAACCAGGGAGTGACATGATAAAACCAATATTTAAGGAAGATTAGTGTATGTCAATTTAGATGCACAATATTTTGATGACAGAAAAGAGGATAGAGTTTGAAGTCCAGGAAGTCAGTTGGGAGGCCATCGCAGTGAGGTCATTGTTGAAATCCAGGCACAAGATGATGAAGGCCTGAACTAGGGTGTTGTCACAGGAGTGGAGATGAAAGAGATGTTGAAGAAACCTCTCTTGAACTTGGCAACTGTAACAACAACGTTACTTGAAGCTACTGCGGAGGTGTAAGGTCAATAATACCAGCACAAAAAAGGGCTGCTAGCACAGGTTCTTTGATCTGCTTTTCTAAGGAGAGCAACTTTAAGGAGTTTACAATCTCACTTTAGTTAAACATACATATATCGTTCAGTTAGTTCAGATGAAAATGTCAGCACCCTGAACTTCAAAGAAGACACCAACAGAAATTACAAAGAGAAATTATATAAACAGAGCAAAAAACACAAATCAGCAGACAGGGTTTCTAACTGTCTGTCCATAGCAACACATACATAGTTACCAGAGACAGAAGCACGAACATCTGGGTTTTCAAAGCTGGGGGGCTCCTTAACGGCTACCCAGAGTCTCTTCTGGCCAAATCACATGAACACTCTTCCAAAGCAAAATGCTAACCTCAGAGTATATATACTGTTTCCAATCAAGGACTCTTGATTCAATCAAAGACCCTTGATTCAAACAAAAGCAAGATTCATTCAAAGGCATTTGATTGCCTTAGTGCTGAGAAGCACTCCAAAAGAAAAAAAAACAGCAAACAGTCTCACTTTGCTTGCCATTACAGCAACTAACTAGATAGGAATGACTGAAAGAGATGAGTCAAAGATATCAATGTGATGGTGTGGTGGAAAGAACACTGGACCTGGAGTCAGAAAACCTGGATTGTAATAGTAGCTCCACCATGGGAATGTTGGAAATTGTTCTCATTTCTCTCTAAGCCTCAGTTTCTTCATCATAAAATCAGGGATTTAGGTTAGATGTTCTGTATGGTTTCTTGCAGCTGCAATAACCTCTCTTTCTATGAATCCAAGCTTTTGAGCCTAGTTCTGCCATCAAGCTTTGGGGTTTTGAGAAGATCATTTGACCTTCTGGGTCTCAGTTTCTATAAAAGGAGGAGGTTGAGCTGGAAGGGCCCTGTCAACCCTAAGCATGTGTGACAGGTAGGGAAGGGGAACTATTTTTGGAGAGGAGGATGATTTTATTTTTGGACATGTTAAGTTTGAGATAATGAGACATTCAAGTGGAAATGTCCAGTAGGCTCCAGGGACATGCACATTGCCCTAGTTCTCTGCTGACCTACAGTCAAAAGAAATTAAATTGAGGGTGATCAAATATCCAGTAGGTTTGGTTAAAGAAATATCACATAATATTTGGCGGATAGCATCTTTTTTCTCAAATCTGCTTTGCATAAAACCTGAATACAACTTATAATCAGTGCTATTTTTCAGTGTATGTCTATATATCATTTTCCTTTCAAAGAGATCTTATTTTAGGAGTGTGGCCTATGTTTTGAACAATACATCTTTTATACATTGCTTAAAAGCATTTTAATTAGTGCAAACAAATATATGATCATGGGGCTACTGATAAAATTACATTCATCATAAGATGTGAATTCTTCAGAACTTAACTCTTGAAGAAGTCGATATCAGAGTGGCTTTCTAAATATCCACTGAATCGCCTATGTTCTCACTACCACCAAAGCACTCCTTTCACTATTATGTTGTATAAAATGCTATGCTAAGTCACAACTGAACATTGTTATAATCGTAAAATAATGAAGAGATGTCTCTGTTAATCCTGAATAACTCTATGCACCATTTGTCACTCTTATACAGTAAATAGAAACACTGGATTGAGTTCATTTCCTGGCCCTTCTTAAAGTGTTGTTGCTTGTCAATTTCACATGTATAATCTCTATCTATTCAGAGCTGATGGCCTGAATTTCCCTACCATTGTCCTAATGGTCCTATTCTGGCTTCCCCAGCCTTGCATTCTGTAACCTTTGCCCTTTTATTTGGCTCAGGCCAAAATGCCACCTAACTAATGTACCAGAGAAAATGGGAGTATGAAGCTACATAACTGACTATTCTTTTTCCTTTTGTCTGTGAAGGTTGTCATTTGAGCTTATTTTATGAAATTTTAAATCCATTACAAATATCATGGGTTTGAATTTTCTAATGGAACAAAAGTTCTTGAGGTTTGGATATTAGAATGCTACGTGGGTACCTTAAAATTCAAATTTTTTATACATTGGTGGAGTTGGTCAAAGATGCCTTATTTTAAGAAAAAAAAGTCAATCAAATTTACCTGTGGTTGTTTTATGTTCTCTCTCCTGTTGTTGCATATTATTTTAAACCCTCTTCCTTTTTGAAAAATCAACTTTTTAAAGAACATGTCAGCTTTACCTTCTTTTTTTGATCCATGGGTGAAGCCATCTGGAAATGATCCGGCGTGACGTCACAAATCCAGGATTGTAATTTCAATGCGGGATCAAAGAATGGGAGGGGGAGAATGAGGGAGCAGAGAAACTATGCTTAACCTTTAGGCAAAGATAGTTAGCATCACATGGGGGAAAAAAACAACAAGAAAACAGAATGAAAAAACAAATAAAGAATGAGAGATTAAGGTTACATCCTCGGATGTTTGCTCTGGCACTAAGTTCCTTATGAGGATGGGTCTAAAAGAAAGGCCAGTTGGCTTACCTTGAAGTTTAACCAATCTAATATTACAGGCACTACTTTTGTTATTGATGGCGGAAAAAGAGGTGGAAAAGCAGTGATCTAGTGATAACATTGATTCCTGATGCCAATACTAAAAAAGTCTTTGTAATTTAGGTTTCAGTTGTGCTAAATGTAGAGGAAGGCTATTCGAAGACTCTGAATCTGGGGCCAGAGGTCATAAGCAAGGACAATAGAAGCTGGAATTTGGAGGACTTCATAGTCTATTGAAACATTCCTCAACCACTCACAGAAATAGAAAATTGCCTGGTTTCTAGGGACACCTAAAAATAGGCCCCTGAAAATTAGGTGAATACCTTCAGTGTGTATTAGCCTGTTATATTTTGTTAAGGGCTTTCAGATCCATAGTCTTATTTGTTCTTCATTGCAACCTTGTGTGGTAGGTAGGGCAGGAATTATTAACCCCACTTTACAGATGAGAAAGCAAATTCAGAGAAGTTAGACAACTTGCCCAAAGCCAAACAGTGAGTGGTGGTGCTGAACCTATACCAAGCCATCTGACTCCAGTAAGTCATCTTTTTAGCATGCAACATTGCCTTTATTAGAATGACTAATTCAGATACTGCAAAAGGGTAGGGAATTAGATGTTTTTAGCTAGATAAGAAAATATGAAGAGTTACTTTTATGAACCTCCTGGAAGTGGAAATATTAGAGACAGAGAAGCAGACTGATTTTTGTATCTTCTCAGTCTCTAGTATGTTACATCACGAATTTTGTACTTAAGAGGGTTTTAATAAATGATTGAGAAAGGAAGGAAGGAGAGTAGTTGGAGTCTTACTGCCTCTCAACTATTGATCTGCTGGGCAGAGCAACGCGCCTTTATATCAGGTCACTGTAGCTTACCTCCTATTTCTAAGTTAGAACAGGAGATTGAAGGAAGCATGGGTGAGATGCGAGGAAGGAGAGCCCCAGCAGTAACTTTCTCATCCTATGCAAGAATCAAGCCCTAGAATGGCTTTTGTTGCCCTTCATGAACTTTCTAGACATAGTTCAAAGCATTTAGAACTTATTCTTACACTTATCATCACATAGTCTTTTGATAAGACTTTCGTAACATCTGCAAGCTTTGGCTTTTGGTCATGGAAGCCCTATATTTATTTTAAAAATAAGGCCAAAAAGGAAAAAGAAAACTCTACAAATGACATTTCATTTTTGGAAGGTGAACAAAAATGCCATTTTCACTTCCCTACAGAATCACAATAATTAGGAACGATTCCTGCTAGTTTCCATCTTTGGGGGCATTTGTCTTTATAATGCTTTGATGAAGCAATTTCTGTGACATTTTACATGCTGGCCTTTATGACATGATTCTTACCTTTATGGAAGTTGGGATTAGCTCTGATGGCAGGAGACGAAGAAGAATTAAGAAACCTCTTGATGAGGTTGAAAGAGGAGAGTGTCAAAGCTGGCTTGAAGTTTAACATCAAAACAACTAAGATCTTGGCAACTGGTCCCATCACTTCCTCACAAATAGAGGGAGAAGAAATGGGAGTAGTATCAGATTTTATATTATTAAGCTCAAAGATTGCTGCAGATGAGGGGCAGTGAGGTAGTACAGTGGCTAGAGCACTGGTCTAGAGGACCTTGAGTTCAAGTCCAGCTTCAAACACTTACTATTTGTGTGACCCTGGGCAAATTACTTAACCCTGATTGTCTACAAAAACAAAACAAGCAGAACAAAAAGAGATCCTCAGTGGATTCCTATCTAACTTTCCAATGATACTTCACCCTTCAGTTATGCTCCAGAGTGTTCATCATACTTCATGCCTCAAGTGCTCTCAAACCCCGTACCACAGGTGTCCTGTCCAGACCCTTCATGTTTGTCTGCTGAAATTCTACCCATACTTCATTTTCTTGCCTCATACACAAAGCCTTTCCAGATATTTCTAGTCAGAAAATATCATTGCCTGTGTGATCTTGGGAAAGTCACTTAACCTCCTTTGCCTATAGTATCTTAGTTTGGAAAATGAGGAATTTGGACTAGATGGCACTAAGGTCCCTTCTAGCTAGTTCTAGATCTGAGCCTTAACCCTCTTCCTATGACTTCCCACCACACCCCACTCCTTTGTGGACTTGTGTTTTATTTTGTATAATGATTTATGTACACGGCTTATTCTACTTGTGTAATGCAAAGTGCATGTTTTAGCTGTGCAAGTATTTTCCCTAGCCTTCATTTGAGTTCTCCTTTCATGCCGCATAATGGCCTGAAAGTGTTCTTCAGCTCTTGAAGTCTGTGCTGATAGAATTCAAATTCCAACAGGCTCCTGTTAAGTGGGAAGGCTTTCTAGGACAGGTTGACCTAGCAAATGTCTATAAATATGAAATATATCCTTTGAAAACGAGTCTCCCTAAGTCCAGGAAAACCGCTTGAAGTTTGACCATCAGCTAATGAACTTCCTTAATCACAGCAACTCACAAAGACTTTGGATGGTAGCATGGAAAAGTTGTGGCCTATGCTGGTGAAGAGGGCTCCCTCCTGATGAAATCAAGGATCCTTAAGGGTTGGAAGTATTTTTGTTTTTGTTGTTTGTTCTTAAGTCATTTCAGTCCTGTCAGACTCTTCCTGACTCCATTTGGGGTTTTCTTGACAAAGATATTGGAGTAGTTTGCCATTTCCTTCTCCAGTTCATTTTACAGATGAGGAAACTGAGGCAAACAGGGCTACCTGTTTTGCCCAAGGTCACAGCTAGTAAGTGTCTGGGGTCAGATCTGAGTCCACTTCACCATATAGCTAGCTGTCCAAGTATGGAAGTATTTTATTCATTGACAACTATAGGAGGTACTGGAATGGATATGGAATGGATAGAGTCTTAGACTGGGAGTAAAGAGAGACCTACATTCAAATTCTGCTGCAGATAGTAACCCTGGGCAAATCACTTGACTTCAGCTTGAGTTTACTCATCTATAAAATGGAAATAATGATACCTCTCAGGATTGTTGTGAGCATCAATTGAGGTAACATATGGAAAGTGCTTTGTGAACTTTAAGTCACTATGTAGATATTAGCTATCATCTCTCCTGTCATAGTTTCTTGCAAATATTAAGCATGAACTATATTCATTGAATAAAGGCATCACTATAGATTTTAATGTAGGCAATTCCTAATTTACAATCAAATTTATTCCAAAAAATATCTATAATTTGCTTATTTAGAATTCATGTCTGTGGCAGCAACAACAGCAGACTCAAGGATCCTGGAAGTGATCTGGCAGCTTTCTGTGTGTATGTGTTACTTACCAAGTAAGGTATTACAGATTTGGGACTACCTAGAAGACATAATGGTGAGACGTTACTTACTAATTTGCAATAAATGCTATCTCCCTAACTATTTTATCTTATGATAAGTCCTCAAATTATGCTATTCTTTTATTCAACAAAGTACTTTACTACTTCGAACAGCTTTCCTACCTGAACTACATCCATGGAACAGCTAGCAATACTGTTGAATGAGACTGGCAAACATCTAATTTTTTAAAATAGGGAATCTTCTACTGCTTATAGACTTTAATATAATAAAATGGGCTTCAACAATCTCCAATTTATCCTAAATTTTTCTCATTTGTATATCATCATTTGCGTGTTGTCTTCCACGTTAGACTCGGAACTCCTTGAGAACAGGGACTGTTTTTTTGCCTTTTTTGTACCTTCAGAGCTTAATGCAGATGCTTAATAAATACTTTCTGATTGATTGTGGTCCAACTTCCTCATTTTAAAGAGGAGGATAAAAATGTTGGCATTAGATTTTTTTAGGGGAGTAAAGTTAAGAGGGAAGGACCAATATGAAAGAAAAGGGATGATGTTTGTTGTTTTTGTTCAGTCTTTTTTTCAATTGTGTCTGACTCTTTTTGTGACCCCATTTGGGGTTTTCTTGATGGAGATAGTGGAGTGATTTGCCATTTCCTTTTCCAACTCATTTTACAAATGAGGAAACTGAGTTAAGTGATTTGCTGAGTGTCACACAGCTACTAAGTGTCTGAGGCCAGATTTGAACTCAGGAAGATGAGTCTTCCTTATTCCAGACCTGGTACTCTATCCAGTGTACCACCTAGCCACCCAAAGGGGAGAATGAGGCAGTACATTTTTGGTATAACAAGTGGGAAATTAAAATATGTGTCTTTGAAGTTTAAGGAAAACGAACAATTTTTACTACTTTGAGTATAGAATAAAATTTCCAAATTAAGTTAAACTGGGGATCATTAGCTCTTTATTAGTGATTAAAGCTAACTAGACAAGACTTGATAAACTTGATCATTTTCAATTTTCTCAACTTCAACTGTGAAAATTTTTCAAGGCCTGTATTTTAAAAAGCTAGAAACTTCTCACAGCCTCTGTCTCTGTCCACAGGCAGATCGTTGGGCATCGCAACTGGTTTAGGGGGAGAGAGAAGGAGTAGATTAGTGGTGACTTGGCTGTGACTCAGGGAGGTGGCGGAGCAGTGAAGAGAAAGACAGCAGCTAATGCCAAAAATAAAATCCACTTCAGAATCTTTTAAAATAGATTTTTATTGACAACTTAAAATCACCAAAGATAGAGAAGGATGTACCCAGAGGGTTTGGGCAATCTCATCTATCAGCAATATCCTTCAGAGACTAACTACATAATCTACAGGGGGCTGGTTTCTGAGTGAGGAAATAAGGAAAGCCTTAATCTTCATTTAATGATTGGTTATTAATATGAGAGAGAAATAATAATTTCTTTCATGGGGATGGGGAGGCTTTTCTAAGGAGATGGTATCTGATCTGAGCATTAAAGAAAGATAAGGATCCTGAAGAGGACAAATATTTGTTTTCATATTCATATCTGTAATCTTGAGTCATGTGCCAGCATATACCTACCGGAAACCAGAATCCATAATCTGTCATCTTCATTTTTTTAACCTAAATAGCTGAATGATTGGAGTTTTAGACCTTCCTGTTGGCTTTTGGATCCAATAGGATCCATCTGTCAATGGGATGTTCATTTTCCTTGCTAACTGACTTACCCAGCATATATTTATATGATGGATGGTCAGCCTCCAAATATATATAACCTTAAGCCTCTTGCTTCTTGGAATACAACAAATATTTTTCAGATGTTTATTGTATGTAGAATATTGTGATAGGTGCTGGTGAGATATAAAGTTCTGATAGGGTCTTGCCCACCTGGAGCTTATAGTATATTAGGGTAATAGGACATAAGCACTGATATTTATAATATACAATATTACATAATAAGTACTGAGAGAAATGATTATCAGTAACCAATGATTTGGGGAGATCTGGAGTTCCTTTTTTTCTTGAATGTACTGATTTTAAAAGTTCAGTCTCTTTAAGGACATTGCTCATAATGAGATTGGACTAGGACTCCCTCCTGGTGGGGCAGTCATTGTATTCTGCTTAGGTGGGCATAATTTCTTTTTTGGTGAGGCAATCATGTTTAAGTGACTTGCCCAGGGTCACACAGTAAGGGTCAAATGTCTAAGACTAGATTTTAAACTCACATACTCCTGGTTCCAGGGCCCAGTGCTCTACTGACTGTACCACTTAGGATTCTTTTAGTAGATTGCTCAAAGCTAGGGTTGGTCAGAGTATAGAGATAATTTTCTCAGTTCTAGGGTGACATGATGTCACTCTTGGCCCTTCATTTTAATAGACACCACCTCCCATTGTGTTAATCAATCAGAGTTGATTACCACTCTTCTTCTAAAAGAACATATAAACCCTGAGCCCACCAGGATGATCTTTGGTCTAAGACACATGGCCAGATGAACATCCTTTTATTAATAACATGCTGACTTTATTAATAAAATGATTAAATTACCCAGTCTCAAAACCTTTTTAATCATTGCCATACCTTAGAGTTATTTTTAAAAGTTCTATGTAAGGACTCAGGAGAAGAATTCAAAGCAAAAACAAAAGGCTTACAGTTGCTTCTGGCCAGGTATATAATTAAACCCATTTGCTTTAAGACCATTTTTAGGGGTTTCTTCTGCCTTTGTCTTAAGGCATCACTTTACAGATGAAGAAACTGAGGCTTAGAAAGATTAAATGATGGTAAAGATCCCAAAGCTAGGAGCTGACTAAGATCTGGGTCTTCTAAGTCCTATTACAGCTCTCTTTCCTTTCTGCTGTATTGCCTTTCTTCTTCACTGACCTAGAGGATTGGAAAGAGATAGCTCAGGTTTGGATTTTTGGAAAGAAGTTACCCCCCCCCCCCAAATTTATGATGGAACCCAGTTAAGGAGTCTTCTGTATGAAGTCTGATCTGGGATCCACTTAAGTGAATGAATGAACAAACAAATGAATGAATGAAAAAATGTGTATTAAGCACATACCATGTATCAGAAACTAAGCTAAGCATTGCGGATTTGAATATAGGCAAGCAAGATGACCCTTGTGGTTGGCTAGCCTTGCCTCAGGCTAGATTGGGGGTAGGTTAGGTTCAATATTGGAAAAAACTTAGATGCTCAAAGGCCATTAAATACTGTATTTTCCCATGTATAAGACACACCTTAATTTATGTATTACATAAAGTTATTGAACTCAAGTTATATTCATAATAAAACTCATACATTAATACAATGAAATTCAAGCACCTTCTGCTCATAGCTTTCAAGCATCTTTTGGGCAAGTCTGGTGTGTGTACACATTCTTAGCCCATTCCCTTTCATGAACCTGAAGCACCAATTGTGTCCTCCTTTGAAATCAGTAACTTCTTTTTCATCAGCAATTCTTCTTGCCTCCTGCTGAACCATCTTTGTGGTTACAGGAATTCCAATTGCCCTTTGCTCTTCAATCCATATCTTCAATTCCCTCTCTAAATCAGGCCATTTTGCTGACTTGCCTCTCATGGCCTTCTTCTGCGGTGGCGTTATCAGTAGGGTTTCTTCTTCCCGTAGCCAGTCTCGGTTGGAGGAGGACCAAACTTACATTCAGCAACACGATTTCCATTCACTTTCGCAAACTGGATCACTTTTAACTTGAATTCAGCACTGTACGAAAATCTTTTTCTGAGCCATTTCTGGGCAGAATGTGGCAAAACATAACCTAATATACTGGTAACAAATGAGAAACAATGAGCACAAAGACAATAAGTGCAAAAAAAGCGGGAAATACAAGTAAAAGATTCTACAACAGTGAGGGCAAAAACAAGTGCAAAAAAGCAGGAAATGCAAGTAAAAAAACTACAACCATTGTATAAGATGCACCCAGTTTTTAGACCCCAAATTTTTCGGAAAAGGGTGGGTCTTATACATGGCGAAATATGGTGGTTAACAAAAGGAGATTTATTTAGGTGGAGGGCAGGCTATGCAACAAAGACAAAAGTTGTTTCAGCTGAGTAAGTTCTCCTTTCTCTGAGTGGAGGAACCAGCCGAGGTGGCCTGCCAGCCAAGTGTCAAAAAGATACTGGAGCTTTTCCTGACTTTTTTTTTAAACTCATGTGACCAAGAAGCACTATCAATATCCAGAAACTTGAGTAGTTCCCTGTCTCAGTCAATGGTGTCAATACCTTTTAAGAAAAAGAACTAGCCCAACCTATGTGGTAAGGAACTCTGGTAGCCATTCCTTCTACCACAACTGATCTTAAAGAGTTTACATTCTAATAGGAAGCACAGCACCTTCTTTGATATGGGCAGGCCATGCTGAGCAGCCTGTGCCAGCATCTCCCATGTTTCACAATCAATACTAAAGTTCTGCAGAGAGACCTTGAGAGGGTCCTTGTACTACTTCATCGGATTTCCACGTGAGCACTTGCCTTGTGTGAGTTCTCCATAAAATAATCTTTTAGGTAAATGTGTGTTTGGCATTTGGACTATGTAGCCCACCCATCAGAGTTGCACTCTTGCTATCTTGTAATACAACAGACAGGAAACTGCTTAGCAGTTCAGCTTGAGAGAACACCTCAGTGTCCAATACTTTATCTTGCCAGGTGATCTTCAGAATCTTTCTCAGATTATTCAAATGGAAGCAGTTCCAATTTTCTAGCATGACATTGGTAGACTGTCCAGCTTGTACAGACATATAACAATGAAGTCAGCACAATGACCCTGTGGACCTTAAGTTTGGTATGCAGCCTAATACCTCTTCTCTCCCACACTTTCTTTCAGAGCCTCCCAAATGCTGAGCTGACTCTGGCAATGCATGTGTCAAACTTATCGTCTATGTGAACATCCCTGGAAAGTATACTGCCAAGGCAAGAATTTATCAGCATTCAAGTGAATGCTGAATGAAAATTTCTCCATTTGCTGTTCCACACGTGGATGGCATGGTACTGGTTGTTGGCGAACCTTTGTTTTCTTGGTCTTGATTGTCAGGCCAAAATTAGCACAAGCAGAGAATCAATCCATACTCTGTTGCAACTCAGCCTCAGATGCTGCATTAAGTACACAATCATGGGAACAAAAAGTTGTGCATCAACTCTCCATCCACTTTGCTGTTGACTTACAACCTTTTCAAGTTAAATAGTTTCCTATTTGTACTTTTTAGCATGAAGTTTTCCATGGACAGAGGTAGAATAAAGTGAAGATAGTGGAGGGTGACCCATAATGTTGTTGTGGCTGTTCCTGCTCCTCTTGAAGAGGAATGTGACATGGGGAAGGTGGTGCCATGACTTGCAAGTGAATTGGATTTAAGTGAGGGAGTGCTGTGCAAAGTTACCAGCTTCACTTTCTCCTCTGGAACCATCTGGATGCAGTGACAAGATATAAATTCATAAAGGATATGAACTGGTTGTAGAATGTTACGAACAAAGTTATCCAGAAGTGAATAGGATGTCATTACAGAAATGTATGACTTTGAAAAAAAAATGAACCAATATGAGAAAACTAAGTGATAAATGACAGATGCCCTGCATATTCTATTGGAATCCACAGAATGTCAAGGAAAAGCTAAGAAGTTCCACAATACAGTGGGCAGGCTCCCTCTTAAGCACATCCTCCCTTCAATTTTCCAGAGGGAGTCTACCCAATATTCTTAGCATTCCCTTCTCCCTTACTCTCACCGTAAGTGTGGCAGGCTGATCCACTTTTTTCCAAAGCCATACATTTTCATGATGATTCCCTTCAGCCATTTCACAACTCCTGTGAACCTCTGCAGTGTCCTTTGGGTGACCCTTGACTTTAGAATCTCACATTGTATCATCAAACTTAGACTTGAAAAAAAATAATAATAGCAAAAATTTGTAACATCAAACAACCGGTTGTTTGGGGGAAAAAGGTTGAATTCATCTTGGCATATGTACATAGATATGGCCTATGGAGACTGTTTTGTGTTGTGGGTGAACAAAAAACAAACAAAAGCTTAAAAATCCTATATCCCAGACATTGTAGGTATAATCAGAGCCATATACTTGGCCTCTCAGAAGGAGCAAGGTGCTACATTGTCCCTTCATTCAGTTATGGCAATGATTGTTCACTATGTTAATAAATTAGAATGAATCATAGGGAAAATAAGCCTTAAAAAGATAGTGTTTTGATCTGAAAATACCTCAGTTTCACTTGTTAAATGTGATTTCTTTTAAGTGAAATATGTTTTATTCAGAACAGACTTTGGGAAACTTCTTACTGGGAAACTGAGACTCTTCTCATGAATTCCTTTGGGTTTTGATTCTGCAGCACAAAGGGAGATTGGGCGGCTAGAAACTTGAAGAGGAGAAAAGAAGAAGACATGACCCCAACAGTCCAGAAAGTCTGAAAAAAAGCACCCCATAAAAAGACAAAGAGGATGTGGTATGCTAAAAGAAAGTTTTGCTAATTTATTTTGCTCTGATTGTCTCCAATTTTTCTGTGCCTGATAAACTGAGTAGTAGATGAAGATTCTAGAATACTTTAGCTTCTGTAAAAGACATTCATATTAAGAGCTGGTGTGAATGTGATCATTTTAGCCTGTCTTATTCAGTAAGTAGAGCACTGAATGGGAATTTTTTCCCCAAATTCCTCTTTTCTTTTCATCCATGTGTGTCTGGAAGTGATAAATTCAGCAGAATGGTGAAAATGTAAGCAGTAAAACTGCTCCATCATCCTAAAGTTATTTTAATTCCAAAATTTCTGTTTGAAAAACAGAAACTAAAAAACACCCTACACCACACAACCAAACCTTCTCACAAAGGAAACAAAAGACAGGCCTAAGCTGGGCCTTTGCACCAAATGCACTTCAATGCTGCGGAAACATTTCATTTTCTAGTGATTTCAAGGTCTGTACATCCCCTGCTGTTTGTAGTCTTTATTAAAAAAAGAGAAAAAAGAAGAAGAAAGAAAAGGAGAAACCCTACATGACAAGAACATGAAACCCTGAGGGTGGTTCATTTCAATTTTGAAGCTTTTCTTCACTTCTCCAGGGACACTTATGTCGATGTCTTAATAAGGGAAGGAAAGCAGTTTCTATGCCTGAAAGCATGTGCTTCAGCCCAGAAAATCATCCATGGAAGAAGGAGTGAAAGCAACCAACACAATCTGTGTGCTGGAAGGGCTAGTTAAGTGAGGTCTCCATGACTTAATGGGCAGTGACTAGATCGCAAAGTTATTACCATCTAAGGCTAGAAGGTAAAAATCTACAAGGAGAGGTTTGGTTCCCTACATCCCTCCTTCCCCCCCACCAAATAAATCTTGTCCTCCCCTCACAGTATATTGAAAAGAATTCCATCCAGCCACAATTATTATCCTCTGTTTTTATAATGTTGAACTAAATAATCGTACACTATAAACTGAAAAGACATTTTTATAACTTGAGAACTATTTTATACTGATGGAAGAACTGCTATTTAAGGAATTATATTTCAATTTATATTTCTAACTCTTGTCATTCATACATTTAGAGAATAAAGAATGTAATCAGCAAAGACTTTTTATATTAATAATTCATTCTCCTAAATATTCTAAAAAGAATAATTAGTGAAAATAGACAAATTAATTAATTTTAAAATGTAAATATTTTATTAATACAATTATCACAGAATCTCAGAGTTGGCAGGAACCTCAGGGGCCATCTATTCCAAACTGTAGAAGAAAGAGCTCTAAATTTAGAATCAGAGGACATGAATTTAAAACCTGCCTGCTACTTTTCTACCTGAGTGACTCTGGTAAAATAACCTCTCCGGGCCTCAGCCAGGCTTCATCTGTAAAATGAGGAAGTTGGACTAGAAGTCTCCTGATGGCCCTTCCTCTAAATATGATTCCTTCTATAATATCCTCAACAAGTTATTAAATTCCTCAAAGTGGTCCTTGCTTGATTAAACAACAATAAAAGTTTCTGCAACGATGATTAGAGCTTTTCACTGCCTGTGACTTATAAATTCAACCTATAAAAATACATTGGAAACGTTTCATAGAATGTTTCAAAATATACAGTTCTTAATGTGTTACCTTTTCTTTCTTTCTGTTTGATTGTTCAAGTATTAAAACTGCCTTTCTTGCCTTTACTAACGGAAATATATTTTGGAACAAGAATAGAGTGCTTGGCCTAGAGTCACAAAGACCTGAGTAAAAATGGGGCCTGAGACACTTACTACTGTGTGATCCTTGGTATGTCATTTAACCTATTTTCCTCAGTTTCCTCAACTGAATAGAGATAATGATATCACCTATCTCCCAGGGTTGCCATGAGGATAAAATGAAGTAGTATTTGTGAAGTCCTTAGCAGAGAGGCTAGTACATAGTACGTCAGGGTAAGGGTTAGCTCACACGGTGGTCAGAAGAAGTGATACAAGGACACTCTCAGAGTCTCTCTTAAAAACTTTGGAATTAATTGTGTGACACAGGAGACATTGGCATGGGACCGCTCAACATGGCGTGCTCGCATCAGAGAAGGTGCTGTGCTCTATGAGCAAAGCAGAATTGAAACAGCTCAAAGGAAATGAAGAATGTGCAAATTTAGAAAATCCACCCCAAATGTTCATGTGGACCATTTGTACCCAACCTGTGGTAGAGCGTTCTGAGCTCATATTGTTCTGATCAGCCACAGTCAGACACATTGAAACTTGACTCTACCATAGTGATGTCATTTTGATCCTCTTTGGAAAAGGACAACTAAGCAACCAAACAAGTACATAGTAGGTACTTAATAAATGCTTGTTCCCTACCTTTTTCTTTAATGCTAGATTAGGAGTAGGCCAATTATACTCAGACATAAATCTGTCTGCATGGATAAATGAACAACATTCAACCAATAAAAATTTTTTAAATCACCTACTGTGTGCAGGCATTGCTTTAACTATTGGAAGAAATGCAATTTATGCAAGAAGTGTTCCTTGTCCTGATGGAGCTCACAGTTTAGTAGGAGGATTAGACACACACACACACACACACACACACACAAACATACACATATAAAAATATCTATATTACACAATATTAAGATAAAATTAGAATTGCAAACCAAAGTGCTAGGTGAGATCTGAAAAAGAAGGCCATGGCAAAATAAGGGGGTCTGGAAAGACTCCAAGGAGGAGGCTACATTTCAACTGGGCTTTGAAGGATTGAAAAGAATTCAACAAAAGAAAAGAGGAAGAAATTACATTCCAGGCAGAGCAAGGAATCTGAGCAAAAGTATGGAATCTAGGGAGACCTCTTAGGAGGCTATTAGAAGAATCCAAGCCAGTTTTGGTGAGTACACAAGTGGTAGCAGTGGGAATAGAGAAGGAGTGGTGGATAGGAGAAATATTTAGGAAGAGAGGGAGAGAGCAGAGTCAATGATGGAATTCATGAGTCTTAGTGACTGGGGAAATATTAATTACTAGAAATTAGGCAAAAGATAAAGTTTTAGGTGGAGGAGGGTTGAGCTGTACCGTAGTGAAAAACTTACAGATGGAGAAAAGCATGGGTTCGGACAGTTGCTCTGCTTCTCTTTGACTTCTTTCATGGGCTTCAATTTTTCATTGTAAAATGAAGAGATTAGACTAGATAGTTTCTGATTTCCTGATCAGCTCTAAATCTATGATTCTATAATCCTATAATTATAATTGGAGCATGATTGTAGAGGAAGAATAGGCTCTCAGACAGAATATTGCAGAATACTTACATTTAAGGGGGAAAATGATAAGTAGCTTGCGAAAGACATAGAGAATGAATAATCAGTCAGGTAGGAGGAGAGTACAATATTGGAGAATCTAAAGGAGCACAGGCTATAGAAAGAAAAGAGAGGATAGTTCATAGTATCAAATGGGATAAAGGAAGAAAATGTAAATGGTTGAAAATTACCTATTTTTCCCCCACACAGTATTTGCAGGCAAATCAATAATATTTGATACATTTAAAATAGTGCTATAGAAGAAACTGAAAAAGTTGAAATAGAAATGAACAACTCAGGCCAAATAGATGGACAAAAAGGTAGTAAATCTGTCAGGACAAAGAATAAAGTTTTTTCTTTTAGTTTTTTTCTGGTTAATGCAAAAACAATTTTTTTGCATTCATTTTTTAACATTTTGAGTTCCAAATTTTCTCCCCCACTCCTCTCTCCCCCTCTCCTCTCTCCCCTCATTGAAAAGGCAGGCAATTTAATATAAGTTATACACGTGCAGTCATATAAAACATATTTTCATATTAATCACGTTGTGAAAGAAAACACAGACCCCCCCCCCAAAAAAAAACCCAAGAAAAATTTTTTAAAAGTAAAAAAAGAAAAACATGCTTTGGTCTTCATTCAGACCTCACCAGTTCTTTCTCTGGAGGTAGACAGAATTTTTCATCATGAGTCCTTTGGAATTATCTTGGATCACTGTATTGCTGAGAATTGCTAAGTTATTCACAGTTGATCATCATACAATATTGTTGTTACTATGCATAATGTTGTCCTGGTCCTACTTGCCTTACTTTGCATCAGTTCATGTAAAACTTTCTGGTTTTTCTGAAACCTGCCTGATCATAATTTCTTATAGCACAATAGTAATTCATCACACTTTTATACCACACCTTGTTTAGCCATGCTCTAATTGATAGGCATTCCTTCATTTTCAATTCTTTGCCACCACAAAAATAGAGCTACTATAAATATTTTGTGCATATAGGTCCTTTTCCTTTTCCTTTGATCTCTTTGGGATACAGAACTAGTAGTGGTATTGCTGGGTTTACACAGTTTGATTGCTCTTTGGTCATAGTTTCAAATTGCTCTTCAGAAAGGTTGGATCCATTCACAACTCCATTGTGTCCCGGTTTTGCCACATTCCCTCCAACATTTGTTATTTTCCTTTTCTACCATATTAGCCAATCTGATACATGTGAGGTGGTACCTGAGAGTTGTTTTAATTTATATTTCTCTAATCAATAGTGATTTAGAGCATTTTTATGTGACTATAGTTAGCTTTAATTTGTGTTCTTAAAACTGCCTATTCATATCTCTTAACCATTTATCAATTGGGGAATGACTCTTGAATTTTTAAATTTTCACTCAGTTCTCTATATACTTGAGAAATGAGGCCTTTGTCAGAGAAACTTGCAGTAAAAATTTCAGCCCCGCCCCCCCCCCCCCCAGTTTTCAGCTTTTTAAAAAGACTTGTCTGCATTGGTTTTATTTGTGCAAAAACTTTCTAATTTAATTTAATCAACATTATCCATTTAACATTCCACCCCAGAAAGGATGAAGTTATTGAAAAAGCATCAGTAAATATTTGGGCTTTGTGTACTACCAAATAAGAGAGGCAGTGTGGAATAATGGATAGAGTGCTAAGCTTGTAGTCAGGGAGTCCTGGGTTCAAATCTTACCTGGGACACTTCATAGCTCTGGGACCCTGGGCAAGTCAATTAACTTCTCTGTGCTTCAGACAACTCGTCAGGAAGTGCCTGCTAAATCATAAAAGGCTTGCCATTTGTGTGGCTGTTTTCCCTTCAGGATTCAATTGTCCAGGCTAATCAAATCACAGATCCTTCACATGTTCTACCAACAGGATGCAAATTGCCTTACTGGACAAATGACTAGGGGGCCTATTTCACTTTCCCATATTGGCATAGAATGTTAGGCAGCACTATCATGAGCTAAAGATAAATAACAAGTAACCCTAAGGCAAATGGAAAATAGAATTTGCAATTTCCTATGAAATTATGTATAATTCAGTAACTATACCATTACATAAGGTTGTCAGTTTATTAGGCTGATTTTTATTCAACTTTCCAGCTTAATAATAATAACAACGATATATTAATGGATGCAGGGAAATGGTGGAGACAGTATAGTACATCACTGAAGGTTGTAAAAAATGTAGAACCTTCTAAATGCTTGGAAAAACATGACTTGGGGAAGGTAAAAGGGAAAGAACAAATATTTATGTGCCAAGTGAGCAACTAGATGGCACAGTGGACAGAGCGCTGAGCCTGGAATCAGGAGTAGCTGAGTTGAAATCTAGTTTCAGACACTTATTAGCTATGTGACTCTGGCCAAGTCACTTAGCCCTGTATGCCTCAGTTTCTTCATCTGTCTGGAGAAGGAAATGGTGAACCACTCCAGTATCCAGTGACCCTAAATGGCATCACAAAGAGTTAGATATGATCGAAATGACTCAACAGTGGCAACAACAAATGTGCCAAGTACCGTGCTAAGTTCTTTACAAATATTATCTCCTTTAATTCTGGTGACTAGATTCACGGACCTGAGGTTCACCATCTTTCATGCTTATAGATAACAAATCTCCATACTACAATGATAGACCTCAAAATGTCCTTCAGGACTCATCCGATAAACTGTACTAAAACTGGACCATCACTGCAGACCAAACCATTGTCTGCAATGATCAAGACGGAACGCTGTTTTGTAAAGATTTAAGAATAATATTATTAATAGCGGTCATCTTTCCAATTGCTCATAATCTAAGCTTGTAGGCACCTTGGAAAGTTTATCTCAAAAACCTGGCCAAGGAGACTGAAATCATGTGGGAAGATAAAGTACATAGCACTGCTGAATTTCCTTTCCGTCGCTGAAACTATACCAAGAATGTGTTCAAGTCAGCTTCCGGTGTCTGACCTCAAAATTTAATGCAAACCAATTATTTTAATCAACCTACGCAATAAACCATTGAATGTCAAATACAAAGAGTAAGAGCAGGTTAGTAACTAGTCCCAGGATCATTTGGACCCCATCAAAAAGATGCATGAATGAAAAATCATGAGTCAAATGTGAAAATCACTGTGATTAAGCACTGGAGCTATGAATAGCTAAATCAAATAATCCCTGCTCTCCAGGAGCTCATTTTCTAATGGGAGAGACAACACATATGGAGAGTCTCAGCAGCAGGGCAGATGGAATGGGCTATTCATCATTAGGGTACAGTAGCAAAGAGTATTTTTTAGTGCTATTTCCACTGACAAAAACTGTATCAGTTTCTGATGCTAAACCATTTGATGGTGCCAAGGACTTTGGCTTCTTTTTCTGTGTTTTGATGGTGAGAAGAAAAGAAATTACTACTAACAATGATGATGATGATTGTGGTGAGGATGATGATAACTGACATCATTCTTTATACACATTCTAAGCAACTGATCTTCGCAACAATCTGTGAGTTAGGTACTATGAATTGTTCTGTTTTATAGGTAGGGAAACAGACTCAGGGAGGCTAAATGATGCCTTCCTGGTCGCACAACTGGGATGTTTCAGCATAAGATATTAGCTCAAGTCTTCTTGACTCTAAGTCCGTGGCCCTGTCCACTAAGGCAAGCATCCACTGTCACACAAATTGGAATTCCAGTTTTCCTATCTCCAAGTTCAGTACTCTCTTCACCACACCACACCACACCACATGCTCTCTAGAGAATAGTGGAAAGAACACTGGCTTCGAAGTTAGAAGCCCAGGATAGGAGTCCTAGTTCTAACACTTAACTTGCAGTATGTCCCTAGTATGTCCCTACTCTCTCTGTGCTTTAGTCCCTCCATCTGCAAAATGGAGAGATGATACTTGCATTAGAAAGAACTCTTACAGCATCCCGATAATCACAGTATAATCCTGTGAAACCATAATAAGCAAACTTGGCTTAGAAGAAGAGATGAGAATATACATTCCTCCCTTCTGTGTAGAGAGTAGAGGATCATGGGTAAAGAACACTGCATAAAAAACTTTTTTTTTCTTTTTAATCTTTTTGTTACATAGCTCTCTTTTGTTAGATAGAGCTTGGGAAGGGCAACATTGGAAAACGTTAAGTAATGTAAAAGCAAAAGACATCAGTATCTTTTTTTGAAAGAATACATTTTATAAACCTCACAGCACTATGCAATTTAGTAGCAGTAAGCTGGCACAGTGGATAAAGCACTGATCCTGGAGTCAGGAAGTCCTGACTTCAAATGTAGCCTCAGCAACTAGCTTGGACAAATCACTTAACTTCAGTTGGTCTCAGTTTCCTCAATTGTAAAATGGTGATAAGAATAGTACCTATCTCTCAGTGTTGTTGTCAGGATCAAATGAGATAATATTGGAAAAAAAAAATACCTGCTTCTCATAGCACCTAGCACAAAGTAGGTGCCATGTGAATGCTAGTTATGAGAATAATAGTTATTATTAGTCACACATGCGATTACTCTCTATGTGCATTTATGTAAAAATTAAAACTTAGATTTATATATAGAAATATAAGCTGAAAATACTAAATTACTCACTTTCATGTGTTGAAAGTATAACCTCAGGCCCAGAGCCCTTTGGTATGGGCACTCTTATACTTATCAATGAAGATCAATGGCTTCTTCTTTCTTGAAGCTGGAAGCCAGAAATGTCCAAAGCGACTTGAAGCTTGAAGAGACTGAAGAGATGCTCCTTTCCCCAACTCAGGCCAACTCTACCCTGCCCCCAACATAGGTAGGGGGCATTGATGTCCATCAATATTGACAGAGTCCCATAACAATGGACTTTGGGACTAGGGTTACAAAAACAATTGGGATTTGGGTTACTTTTGGGCTGTAACTAACATTTTACTCACAGTCTACTTCCCTTTATTCAAACACGGCTCATAACACTGCAGAATGTCAGCCTGAATTAGATTGAAATGCAATTAGGAAATATTTAGCAAAATAAATACAAATACAATAAAACACGGATAATATTACATTTAAAACTAAATCAATATGTGGCCTGCAGGGATCCTTTGTACAGTTTAGTTTCTCCCCATTTCTATTTGAGTTCCACATGACTGTTCTACAACATCAGAAAAATGCCCCACTGGAGCTAGATAGTAACAGTGAAATTTTCCATTAAAATCAATTATCCCTCTATTGGTCAAATAACGAGATAGAGTGACCCTTTATTCTTTATTGCTCTTATATAAGTCTATGACAGAGTTTGGGAACATAACCCCCAGAATATAAGCAGGGTGAAGATGGCCTTGCAGACCTCTTGACATTCTCCAGGGTTCATTGTTACAGCTACTCTGTTGCAGCGACGTAGTTTCCCACAGGCCTTTGAAAGGCTTTTATGAAAATATGTTAGCTAGTGCCACATGAGGCTGTCAGCTAGCAGCAGAGGAATAGCTCTTCACTCAATTTGGGCATAAGCCTGACTAAAGCAAGTCATCAAAAATAAGGCCTAAAGGAACCTCTTCTCTGCTCATGTAATAGCTTTCCTAGGGAGGCTTGGACTGGTCGCCTGACAGGGGCCTTAGTTACTAAAGATCCTAAGAGTTGTATTTCATTGTAACCTTGAGTGGTTATACTCAGAAAAAACTATTCTATATACCCTGTAGAACTGGTAGGGAAAAATGAATTTGAGTATTCCATGGAATCAAATCCCATTTCATTGACTCCATCTTACTAAATCTGGAAGCATAGAGGAGCAAATCTAAGTATGTGGGGCCTTTCTCTCTTATTCCACTGTTTACCACTGTGAAAAACATTACAAGTCAAAACCTGCTCACAAAAAGCTTCAAGGGAGTGTTCAGATTCTTTTGTTTGTTGAACTGGAATTCTGTTGTATCAAATTTTACTCAAAACAGAAGTTCCTTTGGGGATTGAAATGTTTTTGTATTAGACTCTCTTGTATAATGTTCTCTCTCTCTCTCTCTCTCTCTCTCTCTCTCTCTCTCTCTCTTTCTGTCCCTCTTTTTGTAGGTACATCTATATCTTTTATTTCTATTATATCTTTCTATATATCAGGAAGTTATAATGATTAGCTCATTTTTATCCTAGTGTAATATATAATGGCCCCTCAAGCTCACTTTGTTTCCTCCTCTGTTGTTTTAGGGACTTTACAGTTAGTCAATAAACATCTACTAAGCACCTACTCTGTACCAAACACTGTGCTAAACACTAGGGATACACAAGGAAGCAAAAGACAGTCTCTGTACTCAAGCAGCTCACAATCTATTGAGAGTGTGTGTGTGTGTGTGTGTGTGTGTGTGTGTGTGTGTGTGTGTGTATGTGTGTGTGTGTGTGTGTGTGTAGTGATCGTACCTACACTTTAGGAAAATCACTTTGGTGGAAGAAATGAAGAATGAATTGGAATGAGGAGAGACTTGAAACAGACAGACTCATCAGCAGGCCATCACAAATAGTCTAGGCATAAGGTTTTTATGAGGGCCTGCACCAGAGTTCATATTAAACAAAAAGTAAGGAGTACAAAACAAGTTAGAAGTACAATTGTAATCAACCTAGTCCCTAGTCACCATTTGTCTCTTTAAGTCTATTTTTTGCTGCTAGCGTGTTTGAGATAGTGATTTTTGCCCCATTTTTTTTCACTTTAGATGAAGCATAATAAATGTGGTCCCTAGTAAGAATAGTTCCTAATGTTTAGGCAAAAGTTGTGTGATGATGTTTGGTTCCTGCTACATGAAACACCTCTCAAATCTCCTCTTAAAGAAAGTATTCATGACATATATTCATGACATTAGGTATGGAGTTTCCAATAACTTTTAGTTTTTAATTTCTCTATATTGAATCATATTTTTCACTATCTTCCCCATGTCCATCTTTACATTGACATCACTGATTATTAAAATATATATTGATTTGCAATTGAGAAAATAATTTTGGCAGCTGTGTAGAGGATAGGTTGGAGTAGAAAGAGTCTTAAGGTAGGAAGACTAATTAGAAGCCTATTATAATGCTCCAGGTGAAAGGTGATGAAGGATTGATTTGAAATGGTGGCTATTTGAGTAAAGAGAAGGGCTCAGATGGAAGAGTTGTTATACAGGTAAGTTGTTACAAAGGCGAGATACGGCAACTGACTGGATAGATGGGTGAGGAAGAATTAAAAGTTGAGGATATTTATCCGAGAGACTGGGAGAAAAAAATTAAAAGAAATAAAGTGATTGAGACTATATTACATTCATTCAAGGCAACCTGACCTAGTTCAACAAATTGTTGAATTCAAAAATTGAAAAAAGGAAAAAGAAAAGACACTTATACAGACAATCACTTTTTCCTAAAGAAGTTTAATGCATGAAAACCAGTTGCCACAGTAAGACCAAAAGAGTTAGAAACTACTTTAGTCAACAAACCTTTGATTTTCTTGAGAAGAAGAGAAATAAAGGAGCCAAGGGAGACACCATTTAAATTACAAACTAATTTGTAAAACTTTATAAAGGAGTGTGGTGGAAGATTGTGAGCAATATTATCTCATAAAGCAATGAGAAACAGTAGAAAAAAAGAGAGGGAAAAACAAATTTACAGAAATCTTGTCAAGAGACCCAACTGAGCTAAATTATAGGGTGAAAATGAAAGGATGAAAAATGTGTTAAAAACTGAAGTGATCTGTGAAGATCTCCATAATACACTCATTGCTCCACAATGATAGTGGAGATAATCACATTTACACTCAAGAGCTAAAGAACAAAATGGAAATAGCATCTACATTAGTGTAAATATAGATAGAAGAAGTCCATGATGAGGTGAAACAATTCTTAGGGTGTTGAGAAATTGATTCTCAAGATGTCTGAATGTATAATATCTATTGTTTGAGGAAAAATCATAGACCTCAGTATTGGCAAAAAAAAGTTTATTAAGAAAGTACCAGTGATTTTCAATTATAACCTATTTCCAATCTCTACAAAATTTTCATGAGAATAATCCCACTCTCATTTGAAGTAGCTAAAGGAGGGAAGAATACCCACAGGGTTGGGTATAGAAATATATTTCACTTAATAGAGGATGGGGAAATGGGAGAACAAGAAAGGGGCTAGGTTAAGTGAAGGAATAATTTTAAGCAAAACAAATCCTAAATGAGGAAGGTGGATTTTGTAGAGGAGTTTTAAAAAAAAGAGGATTATTGGGTTCTGGGTAAGAGATGGTCAGAGGAACCAAAGCAGATTGTGCCAAACATAGAACACTGGCATTGAATTCACTCCTTCTTTCTCTCTAACCTCTTTTTTTTATAAAGATGGAGTGGAAAACAAATGTAAAATTATAAGAGAACAAGACGGAGGAAAATGCACAATTAACTATTACGACTGTGTATGTGAATGAAATGAACTCACTCACATAATGGAAGAGAATAACAGAATAGATTAGAAAGCAGAACACAAAAGTTATTTTTTTAACAAGAAATATACTTAAAATAGAAATATGCACACATCGTTAAATAAAGAGTCCTGGGACAACATTTATTATGCTTTATCTAAAAGAAAACGGGGGCAAAAATCACTATCTTAAACAAGCTAACAGGAAAAAATAGACTTAAAGAGATAAACAGTGAAATTACATTTTACTGAAAGATATTATAGACATAAATTAAGATAAATGCTAAACATATATGTATCAAATAGCATAGCATTTAAATATTTAAAGAAAAAAGTTAAATGAATTACTGAGAGATACAGTCAAACTATAATAATAAATGACTCCAATATACCCTTCTCAAAACTAGATAGATCTGACTAAAAGATAAACAAAAAACTGAAGGACCTGAATAAAATTTTAGAAAAGTTAGATAAGATAACCTGATGGAGATCATTAAATAGGAATGGAAAGGAGGATATTTATTTCTCACTGGCATATGGCACATTTACAAAAATTGATCATATATTAGAATGTAAAAATCTCATGACAAATGCAGAAAAATCACAAATATTAAATGAATCTTTTACAGACCACAATTAAATAAAAATTGTATTCAATAAAGGACCACTGAAGAAATGATTGAAATTGATTGGAGACTAATGTAATCCTAAGAATGACTGGGTCAAAGAACAAATCATAGAAACAATCTATAATTTTATTAAAGATAATGATAATAAGAGATGACATAGGAAAACTTTAGGGACACCAAGCAGGTCTTATGAAAAAACTATGTCTCTAAAATTTTGGTTAGCAAAAGAAAGAGTATATCAGTGGATTGAGTAAAAAAATCTGGAAAACCAACAAATTAATATCCTTGACTAAACATCAAAATAGAAAATCAAAGAAGACGTAAATAAAACTGAAAGCAACTCCCTCATCCCCACTGAATTAGTAAATAATACTGGGGGCTGGTCTTTTAGGAAAACAACAACAACAGTGACAATTAAATAGATAAACCACTAGCTAAATTGATTTTAAAAAATCAACAAGGAAACTAAGTTGTTGGTATCAAAAATAAAAAAGTAACTTCACTACCAATGAAGTTAAAGTAAAATAAAATATTAGGAACTACTTTACCCAATTATATGTCCAAAAAAGTGACACTTTAAATGAAATGGATCCATAATGCCCAGATTAACAGAACAAGGACTACAGAACTTTAATCTGATTTTAGAAAAAGAAATTGAATGAGCTATCAATGAACACCCAAAAGAAAAAAAGAAACCCAGGATTTAAGAGTGAGTACTATCAAATTTTTAAGGAACAATTAAATCAGATATACCATAACTTGTTTAGGCATTCTTCAATTGATGGGCATCCCTTCAATTTCCAGGTCTTTGCCACCATAAAGAGAGCTGCTATAAATATTTTGGAACTTATAGTTTCTTTTCCTTTTTCTCCTGATCAGCTTGGGAAACAGACCTAATAGTGGCATTGCTGGATCAAAGAGTACATATGGTTTTATAACTCTTCGGGCATAAATTCAGGTTATTAAAAAAAAAGCAAAAACCAAAAACCAGAAGTGAAAATAGTGTGCTTTGATCTGCATTCAGACTCCACAGTTCTTCCTTTGGTCGTGGGTAGCATTTTCCATCATGAATATTTTGGGATTGTCTTGGCTCATTGTATTGCTGAGAAGAGCTAAATCTATCATAGTTGATCATTGCATAATGTTCCTGTTACTGTGTACAATGTTCTCCTGGTTCTGCTCACTTCACTTAGCACCAGTTCATTTAAGTCTTTAAAGGTTTCTCTGAAATCTGCCTGCTCATCATTTCTTATAGAACAATATTTCATTATATTTATATACCACAACTTGTTCAGCTATTCCCCAATTGATGGGCATCTCCTTAATTTCCAATTCTTTGCCACCACTAAAAGAACCGCTATAAATATTTTTGTACATGTGAGTCCTTTTCCTTTTTTAGTTACCTCTTTGGAATACAGACCTAGTGGTGGTATTGCTAAGTTTCTCTGATAATTGTCTTATTTTTGTAGAGAATTGATATAAAATTTATAAGAATTAAAGTCATTCCTAAATTAATAAATTTTATATTATATCAGCAGGCAATTTTCAGAGGAAGAACTCAAAGCCATCAAAAGCCAGATTGAAAAAAAAGCTTGAAATCCCTAATAATTAGAGAAAAGGAAATTAAAAGAACTCTGATATTCTACCTCATATTTCTCATATTGCCAAAATTGACAAAAAGGAAAATGAAAAATGTTAGAGGACCTGTAGGAAAATAGGTACATTAGTGCATTATTGATGGAGCTGTGAACTGGTTCGGCTATTATGGAAAGCAATTTGGAACTTATATCCAACAACTTATTAAATTGCCCACATCTATTGGTCCAGCAATGTCATTACTAGGTTTATACTTTAAAGTGATCAAAAATAGAGAAGACTTTATGAACTGATATAGAGTAAACAAAATCAGGAGAGCAATTTATACAATAAAAACAATATTGTAAAGACAAACAGCTACAAAAGTTTAGGAACTCTTATCAACACAATGATCAGCCAAGATTCTAGAGGTCTCATGATAAAATAAGATTCCCTCTTTTTGATAGGCAATAGACTTAGGGTATGGATTGAAACACCTACATACACACATACACAGAGGAAGTATATGAACACAACTACAAAACATTTTTACATACATACATCTTTACACAAATACAGATCTAAATTTTGGAGAAATATTAATTGTTTATAGGTGGGTCGAGCCAATATGATAAACCTGAAAATAATTTACTTATTCGGTGACACACCAAACTAACAAAAGATTAATTTATAGAATTAGAAAATAACCATTACAAAATTTCACCTGGAGGAATAAATGGTCATGAGGCTGAGGGGAATTGATAAAAAAAAAGGAAGAGCAGAAAGGAGGCCTATCAATAACAGATCAGATCTCAAACTCTACTAGTACTAGTACTACATGCATACCACACACACATACATACACACATACATTTGTGGAAATTTGTTTTGCTTGACTATACATATTTATAATAGGAGTTTTGTTTTTCTTCAATGAAAGAGAGAGAGAGAGAGAGAGAGAGAGAGAGAGAGAGAGAGAGAGAACTAATAAAAGAAGGCAGCTCTTCATTTGAAAAAAAAATTAAATAAAAAAAAACAAGTAGTTGAACAGCTATAACCAAAAAATAGTTTGATGTCTACTTGAGAAGTGGTCTCTAGGGGCCTGCTACAGGGTTCTGTGTTTAAAATTTTTATTAATGGCTTGGAAAAGGCATAGATAACATCTTTATTAAATTTGTAAATGACAAAGGAAAAACTAATGCACTGGAATAGAGGATCAATATTAAAAGTGACCTTGATCTACAGTACTGAATCAAATCCAACTAGATGAACCTTAGACTTGGGCAAATGGAAGCTAATCACTTTATGAGACAATAAAAGAAACAACAAAACAAAGTCAAAAGAATGAAAAATAGAAGAAAATGTTAAATATTTCATTAAAAAAGTAACTGACCTGGACAACAGATCAAAGAAAGATAATTTAAGAATTATTGAACTGCCTGAAAGATATGATCAAAGAAAGAGCTTAGATATCAAATTCCAAGAAATTATAAAGGAAAACTTCCCTAATATCCTAGAACCAGAGAGTAAAATAGAAATTGAAAGAATTCACCAATCACCACTTGAAAAAGATTCCAAAATGAAACCTCCCCAATACTATAGTCAAATTCCAGAACTCCTAGGTTAAAGAGAAAATATTTACAGCAACCAGAAAAAAAAACCATTCATATATGAAGCCACAGTCAGAATCACACAAGATTTAGCAGGTACTATGTTCAAAGAGTGGAGGGCTTGGAAAATTATCTTCTGGAAGGAAAAAATTACAACCAGGAATAATCTACCTGGAAAAAACCAGTATAATCCTACAGGGGAAAGATGGATATTTAATGACCGAGAGAACTTTCAAACATTCCTGATCAAAAGACCAGAGCTGAGTAGAAAATTTGACATTCAAATAAATACAAGACTCAAGAGAATTATAAAAAGGTAAATGTGAATGAGAAATCATAAGGTACCTAGTAAGGTTAAACTCTTTACATTCATATGTAACATATGACACTTAAGAATTTTATACTAGGAGAAGGAGGACGTGAGATGAGACACAGAAGAGTTTTTACAATGGAGCAGAAAATATCCATTTTCTGGCCAAAACTTGAAACCTCATTCTCATCTTAACTGGTTCAAAGAGGGAAAGGTGTGTATATGTGTGTGTATGTGTGTGTGTGTGTGTGTGTGTGTGTGTGTACACATATAAACAGGTGTACACATGCAATTGCATATAGAAATAAATTTCCTTCAATATAGAAGAAGGATGAGAAGGGTCTAAGACAGGAGTGGGGAACCTGTGGCCTTGAGGCCACATGTAGCCTTCTAGGTCCTTGGGTGAGGCTTTTTTAAATTAAGACTTTTTTTTTTAATTTTTAGTTTACAGCACTCAGTTCCACATGTTTTTGAGTTCTAGATTTTCCTCCCTTCCCTTCCCTCTCCCCTCCCCCACAAGACGGCATGGAATCCTATATACGTTCTACGTATACCTTCACATTAAACTTTATTTACACAATAGTCAAGTTGTAAAGAAGAATTATGACCAATGGAATAAATCATGAGAAAGAAGAAACAAAACCAAAAAAAAAGAGAGAAAAAAAAGAGAGCAAACAGTTTGCCTCAATCTACTTTCAGACTCCATAGTTCTTTCTCTGGATGTAGATAGCTCTTTCCATCATGAGTCCTTTGGAGTTGTCTTTGAAACTTGTATTTCTGAGAAGAGCTGAGTCTATCAAAGTTAGTCATCACAGAAGCAATATATCTGTGGTTGTGTACAATGTCATCCTGGTTCTGCTCCCTTCACTCAGCATCATATCATGTAGGTCTTTCCAGGTTATTATGAAGTCCGTATCTTCCCCATTTCTTATAGCACAATAGTATTCCATTACATTCATATACCACAGCTTCTTTAGACATTCCCCAATTGGTGCGCATTCCCTTGATTTCCAATTGTTTGCTACCACAAATATTTTTGTATATATGGGTCCCTTTCTCACCTGTGTGATCTCTTTGGGAAACAGCCCTAGAAGTGGTATTGCTGGGTCAAAGGGTATGCACATTTTTATAGCCCTTCAGGCATAGTTCCAAATTGCTCTTCAGAATGGCTGGATCAGTTCACAACTCCAAGAACAATGTAACAGTGTTCCAGTTTTCCCACATCCTCTCCAGTATTTATAATTTCCATGTTTTGTCATGTTAGCCAATCTGACAGGAGAGATGTGGTACCTAAGAGTTGTTTAGATTTGCATTTCTCTAATCAATAGTGATTTAGAGCATTTTTTCATATGCCTATAGATATCTTTAATTTCTTCCTCTGAAAACTGCCTCTTCCTATCCTTTGACCTTTTCTCAGTTGGAGAATGACTTGTATTCCTATAAATTTGGCTCAGTTCCCTGTATGTTTTAGAGATGAGGCCTTTATAAGAGACACTTGTTGTAAAGATTTTCTCCCAATTTTCTGCTTCCCTCCTAATCTTTGTTGCATTGACTTTTTTTTATACAAGACCTTTTCAATTTAACATAATCAAAATTATCCATTTTGCATTTTGTGATGCTCTCTGTCTCTTGTTGGGTCATGAATTCTTTTCTTTTCCATAAATCTGATAGGTAAACTATTCCTTGCTCTCCCAAATTGTTTATAGTGTCAGCCTTTATTCCTAAATCATGAACCCATTTTGACTTTATTTTGGTATATGGTATAAGATATTAGTCTATGCTCACTTTCTGTGATACCATTTTCCAATTTTCCCAGTAGTTTTTGTGAAATAGTGACTTCTTAGCCCAGAAGCCCGATTATTTTGGTTTACTTAAGAGTAGACTGCTATAGTCATTGACTACTGTGTCTTGTGTACCTAACCTATTCCATCGATCCACTCCTCTGTTTCTTAGCCAGTACCAAGCAGTTTTGATGACTGCTGCTTTATAGTACAGTTTAATATCTGATATGACTAGGCCACCTTCCCTAGAATTTCTTTTCGTTAATTCCCTTGATATTCTGGACTTCCTGCTCTTCAAGATGAATTTTGTTATTATTTTATCCAGCTCTGTAAAATAATTTTTGTCCTAATTCGATTGGTATGGCACTGAATAAGTAAATTAATTTAGGTACAATTATCATTTTTATTATATTAGCTTGGCCTAACCATGAGCAACTGATGTTTTTCCATTTATTTAGATCTGACTTCATTTGTGTGAAAAGTGTTTTGTAATTATGTTCATATAGGCCCTGGGTTTATCTTGGTAGGTAGACAAATATTTTATAGTGTCTATAATAACTTTAAATGGAATTTCTCTTTCTTGCTGTTGGGTTTTGTTAGTAATGTATAGGAATGCCAAGGATTTGTGTGGGTTTATTTTATATCCTGCGACTTTCCTAAAGTTGTTTATTATTTCAAGTAGTTTTTAACTTGATTCTCTAAGTAAATCATCATATGGTCTACAAAAAGTGATAATTTAGTTTCTTCTTTGCCTATTCTAATGCCTTCCATTTCTTTTTCTTCTCTTATTGCTACAGCTAACATTTCTAGTACCAAATTGAATAATAGGGGTGATAATGGTTTCTTTATTTCACCCCTGATCTTATTGGGAATGCATCTAACTTATCCCCATTACATATAATGTTTGCTGATGGTTTTAGGTAGATATTATTTATAATTTTAAAGAAGGCTCCATTTATTCCTATGCTTGCTAATGGTTTTAATAGGAATGGGTGTTATATTTTGTCAAAGGCTTTTTCTGCATCTATTGAGATGATCATATGGATTCTGCTAGTTTTGTTGTTGGTATGATCAATTATGTTGACAGTTTTCCTAATATTGAACCAGCCTTGCATTCCTGGAATAAATCCTACTTGGTCATAGTGTATTATTTTTGCGATAAGTTGCTGCAATCTTTTTGCTAATATTTTATTTAAAATTTTTGCATCAATATTCGTTAGGATATTTTCTTTCCCTGTTTTGATTCATCCTGGTTTGGGTATTAGTACCATATCTGTGTCATAAAAAGAATTTGGTAGGACTCCTTCTTCACCTATTTTCCCAAATAGTTTATAAAGAATATGAATTAATTGTCCTTAAATGTTTGATAGAATTCACATGTAAAACCATCTGGCCCTGGAGATTTTTTCCTAGGCAGTTCCTTGATGGCTTGCTCAATTTCTTTTTCTGAGATAGGGTTACTTAGGTATTTTACTTCCTCTTCTGTTGACTTGGGCAATTTATATTTTTGTAAATATTCATCCATTTCCCTAAGATTGTCAAACTTATGGTCATACAATTGGGCAAAATAATTCCTAATTATTGCTTTAATTTCCACTTCATTGGAGGTGAATTCACTCTTTTCATTTTTGATACTGGTAATTTAGTTTTTTTCTTTCTTTTTTTTTAATCATATTGACCAAAGGTTTATCAATTTTATTGTTTATTTTTTTCATAAAGGCAGCTCTTAGTTATTGGGTGTGGCTTTTTGACTGAGTTCAAGTTTTGCAGAACAAATTCTTTTATTAAGGGGACTTGTTCTGTGAAGTTAGGATTCAGTCAAAGGGTTACACTTGAGGACCTAGAGGGCCATGTGTAACCTCAAGGCTGCAGATTTCCCATGGTCTAAGAGAAAGGAAGGAGTAAAAGGGAGGGTAGATTAAAGGACACAATTATAAGAACAGTAACAATTTTTTTTTCAGGAGGGGACAGGGTAAAACAACAGATGGGCAAATAGAAAAGAACAGGATAGAGGAAAATACAAAGTTGGGAATCATAACTGTGATTATAAATCAGATGAATTCACACTTAGCACAGAAATGGATGAATTAGAAACCAGAATCCAATAATATATTGTTTACAAGAGATGCCCTTAAAATGGGAAGACACACACAGAGTTAAAATAAGATCAGAATCTATTATTCATGAGTTAAAGTTAAAAAAGTAGTATCAATAATGATGTCAGATAAAGCAAAAGCAAAAATAGAACAAATTAAAAAGAATATTCAATTAAACTACAGTTTGATAAAAATTCATAGACAAGGAAGTAATTTCAGTCTTGAATATAGATAGTAATACTAAATTAACTATATGCTAAATGGCATAGTATCCAAATTTTTGAAGATAAAGATAAATGAGTTACAAGAGCAAACAGAAAGTAAAACTATACTAGTGGAGGATCTCAATTTATTCCTCTCAGATCTAGGTAAATCTAAGTATAAAATAAATAAGAGAGGCAGCTAGATGGCGCAGTGAGTAGAGCACCGGCCCTGGAGTCAGGAGGACCTTAGTTCAAATCCGGCCTCAGACACTTGACACATATACTAGCTGTGTGACCTTGGGCAAGTCACTTAACCCCAATTGCCCTGCCTTCCCCCCTCAAAAAAAAACAAAAACAAAAAACAAAAAAAAAAATAAATAAGAAATAAATCTTAAGAAGATAAATGGAATTTTAGAAAAGTTAAATATGATAGATCTCTGCATAATATTGAATAGGTATAGAAAGGAGTATACCTTTTTATGTCCTAAGATATGCCACTTAAAAACTTGATCATATATTAGGCCATAAAAACATCATAAACAAATGCAAAAAGCAGAAATATTAAATGCATCCTTTTCAGACCATAATGCAATAAAATGACATTTAATAAAAGGCTTTTGAAGTATAGATTAAAAAGTAATTAGAAACAATAATCTAATCATAAGTAATGAGTGAGTCAAAGAATAAATCATAGAAACAATGAATAATTTCACTAAAGAGAAGGACAACAATGAGACAACATATAAAAATTGTGGGATATCACCAAAGCAGTACTTAGGGGAAAATGTATGTCTCTTAATGCTTACATCAATAAGATAGTACAGATAAATGAAATGGGCATAAAATCTTGGAGAAAAGAACAAATTAAAAATCTCCAATTAAACACCAATTAGAAATCTTGAAAATAAAAGAAAGAGTAATAAAATTGAAAGTAAAAATTTTTAAAAAGTTGAATTAATAAATAAAACTCACATCTAGCTTTATGAACAAGCTAATAAAATAGATAAACCATTGGCTAACTTGATTAAAAAAAGAAAGAATAAAATTAAATTACTAGTCTCAAAAATAAAAAGGGTGAATACAAAACCAACAAAGATGAAATTAAAGTTATTATTAGTTGTTTTGCCCAATTTTATGCCAATAAAACTGACAATCTAAATGAAATTGATTAATATTGGCAAAAATGTAAATTGCTTAGATCAACAGGAGAGGAAATTGTATATTTAAATAACCATATCTAGCAAAAGAAATTGAACAAGCCATAAATGAGCTTCATAAGGAAAACAACAATAACAACAACAACAATGCAATACCACATGATTTTATAAACAAATTCCACTAAACATTTAGAGAACAGTTAGTTCCAATATTAAAGAACCTGTTTGGAAAAATAGGTAAAGAAGGAATCCAAACAAATTCTTTTCATGACACAAATATGGTTTTGATACTTAAACCAGATAGAGTAAAAACAGAAAAAGAAAACTATAGACTAATATCCTTAATGAATATTGATGCAAAAAAATGAATAAAATGTTAGCAAGGAGATTATAGCAATTTATCACCAGTATAATACACTATTACCAAGTGGGATTTATCCCAGGAATGCAGGGCTGGTTCAATATTAGGGAAACTTTCAGCCTAATTGACCATATCAAGAGTAAAACCAACAGAAATTATGATTATCTCAATAAGTGCAGAAAAAACTTTTGACAAAATATAGCACCCATTCTTCTTGAAAGACACTAGAGGGGCAGCTAGGTGGTGCAATGAGGAGAGCACTGGCCCTGAAGTCAGGAGGACCTGAGTTCAAATCTGACCTCAGACACTTGACATACTTACTAGCTGTGTGACCTTGGGTAAGTCACTTAACCCCAACTGCCCTGCTTTCTCCCCTCCAATAAATAAAAAATAAAAATAAAAAACACTAGAGAGCATAGTGATAAATGGAACTTTTCTTAAAATGATACATTGTTTCTAAAACCAAGAAGAAGTGTTATCTGTAATGGGATAAGCTAGAAGCCTTTCCCATAAGGCTAGGGGTGAACCAAGGACATCCATTACCATTACTATTCACTCTTGTACTAGAAATTCTAGTTATAGCAATAAGACATGAAAAAGAACTTCATAAGTACAGGCAACAAGGAAATAAACTATCATTTCTTGCAAATAGGATGGTATACTTAGGGAACCCTACAGAGTTAACTAAAAAACTAGTTGAAATAACTAACTTTAACAAAATTGTAGTATATAAAATAAATCCACACAAATCATTGCATTTCTACATATTACCAATAAAACCCAGCAGGAAGAGATAGGAGAAATTTCATTAAAAATAACTGTTTAATGAACCCAAAGATCTAAGCTACTGGGGCAAAATTTTTCGACAAAAGCTTCTTGTGAAAAAATATTCTAGATCACTAATAATGAAGCCTCACACCTATCTGAATGGCTAACATGACAGAAAAGGAAAATGACAAACATTGGAGAAAATAGGGCCACTAGTACAATTCTGGAGAACTGTTTTGAACTAGGCCCAGTGGGCTATAACACTGCGCAAAGCCTTTGACTCTAAATACCACTACTAAGTCTGTACTCCAAAGGGATCAAAGAAAAAAGAAAAAGAGCTATATGTACAAAAATATTTATAGCAGCTTTATCTGACATGGCAAAAAATTGGAAACTGAGGGGATACCCATCAACTGGGAAATGACTGAGTAAATTGTGATATATGATTATGATGGAACACCATAGTGTACTAAAAAAAAATAGTGAAGTATGTAGTTTCAGAAAAATCTAGGAAGACATAATTTAATGCTTTGTAATGACACTCAATTGTGAAAAACTTACTTAGTCTAAATGAGTACAATGATCCCTGACAATTCCAAAGGAATTGCTAAAACTCACATTAAAAAAATGCTATTCACCTCCGAAGAGATCACCGATAAATTCTGAGTGTAGATTGAACCAGCTGCCTTGGGAAGTGGGATTCCCTCCTCATTGGAAGTCTTGAAACAAAGGATGGATGACACTTGATGTCAAGTATATTGCAGAGGAGATTCTTGTTCAGGTGGCAGTTGGCCTGGATGACCAGTGAGATGTCAAGTGTATTGCAGAGGAGATTCTTGTTCAGGTGGCAGTTGGCCTGGATGACCAGTGGGATCTCTTCCAGCTGTGAAATTCTATTATTCCCTGTATTGGTTGATTCAAAGTCAGCTTAGAAGGCCTCCACTAGCTCCAGTAATCTATACTTGACTCTGCACTATTTAACATTATTATTTATGACTTGGATAAAGGCCTTGACTGAATACTTAACAAATCTGAAGATAGCAGAAAGTTCATAGGAAAAGTATTATATTAGATGATGGAATCGGTATTCAAAAAATTCTTGACAGGCTAGAATATTGGGTTGAATCTCATAGTTTAATTGGGTTAAGTGTAGTATCTCAGTCATATTTAAAAAACACTCTAATTTCAAAAGTACAAGACAGAGATCAAAGGCTTAAAAACAAATGTTTTAAAATATGAAAAAAATTTAGTGGTTTTGGTGGACTGCAAAGTCAATATGAATCAATAGTGTGATACAATAGCCAAGAAAGCAAATAAAAACCTAGGTTGCAATGAAATAGGTAAAGTATGCAAGACTAGGGAATTCAGAGTTCCTCCTTACTTTCCCCTGATCAAAGCATACTTGGAGTGTATTTTCAGTTGTGGTATGACATTTTAGGAAGAATTTTGTTACGATGGATAGCATGCAAAGGAGGCAATTGGGATGGTGAGAAGAATGGAAATTTTATTTAGCTTGGAAAAGAGAACACTTAGGGGACATATGCTAAATGGCTTCAAATAGGTGAAGGGCTTCATATGAAAGAATCTTTAATACACATTCTGTTTGGCTGCAGAGGGCAGGACTAAGCATAAGAGGCAGGCCTTGTGAAGGGGCAAATTTTGGCTAGATGAAAGGAAACAATTCTTAATAATTAGAGCTATATGAGAATGAAATGGGCTGTCTCAGTATTAGGAATTAATGAGTCCCATCTTCATTAGTGGTCTTGAAGTCAGGATGACTACTTGTTGGACATTTTGTAGAGGAGATTCTTGATAGATATGTGTTGGACTAGAATCAGTATTTCTTAAACTGTGGGTTGCAACCCCACATGGGTCATGAAAAATTTGGCAAAGGTTTCTGAATGTGCAATGACCAAAAATCAATTAAAAATCAAACACGTAATGAATTGGAGATGTTTCTTACCTGTGTTGCCTCATACAACTTCACTGCAGCCTTGGTTCTGAACACACAGCATGTGTACTTTGTGCTGCACATACCATCACACCATGAAAATGCCATGTGATGCTTTGAATGCTACCAAAACATGAAAAGAGTTTGTGAGTGGAAAAAGTTTAAGAAGCCCTGGACTAGATGACCTCTAAGATCAATAGCCATGTGAAAAAATGCACTAACTCACTAATATTTAGAGAAATGATAAAACAACTCTGAGGTTCCATCTCATACCCATCAGATTAGCAAAGTTGACTAAAATAAAAAAGGAAATGACAAATACTGGAGGCGGTATGGGAAAACAGGTACATTAATGCACTATTTGGGGAGCTGTGAAATACTGTGGCTATCCTGAAAAGTAATTTGGAACTCTGTCCAAGGAGCTATTAAACTGTGTACACTCAATGCTGAGATTCTATGATTCTGTCCATGTGTTGGATCCACTTATTAGTATATAGTCTCTAAGGGGGAAGGAAATTCATGAAGTAGCTATGATCCAGAATCCTTTTTCTCCCTCTTGTCCAATCCCATTTTTTTCATATTGGCTCTCCTTTCGGACATCTTTAGGGATCCATTGTATTTTTATTTTTTGCATTACAAAGCAGAAAAGAAACTGTGAGAAACGTGGTTTTGGGGATCACTGGACTTCCCCAAATTGTGAGAACACATGGCTTTGGGGATCATTGGACTTCCTAGGCAGGGCCAAAGTCCTGAGGAAGAACCCTGTGATAATCCCTAGGGAAGGCTGTACAGACCACAGGACTCCCAGAGGAAGACCAAGTGGTAGCCACCCCTTAATCTGGCTCCCCAGACAGGGCGGGAAGTCCCAAGGGATGTCCCCTTAAGAAGGCTGTACACTGTACAGACCACAGGTTTCCCCCAGGGAATCCAGAGTGGTAGCCCTCTTAACACCACAGTGGGGATCACAGGACACCCCAGGACACGATCTGGGGGTAAGCCTGGCAAGCTTCCACTGCCTATTGCTTCTCTTCACTTGACCTTAGGAAAATCCATGTAATTTGCCCATTCTCACCCAAAGAACTCAAGACCAGAGTAGGCAGAGGAAGGCATTTCATTAAGCTCCTCGAGAGAGCAGGTATAGTGCTCACGGGTACACTCACACCGATACAGCTGCAGGAGCAGGGGTAACCACTCCCTCCACTCCTGCTAGAGTTATGGTTAGTTTACAATCTTTATTTTTACATAGTTTTCCTAGGTTATACAGTTTATACAGGTAGGATAATAAGGATACAGAAGCAAAAGTGAAGTTAATTAGATTTTCCTTGTCTTAGTTTAGGATTAAATTATATTCTTTTACTTCCCCTACTTGCCCTCTTTAACATATGCAAATTATGCAAATCAGTAGACCTGGATTCTTGACCAAGATGGGACCCTAGATAAGCTTGAACTGGTTCAAGGGGTTTGGCCTCTCTAATTCCCCTGACTGCCTTCTCAAAAAGCATTCACATGCATACAAGCCTCTGACCTCTCACCTGACCGACCTTGAGGCCTGGTTTCTGCTAAAGTTGGGGTGGGGGAGGAGAGGGAAGTACACCTTTAGTTCTGTGGAAACAAAACTCCTCCTCCCATTTCTTACAGAACTAATATAGATGATTGAAAATATTTTAAAATATTCACTTGCCCAGTTATTTTTATTTTATGTTTATTATCTCTAATTAAGAAGTGATAAACTATCAGGCTGAAGAAAATTGAGGCATTATTAGGTAGCTGAGAGGGCTGTTTTATTTTATTATATTTTTTCAGCTCCGGGTTACTTTCTTCTTTGCTTCACTTGGTAGATACCTTTGTGAAAAGATGAGGGAACCAGTGAATAAAGCTTCTGGTAGACCATAAAGCTTCTGGTAGACCTAAAGCAACCCATCCTATAAGGTCTCTGGCTACTTGATTGAGGTTCTGAGCTGTCTAAGGTCAGAACCATGAGGAATGGGGTAGAAACTGCTAACTGACATTTTATTCTACTAATGAAAAAAAAAAGATCTACTCAGAATTAGAGTGGCCTAAAGGAAGAATGGGCTGTCTCTGGAGTTAATGAATTTCACATCACTAATAAAAACGGATATGTAAATAAGTATATAAATAAGAGTCTGGATGACCCCTGTTTCAGAGGGGATTTTCTGTTCAGTTACAGGTACAACTTGGAGACCTCTGAAGTCCTTTTCATCTTTGAGGCTCCATTATCCATACTGCTTTGGTTTGGTTGAGCTCACATTCATCAACCATACTGCACTATAATGCAAGCATAACATGTACACACGTATACATCTGTGGCCCAGTTCTCTGTGGGTCCAAATCTTTTTCCCTTTCCTGTGATATGCCACAGCACACATAGATTTTTTTTAAAGAATTGGTCAGCTCTGTCCAGGACCACTGATTGACAAGAGTGTTCCAGAGAACTTAGGGCTTACATTCCTTTATCCTCTAGGGTAAACAGGTGGTTCTGGTATGCATTCTAAATGCACCAAATCTAAGTAAGCAAAGCCTTGCACATATATGGATATGGATATTATATTGGTAAATCATAAGTGAGTCAGGCAAGAATGTACACCTGTGTTAGTGAAATTTCTTTGGCCACTTGTGGCTGCTTTTATTTATTCAATAGCTATCATGGGCTCTTTCTGCTGATGCATTTCTCTCTCTTATTCCTTCCCCTCCCTCCTCATCCCCTCACACCTTCAAGGTAGTCAAGAGGAAAGTCTGCCTAACCCATATCACAGTCTGAGTATAAGACTTGCCCTGAAGGTAAGCCTAGCTTAATTGTTTTAGGATGCTGGAGGGACTGGATCAAAATCTAATTTCTCTACTTGAATCTTCCCTGTTTCCCTGGACAAGAGGAGTCTTAGACTACTACAGCTGTTAAAAAATGATTTCCTGAGTATTTCTAGGTACACAGGAAAAGAATCTCATCTTGTTGGCATTTTGTCTCTCGCAGTAGAATATAAGCATCTTGAGGGTAGAGACTATTTAATTTCTGTTTTTGTATCCTAAACTTTAACACCAAGCACAGCAATTACCAAGGATTAGGTGCTTAATAAATATTTGTTTATTGATTGGCACTGTAGGCCTAAAAGCTCAAGTTCCTCCTCTGTCAGTGCAGATTGATTTGACTGGTTCACCCTCTCTTTTTTTCTGTTTAAAATTTTCTTTATTCTATTCTGAACTTAGGAAATTAAAAAAAAATTTGCATGACATAGTGGAATAGAAAAAAAAGATGATTGTACATGAAGCTACAAATCTGTTTATGTATAGCTTGCTATTCTTTTTAAATATATAATAAGGTTATCATGGAACATTTTTTTCTTTTTGCACCAACCCCTACCATTAGACACAAAACACACACGCGCGCGCGCACACACACACACACACACTCACACACACACACACTCACCTAAAACTATTCTATACATACTTCTGTCTATCAGTTCCAACTGGATGTTTAAACAAATTCAAGAAACGTAATTTCTGGGTAATTAACCATGACACTCTTAAATGCTAAAGATCCCTCATGGAACCCACTAAACACTTATTTGCCCTTGGAAGAGTAGATGTGCCTGAGGGTGGCAATTGCTTCTGGTTAACAAGCTAAGAGAGAGAATGAATACTATAATGAGAGTTGGACCTATTCTGGTGAGGCGCTGGGGGATGTCACTTTGATCTTGTCCTTTACTTCCAAATCACCCCACCTTGAGGAATCTAATAAAAAAATCATCCCCACTCTTACCTACCCGGAACACAAGGGGCTTCCCCACCTGGGTGGAGTCTGAACAAGACTGAGGAGAAAGATAATTCAATCTCAATATCAGTAATGTCTTTCAGATGCTGGCTTGGCCTATATTACTAGGTTTCACAAAGATAAATTCTGTGTTTCTCCAGTATTAACAATTAGTTTCTCAATAATCATTTCTCTGGATGCAGATAGTGTCTGATGGCATAGAAAAAGAGAAGAAAGCTGCAGGGAGATATCCTGGACAAAGCTTAGGTATAATTGATGTCTAGGTTACCCACAATTTAGATAACAGGTACCCCAGCTCCTGCATAGGCACACAATGTATAATACAGGTGCTGATGATAGAATTTTCTTTATTTTGGCCATCAGAAAACATGAGTCAAAAGACTTACAGGAACCCACAAACAAGTGCAAAACATAAAGCACTTAAAAAGTCATTAGACTACTTAGACTCAGACTCCCTAGAGAAGGTAAACACACTTTGGGGGAGGTGGGGTGTTGCTGGGCAAACAAATCCACCTCACATTAGACTTACATTGTCTGACCAAGCAATAGCAGGCTTGATAATGTCCAGATTTCTCTTCTTCTCCTATATCTCCTCCCATCTCCCCCTCAGCATATCCCAATGGCATAGCTCCTTTTGTTTAGCCATAGGACAATCCTCTGTCATGTTGCATCACAACTGTTAAAATATATATTGATTTAATATATTTTTATTTCATTAAATATTTCTCAATTACATTAAAATATTTTAGCATTCATTTAAAAAAAATGAGTTCCAATTTCTCTCCTTCCTCATCTCCCCTTCCTCATCCCTTGAGAAGGCAAGTGATATATCGATCATACATGTGAAGTCATATAAAATATATTTCCAGATTAAACATGTTGCAAATGAAAATACATGCAACAAACCCAAGAAAAATAAAGTGAAAAAAATGTTTGTTTCAGTCTGCACTCAGAGTTCATTAGCTCTATCTCTAAAGGTAGGTAGTATTTTTCATCATGGATCCATTCGAATTGTCTTAGATCATTGTCTTGATCATAAGGACTATACTTTTAAGAAAATCTACCTCTCTAGGAGATTGGTTTCTAAATAATCCTATTTAGCAAGTCTCAATCTCTTAGGAGCTCTTGAATTTGCCCAGTCTCAGGAACATTATTTCTTTGAACATGCTCAGAAAAGAGAAATAGAAAGGCAGAAAGAGTCTATATCATTCATTGCAAGTCCATGTTCAAAGGATAATCATTAAACACAGTATTGAGGATATTTTTTAAAATGTGATTTAGATTTAGAAGGAACTGTCTGAAGAATTCCAAAATAGTTTTAAATAATAGCAGCATAAAAAGAATAAGTACATACTTTCCTGGGGTGGGGGGGTGGGGGTGGGGGGTTGAATACTCTTAAGAGGACAATGGTGTTTTGGATGCATAGGATCCAGTGTGTTTGCTTAAAAATCCAGCCACGTTTTTGTATCATCACACCTTGCCAGCTGGTACGATAATGTGACTGAGAATGAAAAATTGTCATTTCTGCTGTTAACGTTAAAGTTGCAGGATGGATACTAGAATTATTTTTTTAAAAAATTAATTCACTGAAAAGCTGTATTTTAAAAAATGGTTTAAGAATTCGGAATGAATTCTTGATTTATGTGGCTAGGCCATCAGATGAAACTTAAATCTTCCTTCCAGATGAAGACTCTGGCTTTGCAGGTCATATGAGAGTTCTGTTAAAGTCTTCTAAGCCTCAATAATAATGGAGTGCTGATGCCTGGCTCCAGTTTGGAACATAAGCCTAAATATCACCCTGAACTGGGAATTGACAAAGAAAGGAAAAGAAGAAAATGTCCTATTTTATTAAGGGCCTCCTTCTAACAGATGTCAATGAAATATTTTCCCTGCCCACATTTTTACTAGAATTTCAGAAGGTTACCTTGACATGGCAAACTTTGACCTCATCATATTTTTCAAAAAATTGCCCTTTGTAATGATCCATTCTTTTATCAGGGTGCAATATCCAACTTGTTTGTTCAAGATTTAATCTCTCAAATATCTTGGAGGAAAGCTTCCTTACTCAAATTAGGGTGTGAGTTTGGGGGCACTCCTGACCTCTGTCAATGAAAGAATTCTGGCAGCCTGAATTGTTAGGGTAAAGAACAAAAAAGGGAAGAAAACTACAAGTGACCCGACTTAAAGCAAGGATATGTGAGCTTATAAGTATAACCTGTACACACAAGGTGTGGAGGGAGGCTCTCCTCACAGGATCTCAATAATGATTAGACATTGTTTCTCAGCGCTGAGACAATTCAGCAACCAAAGACTTAAAACAGCACAACCAGAACAGTAATAATCAACACCTCTAGGTCCTAGTTCCTTGTCTTCAAAGCTCACTATAAATTTTAGAGTAAAGCAATCACATTATCTCTATGTAATAGGCCTGTTATTCCCAGTGGAAAATTGTGGTAAAGAAATTCACTGATTTGTATAGATCCCGTTGCTTTTGTCCAGAAAGAAAACAATTTCCTAGGCATATACATATATGAATCAAACTATAAATGAATTTGGTCTTAAATAAAAACAAATCAACCATAAAAGAAATATATTTTACGAACATAATATAAAGATCTAAATAGTTGAAAGCAGAAATTTAGCTCAGGTCCCTAACTATACCACCCTGCTCAATACTGTAGATTATAAATCTCTAGTGTGATTATCTTATGTATTCTTAGAGGGTTTGGCCTGATGCCATTATCCTTATAAGGTAAAAGATATGGTTTTTATGGATACTGTTTAAATGAGGATGCCTATTTTCTGTACTTCAGAATTTTCGGCTTTATGAATAACAATACTAGTTAGCATTTATATAGCATTTTAATGTTTGCAAAGCACTTAAAACAATTAAAAATTTTTTTTTTCATTTTATTCTGACAACAACCCTGGGAAATACGTGCTTTTATTGCCCTCACATTATACATGATGAAACCGAGGCAGACAGAATTAAGTGACTTGTCCAGGGCCACCCAGTTAGCAGATGTCTGAGGTCAGATTTGAGCTCAGGTCTTCCTGACTCCAGGTTCAGAGCTCCATCCTCTGCACCATCTAACTGCCAGTTAACATGAAAATAAAAATATAGGAGAGCCCATATGATACAAATTGTGGTTAGGGAAAACTGTGGTAATAGGAAAAGGGTAACTATAACATCTAAGACTGCTATTTCAAAGAGTTTTTTTTTAAAAAATTAACTACATAAATGCAGGATAGGGAAGGTGGGGCCAGATAACAAGTTTAGGTGAAAAAGGTATAGGGCATAAGGGGACCACAAGCTCAACATGAGGCAATGTTGTGTCATGACTGTCCAAAAAAAAGTTAACGAAATCTTTGGCTGCATGAAGAGAGACATGGTATCCAGAACCAGGGAGGTGCTAAACCTTCTAAACTCTGCCCTAGCTAGTGAAAATGCCTGAACTCTGGAGATGGAGTGTTGTGAGTGAAAAAACAAGCAAGGAAGCAGCTAGATTGCAGAGTAATTAGGGGTGTAAGAAAACCTGAAGTATAGGAAGGGGCCAGGTTTTGAATGGCTCTAAAAACAGAACAGAGAATTTTATATTTGATCCTGGAGGTTAACAGGGAGCTACTTGAGATTGTTGGATAGGTGACTTGCACTTTAGGAGGATCAGCTGAGTACATGATGGATTGAGGGGTGATGAGACTAGAGGCAAGGAGATCAATGAACAGGGTGTTTCAATAGTCTAGATGTGAAGTGTGAAGGGCCTGCAACAGGGTGGTGGCAATATCAGAGGAGACAAGGGGGCATATACAAGATATGTTGTGAAGGTAAAACTGAAGAGGTTTGGGGTTGAGGGGTTCTCGACACCCCAAAGTACCAACATGCCGGGTCCTGCCGAAAGAATTCGACTCAAGCCTTCTCAGCCAAGGGAAAAGACAAAGTTTATTAAGAGTTTGCCATAATGGGTTGTCTTAAGAAAACCCACCCTTTCTGGTGCCTGTTTTCACAAATGGGCCAGATTGAATCTACTGAGCTATATTTACTCTGAGCACCTTCAAGGAGGCAAGATGGAGATTATATACACAAAGATTGTGGGAGGGATTGAGGGGTGGTCTGGGGTGACTAGAGGAGGGGTTTAGGGAGGGACTTGAGGTCCTCCTAAGGTCTAAGGAGGAGCTTGATGGGACTGAGATGAGGTCAGACTCCAGGGTGGGAAATAGCTGAAGGCTACATGGAGATGACAGACAATAGAGGGCTAGGGTAACAGAGCTAGGGTATAGATACTTTGATCAGGATTAAGGGTGGGCTAGGCTAGGTAGAGATTTGGGCCTAATGATAATGTAAGGTTTATGGCCTTAGGGGAAGGCCAGATCTAGTTGGAAGATTCAAGGAGAGTTCAAGGGGGCTCCCAGAGACTGTGCCCTCATCAGAACCGGTAGGTTGATGACTGAGTGGATGGGAGAGGGCAGTGAGAGAGAGTAAGGAGTTGAGGATGACACATAGAGTGTGAACCTGGGTAACCAGGAGGATGTTAGTACTCTTGACAGTAGGAGGAAAGTTAGGAAGAGGGGAATGATGAGTTCAGTTTTGGACATGCTGAGGTTAAGACATCTACTGCAGCACTTCTTAAACTATCAGTGACCCTATATGTGGTCATGAAAAAATTGGCAAGAGTCCAAAGTTTCTGAATGCACAATGACCAAAAATTAATTAAAAATCTGGCAGAGCTTGCCTATGTTCATTGTGTGACTTCACTGTAGCCTTGGTTCTGAACACAAAGCATTCTGACTTTGCACTGTACATGCCCTCAGGCCACACTGTGGCCCAAAAGGAGTCCTGAGTAGAAAAAGTTTAAGAAGCCCTAACCATAGGACATACAGTTTGGTTTGCGCAAGAGGAGATAGGAAACTGGAGGTCAGAATAGAGATTAGTGCTGGACAAACAGATCTGAGAATTATCTGCATAGAAATGATGAAATCACCAAGAAAAATAGCATATTTTAGATAGAATAGAAGAATAGAAGGAGAAAAGAAGAGGCCCAGGGATACTCATGGTTCGAGGGCATGACCTGAATGATGATCCAACAAAAAAGACTAAGAAGAAATGGTCCAATAGGTAGGAGGAGAACTAGAAAAGAACTGTGCGAAAGACCTACAGAGGGGGAAAGCAAGCTAAAGCATATTGCCAGTGATGAGTTGTGCATGAGAAGTGGTATAGAATCCGAACATGACATTAATCCTGTGTTCTCAAAGGCTCTACAAGGAGAGTACACACTCTAGGTCAAGGGTGGGGAATCTGTGGCCTGAAGGCCACATGTGGCCCTCTAGGTCCTTAAGTGTGGCCTTTTGATTGAATCCAATTTTCACAGAACAAATTTGATGACCCAAGGGCGACATGTGGCCTCAAAGCCACAGGTTCCCCAACCTTGCAGAGTCTAGTTGGTCAAATTCAATATGACCAATCAAAATATGTATGGTTAGAAGAATAGATGGGTCAATCTTGCATCAAACATGAAGGATAACAGATGGACAATTTGAATGTTGTACTGCTGTCTGCACTAATTCAAAAGAACCAGAGGAAAACCCTGGAATAATTAGGCAGATTCTCTATGAAGGATTTTTGGAAAGGCATGCACAAGAATGGCACAGGATGAGGTGTGGGGGGGTTGTGAATTGCTTGGGTGGATGGAACATTATATCGATGAGATGAATGATTCATCAGAGTATCAAAGTAAAAATCAGTGAACTACAAGAATTCAGAATAGTGGAAAAGCCTCAAAGAAGATATCCCTGCAGAAAAAGGAGACAAATTAGTCCAATAAAAGATAGGGTAATAAAAAGAAAATGTGATAAATAAATTAAGTAAAGAATGAACAGAATTGAAATGAGAGGAGAAAGGAAAAATATTAAAATATAGTAGACTATATAAGGGAATGAAAGAAATACAATATAATCAATCAGTTATTAAGCATAATTAAGTTCCTGCTATGTAGCAGGCACTGGGCTAGATGCTAGGGGCAAAAATATAGACATGAGATGTCTCATGGAGCTTGCCTTTTTCTGGGACCTACAACAATGTTGTAGTAGGAATTAGTAGTACCACACTCAAGGAATATAATTAAAGACTCTGTTTGGAGCCATTGCATCGAGGAGAAATGTTCTGTTGCTGACTATTTTTACTTAAATGTTGTCTTAGCCATCACAATTCTTAATCTGGCTGCTTAAGAAGAATACTATGTGGATTTTAGGATTTCAAACTGGGCTAAACCTCTCTCTACTGAAACATCAATAGAGATGCTCTTCCAGAGGTATCTTATCCCCCAAATCATTCTGTTTGACATTGCTTAGTTATAATTGATTGCTAAGATGATTTGTCCTGGAGCAGAATGCCTCTAGAGCAATTTTTTTTATTGTGAATATAAATGGGAGCCGCTAGGTGGCGCAGTGGGTAGAGTGCCATGTCCAGGATCAGGAAGATTCATCTTCCTGAGTTCAAATCTGGCCTCAGACACTTTCTATCTGTGTGACCTTGGGTAAGTTACTTAACTCTGTTTTCCTCAGTTTCCTCCTCTGTAAAATGAACTGGAGAAAGAAATGGCAAGCCACTCCAGAATCTTTGCCAGGAAAACCCCAAATGGGGTCACAAAGAGTCAGACATGACTGAAACAACTGAACAACAAAATAAATGAAGGGTTTTCTACTGGTAGCATGAATTTTCCTGCTTCAACACCTTTGCTTACTTTAAACATTCTCTCCCAGAATATCCTTCTCTTAATATCTGCCTATAAGAGTTCAATTCATTCTTCAAGCTTCCCCCTCTCCAAAGGTCACTTTTTTAAGGAAATTTTTGGTCCCTCCAGGTCATAACTAATCTTTCCTTCATATAAATTCAGCTCACCTTTTGAACTATACTGCTTTATTTGTTTGCATTTGTTTCACACAGACTTAAGAAATATCTTGGTTATATGTGTACATTTTTTTTCTCCTCTCACTGACTAGATTATAAGCCCACTAAAGACACTGTCTTTTTAAATCACCTAGCACAGTATTTTGCACAGAGCAGAAGCTCAATAACTTATTTGTTGAATTATTCATTCAACAATGAAACATGAAAGGTAAAAATATTCTGTTTTTTTCTCATTGATTTAGGTGAAAGCAAAAAAGGAAGTGAGATGATTTATGAAGCATCTTATCTTGAGAAATAAAGACAAAGGAAATTTAACTTCCACTTATAGGATTATGAATTTGGATCTGAAAGGGACCCCAGAAGACCTTTGAATCTAACCTCTTCTTCCTCTTCCTCTTCCTCTTCCTCTTCTTCTTCTTCTTCTTCTTCTTCTTCTTCTTCTTCTTCTTCTTCTTCTTCTTCTTCTTCAAGACTTGCAAAATACTTTACATATGACCTCTCATTTGAACCAACAACCCCGTAATGTAAGCTATTATTATTCCCCTTTTATAAATAAGGAAACTGGGGTTGCGAAAGTTTAAATGTCTTGCCCAGGGTCACAAAGCCATTTAGTGTCTGAGGAAGGATTTAAACTCAGGTTTTCCTGAATCCAATTCCAATTTTCTATTACCACACTTTGCCTCATCTAGTCCAGTTTCCTCATTTGTAAAATGAAAGAACAATAAATGATCTGCCCACGGTCAGACTGTTAGTAAGCAGCAGAGGTGGGATTTAAGTTTAGGCCCCCATGACTTCACGGGAAGAGTTCAACAGTCTTCCTATTACACCATATTGTTTGGCTCACTTGATTACTCAAAGATTGAAGTAAGGATTCTGACCATCATAAAAACAAATAGTTTGACATTCCATTTCATCTCTCTCACTCTGAGTACTACATCCTAGGAGCTATGTTCTTCCCAGAAAGCAAAAACAAAAGCCAAACCAAAAACTCCTTTTCTTTTTTCCTTTTCTTTGATTATTAATTTATTTTTAGTTTTCAACATTCACTTCCACAAGATTTTGAGTTCGAAATTTTGTCCCCTTCTCTTCCCTCCACCCACCCCAAGATGGTGTGCGTTCTGATTACTTTTTCCCCCATTCTGCCCTTCTATCATGCCCTACCCCCTCACTTCTCTTATCCCCTTCCCTTCTATTTTCCTGTAGGGCAAGATAGATTTCTATACCCTGTTGCCTGTATATCTTATTTCCAAGTTCTTAAAACTTTGAGTTCCAAATTCTCTCCCTTCCTCCCTCCCCACCCACCCTCATTGAGAAGGCAAGCAACTTAATATAGGTTATACATGTGTAGTCATATGAAATATTTCCATAATAGTCATGTTGTGAAAGACTAACTATATTTCCCTCCATCCCACTCTGCCCCCCATTTATTCTATCCACTCCTTTGACCCTGTCCCTCCTCAAAAGTGTTTGCTTTTAATTATCCTCCCCCAATCTGCCCTCCTTTCTATCATCTCCCTCCCTCCCCTTCTCCCCTACTTTCCTGTAGGGTAAGATAGATTTCCATATCCGACTGGTGTGTATGTTATTCACTCCTTAGGCCAAATTCAAGGAGGGTAAGATTCACTTATTCTCTTTCACCTCCCCCCTCTTCCCCTCCACTGTAAAAGGTTTTTCTTGCCTCTTTTATATGAGATAATTTACCCCATTCTATCTCTCCCTTTCTCCTTCTCCCAGCACATTCCCCTCTCACCCCTTAATTTTATTTTTTAGGTATTGTCCCTTCATATTCACCTAACCCTGTGCCCTCTGTCTATATATATATATGTATATATATATATGTATATATATATGTATATGTGTATGTGTGTATATATATATATATATATATGTATATATATATGTGAAATTCCCTCCAACTGCCCTAATAATGAGAAAGGTCTCATGAGTTACAAGTATCATCTTTCCATGTTGTGACCAGAATGGCCTTTGTTTTCTTTGGGTGGCTCAGTTTATCTCATTGTGTGCTGGGCCTGGTGCTCCTCTTCCAGGGCAGGAAGCCCACAGACCATGCCTGGGAGCAGAGAACTTCCTGTGTGATGTGTCATGGGGCTGGCTGAGGGGAAGTGTTGACTCCAGACCATGCCCTATTGGGTGTTAACCTAGGGGAAGGGGCCAACGCAAGAACCAATTAGCCCTGGTCATTCAGGTGGCACTTGATGATGTCTAAAACTCTATAAGAGGGGAGAAGATGGATTGAAGATCTCTCTTTCCTTTTCCGGTTGGCGGGGGAGCACTGGCGAGCGTGACTCTGGGCCAGCCCTTGCTTTTGGGCTGAGCCCAGATGTTGGTGACTATGAATTGTATTGGGTCTGTCTGTTGATATTTGAATTTGTTTGTATTTTATTCTGAAATTCAGGGTGCTGGTTTTGTTTTTCCCCCAAACTAAATGAATGTTCTGAACGTCGGGGTGCTGGCTTTTTCCCCTGAAGTAAGTGAATGAATCTGTATTGGGTCTGTCTGTTGATATTTGTAATTTGTTTGTATTTAGTTCTGAAGTTCAGGGTGCTGGCTTTTCCCCCCGAACTAAATTAATGTTGCCTGTATGCTCCCCTGAACTAACTGAATGCTGGATTAAAGTAAGCTCGTCAACCACTTCACCGTGCTTTCCTTGTTCAAGCAAATAAAAAGAACCTGTGCTTCCCCGGCATGCCGGCAGCCTCCTGGGTGCATCTTATGCCCCCACAGAAGCTACTAGCTGGATTGTTAAAACAAATGGAAGAATGTAAACAGTTCAATTTTAATAAGTCCTTTATGATTTCTCTTTTCTGTTTACCTTTTCATGCTTCTCTTGAGTCTGGCATTTGAAAGTCAATTTTTCTATTTAGCTCAGGTCTTTTTATCAAGAATGCTTGAAAGTCCTCTATTTCATTAAATATCGAATTTCCCCCCTGAAGGATTATACTCAGTTTTTCTGGGTAGGTGATTCTTGGCTTTAATCCTAGCTCCTTTGACCTCTGGAATATCATGTTCCAAGCCCTCTGATACCTCAATTTAGAAGGTGCTAAATCTTGTGTTATCCTGATTATGTTTCCACAATACTTGAATTGTTTCTTTCTGGCTGCTTGCAATATTTTCTCCTTGATCTAGGAACTCTGTAATATTCTCAGGAGTTCTCCTTTGGGGATCTTTTTCAGGAAGTGATCAGTGGATTCTTTCCATTTTTCTTTTACACTATGGTTCTAGAATATCAGGGCAGTTTTCCTCGATAATTTCTTGAAAGATGATGTCTAGGCTCTTTTATTTGATCATGGCTTTCAGGTAGTCCAATAATTTTAAAATTATCTCTCCTGGATCTATTTTCCAGGTCAGTTGTTTTTCCAATGAAATATTTCACATTGTCTTCTATTTTTTCATCCTTTGGGTTTTGTTTTATAGTTTCTTGATTTCTCATAGAGTCATTAGCTGCCAGTTGCTCCATTCGAATTTTTAAGAAATTATTTTCTTCAGTGAGCTTTTGGATCTCCTTTTCCATTTGGCCAATTCTGCTTTTTAAGGATTCTTCTCATTGGCTTTTTGGACTTTCGCCCTTTAGGTTAGCCTATGTTTTTTTCTCCAGGGGAAAAGCAGAGCAGTTGGGGCTAAGCGACTTGCTCTATGTCACACAGCTAGTACGTGTGTCAAGTGTCTGAGGCTGGATTTGAACTCAGGTCCTCCTGACTCCAGGGCTAGTGCTCTACTCACTGTACCACCTAAATGCCCCTGGGTTAGTTTATTTTTTAAGGTGTTATTTTGTTCAGCATTTTTTTGAGTCTCCTTTAGCAAGCTGTTGACTCATTTTTCATGATTTTCTTGCATCACTCTCATTTCTCTTCCCAATTTTTCCTCTACTTCTCTTACTTGATTTTCAAAAACCTTTTTGAGCTCTTCCATGGCCTGAGACCAATTCATATTTTCCTTGGAGGCTTTGGATGTAGGAGCTTTGACTTTGTTGTCTTTTTCTGGTTGTATGTTTTTATCTTCTTTGTCACCAAAGTAAGATTTTATAGCCTGAGTTTTTTTCTGCTGTTTTTTCATTTTCCCAGACAATTTCTCGACTTTTTAGCTCTTTGTTAAGGTAGGACTCTGCTTCCATTGTGGAAAGTGCACTGCCCCAAGCTTTAGGGATTTTACACAGATGTTTTCAGAGGTACTTCTAGGGACCTGTAAATTTTTGGTTCTTCCAAAGTGGTATGATCAAAGGGGAGGTGTTTACTCCCCTCCTGGCCTGTGCTCTGAGCTGTGAGTGATCACAAGCACTCTTTTCTTCCTTGGAATTGTGGGGAGGATTACCTCTCCACTGCCACCAGAAGCTCCCAGGACTGTGACCTAGATCAAAGCTTGGGCAAAGCAAGAGAATCCTGCCTCAGTGTCAGCAAAAAAGATCCCTACAATCCAATCCCCCTCTGATCTACTACTTGATCCTCCCACTGTCTGCGGGCCCAGAGTTCTAGAAGCAGCCACTGCTGCTGCTGCTCTGGGGCTGGGGCCAGATAGTGCTCCTCTCTCACCCATGTCTGACAGACCTTTCCTACTGACCTTTTAATTTGTTTTGGAGTTTGTGGCTTGAGAAGTTTGGAAACCACCATAGCTGCCAGTGATTTAGTCCCCTGAGGCCTGCTCCAGGTTTCCTGGGGCCCGGTCTATGCTGGCACATTTTGCACTGGACTAGGCTCCTCTCCCAGCCTGGTGCAATAAACCTTTTCTGTCAACCTTCCACGTTGTCTTGGGCTGTAAATTTGTTTCCCTTTGTCATTTTGTGGGTTCTGCTTCTCCAGAATTTGTTTAGAGTAATTTTTACAGGTATTTGGAGGGGTTTGGGGAAGAGCTCAAGCAAGTCCCTGCTATTACAGTGCCATGTTGGCTCCACCCCACCCCTAATTGAATTTTTCCTGATTTTGTCTTGACCCCTTATCATGTAAGTCAACAATTTCCCTACTCTTTCATCATGTAAATAACTTCTCTTACAGACAATCCACATGGGTGTCAGTATTGTAAATTAGAGAAACTACTTATGAATTGTGGTGCTGGTGAAGACTTTTGAGAGTCCCTTGGGTGGCAAGGAGATCAAATGAGTCAATATTTAAAGAAATTAATTCAAAATAATCATTAAACAGACAAATACTAAAGTTGAAGCTTAAATACTTTGGATACATGAGAAGAAAGGACTTCTTGGAAAAGACCTTGATGTTGGGAAAGATTAAAGGCAAAAGGAGAAGGGAATAGCAGGGGATGAGATGGACAGATAGTGCCATGCAAGCAATGAATATGAGCTTGGACAGATTTCAGGGAATACTGGAGGATAGAAGGGCCTGGTATGCTATGGTCCATGGAACCAAAAGAGTGGGACATGACTGAATAAATGAACAACAAAAATATAGGAATGATTCCATCTACCACATTTCTGTCCTTGCACTCAATCCCCAACCTTGTAAATATTCACTTAGGAAATGAAAATGTCCAGGAAACCAAAGGCAAGGGACTAGATGAACAAAAGTAAACTGAGGATTGCACAATGGTGAAATGTGAGACTGTCTAGTTAATAGAGACTCAGTCAAAGCTTAGTTCAGACAAGAGTAAGCTTTTGGTGTGAATCCACACTTACGTGCATCAGCTTTGTATCCCAGCATTCAATAGTTACATTGTACAGTTAAATCCTTTCCTTTATTATGTGCAAACTTGTTGATCAATGTCCAGGGCAGGATTCATCCTTTCTTAACAAAACATCTCTCTTCACCAGCTCATGAATCACCATTAAGGCCCCACCTGCAGTTTTCCTAAACACATTATTACTCTGGGTCTATGGATTAATTTCTGCATTCTTTTTTTTTTTTAACCAGGAATTGGAGTTTGGTTTTTTTGCTAGGGTTTGCACATAGCTAAAGGCAAATTTGTGGAAAATCGTCCTGCTTTCCGGAGGAGAAGGAACTCATAGACACTGGATTCTCTTCTACCCAGGGGTTACATTGCTTACTTTACTCTCATAATCAGTGGGTAATTTGAGAGCCTTTACATCACCTTGTCCAGAGTGGCATTAGGGAAGGTGGCCTCTAAAGTATTAGAATCACACTGTTTTAATGGCACCTTGTTATATCACTGTGACAGCTCACATATGTCACAGCTAAATTGCTAAAATTGACTGGGGCCACTGGCTCTTTAGAAAACCATCACCCTACCCTGCTGAAATCGTCACTTTCTTAATTTTTAGGACAAAGTAGTCAACCAAACAACCAATCAACCAACCAACCAACTAAACTGTATTTGTGGAGTCCATAATAGATGTCTTCCCTAATAATCCCCATCCTATGCCCCCAAGGGGCTCAAAATTTCCCATCTGAAATTTCGTTGCATTTTTTTTCCTGTATGTAGTTTCTATTCACTTATCTTTGTGTATGTTGTCTTGCCCCAGTCAAATAAAAGCTAAGTCTTGAGGGCGAGGACTTGTTGATATTTTTTTTGACCCTGTATCCCTAGTGTCTAGCATGGTATCTGGCATGTATGAAGTGTTTGATAAAAATTTGTTGAATGAATGAATGAATGAATACCTAGCAATGTAGTATGTACTCTGGGAAATACTGCCTCCCACCAAGCCCTGCTCCACCCCCAAATGTGTAATCTAATTAGAGAGATAAGCTTTCTGTGTAAGAAATATTTAGAGGGCAACACAAGATAGCATAATTACTCCATATTCATGTCTTGTAAATATCTTGTATAGAAGGAATTCAATTCCAAATGAAGAATTGTAATGATAAGTTGAATAAAAAGGGGCGCCCCCCCCCCCCCCACAGCTAGGTGCCGTAATGGATAGAGCACCAGCCCTGAAAGGATCTGAGTTAAAATGTGACTTTAAACACTTGCTAGCTGTGTGAACCTGGCCAAGTCACTTAAACCTTTATTGCCTCCAATAAAAAAGTCATCTCCTGTAGGTTAGTATCTATTGTGGTGTCTAACTTAGTGGTAGTCACACCTGCATCTGATTACGGGCAGTGGATGGAGCCCTGGATTTGGAGTTGGGAAGAGGTGATTTAAAATCTGATTGCAAGATACTGCCTAACTGTGGTCTAAGAGCAAGTTGTTTAACTTATATCTGCATCAGTTTCCCCATCTATAAGAAGAGAACCTACCTCCCAGGGCTGTGAAGAAAATATTAGATATTTGTAAAAACACTTAGTACAGTGCCTGACCCAGAGCTATCTATCTATCTATCTGTCTGTCTGCCTGCCTGTCTGCCTATCTATCTATCTATCTATCTATCTATCTAGTGTGAATGGTGGAAAGTTGCTGGATAAGAATCAAGGGTCTTGAGTTTGAATTCCAATTCTTCTACTTACTAGCTGGGTGACTTTGCATAAGTCAATTATCCTTTTTGGGTCTCCATTCCCTCATCTGCAAAATGAGAAAACTTAACTAGGTGATCTCTAAGTTCTCTTTCAGATTCAAAGTTCACGATCCTATGATTCTATACACTCTTCCTATAATATAGTGCCTAGCTTGTAGCAAGCACTCAATAAATACTTCTTCAATTGACTGATTGAGTATGGCTCATGTCCATTCAGTATTCTCCAGATTTAGATAAATTTTCACTCAAGAAGGATCATTGGAGAAGCTTTTGCTCTACCTAAAGACTTCCCCAAATGAACCCTCTATTACAACAAAGAAAAACAGATAAGCAAAAACAACAGAACAGTGAAAGTGTCTGACTGTGTATAAAACATTCCCTATCTGTAGTCTTTCATCTCTCTACTGAAAGGAGGTTAGTGCTTTATCATTTCTTCCTTGGAGCCAAGATTTGTCATTACACTTACTTGGGAGTAGAACATATTATTACCCCCAGAGTAACCCAGCTTGATTTGGGGAGGAAAATACAAACATCAAAGGCATAAAATGTTTCTGAAACCTATGCAAAATAGTGATGCCTTTTTTTTTCACTGTTTTGGAACATTGCTTGCTTAGGTACAGTATTGTTGTTTGTCTTTCGTACCGGAAGAGGACCAATAATATCAAAATGGTCAAGGTACAGTGTGTTTGATTGTGGCTGATCAGTCCGATGCAAGCTCAGAAGGCTCTACCACAGGTTGGATATGTTTGAATGTTTTGGATGAAGTTTTCTCCAGATTTGCACATCTCACATTTCCTTTGTGCTACAGCAAGTCAGCTTTACTCAGAGCACAGAGCCTTCTTTTTGATGTGGGCATGCCATGCTGGCCAGCCTGTACCAGCATCTCCCATGTCTCACAATCAACACTAATGTTCTTCAGAGAGACTTTGAGAGAGTCCTTGTATCACTTCTTCTGCTCTCCATGTGAATGCTTGCCTTGTGTCAGTTCTCTATGAAATAGTCTTCTAGGTAAATATACATTTGGCAGTTGAGCTACATGGCATTTGAATTTGAATTTGAATGCTTGGCAATTCAGCTTGATAGAAGACTTTGGTGCCCAGTACCTTATCTTGCCAGGTGATCTGCAGAATCTTCCCAAGATAATTCAGATGGAAGTGGTTCAATTTTTTGGCATGGTGCTAGTAACCTGTCCAGGTTTCACAGGCATACAACAATGAAGTCAGCACAATGACCTTGTAGACCTTCCTTTTGGTATACAGCCCAATACTTCTCTCCCACACTTTCTTTCAGAGCCTCCCAAATGCTGAGCTAGCTCTGGCAATGCGTGCATCAACCTCATCATTTATGTGAACATCTCTGAAAAGTACGCTGCCAAGGTAAGTGAATCAAGTGAACAGCATTCAGAATTTCTCCATTTGCTGATGGTTCAATATGTGGATGGTGTGGTACTGGTTGGTGGAGAACCTGTGTTTTCTTGGTGTACAGTATGGATTTGGGTGATGGGCCTGTATGCCCACTGTAGAAGGATTGACCTAGCTGAGACATGTCCATCATCAGGCTGGCAGCAGGCTAATGGATTTTTTCAGTCACAGGAGCTTTCCCAAACAATTTACAAAGACAAAGAGAAGTTTTAGGGGAGTGCATATGCAGGCCAAAGAAATTACAGCTCCTTGAAGCCTACTTAATTAGGCTTTTGGGTTTTAAAATTGAGAGACAGAAATATTGTACAAGTTTGTTATGACTCAGGACATTAAAATTATTATCCAGCTAAAAGATTGAAAGGTCAAATAGAGGGTACTGAGTACTGTTCCTTTAAATACTGACATGCTGATCCACAGATTGGTATTTACTTTTGAACTGTATTTGACTTTTGCTGTGGAACATCTTTATTCCTTATGTACCTGGAATCTTATCAAAAACTGCTAAGAATTCTTTCCATAGACAAGCATTCTTAGCAAGTGAACACATCTGCAGCAAACAAGGCTGTAATAGTCTTTTCCTCTGATGTGTTTCCATATTTTAAAAAAAAGTGACACTACTCTCTCCCTAAGATGACAGGGGAGGGGAAAACACGTATCACAATGTGACAGAAAAACAAGCCATATTTGAATTGTAGTGAAGGATGTTCAAACCAATTAGTAGAAACCTTGGTGGGAAGGAAAGAGAAAGAGAAACCATGTAACTAGTCTTGAAATGAAGTTGATGGAGTAGGAAAATGTATGAGCTGGGTGGGTGTCTTTGTCCTTTGTTCTCAAAGAGGACCGTGACATCAGGGAAATGATGACATGACTTGTAATTGACTTTGATTTGAGTGAGGGAGGGCTGTACAAGGTCACCAGCCTCACTTTCTCCTCCAGAGCCATCTGGGTCTAGTGGCCTGATACTCATCAGGATGATCGGAGATGACTCAGGATGCACTGGGAGACCCTGGCTCTTTTAGGCTCAGGCCTTTTCACATACTCCCTTAGAATGAAGTGATGGCCATTCAGTGAATAGGCCTTTTTAAGAAGCGAAGTAAAAAATAATCGAGCTGGGAGAGGAAGATCCACAGGTTTGCTGTTCCAAAGAGCACCATTTACCATTGACATTCACTCTAAGCCAGGAGGGCTCAAAATATAGCCATTAAGTGGAGCTTGGGCAGGGGCCTATTGTGGTCCAATCTATGAGCTTCAGAGTGAACTGGGTTTAAGGTTTTGAGGAAGGAAGGAAAGAAGGAAGGAAGGAAGGAATCTAGCCAGTAAACTCCAAGTTAAATGGGCAGCTTCTGGCCATCAAAATTTACCTTCCTTTGGAGAGAAGAAAGAAGAGAGGGGGAAGGAGAGGGAAAGGGAGAGGGAAAGGGATTACTCAATTAGTTGGGTCCCCTTGTAGGCAGCTTGGTCTACTCACAGGTGGGTTGTGTGGTAATGGTTCACTGATGGTCACTTACGTACAAAGTCACTTGGTATCAGGCTTATTACTGAGACAACTCATGGCCAAGTGGCTGCTTGAATTTTATAAGTAAAAGTGTAGACTAGAGGATAGAAGGCTGGACATGGAGTCCAGCCTTATACTCACTATGTGACCACGGAGAAATCTCTTAGCCTCTCTGAGTTTTTTCCCCTCCTAATCTCTAAAATGGAGAAAATAACAACTGTGAGGATAAAATTATGTAAAATATATCAATTGCTTTGCAAAACTTAAAGGAATAAATAAATGTGCGTTTTTATTACCATTGACATAAGTCTGGTTCACAATGGTCTTATAAACACTATCAGACCAATGGTCACACATTGGAAGTAAGTACTCTCTGCTCCTGAGGACTCTCTTTCTGATTGGGTGATTCTTCTTGGAACTTCCATTTTAAGAAGACAGTGAGGTCAGCCATTTCTTGATGGCATTTTCTTCACTATGGTGCACTTTCTTCACTATGTCCCATTGAGTATCTTCATTTCTTCTCTTCCCCCCACCTTTCTTTCTGTTTGTAGTTGTATTTCCAGCATTTAGTAGAGTGTTAGATACTTAATAAATACACAAGTATGTGTTGGTACCTTGTCGACTTGATTTTTGGCAGGATAAAAAAATCAGAGATAATAAAAAAGTGTGAAAGTGGAAGAAAACCATAACTGTGGAAGACAAGCCTTCATTTATGGCCTTCAAAAGACCTGGGCTTTAGTCTTGATTGTCATTAAATGATTGAATAAGCTTGAGCAAGTCCCTTTACCCCTTGGGCCTCAGTTTCCTCATCTATAAAATAGGGTAGTTGGACTAGATGAATGCTGTGGTTTTTTTTTTTCCAGCTCCCAGTCTATGCTCCAATAAAAACATTTTTTATTATAAATGACCATTGTTTAACAGAAAAATGCTAAGGACATGAAGTACTTGACAATTATGAAATGCAACAACCAAATGTATTTATGACTCCGGGGACATTTGCATTTTCAAGAAAGTGAGAAGACCAATTCCATGGTCTTGTTGGAATTTGATTCCTGTCGCCAGTGGCATCTTCTTACTCCTGTATAGATAAGAAATAAGTTGTATCTATTGTTCCCAGAAGAGGCTAATGACAAAGTTTAGTGAAAACAAATTTAAAGGCTTCAGAGTTTGGAGGAATTTATGTATGAGTTAGTTACAAAGTTCAAGGGGCTTTGGCTGGCCACATCTGCATATAAAAGACCAGGTAGAAGGGATAATGACCTTGTTTTTTATGCTTAGCTTTGTCTCTTCACACACTCTTCTACAATAGGAAAGTGTCAGTATTCAGAAATGAATATCCTGAATCCACAGCTATTTGGTAATTATTAGGCAAATAGTTTTTAAAAGGTCCTTCCAAATTTTGAAATTAGAAGCTATATAGAATGCTTACCAAGAACTAGAGTGAAGTATCCCATGGAAATCATAAACCCTGTGGCCAGAAAGTTTATTCTGAAGAAAGGAGACACTTGAGACAATATCTACTTAATTCTACTTAATTCAAGATTGCCTGCTCTTCATTCTACAGAGCTGGGAAGCTCCTGCTTGGGGAGAAGACAGGCCTCATAGCCAAGCAATTGAGGCGAACAAGATGGGTAATTCCACAAGGGGAAAGACCAGTCCTAGAAGGTCTTTTTCCATAAGAAAGGTTTTTTGCTGGTATAAGGTGAGAGTTTGTCTTTTCTTTCCTTTCCTTTCCTTTCTTTTTCTTTTTTTCTCTTCTTTCTTCCTTTCCTTTCTTCTTTTTTTCTCTTTCTTTCTTTCTTTCTTCCTCCCTTCCTTCCTTTCTTCCTTCCTTTCTTTTAAAAAGCTATGTGGCAAGGAAAAGGCTATGGCCTTTAAGCTAAAAGAACATGCAATATTATCTCTTCCCTATATATATATATATATATATATATATATATATATATATATATATATATCTTCATTATCCTCCTAATTCCTCTTTCCAAACTGAAGGGGATAAAAATAGGATGTCCCAAAAGTCTTAGTGCAATTTTAATATTTAATAGCTTAAAATTAATTTAAATTTAATAGCTATTAAAGCTTAAAATTGCACTAAGACTTTTGAGATGCCTGTATACTAAGCCAGTTCTACTCTCCCCTCACCTTGAAGACAAAGCTAGCCAGGGAGTTCAGCCATACCAAAAGCTGAAGGAAGCAGTGCACCATCTAAGTACAGATCAGGCTTGTGTGGAGATTGCAAGAGTAACAAGAAGCAGCATCAACCAGAGTGGTGTGATGACCGGCGCTAGACATTGACAGTGTTGGATGGAGGTGGGAGCTGTCCTTCCATGTGTGTACCTGGGCCAAATGCATTTCCTATGTGTCTACTTCTCCCTGCATGTGCTCTGGTCACATGTGTTCTTTATAATATTCTTCCCTTTCTTTTAGATCCAGTTTAAGCACCACCTTCCACATGAAGTCTTTCCTGATTCCACCCTGATGCTAGTGCCTACTTTCCCAGACTACCTTGTATTTAAGTACTTCATTTATATTTCTACTTGTTAACTTTATGTTGATGCTGATGTACACATAGATAAGTATATATATAATATATACCTCTCTATATATACACATATATGTGCACATATGACATGTACTTGTCTTTCTCCTTAGAGTGGAACTTCCTTGCAAGTGGATATTTTTTCATTCTTTGTGCTTATATCCCCACCACCTAAGAGTGCCTGGAACATAGTAGGAACTTAATAAATACTTGTTTTATTTCATTGACTCTTTTCCCACAGATACTATATACATGTAGGAAACTGTGCCCTAGATTTATGGAGAAAATGTTTTGCTATTCCTTTTTTTAAACCATTCCATTACACAAAATACCTTTACTTTTAAATAATTGTGTCTAGTGACTATTAACATTGGGAAGGGTGGGGCCTAGGAGCTATAATTTTAAAAATATGGACCTGCAGAGAACTTTCAACTCGGGGTAGCTTGGGGTCTGAAGGAATTCAAGTAGGAGTTAGAAGATGTCACCAGAAACTACTTAAGTGCGTGTGTATATGCACATATACACATATGTGTGTGTTATATGTATATGTATGTATATGTGTATGTATGTCTGTGTACATATATATATATTTATGTATGTATATATATATATATATATTTGTGTGTGCGTGTATGTATACATAGGGTATCCCCAAAGTCTTAGGATGCAGTTTTAAGCTCAGATCTGAAAGCCTAGAGCTTATTTTAATCTAGGAGAGCTTAAAACTGCTGTGAGACTTTTGGGACATCCTGTATAGTTGAAAATGAGTTAGAGAGTGAGCAAGATTGCTTACGGGAAATTACAAATTTCCTTTATTGACCTTAAGGTTCCTATGAAAGCAAAGGCCCATATTTTCAATACTGATATTCTGCTGATGCGGCTATATGGAAGTGAGATATGAACTACAACTGTCTCTGAAGAATCAAAAATGAGTATAATACAGAGTACGGTAGTAAAGCTTACAGTGTATGTGAGAAAGGTACAATATTTCACCAATGAGGAGCTCTGAAATCATCCAGTATATACTTTATTCAGTTTGCATGTTAGACCACGAGCTCCTTGAGAGCAGGGATTTTTTTTTTTGGGGGGGGTCTTTCTTTGTATCCACAATGCTTAGCTTAGTGCCCAACACATAGTAGATACTCAATAAATGGACTGGCTGAAAAAGAACAAGAATAAAAGACACCATCAATTAATTGTATGATAGGAGAAGATGAACTGGTCATGTACAATTGTGTGGGATAACAAGTGGACAACAATCTCAGAAGAAAGCATGGAAGGCCTCCATTAGGTTGTATGGAAATGCTGTGGTGAATTCATGAGAGAACTTATAGAGAAGAATTACACAGGATGGGTTAGAATGAATGGGTGATAATCTTCATCAGTGAAAGGAGCTCCCAAATCAATGAGATCACAGATGAATTTGAATATCTTAAGAACATACACACATATGTGTGTTCCCTACACATTCTTTATCCAAAAGTTAATTTAAATTGACCCGGAATAGAATGTTGATGCCTATTCTGTCTCCATTAGCATTTCAAGTCACAAAAGTAAATCACTGAATTCCTATGAATCTGATGATATTTCCTGGCAAAATCATCTACCCAATTTTAACAATGAAGTGAGGCCTACAGAGCTGGAAAATTGTTTATAACTAACTTTGAGGGGATATCATTACTAAATTTGTATAGGTTTAGTGTTTATTTATAAACTGGCCATTAAACTACATTTTCCTTCTTTTTTTTCCTCCAGCAAAATGTTGAAATCAACTCATGGCATCTGGAAACATTTCCACATTTTAAGTTATTCTAAGGGGGAAAAAAGACCCTCATGTAATTTGAAAGCACTGTTCAATGAAATAAGCATTTCTAAATGAGAGGGATTAGAGCACATTCCATGTGGCAGAAATTGTATTTAGTGAGCTTTGTCCTGGCCCCATCCCTCTGCTTTTTTTTATCCATCTCTTTTTATGAGGGTAAGTGCTACTTGACAATGCAGAGAATGCTTAGTACAGAACATCATAGCTTTCTTTCTTTGACAGTTATGTTGGTGGTTTCTTCTCTTTTTCAAGTTTTTGCCTGCTTCCCATAAACTGGCAAAAAGTCAGAGGTGCCTCAAAGCTCTAGGTGTTCCATTTGTAAGAAAACTTACAAAAAAAAAACATAATTAATAAACTGTAATCTTTGCCTGAAGAAACTTTTCTCTCAAGTTTAATACACAAAACAGGATAATTTTAAGAGCTAACCCTTATGCACAATGCATTTTTATGTTCCCTAACTAAAATTTGTTCTGTAAATAGTGGTGCTAAAAAAAATGTTGTGTTTATTTCAATTTCCTTTTTTCTTGAAAGGAAAACAGAAAGGGAGAAGAAACTTCCTTCTAATTCCACCTTGGTTCAAAATTGTTTTTGGAAATTTAATACCTCGTTGGAAAGTGTTGATATTTACAGACATCTTCCATGGGGCTTAAAATGGTGGCCTAGTGAAAACCTGAGCAATTGGGTAGCTTTTGTAACTAGTTTCAGTTTATTTTAGAGAGTATTGCCTCCATTTTAAAGTTTCTCCATTGCCTTAAGGAAAACATTCCCTTCAAAAATTGTTTTCTATCTGTATAAAGCATTCTTATGTGCAGAGGGAGTCGGATGTGGAGATGTGGATCAATTGAGTTCTGGATCATCCTCACTGTATTATTAAAAGTTTTCAGCTGTGCCTGTGTCCCATTTTGCCCAGTTGTTCACTTGGTCTAACATCCCTTGGATAACTGGCCATACAATATTCATTTACAACTATTGAAGAGATAGCCTCAATAGCATGTCCATGGATACTATTGTCAAACTAAAACACTTTGTCCCTTATGTCCCTTACGGGGCCAGTAAAAGTTTCATCCTGATTTTAATGAGTATTTGACAACACAGCCCACATCCATATATATATGTATATATATATATATACACACACATATATATACGCATATATATGCGTATATATGTATATATATATATATTTTATTGTACCTTATAAAATTTGTGCTGCATTTGTGAATCAAAACACACAATAGTGAGTTTTATAAGATGAAGGGAAATAAGATACTGATCTTTTCTCCTACATCAATGAATTCACACAATCTCTGTAAAGAGAGATTGGGAACATTCTCAGTGGATTACAATTGATATATTTTTTTTTAAAAAACCACTTGCACACAAATAACACAAATATGAAAAGTATTGTTGAGTCTGGTATTCTATAATATGTCTCCAATTGCTGTTCTGAAATATCTGGGGAGTAGCAATTTCTCTGCTTTTGTTCATGAAATCACAATCTGATGACCTAGAGAGATGTGTGTGTGTGTGTGTATGTGTGTGTGTGTGTCTGTTACATGGCTTCCACAGTGGTGGACATGTTCAGCTACATGCTTGGTAATAAAGGAGAAAATAACCTCTTTGGCAGCTAGTTGGCTGAAATGACAAAACAGTGAGGGAACAATGATCAGTTTATAATCACTGTGACCATTCCCCTCTCCTCCAGACTTTTTCAGAGCACATCTCTTGCTTCTGGCACTTGGGTGAGCCAACAGCTGAAAGAGTGTCCGGTGACGTGGCCATAATGGGTTGCTCTCCCACCTTCCTTCAGAGGCAAGCAACCATTTCAATGGCTACAGATGTTAACGTGAGAATGGTCACTCCTAGGTATCTGTCTTCATCGGAAATTTGAGAGTCCTTGTAGTCAACAGCTTGAGCTCTTTAACATAAAGGTGAGGGCATGAATTTAAAGGTCTCCAAGGAGCCCTGGATGGGCTCTATTTCAAATGTTCTCAACAGATTGTGAAAATCACTCAGTCTATAAGACCTTGTGGATTTTTGAAACATTTATTTCCATTAGAGACCTTCATCAGGCTCCTCTGAAGGGCGTCTATCAAGTGAAGGGCAAGTTGGATTTGTAGCCGTCTAAATTTGAAACACGAAAGTGAGGCTGTAACTGGTTCTTATTAAGCTGTTAAACATGAATATGAAGAGGTAGCTTAAAATCAGGTGCATTTAATAAAACTCTGTTTGAATTGGCACTGAGGTCATTCCCATGTGCTTTTCAGTTTAGCTAGAGCTGCAAGTGGATCACCCATATTACCTATGGTAAAATGTTACTTGGCTCCAATAAAAATAAGCATCATTTACTATTTCTATCAAGTGTTGTTACAGTAACTGCACAGTTTGATTCGTTAACTTGATGTTGGGGCACATAACACACCCACTAGATTTACTGTATTTTTAACAGAGATTTATGCTTGTGGATTAGTGGCAGCCATGGGAAAGAAGGCAAGGGGTCTGGAGAGGGCTTTTCAATGCAGGGTAAATACTCCGGTTAAACTAAAACTTTAAGCATGCCTGTTAATCAGCATAAAACCCCACCCCCACCTCGCAGAAATAATCCTTAGTAAGGACAGTAGAGAACATGTTGTTTCAGAGGTGAAACAATTCTTTCAGTCTGATACAGTCATCTATCCATTCATCATTTGAACCATGTGCTGTAGGAATAAAACCTGGTTGCTGGCTCTAAAGGGTTTACCACCTAGTAGGTAAAATAATTATTATATATGGCAGAATGTGAATATTTCTTTCAGAGAGCAACAAACCCATTTTCAGAAACACAGAGGGAGGAAAGATTACTTTTAGCTGAGAGATCAAGGAGGAATTTATGTTAACCATGGTGCTCAATCTCCCATTTTCATGACTTTGTACTGTCTGTTACACATTCCAGAAATACCCTCCATCTTTACCCCCATCTCTTAGAATTCCTGATTGCAGCTAAAACGCCACCTTCTACCTGAAACCCTTTCTTATCCACACCCCCTAACTGCTAGTACACTCCCTCTCAAAAGTACCCTGCAGTCATTTTGTTTATTTCTCTTCCTCTCCACATGCTGTTTCCTTTGTTGGGATTTAAGCCAAAACAAGGTAGAGACTATTTCATGGTTTTCTTTCTGCCAGGAAGAGCTTAGCATAGTGCCTAGAATATAGTGGTTCTTAATAACTGCTTGTTGATCGATTATTCAATTGATTAAGGAGGTCGCATCTAGCTATACTTGAAGGATAGGGAAGATTTTGATAAACAGGGATGGGTATGGGGTATGTATATTGGGGGTACAGCAGACCATGGGAAAAGGCATGCAAAATGTGGAGTGTGTTAAAGGAATGATAAGTCCAGTTTGACTGGACCCTATGACATGTGAGTAGAAGAAATAAAAGACAAAGCAAGAAAGATATTTAAGAGCCTTATGTGTTATACGTAGGAGTTTTTAAATCATCTTCTAGGCCCCAGGAAGCCCTTAAAAGTTTTGGGCTAGAAAGCTAGATTTCTAGACCTGTGCTTTAGGAAATTTGTTCTGGTAGTCACAGATTCAGAAGTAAAGGGATATTTCCATTTTGGAAGATAACACTTTTTCTTCTCTGCCCTTAGATTTAGCTAGTTTTGTTCTGAGAAGTCATCTGCCAGTAATGGTGGGAATTATTAACTCTATCTGTGCTGGCCAGAAGGAGTGGTTCAAGAAGCAAACTAGACCTCACTAGAATGAGAGGTATTGTTACATCGTCAAAAGACCACTAGACTTGGAATCAGGAAAGACCTGTGTCAAATCCCACCTCTGATTCTTATAAGACGTATGTTTATGGACAAGTTACATAATCTCTCAGCCTCAGTTTTCTCATCTGGGGGTGGGAATCATCGTAACATCTTCACAGGGTTATTACATATCTCAAATGAGATAATGTATATAATATGCTCTGTAAACCTTAAAGTGCTTAGCTGTTATTATTAGTAAGAAGAAAACGGGACTGGGTCAGGAGAATCAGAATTTAGGAATGCTAAATTCCCTCCCACAAAGGCAGCATAATTTCCTGCCAGTTGTTTTCTAAGGCTTCCTCAGACTCATTTCTTTAACAAAACAATTCTGAATACTCTCCAGGCTATACATATGTGTATACTTCCCTGGAGAGATGAACCATTTAAATTTGGTGCTTTCCCATCTTAATAAGACTTCTGAGACCTACTCCATTTTTATTCCTTGTACTAAATGTTGAGTCATATTTTTTAAAGCAAACCAAAAGTGACTCTCATCAGGTCAGAGAAGTAGCAATAAGTTTCCTACTCTGGTTACGGAGTTTCAGGCCCTGAATTCCTGACGTGTCTCCCTATACTCTTATTTCTAAAAGAGTGAAATTTAAATAGATCTCAAATCTGGGTTCATTTGGAAAAAGGTTATTAGGATGTTTTAATTAGAGAGATTTATGTCTGTAAATTTCCCAAGGCAGATGGTTTTCATTATAATAGCAGTGAACCGATATCTTTTAAATGATTCCCCCAACTCAAACCCCTGCACATGAAATCTTACTACAGGTCACTCTGAGTTTTGCAAGGAAAAGTAGACACTTAGAAAATTTCTCGAATCTGGAATTCCCTTGCTTAAGAAATACATTAGAAATATCACTGAAAGAGACTGACAAAAGGTTTTCTTAGCAATGGACATCCTGACAAATAGAAACCGCTCCAAACTAAATTTTTAAAAGGGACAGTTCTTTTGAAGTGAGATTTTTTTTTTCCTATGAAAAGAATAGTGACTCAACTCAAGATGGGGTTGGGTGTTGTGTTAGACTGAGGAGACCATGTAGTGTGCTAGAAGGGACACTGGTCTTTGAGCCTGAGGAACTGATTCTTCATTTACGGGGGTGGTAGTTTGGTGGCATGCACATTGCTGTAAGCCTCTGTTTTCTCATTGTTAAAACTGAGGATCACAATACCTGACAAAGTAAGTAAAGCTGGTGAAGACAGCGGGGGAGTTATTGTCTAATTTTATTAACTCCCTGTATGGTAGGCATTTATTTATGCCTTAAATTTTGCTTTACTGCTCCAGTTTCTGTTTCTGGAGAATTAACTTCTCTTATCTAGAATAAGCCCTTCACAGAGTTAGGGAGAGGGGAAGAGGAAGGGAATGAGTGATGATATAGTGCCCACGATGTGCCAGGGACAGTGCTAAGTGCTTTTTACAAATATCTCACTTGAGCCTTTCATCAGCCTTGTGAGGTGGTGTTATCATTATCCCCACTTTTACAGGTTTGAGAAAATTGGGACATAAAAAGGTTAAGTCACTTGTCCAATAATTTTTTTTAGATCAATTGTTATCTAGTCACACTTATTCCATCTTGTACTTGTAACAATTTTTTTAAACACAAGTATAAGACTTTATACTTAACCCTATTAACTTTCATCCTATCAGATGCAGCCCATTATTCTAACTTGTCCAAGTCTTTTTGAATTCTGGTTGTGTCATCCAGTGTTATAACTATCTTGCCTAGATTTATATTATTTGCAAATTTGATAGACACATCATCTAAATCGTTAATAGAAATGCTAATTTGCCGGGCACACATCTGCAATCCCTACTACTGAAGAAGTTGAAACTGGTGGGTCTCTCGGGTTTGGAAGTTCTGAGTTTCAGTGGGCTAATGTGATCTGATGTTCATATTCATGTGGTGAACCTCCAAAGAAGTGGGGGGGTGGGGAGGAGGAGAAACAATAGGCAACCTAAGGAGCAGTGAATGAACTAAGACTGAAATGAAGCAGTACAAACTCCTGTGCTGGTCAGATTAGGACTAGGCCTATGGCAGCCCCTGCTCTCCCAGCCTGGCTGACATAGGGACACCCAGTCTTTAAAATGCTAATCAGTAGAGATCTAAAAACATTCCCTGGGGTCGCTAGTGGAGACCTAATTCCACGTTGATATGGAACCATTAATGACCACTCTTTGGATATGTTTTCATGGGGATTCCTTTCAGTTATGGATTAGACTAGATGGCTCTTTTGATTTTTGAATTTTGTAATTCTGAGGATCTGGCCATTCTGACTTGATCTAGCTGTACTATTGTCTAGCCTGCATCTCTCCTAAAAAGAATATTCTAAAAGAATAGCATGAGAGGTTTATTTAAATACTTTACTGAAATTTAGGTAAGCTATAATTTGTATCTGTAGACTTCCTGGATCTGATAGTTTAGCCATCTTGTCAAAAAAGATAATTCAACAATATTGCCTTACCTATTTTTATCAAAGCATAGTTAATATGAGAGGTTGGTTAAGATATGAACATATTCTTATTGTATTAAACTGAATTTTTACATTGGCAATTTATCAGCACAGGAATTCTACATTTACAATTGTGAAGGTTATTGGAACCCACCGGACATTTCTGGTACACAACAAATTGAGCCAGCTAAAACCCACACACTATATCTAACCTTCTGGGCAATGCCAGTTTAAAAAAACCAAACTTTATCTACACATGCTTCTTCTGCTTCATTTCTGCCCACTTTCCTCTTATTTTCTTAGAACTTGGTTCTACTCTACTGAAACTATTCTCTCAAAAGTCACCAATGGTTTTCTTACCTCCAAATACAATGGCTTTTTCAGATTTCTCATCCTCCTTGACCTCTGCAGCATTTGGTACTGTTAAATACTTTTAAATACTCTTTCCTGTTAGATAACTTTTTCATTAACTCCAGAGATATCTCACTCTCCTGGTACTTTTTCTATCTCTCTAGCTGCTATTTCTGGGTCATCTTTACTGGTTCTTTTCTTGTTCCATTTTTATCTGACCCCATAAAGTGGAGGTTCTCTATATTTTTCCATCTCTTTGTTTTTGTTAACAGTATTTCTTGTGTCTAGAATGCCCTCCCTCCTAATCTCTACCTATTGAGTTCCTACCTGCCTTTTTTTTTTTTTGCAGGGCAATTGGGGTTAAGTGACTTGTCCAAGGTCACACAGCTAGTAAGCGTGTCAAGTGTCTGAGGCGGATTTGAACTCAGGTCCTCCTGACTCCAGGGCCAGTGCTCTACTCACTACGCCACCTAGCTGCCCCACCTGCCTGCCTTTTAAAGCCCAACTCAAATACTTTCTCCACCACAAATCTTTTTCTAGTCTTCCCAGCAAGGACAGATTGTTCTCCTCCAACCTCAGATGTCATTTTGTTGATCATATTATATCCCATCTTTTTTCTGGAAGCTTTTCCAAACCCCTCTTAATTCTAGGACCTTCCCTCAGTTAATTAATCCCTGTATGTAGTTTGCTTTGTATATATGTTTGCATGTTATGTCACCTGCTCATTAGAATGTGAGCTCCTTGAGAGCAGGGACTGCCTTGTCTCTTTTTATATCCACAGCATTAGTGCCTTGGGGTGTGGTAGGTTAATACATGTTTATTTATTAATTGAGTGATTATTATGAGAGAGAGCAAAGGTTCCTGGGATCAAACTTTATTGTTATTCCAGAATAACTGTGTGGTCATGAGAAAACCACTTAATACCCCGAACGAATTAATAACTAAACATGGCAGATGAATTGTCACTGTTTGTGTGAGTTTTCATCCGAGGACTTTGTCTGTATATGGTATACACTTAACAAATATTTAATGAATTATTACATGTGTAACAGTGATTATTCTGGCTGTCATTGCCTGAAGGCTAGGTATATTACATTTCTATCCTCCTGCAGTATTCTTTAGTACCTTTAAGGGAGTTTGAGGTATCTAGTTTCTGCCATTGGCTCAAGCCTCCACTAATTGTGTTCTCCCAGTTTTTAGGGGTTCCCCACACTCTACTTCCATTTAACTACCTAACAGTCAGACTAGATTTTACAAAGGAATATTTATTTCAAAGGTATTAAAATAAACAAGTGAATATTCCCTCCCCAAACACCTGGGGAGGGGCATAATCCCCCCTATACTACTTCAGTCTCTCAGGAGAAAGGAAGGATTAGGTTCAAAGTTTAGCTCAGTTCCTATGTAGCATAAGTCCCACCAAATTTGAAGACCAACCCCCTTCCCCTCATGTTCATCCCTCTGGGATTCTGGAATATTGAATTATCAGGGCTTCCCTGCTGAGCTAGTAGCAAGATCGAGCCTAGGATCCTGGCTCCAGGGTCACAGTGTCTTGAGCTCCCAAGTCTAGGACTGCACTCCCTGCATCTAGGAGGGAAAAGGATAAATGAAACAGATCCAAACCCCAAGCACTTTTTCTAGCGGTCATAGGGCACAAGAGGAAGCAATAGGGACCTTTCACCCATCCAGCTTAGAACTCCAAACCCATGTTTTGGCCAAACAAGACTTTCAGCCCCGCAGGCCATTAGAAAGAGAGAGTGAGATTATCTGAGTCTCATAATTCAAAAGACACAAGCATTTCTCACTATGTAGCTAGAGGAAAGAGATTGCTCCCACTCATGTGGTAGGGGACACAATATGTCAGTCTCTCAAAAGCAGGTCACTAGAGGCTTTCACATGGGAGATCTGGGAATGTGCCAAAGCCTGGTTACTTGTGAACTACTGCTGTAAGCATTGTTCTAGAGCAGGTTTAGGGAACGTGCAGCCTTGAGGCCACATGTGGTCTTCTAGATCTTTAAGTGCGGCCTTTTGACTGAATCCAGTCTGAATCTAGACCAATTTGTTCTGTAAAATTTGGAGTCAGTCAAAAAGCCACACTTAAGGATCTAGAAGGCTACATGTGGCCTCAAGGCTGCAAGTTCCCCACCCCGTCCTACATTCTACGAGTGGAAACAAGGTATAACATAGTCCTTTCCTTCAGGGAGCTTACATTCTTGTTAAATAGCATAATAATTTGTTAGCTTTTGAGACTTTCAGGAAAAGGGTAAGATGTCTTTTCCCCCCTTTCCATTCTTCTTTCCCAAGAGGTGGTAGAGTTATTCATGGATCTGAATGGAGGCATAATTGAGATCAGAAATTACCCAAGAGATTCCAATTCTATGAAAATAACTTTCTCATTAAAACAACTAAAATTTTGATCATTTAGTTAAACAATGAATACTTAAAAGAAACTTGTCATCACTAGCTGATGCTCCAAGGGCAGGCTTGAAAAGCAGATGGCTCACAGCAAGTCACTGAACAAACAGAACATTTCTTTGCTACTTGCAAGCTCTTGAAAACTCATTTCAGTTCCATTGAATTCCAATAGCTCTTGGACTCTTGCTTGGCTAATTTGTTGCTGCTCTTAGTTTGATCCTTTCTCAACATTACATGCTTGTTGTCTCTTCCTGTGTAGTCATAGACCGATTGCTTGCAATTGATGAATGCATCTGTTCATTACACAGAATATAGCATCGATGTTTACTTCCTCTGTCATTATGGACTCAGTTTTGGATGAAAAATCACCCATCCATCCATCCGTCCATCCGTCCGTCCATCAATCTGACCATCCGTCCATCCATCCATCCATCTGACCATCTGTCCATCCTTCCATCTGTCCGACTGTCTGTCTATCTGTCCATCTGTCCATCTGTCTGTCTATCTATCTATCTAATCTTTACTGTGCTTTCTGTCTTAGGCCAAACCATACAAAGATAATTTGTTTACTTCTTTCTTTGGAACACCAAGCCCCACTTTATTCTCTAAGTCCTAATCATAATTTGAGGTTTCTATATGCTTCACCTTTTGATTTTGAGGAGAAGAGGCCTGTGTTCTTTTTAGGGACCCTGGTAGAACAGGGAAGGGGCATGCTATGCCAAGGATTCTGTTGGAGGAGCTGGTTAGGACCTGAGATTTAGTAAGCATGGGGAACTTTCTCTTCACAGATGAAGATTGGCAACTTTCTATAATTTACGGTCTTTAAGATTTTCCTCAGCCATTGAGAACTTAAGCCACTTGTCTGTTGTCACACAGCCAGTATATGTCAAAAGGCATTCCTTGAATCCATGTCTTCATGACTTTAAGTCTGGCCCTCTATCTGGTAAGCCATGTTCTCTCAGTAACTAATTAATGGATGAGTGAAAGTCAACATGTCCCTGGAAGAGAGGAGAGAGGCACAATATGAATACAATGTGCCCCACTTTGGGGACCAACGGCCTAACCAATAACAGTGTACAAAGGATGAAGATGATAAGATATCAGATTCAGGAAACAAAGCAGGAAAACCATAGTCCAAATGGGGTGGGTTCAAACTTGAAAAGACCAGGGGGAGGAGAACAATGTGGAGTGAAGAGGATTTGAATGTCAACATGCTTCATGGAAAGACTTTGTCCAAAGTAGCATGGTATTATAACGGACTGTGTTTTGCTTTTCTATTTTGCAACTCACTCTCCAGGTCCCCTCTCTCCCCCTCCTACTCAGCTGAAGGCAACACAGCTGTGGATTTGGGCATTTGGTGAAGATTCCTATAGTTACCACTGACTACTGCAGATAGTAAAGAGTGTAGCTAATTACCATTTCAGGTTTTTAATTTCTCTTTAATTGGTGTTCAACTTGACTTCAGTAAAATCACAATAAAGGAAAGAAACATTTCAGGAGCTTTCAGGTTCTTCTGAATACTTTTGTGAACCCAGGCATGGATTTGACCCAGCTTGTCATTTTGATGGGTTTTACTTCTTTCCTTCAGTGCTCCCTTGGGGATGATCTGGCAGTGGGATTTTCTCAGATTCTGAGGTTTATTGTGGTAAACATGGCCTCAGCGTCATTCTCTCACTCTGGCTCTAGAGTACCCAGGGTACTTGACTTTGGGTCTTTGGGGCATATTTGAGTAGGAGCCTACCCGAGAAAGTCTTTTGCTTTACAACCTTGTTTTCCCTTTTCTTGGCTAGGAGAGGCAGCCATCTGCCAGATTTGGATTGAGTCGCTTCAGGAAAGCTAGGGAAAAGGCTCCATTTCCAGCAAACCAGCATTGTGGTGACTCAGTTACAAGCCAGATTAATTTATACAATTAAATGCGTCTCCCCACATGACCGAACACCTCCCACCTTTCCAAGGCCCTAATACTTCATCTCTAGGAGGCTGACACAGTATTGATTGGGTATCTAGTGGGGCAAGAAAGGAAGCCCTTTGCTTTATAATAAATCAATCAGTCTATTCATGTAAAATTGGAATTTAAGGAAAAAAATCATTTTTAACCAATAGTGTGATTTCAGGTAAATTACTGCCTCTTTTCAGGTCTTAGTTTTGGTATTTATAAAATAAGATTCCTTTGCACTAATAGTATTCTGTGAACTTTGGTATCTCTCTCCCTTCTATTCCTCTCACCTCCTGACCCTGACAAAGGGGAAAATTAAAACAAGTTTCTTTTCTAATGATTTTAAGACTCAGAAAAGACTTTGAAGTCAAGGGGCCAAATTAAAATGTCGAAATGGAAAAGCAGCTGTAACTTCTTCCTCTAAATTTCCAAAGTACTTTTATTTTCTTCTGAAATCAGTTAATTCACCATACTAGGGTATTATGTGTCCATGTGTCTCACCTTGCCATTATATGAGAACAAGATCTGTGTCTTATGAATTTAAGTCCCCCTCCCCCTGCCCCCTCTCCCCTCCCTCATCTAGAATAGTCCCTGTCTGTATTGCTACAAAGACAGGCCATTCCCAATTGTAAACTGGAGGAGGTTAATATCTCTTCACTCTTCTGCTCCTAGGGCGGCTCTTTATTCAGTTGTGAAATTTGGAAATCCCACTAAATCCATGGGTTCCAACACCCCTGCCTCCTTTCCACATCAGATGGCCCCAGGGTTATCTAAATAGGAGTGGGAAGCCACAGATGTTATCAGTCTGAACAAGTGGGAAGCTCAGCTGGACTGCCAGTGCTGGAGGAAATACAGACCCAAGGCTCCCAGGAATCCCCTTCCATCAATCACCTCAAGAGACTCGCTACAGTGGGAGGGAGAGTTGATGGACTTCTTAGTGGCAGCCCTATCCCTAAGTGACTGTGATGAGGGTGCAGGCAATCATTCAGAGAGGTCAAGGGGGAGCAATCTGCCACCTTTATCTCATAGCACCAGGAACAGAGGTTCGCAGTGACTTACCAAAGTATCCAAATAGTCATGTTTAAACTGCATCCAAGCGAGCAGCCTCAGATAGAATTATCACCCCAAGTCTGGACATCTCTGTGAGGACCAATTTCAGATGAATTTTGTTTCAGTGTTCCCAAATAAACAAACAACAAATTTAAACTAGTCTGTGCCTAACTTTGCCATATAGTCCTCTCTGGAATTGCTTGGCACTTCAATTTGGGGCTCTCTCTTCTCCCTGTTCAGTGGGGGAATTAAGCAGTGAAAGGGGATCACCTGAAATCACAGGATCACAGGATCTGAGAACTGAAGGAGACCATGGGGGTCATTCAGCCTAATCTTTTGTTATTTGAACAAGAATCCTCTCTACATCCTCAACAATTAGTAGTTTATCAGCCTTCTTTTGAAGGCTTCCAGCAAAGGAGTCACCAATCTATTTTGGGATAGTTTCAATTGTTAGGGAGTTCCCTTCCTCCACCCCCTTTTATCAAGCCAAAATCTTCTCTGCAGCTTCTACCCATTGCTCCTAATTTTGCCGTTTGGGGCCAAATCAAACAAGTCTCTACTTATTTCTCCACATCCAACTCTTACCTCCCACCCTTTTCCCTGCTGACAATTTGGTTTTCAGGTTCCAGCAGCCACCTCGGGCACACAAAATAACTAAACTTGGCTAAAATCCCAAGAGCCCAAGGCCAACAATTTGCACACTTGATCCGTATGTCCTGGGGCTGCAATGATCTTCTTCACCCATTTGCTTAGGCTCCAAGGGAGTGCTGCAAGGTGAGGTGATCAAATATCATTTGAAATAAAATTTCTTGTTTCCTTCAGGCCCATGATAAAAACTAACTTCTACAAGTCCTTTATTTGTTTCTTCAAAGAGAACCTGTGAGCCATCCATTCACTTAACTACAGACCTTTTTTTCCCCTTCTAGTTTCATTTAAAAGTATACTGTTTTATTGATTTTTTATGTTATTACATTTCAGTCATTTCTGGTAATGAAGCTGTGATTCCCTGTTGCCCCTTTTACCCCTCCCCCATGGAATCCTTCCTCATAACAGAGAAACACAATTAAACAACCATCAGATACATTGACCATTTATGACAACATAAGACAACTGTAGAATTCTGCTTTAGTTCTCCGATTCTCTGAGGTATGTTTCATTATATGTGCTCTAAAAAGCACATATAATGTTGATTTTTCAATTGCTGAGTTTGGTTTCCTTATAGTGATTTTTTTCATTTACTTTGTTGGTGTGGATAGTGGATAGAATATTGGACTTGGAGTTACAAAAAACGAAGCATTCTGCATCATCTACTCACTAGCTTTATGACCTGGGGTCATACAACCTTTCTTACTCTCAGTGTCCTTATCTGAAAAACTGACATAATAATAGCACATATCTCGCAGGGTTGTTGGGAGGATGAAAAGAAATGATACGTCTAAGGTGCTTTGTGGGCAGCTGGGTGGCTCAGTGGATAAAATCCTGAGCCTGGAATCAGGAAGACCTGAGTTCAAGTATAGCCTCAGATACTTGCTAGCTGTTTGACCTTGAGCAAGCCACTTAACCCTATTTGCCTCAGTTTCCTTATCTGTAAAATGAGTTGGAAATGGCAGACCACTCCAGTGTCTCTTCCAAGAAAAACCCAAAAGGTGTCATAAAGAGTTGGACATGACTGAAAAAAAGACTAGAAAAATGTTTTGTAAACTTTAAAGTAGTACACAAGTTAGTTATTTTATTGTTTAGGGTTTGCATATTTTATTATGTTTCAGCTCAAAGCATATCTCCTATTTTTTTAAATTGCTGGTTTCAGGTTTAGAGAGAATATCAGTGTGGTCATGGTTCCTTTCCTCCAGGAGACTGTCTACTCATTGTTCTCTGGGCGACGATAACAACATATTGTGTGTCCACTGAATAAGGTGAAGTAGAGAATTTCTATGAAGAAATTGATTCCAAAAAGGGCTCAGGGAACAGTGATAAAAAAAAGTCACTTGGAATCAAGGACTGAAAGAATAGAGTGTAAGCTTCCTGATGACAGGAACGGTTTTGCTTTTACCTTTCCATCCCAGGTGTATGCAGCACGGTTATATAACTGACGCTTAATACTTGCTGATTGATTAATTACACACAGTGACCACCAAACTGTATTTTAAATGTGAAATATACTATGTTTTAATAGAAGAAATGACTGGTTATGCATGTAGCTACTATTTCAGTTTTATCTGTCAGTATCCAGCAAGATCTATTGGATTGGAGCAAAGGAAGGTCTCAGTTAATACCAGATATTATTTTCCCATTGCTGTTGCCAGGACTGTCTCCTCCTTTTCCTGGCAGTGTTGGCTCACGAAATAAGTTAGAATGGTTGAGAGGAAAATCAGGCTATAAAAGAATTGTCATGAGACCCAGTTAGACCAGATAATTATAAGAATATGTAATAAGGGCATTTTAGGGTCCTTAATAAAGGACTTCTAGCTAGATTCAAGTCCCTGTAATATCAAGGCAAGGGAGCTAATGTTGGAAGCTCTAAAGCTAACTTTTTTGTGTGTCATAGACTATTTTGGTAGTCTGGGGAAACCATTTGACCCCTCTCAGAATAATGTTTTTAAATTCATAAAATAAAATGCTTAGGGTTACAAAGGAGTCAATTATGTTGAAATATGGTCATCAAAACACAACAACAATAACAACTAGCATTTACACAGCACTGGAAGGTTGGAAAAGAGCTTTACAAATATTATTTATTTTATCCTCACAACTGTGGGTGGTAGATGAGGAAACTGAGGCACAATGAAAACAAGAAGGTCATGGACTTGGGGTTAATAATATTAGGGCATGAGAATCTTACGTCTTCTATCTCTAAATGCTATTGTAGCTGGATAGTAAAAACTTTAAAAATGTTTTTTGTAGTCAAAATTGATTATTGTATCTTTCATGACCTCCTGGTCCCTTTCTCATACTCTTTTAATTATTTTATACTGTGCATTTTTATCTTTAAGTCATGTATACAATTTGAACATATTTGGGTATGTGGTCTAAGATGCCGATCTGAGCCTTATTTCTGCCGAATGATTCCAGTTGTCCCAGTAGTTCTTGTCAAAAAAGAGGAGTCCTTTCTCTAGTGGATCAAGTAGTCTTTTGAAGAATGTTTTCTATAATAGATTACATTTTTATGATCATACAAGAGAATATCAAATTCTGCTGTGCATGTCATTTATTGATTTGAAAAAATGCATTTGATTCAATATTACAAAATGTAGCCTTGAAGACTTCCCTTAAATAAGGTATCTCCAGTGTCACTATGACAGATGTGACTGTTCAGTGCTTTGACATCACTGAAGTATGAAACAGTGATGCATATGCTCACCATATGTTACCAAATAAACCTTCTTAGGTATTCCATGTCATTTCCTTGCTCAAAGATCTTCAGCAGCTCTATGGTGCTAATAGAATAAACGCACATTCCTTTGTCTGAAATTTAAGGCCCTCCACAATCTGGTTCTAGGCTACTTTTCAATCTCTCAATTATTAAGCATTATTAAGTGTTCCTTATGTGCTAGGCATAGTGTGATGTAGCGATACAAAGACAAGAAATGAAACAGTTCTTGCCCTCAAGAAGCTGACCTTCTACGGAAGAAACAAAGTGTATCGTATGAAGTGCCCACATAATTGTGAACCATTTTCGTATGGCTTCTTCCAGTGAATTTAGACTCATGTCTTCATTTTTTGAGCTAACTGGCCCAGTCAAACCAATAATAGTTATGAGTGAATGCTTTGGCGCAGAGATTATTCTTTTTAGAAATTATCCAACTTCCTATTTATATTTTGTCTTTGTCATCCCTGGTTTGTGCAGAATATTCTTCAGAACATTGGATATTGATTTAATATTATTTAGTAGACAAATATATATAAACTGCAACCTTCTAAATGCTTTTGCTATTTTATTTATACATATTTTAATTTTTTTGAATTATTATTTCATAATTTGTGTATGATTTGTTAATCAATTGTCACCTATCAACAATGGTGTAGTGGATGAAGTGTTGGACTTGGAGTCACAAAAACCTAGTTTTAAATTCTACCTTTCTTACTTACTAGCTATATATATGACCAAGTCACTTAATCCTGTTGAGCCTCAGTGTTATTATCTATAAAATGGGGGTAATTATACCCCATTAAGTTGTTGTGAAGTTAAAATGAGACAATGTATGTAAAAATGTTAAAACCTTAAATGCTATATAGATATTAGTTATCATCATCATTTTTATTATTATGCTTCTTAACTAGGTTACACCATGTTTACTGGCTTGGCTAGTCAGTGCAATAGAATAACCAGTCAATTTTCTTTTGAGAAAACCAAACCAAACCAAACATCAAGTATGATTTTTGGTATAGGGTAGAATTTGAGGCAGTGTGGTACAGTAGAAAGAATGCTGGATTTGGAGTCAGAGAAGTGTGGTTCAGATTCTGGTTCTGATGTTTCTTACTCATGCAACCTTAGGCAGGTCACTTGGAATCTCAGAAACACTGATTTCCTTATCTGCAAAAAGTAAGAATCTATCTGGTATCTAAGGTTTCCTCCAGCTCCAAATCTGTGGTCATCTGAGTGTATTCCCAATTTTCTTCCCTCATTTTTCTTGGCTCTGTTGATACCATTTAGAGGATTGGGTAAACATGCCTTAAATGTCTCTGTATGCTCACAGAGCCTAGGACGGTGTTATGCATAGTAAATACACAAGAAATCCATGCTGATTGACTGATTGGTTTCAAAGCAGATCCAATTAAAGGGATTTTATTAATGAAGGTTCACAGCAGGTGGCATGGTGTCAGCTTTCCTGACATAAGTAGGCATCTTAATCAGCTTACCATGCGCCTCATAAAATAATCAGCCTTGGGTACTTCATCAACTTTAATTTTGAGACACGAAATGGAAATTTGAAAACAATGTCAACTTTGGCTTCCTTTGGAGTAATGCCTTTCTCTCCAACACCACTGTGAAGAATTATAGAATAAACAGAGAAAAGCTGATACTTCCCTCGAGGTATTAGGAAGTAGCCACTTGTATGTTACCAAAGGCAGTACTCAATGTAAATACACACTCTATCAGCCTTAGAATATCCAGTCAAAACAGTGGTTGTCAGCTGTTATGGATACTTCCTGTTGCAACTGGTACAAATTAATCACAGAGAATGAAAGGATGATTAATCTTTCCCCATTTGGCAGTGACCCACTTTCAAAGATTTTTTTTCCATGTTGATGATTCACCATACATGTCTCAGAAGAGAATAGGGAGGGCAGGAGCTCAGTGGGAAAATGTCATCTAGTTTGGAATTACTTCATCAAAATAAGGTGAAGAAGTCACATCTGAACAAAGGTAAACCATTTCAAAATGGCAGTCAGCCTTCCCACTGGCTATTTCTGCTCTGGCAAGAATACTCTCTGCTGATTACCTGAGCAGCTGCTGGAAGACAAGTTCTGTATTCAGGCCATTTAGATCTTGGAATCATGCAGATGTAAGACAAAATATTCATTGTACAAATCCCTGGTTTTACTTCATTAAAATCTACTTTATCAAGATAAAGACATTCACATGCACACATATGGTAAGAAAGCACATCTTGGTCAGTGCTCATTTCCAAGCATCTGTAGTCTTGTACTGATCGTTGGAAAACTGTGCCCTGTGACCTTTGTGGCCTGGAGTAATCTGAGCAGGTGTATAGATTGACTCAGTCCATGACAATTTGCATGTGGAAAATGCCCTCTTAGCAGTCAGGCAAGGCCCATCTGTAGACTTATAAGTATGATATTTCTAACACATTGTGTCCACTAAACTGATATACATTCCCTTAGGCTTATAGGGCAAGTCAAGTCAAAGGGAATTGTATTATTAGCCAGCCTCATGTAATATGGGGCTAATAAAGGAAATGAAGGCTTAGGACTGATCTTAGGACCATTGCTTTACCAGTCAAAAGAAATGAAAGGAGATTTTCACTTGGTCGCATAAAGCAGAATCAAACAGTCAAACCATTTATCTAGAGCTTCAAAGTTAACAGCAGGCCTTTCTCCCCACAGTCCTCTGAGGTAGATCATACCAACATTGTTATCCCAAACTGATGCACAGCTAAGTAAATGGCTTTCCCTTGGTCATGTAATTAGCAAATGGTGGAGCTGGGATATGAAATTAGGGCTTGGCAATGACAGAAAAATTGTTAATATATGGAGAGAAATTGTTAATACCAAATATAATATTACTTGCCACCCTTAATTGAGCATAGTAATGTCAGAATTTCAGTAATGTCCTTGCGTTCCTACCCTTAGGCTATATGCTCTTGACTCCCCCTACTCTGGGATTTTAACTTGAAAAGGAATCCAGCTTGAGCTGGATCTCAGCTCCTGACTCCCCCGCCCCACACCAGCTTTCACTGAGATTCATGGCATGAAGGGTGAAACAGCCAGAATGAAGTGGTTTTCCTTGCCCAGATTGCTAAGGGCCACTGGGGTCTCATGACAAGATTTTGCTACCTCACCTATCTCTTCCTAAAACTATAAAACCTTTCTCATGGGTTTCTTTGGGAAATCCGCTGGACATTTCCCAGGGTGGAAGGTTTGCTACCCTGTTATCTCAATTAAAGATGTTTTAATTGAAATTAACTCTGAGTCTAGTATTCTTTTTGCTGTGTTGTTTCTCTAACAAGTAGTTACTAACCACTCACCATGTGTCTGTGGCACTGTGGAAATAGAGAATCATAAGCTACTGGTTTAGGACATAAGACTAAAACATATGATCAATAAGGAATGTATGAGCCCATATAATAGAGATCATAAAATTGCAGAGGTGGATTATATCTGTACTTAAGAAAAAAAGAAGTGGATGAAACTTTAAAAAAAAATGAGTCCCAAGTATGTTTAGAGAGGAAGGTAGATGGTTTGTGAGATTTTCTGCGACTGAAAAATTTAATACCCTTTCATGAGCACCTTTTTGTAGGTAGGCTGGTTCTAAGAAGCTAACTCTCAATCCAAAATTCAAAGCCTTTTTGCATTGGTGAACCTACCAAGTGAAGTAGTCATCATGCCTTTATTAAGTGCCATACACTATGTTAAACGTTAGGGATTCAAGGAAAGGTAAAAAACTGTCCCACTCTCAAGGATCTCACAGTCTAATGAGGGAGATAACATGCAAACCACTATGTACACAATATATATATATATATATATATATATATATATATATATATATATATATATATATATATATACATATATATGATACATTGGAGATAATTAAGAGAAGAAAGGCATTAAGATCAAGGAGGACTGGGCAAGGCTTCTAATGAAAGGTGGGACTATCAATGCTTCACTCTGTTGGCATACCTTTCAAGTACCCATGGTCACCTTTCCACCAGAAAGAGGCATCTAAGGAAGGCTTTAGTGGAGGATTAAGCAAAGCGGGAGAATTTTTTTCCAAGTCCCATTTCCTGCCCTCAAGTAATTTACAATCTAATTAGAAGATAAAGCAGGCACACACAGCATGAAACTGCTTAAAAAACATTAGCAAACTCTACATAAACAAGAACATTAACATATTTAGTACTTAATTAAACCTTCTTAGAACAAAATCTAAGGAACAGGCCTACTTCTTTTCTTGTATTTGACTTGCATATGAAGCTAGAGGCCCCCCTGAGTATGGAGGTAGCCTATCTGCATCTTGCTTCCACCCCTACATCTTCATTCTATCTCCATCATCCATAGAGATGGGCATACTTTTCATCTTGTCTTTCACCATAATTATGCTAATTCCATGATCAAAGAATTCCAAAGTTCCTCCCTCTAACCATAGCCTCCTATACTCTAAGAACTGAGAAGATGTCAGAAATGTTTTCCTGAGGGGCTAGTGCAGAGCTAGTGCTTGGGGTGACTCTTGAAAGAAGCAAAAGGAAAGCTGAGGAGGAAGTACATTCTAGAATTAGGGGATAATCCATGCAAAGGTTTAGAGACTGGAGGGGATGCTGAGCTTAGGTAATATCAAGTATCCTAGCTTGTTCTCATACAGAAAATAATGGGTTTTGTTTAAGAAATGTTAAGTTTGAGATGTCTGTTGGATATTTAAATGGGAACCATAGGCTCATGAGCTCAGACTCTGGAGTTGGATGGGGCAGCTAACACTGGTGAGGGTGGGACTTTCCCAAAGTAATACAGATAGTAAATATCAGAGCCAGGCCATGAGCCCAGGTCAGCTGTCCAATGAGCAGTTTGCAATATGGCAGTGGAGCTTCGGAAGGAGTCAGTGAGTTATCTCACATTTATTAAGCCCCTACCATGTTCTGGGAACTGTGATAAGCCCTGGCCAGGCTTGAGTATCTAGGAAAAGGAGGCAACAGCAGATATAATAATGGAACCGATAGTACCTGATGAGATCACTCGATTATCATATTGGAAGAAAGATGTATGATTCTTAGGGAGTACAAGGGTTGGGGAGTCAGTCAGTTAATAGATATTTATGAAGCACCTACTATGTGCCAGGCGCCATGCTGAGTGCTGGGGATACAAATATAACAAAGGAAGATAGTCAATCCCTGCCTTCAAGGGAATGAGGAAAGACAACACACAAATGGACGTATAAAAGGAGGAGAGTAAAAGGGAGCATGATGGAAAAAGTCAAAAGTAGTATGGCCTGGTAGGAAATGAAAAAATGGCTGCCTTGGGCATTCGCTGTAAATGGAAATTTTAGGAGGAGCTTTTGGTTCCATCTTCCAACCAGAGAGGTCTCAGGGGCAGAGGGTGCTGAAGAGATGGAAATACTGAGAATGATATGATTTTGCAGGATGATGAGGTTCCTACTGGCAGGATGGAGAGCTCCAAAAGAGTACAGCCAGGTAGGAAACATCCATTTGAGGGGAGGGACATTTGGGGTGCTTTTGTGCTGGTATTACCAGCATCTAGCATAGTGTTGAGTATGTACTAGGTACTTAATAGATGTTTAATTGAATTGACATATAAATAAAAAAGTATTCAAATAAATTGGAAAACAAGACTTACAGCAGTTCAAGGTTAAGAAATGAAGTTAACTCCAAGTGTTTTCTCTGAGTGTCCCCCATGCCTAGAATTCTCCTTCATTTCTACTTCCTGGCTTCTCTTGTTTTCTCTAAGTCTCAGCTAAGGTCCTACCTTCTTCAAGTAGCCTTTCCCAGGCTTCCTTAATTTTAGTACTCTCCCTCTGAGACCACCCCCAATTTGTCCTGTGTCTGTTTTGTTTGTACATAGTCGTTTGCATGTTGTCTCCCCCATTAGATTGTGAGCTTCTTGAAGGCAGGCACTTCTTTTTACTTTTCTTTGTATCCCTAGCACTTAATATAATGCTTGCCTGGCACATATTAGGCATTAATAAGTGCTTGTTGACTGATTTATATTAATAAATAACTGTAGTATTTGATGAAATTATAAATAATTAACCTATTGCTGTTAAGACTCTTTAGTATTGAAGGAAGTATTTTATTTCTGTTTCCAACATTCCAAATTTAATAATCAACATTTAATTTTTAGCTTGCTTAAGCTTTATGTAATACATTGAGCCATCCTATAATACTTTGAGGAATCTTAAGGGGTAGCTGTCTATGGGTAGCAGAGGAATCCACCCTGAATTAGGGTAACAAAGATGAGGAGCTATTCAATAGGGAAAGGTTGGAAAGGAAAGGAACCCAGGAATGCACTCCCTAGAGGTTTCCCTCTTGTCCTTGGCTATTGAGTTTACTAATGATAATTAATTTTGTTGCAAAAAATATTAATATTGCACACTATGTTTTTCCATAAGCAATTCAATTTAATTTATTATTAATCTATATCTAAGACATTTTTAGTTCGGAGAGAGAAAGATGTCCAAACTGGAAGAGTTCCCCCATGTCCTCTGATATAACTCTTTTGACTCAAGACAATTTTAGATAACTTTTGTAAGAAACTTGGACAAGGAAACAATATCTTAAAATACTGTCTGGGTTAAAATTCCAGAATTTGCTGAAAAGCCAAGTCCAGGCAAAGCAGGGCTACATGTACAGCAGAAGCCACTCAGTAGAAAGAGAAATGTTCTTAAGTGAATAGTAGTTAGTAGATACATTGATAAACGTGAAAATCAGAAGCAAGTATAATCAATCAATCAGCATTTATTAAATAAATGCCTTGTTGTTATTCAAATGTTTCAGTCATATCCAACTCTTCTTAACCCCATTTGGGGTTTTCTTGGCAAAAATACTGCAATGGTTTACCATTTCCTTCTACAATTCATTTTACAGATGAGGAAACTGAAGCAGAGTTTAGTGACTTGCCCAAGGTCACACAGCTAGTAAGTGTCTGAGGTCATATTTGAATCAAGGTCTTCCTGATCGGCCTGGTGCTTTATCCACTGTGCCACCTAGCTGCCCATTGAGCACCTACTATATGCCCAGGCACTGTGTTAAGCACTGGATCTTTTGTTTGAAGAATTCTGTTTGAATGAATCTTTTGTTTTGGTGCATTAAATGTCAATATTGTAATGGAGGAAATTAGCTGTAGGATTTGTGGAATTGCTAAAGTTACTTAGAAATCTTATAGACAGGAGAGTGCTTGCTGATATAGACCAATAATTACCGCTTGTATTTAACTCCCCCAATATTACCAATGAAGAACTTAGGATCATAGGTTTAGAGATAGAAGGGGGCTCATAGGTTACTTCGTTTTATAGATGAAGAAACTGAGGCCTGGAGAGGCAAAAAAAAAAAACCAAACCCCAAACTATCTAAGGTTACATAGCTCTAATAAGTAGAAGAGCTGGGATTTGAACCCATGTTCTCTGACTCCAAACACAGTGCTCTTTCTTGCTTCAAAATAACATTCCTAAAAACCAACTAACAAGCAAAATACTCTTTCCATTGCTCATATTATTCTGAGAAGACTGTGGCCTGCCCATCGCTTCGGGTCATAGAGTGAATATGGAACGGAACCGGGAGATAATTCTGAAAATTGGACAGGCAACAGAGCTTGACTGCTTTCACTTTAAGTTGGGTGACTCTTCTGCCTAGGTTAGAATCCAAAGACCCAGCTTTCGTGATACAGCCTGATGAGACTGAGGGCTCCTTGAAAGAAAGGATTATTTTTCAGTCTTTCCTTGTATCGTCAGTATTCAGCACAATGTTTGGCTCTTAGTTGGCACTTATAAGTGCTTATTGATTGACTAACTAAAGATACCTAAGAAGAAAGGATACTCTTGCTTATGCTGCCCAATATTTCTGCATTTAAATGAAGAGCAGTCTGGCCAAAAAAGAAAAAAAACTCATTTGGGACCTATTGTTCTGAGCGTGGGGATAGGGCCATGAAGTCCAGGCAAAAAGACCACCAGCTTTTTTGTTCTGTTTTGATTCATTTGTTTGCTTTAGTCTTCCTTTCTTTTTAAAGAGGATCACCAAAAGAAATCTAACTTTGAAACTGAATAATATTATAGTACACTCCACACTGATCCTGGAGAAAGGAGGGGCTCAGTTGGGTGTTTGTTCTAGTGGCTCATTCACAAGTGTTATAGGGCTCTCATTGTTTCCATTTAATAATTTTTCTTGCTGCTAGGGGTTTAACATTCCCACATGAAAAAAATATCATTCCAAGACAAATACCTGACACACCCCAAGGCAGCCTCAAGAAAGCATGATCTATTATGAATTGTCTGTTAAATCAGCTAGACTAAAGCTGGAGGTAGTATCTGCTGATGATAACAGGGTTCATGGATGGTGGGTGGTGGGTAAAGATCAAGATTTGAGGGCCTTTTGAATTTATTAGCTCTTATTTGAATGAGAGAGGTGGCGTTAGTGGTTAGAGTTTGAAATCGGAAAGATTTGGATTCAAATCCCCATATCTGACACTCAGGAGCTGAGGGATCAAGGGCAAATCAAATTTTGACCTCTATGTGCCAAAGGGACATAATTGTTAAGCTTCACGTAGGGTTCCATCTACATTGGTGGATAGTTACCAATACTGAGGAGATTACAGACTCTTCAAGTTCTTACCCAGTTCTTACATGGGGTCAGTAATTAGAAGTAATTAGAAACTCTACAAACCAATGTTATAGTGAAGGACTGAGGTCATTTCCCTGCCTTCAGGAATTATTCTCAATGTGGCAACCATACTGAACACAGAAGTGGAGCACGTGACTATTCAGAAGGACAAATGACACTTAGGTAAGCCAATCTGGTAAATAAACCTTCCCCCCTCTGCCCCACCTCCAAGCACTTGATGCGAAATCTCTAAACATACCCATGTCTACATCTTTTACACAGGATATGAAGAATGAGTCCAGGTCTTTTTTCCTTCATTCCAACTGAAATTGTACCATGTAGTTGGGTCTTTCCAGATCCATTCATACAAACCACCCCAAAACATGGTTAGCAGATACATGATTCTACAAAATCTCTTTAGATGTAAATCCTACCTGCATGACCTCATTGATACTGACTCCTTGTTGTAGGGTTAATTTACTCAATGCTCAAATACTTTTTCAGGTTTGAAAGAAGAAATATCGTGGGGATTCATGACTTCCCCACGTGAAGATTACAAAAAAAAGCCACAGCTGCTTTTAACTTCATTTAATTGGACAGATTGTAGTTCAGCAATCTATAATCTATCTATTCCAAAATAAGAATTACCACACCAGGCATCTAGTTTTAGGAAAAATAATAATACCTTCCATTTATTAAGCTTCTTTCTTAAAAAACTTGGTAAAAATATGAAAGAGAAACAAGGTCAGGTCATATCTATGAACAGCATGTAAAAGTACATGAATCAGACAGCATTTAGGTGTAAAAATGAAAAGTGTATTTAAAAACCAGCCTGAAATGCCAGAAATGCACATTCTCTTTATCGCAACACTTTTAAATAAGCTATTAAATGTTAATAAAACAAGGTTATCTTAAAAATTAGCTCTTCAAAAAACATTTAATGTCAGTTTGAGAGTTTATTCCTTGTACATTTAGAAGCAATTTATCTGAATTTTGTAGCAAAATAAAAGGCTTTTCTTATCAGCCTGGTACCTGGCAATGAGAGCAGTCTTTGTTCTCCAGAGGGCCTTGTTCCCTGATTCTGAGATGGGGTGACACTGAAAAGATTCACTGTGTGAACAGCCATCCAGCCTCTTGCCTGATGTCAATTACCTGAAGGCCCCATCAAGCAGAGGCATGCATGGCTGAGCTGTGTAGATGAAATAAAGCCCATTTCAAGTCTAGTACCATCGTGCAGCAACTGGTGGCCATCCACGACACTGGAAAAAAAAGACAGATTTCCCTAAGACTTCACACCAGATAGAATGTTAATATTTGATCCTTTTGTTCCAACTCTTCAAGAGATTAACTAGATAGAGAAGAAGAGACCTGGGATTAACCTGCTTCCTCCTCCACTGGGAGGTGGGGGAGGCAATAGGAAAGGGAAGGAGGATGGAGATTTCTAGGGAGAGAGAGTTTCATTATTGTATAATTACATACTCCAATGAATTTAATTATTCTACAGTTAAATTCCTAGAAGACAAATGTCTTCTCAGTATTTACCTTCAACTCCCTTTTGGTGTATCCATTTCTTTTTAGATATTTAGTGAGAAAATATATTTAGGTAATGTTATAAAAGCTATAAGAAAGGACTGATCTCTCTTGCCAAGAATTTCCATCTTCTCTTATTCTACTGTTATCATTTGCTGTGTAAATTTTGGAATTTGTGAAGGTCAATTTAGTATTTCAAAAGCACAGATGTGATTTGTTTTAGAAATAAGGTTCCTATTGCTCCCTGGTGTTAAACTTGAGTATAGCTACTGCCCTGATGGAAGACTCTCTTCTCTCTTCTCACCCTTTCATCTCAAGCAGAGGGCTACATGGCCTTATATCCTGGGGCAGTGGTCTGGGGGTGGAGGGAGTGGTGCTCTAAAAGATGTTTGGGGTTTGTGTTAACTTAATCAGGAAGACAAATCTGTCTGAGCTTGAAAAGATAGTTTGTCTACCCAAATGTCACATCAAGTCATCATCATTTATAGTGTGGTGAAAAAGCCATTGAACAGAGAACCAGGAGACTTGATCTCCAGAATAGTCATGTGACCTAGAGCAAGTCATTTTCAGATCACTGGGCTTTATTTTCCTCACCTATAAAACAAGCAAGTGATCTTACTGACATAACATTTTACCACCTTATCTCTCTACTGGACTTAAAAACTTTCTAGGAAGGCAGGGACTGACTGATGCCTAAACATCTTACCCTTCTCATCATCTCAAAAATAGCTCTGCACACGATAGGCACTTAACAACTTCTGGTTTTATGAATATTTTTTGAACATCTCTTGTGTCATCAAGAAGTGTTCATTAAGTACTTACTAAGTGCCAGGCACTGTGCTAAGTTCAGGGGATGCAAATAAAGGCAAAAACACTCCCTGTCCTCAAGGAGCCTACATTGTAATAGAGGACACAACAGGAAAATGACTAAGTGCACACAGTGTATGTACAGAGAGAAGATAACTTTAGAGGGAAAGAAGGCATTAGCAGCTGGGAGGACCAGGAAACGTATCTTGAAGAAGGTGGGATTTGAGCTGAGTCTTTGATAAAGCTAGAGAAGCTGAGAGACTGAGCTAAGGAAGGAAGCATTCCTGGCAGTGGGGGACAGCCAGTACAAAAGAGATGGAGTGTTGTATGCAAGAAACTGCGAATGGGCCAGATCCAGCTACTGTTTAACTGGTTGAGGGTGGATCTGGGGAAGACGTTTGAACCAGTGATTTCATCAATGGAGGAGCACCTAGTGAGGAAGCTTTGGATTTGGATCAGCAAATCTACTGGTAAGTGTAGCCTTTGAGGATTGCCCAGGGACACTCAGAAATTGAGTGACATGACTGGAATCACATAGCTTCTATTTGGCAGGAACAGAGCTTGAAAGCAGGTCTCCTTGTCCCAAGGTTGGGTCTCTGTTCATTTTGTCAGGGTACTTTTCTACTTCATTAATTAACTCATCAATTAAAAGTATCTATATTTTATTGATATAGTGAAATAAAGCAGATTGGGCACTTGGGCAAAGAATACAAACATTTGGCTTTTCCAAAGAGTAAGCCCAATGTGATCACCATAATGCCATCTTTCACCAACCTCTATTAGCCAGAATAGTTTCATTATTGGTGTTCAAACGCGAGAGCAATGAACCATTTCTTCTCTCCTAGCTCACATCAATAGCACAGAGGCATTCCTTGGGAAAAATCATTAACCAATTATAAAAATAAATTAAATGTGCCTGTGTAATCAATATACAGATTTTTCCTGTTTTAAACTTTAATGGAAAAGCTATAACTGATATTTATAATACTCTGAAAGCAGATCCTAGTCAGCTACTGCAGTTTTCAACAGAAATATCAGAAAAGTAACCCTTAGTACTTTGGGAGAGCAGGATAGGAGAGGAGAGGAAGAGTTTCAGGAGCACAATTAAGGAAGAGTGATCTGGGATCCCTTTCTAGAGAGATTTTAAGGTCATTTGAAAATGGGCTTTCTGATATGGAAGATACTTATTCTCCAGGGTCAGTCCTCAACAAAATTTTGAAATTGCTAATGTTATTTGGCACCGTCAGGAAAGACATCTGTTGTGAACTTTGTAGTATGACCTGTATGAGTTTTGCGGGTGATAGGAATACTGCCATTTTATCTGTATTTCCTTGTTTGTCACTTAATTAGGGAGAAGATTGTCAAGGTACGTGTAGTAATATTGTGAGAATTGCCCCCTCTACCCCTAGTTCTATTGGGAAGCTTCCTGATTGGCTGAGAGTAGACCTGGACTGGCATGAATGGACCCAATTAAACAATGAGCTCCTTCAAAGTGGGCACTGTTATTTGCCTTTATTTACATCCTCAGATCCTTGAGAGTTGAGATTGTTTGATTCTCTGTATTATATCACTAGTACCTAGCACAGTGCCTGGCTATTTAATAAAAGCTTGTTGTCTTGACCAATGTGCTTCATCTAGAAAGATTAGGGGACAAATGCTTAAATTGATTTGACTTGGGGATGTTTTCTGTGTCATAGAATCTCAGAGTTGTTAATGAACTCAAGATCATCTAATCCAACATATGCCTGAACAGGAATCCTTTCAAGGACTTTGAGATCTGTGATTCAAAATAATGTTTTTCTTTGGGGCCCCATTCCCTAGGCAGAGGGAGAATCATGGACAAACTAGGTATGGAAAATATAACCCTGTTTTAGGTGTTTATCAGTCTTGGATAAAGTAGATGTCATGTATATGCATTTCTAATTACTTTAAACTAAGATATTTTGTATATAATTTATTTTTGTATATTTAAATTTGTACATATCTTATTTTTTCTTACAAATAAACTCCAGAAATATGTATATATTTAGGTTCTGGTCTACGTGTTTAAAGAAAAAGGACACATCAGGAGTGGCAAAAGAGAGAGAGAAGGCCTAGATCTCAGGATCATAGATTATAGGGTTGGAAGGGGGTCAAAGAACATTTAGTCCAACACCTCCACTCTGTAGATGAGAAAAATGAGATTCAAGTTGGTTAGGAAACTTTCCCAGGGTCACACAGCTAGTTAAATGTCAGAGGCAGAATTTGAACTCATGTGTTCCTGACTCCAAGGCTGGCACATTATTTAGCATGCTCCTTTTTGTAACTGACTAAATACAGGTCTCTGCATTCAGGGAACCAAACTGGTACAAACAGAAGGTCCAGATGGCTCAGTACCTTGAGTAGAAATTTAGTGATGATGGAAGTTTAGAAAGTAGTTGTAACAACAATGCTGCTAGCAGTTGTTGTAGAGGTGTAAGGCCAACAACAAGACCAACCACACCAGCACACAGGAGGGCTGCTAGCACAGGTTCTTTGATAGACTTTTCTAAGGAAAGCAACTTTAAGGGATTTAAAAATCTCATTTTAGTTAAACATACATATATCATTCACTTAGTTAAGGGGAAAAAGTCAGCCCCCTGAACTTCAGAAAAAACACAAACAGAAATTATAAGCAAAAATTATGTAAACAGAGCAAATAACATAAATCAGCAGACAGAGCTTCTAACTGTCTGTCCATAGCAATACATACATAGTTACCAGAGACAGAAGCACCAACATCTGGGTTTTCAAAGCTGGGGAGCTCCTTAATGGCTACCCAGAGTCTCATCTCTTCAAATCACATGAACACTCTTCCAATGAGTGAGCCCCAAAGCAAAATGCTAACCTCAGAGTAATATACATGTCTTCATGTGACTCAGGCTTTCTTGTGATTTAAGAAGGTCATCAAAAAACTCTTGATTCAATCAAAGACTCTTGATTGAAACAAAGGCAAGACTCAATCAAAGGCACTTGATTGCCTGAGTGCTAAGAAGCACTCCAAAAGAAAAAAAAAACAGCGAAAAGGCCCACTTTGCTTGTCCTTACAGTAGTAAAAATTGAAAACCCTGGAATTGAAGGTAAAGCTCCCCAGATTGGTTACAAATGAAGAAGTTCATGCCCTGGGAAATGACATCAGATCAACAGGTACCTAATTCCAAGGCTGGATCTTTTACAAATACCTACCATCTCTCTTTGGCTTCTTTCACTGAGTGGAAGAAACTTCCTTCCATTTCTTTTACTGTGTTTCAGTCATGTGGTTTCTTAACATGCTGGGTGCTTGTCCCTTATGTTGAATCTAGAGAGGAATGTTGGAGGGAAAGGTTACAACCCTTGAAGAGGTATTTAAGGGAGCATCAAGAGGAAAAGTTTGCATCATCCAAGTGGAGGCTAATCTTTGACATTTTCTCAGGTGGAAAGATTTTTAGTTTTGTTCCCCAACAAAGAAATCATACTTCAAGTAAATTCAGTCACTTAATCATGAAGAACAAACTTTTGAACTGATTTTGTCAAAGCAGAGAAGTTGTAACTTAAGAGAAATTCACTGAAGGCAGGGTTGGGACAAACACTCATTTTAATATCTCCTTTGCAACAGATGTTCCACAGGTAAAAATATTTGTAATTTAGGGATTTGACATTTAAACCCACAAATTAAAGTTAAGTAACCATTAGGCTAAAAAGTAATCCTCTACACTACAGAACCCATGAAATAGCAGAGGGAAGCAGGGCTCCAGCCCAGGGCAGCCTGGATGGTTGCTGGGAAGGTTCTATTGTGTAGAACCGGGAATGGAGCAGAACAGAGCCTAGCATGGGCTGTGCCAGGACCAACCAGACCAGGTGCCAGGCGGAACAAGCTGTAGGGGCCTGAATCATTGAGCTTGGCAGTTACCAGACTTCTCAACCCACAAACACCAAAGACAACAGAGAAGGTTAGTGGGAAAAACGGCTGGGACAGAGCGAAAGGAGTTTGCAGTCAGCCACCGCCCCAGTGGTGGTGGAGGTGGTGCAGCTCTGAGGCTGCTTCCAGAGCTACAGCTGCAGTTGCTTGCAGCCCCAAGCCCACCTGGCAAGAGGAATAAAGCAGCAGATTAGAGCAGGAGTGCAAAGCCTGCTTTGCGCTGCCTGGATCTGGGCCGCAATCCTGGTTGGCGGTTCATGGGGGAGAAGGAGTGCTGGTGTGGCAGAGCTTGCTGTGTAGAAGTAGCTCTGAAAACAGCAGTGCTTGGACCCTAAAGCTTGGGACAAAGTACTCTATACTCTACAAGCAGTCATACCCGACAAAAAATTCAAAGGTCAAGTAAGTTGGCTGGAAACATGGCCAGGCAGTGAAAATGAACTCACATTCAGACTCAGACTTTGGAATCTTTTTTGTTGAAAAAGAAGACAAAACATACAGCCAGAAGAAGTCAATGAGCCTACATCAAAAGCCTCCAAGAAAAATATGAATTGGTCTCAGGCCATGGAAGAGCTCAAAAAGGATTTGGAAATGCAAGTAAGAGAAGTAGAAGAAAAATTGGGAAGAGAAATGAGAGTGATGCGAGAAAACCATGAAAAACAAGTCAATGACTTGCTAAAGGAGACCCAAAAAATACTGAATAAAATAACAACATAAAAAATAGACTAACTCAAATGGCAAAAGAGCTCCAAAAAGCTAATGAGGAGAAGAATGCCTTGAAAGGCAGAATTAGCCAAATGGAAAAGGATGTCCAAAAGAACACTGAAGAAAATACTACCTTAAAAATTAGACTGGAGCAAGTGGAAGCTAGTGACTTGATGAGAAATCAAGATACTATAAAACAGAACCAAAGGAATGGAAAAATGGAAGACAATGTGAAATATCTCATTGGAAAAACCACTGACCTGGAGAAGAGATCCAGGAGAGATAATTTAAAAATTATTGGACTACCTGAAAGCCATGATCAAAAAAAAAAAGATCCTAGACATCATCTTTCAAGAAATTATCAAAGAGAACTGCCCTGATATTCTAGAGGCAGAGGGTAAAATAGAAACTGAAAGAATCCACTGATCGCCTCCTGAAAAAGATCCTGAAAAGAAAACTCCTAGGAATATTGTCACCAAATTCCAGAATTCCCAGGTCAAAATACTGCAAGCAGCCAGAAAGAAACAATTTGGGTATTGTGGAAACACAATCAGGATAACACAAGATCTAGCAGCTTCTACATTAAGGGACTGAAGGGCTTGCAATATGATATTTCAGAGGTCAGTGGAGCTAGGATTAAAACCAAGAATCACCTACCCAGAAAAACTGAGTATCATGGTCCAAGGCAAAATATGGATTTTCAATAAAACAGAGGACTTTCATGCTTTCTCAGTGAAAAGACCAGAGCTGAATAGAAAATGTGACTTTCAAACACAAGAATCAAGAGAACCATGGAAAGGTAAACAAGAAAGAAAAATCATAATGAACTTACTAAAGTGAACTGTTTTGTTTACATTCCTACATGGAAAGACTATGTGTGTAATTCATGAGACCTCAGTATTAGCGTAGCTGAAGGAAATATACATACATACATACATACATACATACATACATACATATATATGTGTGTGTGTGTGTATATATATATATATATATATATATATATATATATATATGTATAAACAGAGGGCCCAGGATGACTTGAATATGAAGGGATGATATCTAAAAACAATAAAATCAAATTAAGGGATGAGAGAGGAATATATTGAGAGAGGGAGAAAGGGAGAGATAGAATGGGGTAAATCATCTCGCATAAAAGTGGCAAGAAAAAGCAGTTCATTGGAAGGGAAGAGGCAGCAGGTGAGGGGGAATGAGTGAATCTTGCTCTCATCGGATTTGACTTGAGGAGGGAATAACATGCACACTCAATTGGCTATCTTACCTCACAGGAAAGAAGGGGGAAGAGGATAAAAAAGGTGGGATGATAGAAGGGAGGGCAGATAGGGGGATGCAGTAATAAAAAGCAAACCCTTTCGAAAAGGGACAGGGTCAAGGGAGAAAATTGACTAAAGGGGGACAGGATAGGAGAGAGCAAAATATAGTTAGTCTTTCACAACATGAGTATAATGGAAGGATTTTGCATAATGAGACACTTGTGGCCTATGTTGAATTGCCTGCCTTTTTAGGGAGGGTGGATAGGAAGGGAAGAGGGGAGAGAATTTGGAACTCAAAGTTTTAAAAGCAGATGTTCAAAAAAAAAGTTGTTTTTACATGCAACTGATAAATAAAATATGCAGGCAATGGGGCATAGAAATCTATCTTGCCCTACAAGATAGTAAGGGAAAGGGGATGGGGTGGGGAGTGGGGTGACAGAAGGGAGGGCTGACTGGGGAGTGGGCCAATCAGAATATACGCCATCTTGGAGTGGGACGGGGAGGGTAGAAATGGGGAGAAAATTTGTAACTCAAAATCTTGTGAAAATCTATGCTGAAAACTAAAAATATTAAATAAATAATAAAATATACGAAAAAAGTAATCCTCTAAAACAGGGTGGAGAACCTGTGGCCTTGAGGCCACCTGTGGCCCTCCAGGTCCTGAATCCACACTTCACAGAACAAATCATTTTATTAAGGAGTTTTTTGCTTTTTGTTCTTCATGGATCCGTTTGGCAGTTTAGTAAAGCCTTTGGACCTCCTTTCAGCATAATGTTCTTAAATAATTGAAGGAAATGCCAGGTTTCAATTAGAGAACAGGATACTAAGGAGAAGATACAGACAAGATACGCAGTTTTCAACAACTCATATACTGAAAGTATCATACTTTTTTTTTTAAACAACTAATATGTCAAATGTATCATACAACTTTTTGTCTTAATTCGAGCAGTACATAACGGAGATTTGAGGTTTCATGTGCAATCCTCTATTTGTCTTTCTTATTGTATGTAGAATTGCTCATCTTTGTTAGTGGTTGTTAAGTTCAGAATAACAAAAAAATGAAATAATTCTAAAAAAGATTACTGATCCAATTACAGTTTGTTGTATATGTTGCAAAGTATGACTCATTTGCAGCCTGAGAGTTTGAGGAAATAATTACTTTACTAAATGAATCTTGGTGACCTTCAGATAAAAGCAGCCTCAAAGAAGAGTAATTAAAATAATTTAATGACTTTCTTTTGTTTCTTTTCCCCTTGTTTTGCATAACTATCTCAACAATTTCTGTATCCTAAATCCATCTTTATTAAAAACAAAAAAACAAAACACAAAAACTTGTAACAAAAAAGCAGAGTAAAGCAAAACAAATCTATCCATTGGACGGGTCCAAAAATTTAAGTCTTATTCTGCATTACAAATCATCCCCTTTCTAACAGGAGATGGGAGGCATGCTTTGCTTCATTACCAGTTGTGTGGAGTTGCGGTCCATCAGTACAGTCTTTTACAATCCCCCTCTCCCCATTTATAATGTTGTACTTATTTGTGTCAATTGTTTTCTAGGTTCTGGTCACTTCATTTTACATTGCTTCATATACATCTTCCTAGATCTCTCTGAATTCATTCTTTTCATCATTTCTTATTGTGCAATAATGTTCCATTATGTTGATATATCACCATTTATCACTCATCTCGTAATTGATGGACACCCCACTTTTCCCTGGTTTTTTGAAATAATAAAAAAGTGCTTCTATAAGTACATTTGTATATATGGGTTCATTCTCTCTTTCTTTGACTTCTTTGGGAACATATGCCTAGTAGTGGGATTGTTGAGCCAAGGGATATGCACAGTTTTATGATCGGATTGGTGATCTTAATATTATTGAAAACCATTAAAATTGGAAGGAAAAGAAATAAAGTGTTTATTGTTGAAGACAAAAATCAACAGATTTTTCATGCAAAAATTAAAAAAAATTTGCACAGCAAAACTGAAATATTTCTAAAATCAAAAAGAAAAGAAATAGAGAAAAATACATCATACAATGACCTGACATCCTGAATTTATGATGAACTGGTACATTTACGTGCATAATAAATATTCCCCTAAGAGGCAGAGCTCAAAGTACATAAACAGATGCTTTTTGACAAGGAAACACAAAGAAGCATAAATCAAAATAATCTCAAGATATCATCTTACATGCTAGAATATCAATTATAGTCCCAAGCTGGTGAACTTCAATATTAGCAGAGCTACAAAGAAACAGTCAATTACATTGTTGGTGTAATAGACTGGTACAAAAGTTTTGTAGAATAATATAATATAAAATGGGTCAAAAATAAAAACTTCCACTGACTCAAAAATTCTACTACTATGATTTTATACTGGAGATATCATGAAAAGGAAAATAAAAAGAAAATACTCCATGATGCTTACTAATAGCAACCAAATGGGAGACAAGTTACATGTCCAATAGTTGGAAAAACAGAATGGCTTAATAAATTATGATACATATTTGGAACCTAATATAATGGCACTACAAAAATATGAAGAATACAAGGAAATACAGAAATTCTTATATAAAGTGATACGAAGTGAGATTAGTAGTACCTGAATAATATGTGCAGTAATTGCCCCCCCCCTTTTTTAAAGAGAGGACTGAGGAGGGGAAGTCAAAGAAAACAAAACTGCAGGAAAATGCAAAAAAGGACACAGAACAATTATCTATGTCTCTCTTTCTGGTCTCTTTGTTTCTATCTCTGTCTCTGTCTGTCTATGTCTGTCTGTCTGTCTGTCTGTCTCTCTCTGTGTAGATTTGTATTAATATTATCTATGTATAGATAGGCATATACAAATAAGTAGAATAAGAAATAAAATTATATGTAAAATCTATAACAAAGGATATTCTGATCTCACTGACCAAGTGTGCTGTCTTTTCTCCTTCTGCACCTGTCAGAATAATTTTTTGATCACTTCAGCATTCTGATTTCTATTATCATTTTCAACTTTCTATATCACATAATCTGTACTGTCCTTAATTATGAAATATTCAGTATTTTCACTAATTGCTTCATGTGTGTGAGTTGTCCAAAATGGTGTTGTGAGGTCCCTTTGGACAAAAGTCATAGTTTCAATACTTGTGAAAATAGGTAGCTGATAATAATAACATTAATAACTAGTATTTACCTAGGACTTTAAAGTTTGCCAAGCATATTAAACATATCATGTCACTTAATCCTTAGAACAATTTGTGAGAAAGATCCTAGTATTGTCTCAATTTTTCAGATGAGAATGGCAAAGGTAGAGTGACTTACCCAGGGTCAGTCAACAGCTACTAAGTATTTAAGGCTGGATTTGAAATCAAGTGTTCCTGATGTTAAGTCTAGTGCTCTATCCTTCCTCCAATCATTATCTGTTGGTTGACTGAGTGGATAAATGAAGTTATATTGAAATCTCTGTATTTGTGAGATGTACAGTATAGTGTCAGCTCCAGTGTTGAGATTTAAATAAATTAACAACTGGAACCCGAGCCGAGGTGCTGCCACTGCTGTTGACATGGCAGGCACAGGCCTCGCCCCTGCTAACAACTGGTTTGCTGAACTTAAAATTAGGTACTGGTTCTGCCAAACCAGTGCGAACTGGCTGAATCCCACCACTGGTCAGTTCCACCAACTTTGTGGCGGAACTGAAAGACATTGTACTTTTCCCCATTGCTCAACATACTGAATGTCCGTGCTTCATGGTATAGTCGAAAGATTGTAGAATTCAGTCATAGGAGTTGAGTTTCAATGAAACAACCCAACCTTTTGGGGTCTTTGTTTCCTAATCTGTAATATGGGGGCAGGGAGTGGACTTCTCATCTTTCTTCTTGTGCAAGATCAATTATCCAAGGATCTTTCCAATTTGGGGACATCTCTGTTAGGAGGTTTTTCCTTATGTGTAGTCAATATCTGCTTCATTGTAATTTTTACCAACTGGTTCTAGTTTTCCCTTTTGGAACAAGCAAAACAAATCTAATTTTTCTGTTAAGTGATAGCTCTTCAGGGAGAGTCAAGGTTTTCAAGGGCCTCTGGTACAAGTCTGACTAAATATGTCCATACACCATATGGGTATTGGTGGCTTGGAAGGGTTCAATCTCTCCATTACGCAGGGTAGTGAAGGACAATTACTTCTTCTACCCTTTGAAGGGGGCCACATCTTTTCTTCTAGAAATCCACCTCAAAGAGAGCAGCCAACCTGAAGCCACCTCTTCTTCTGTCATGTCTTGTCCCCTGTATCATCAGCCTTTTTGGCTTAGCAACCAATTGGCAGTAGGTAGAACAAAACTCAGAGATGAGTCATACAAAACTGGAAGCAGGCAAAGGATACTTGCACTTACACAAATGTTCAAAAGGTTTCCCAGGAGTAGTAAGAGACTAGGGAGATGCTGAATGAGAGTACCATAACGGGGGATGGGGTACAACTATGTTAGGGTAGCTAGGTAGCACAGTGGTCAAGTGCTGGGCCTAGAGTCAGGAAGACTCATCTTTGTGAGTTCAAATCTGGATTCAGACACTAGCTGTGTGACCCTGGGCAACTCACCTAACCCTGGTTTGTTTCCAGTGAGCTGGAGAAGGAAATGACAAACTACTCCAGTATCTTTGCCAAGAGAACCCCAAATGGAGTTACAAAGAATCAGACATGAATAAAAAATAACTGAACACCACCACTATATTAGTTTTCTTTCCAGGATATCTTTGGCAGATAACTAGGCTTTGACAACAGACTGAACAGACTGGGCAACGTTTTCTCCATTCTCCTATGAGTGGCATAATACGAAGGGTATTTGATTTAGAGTTAAAGGATCTGGGTTCAAATTCAGACATTGTCACTGTCTGTACTCTGAAAACCATTAGGCAACTCAACCTAAAAATGAATTTAAATTGAAATTGGAAAGGGCTGGACCTAATGACTTTGGAAGTTCCTTTCAGAGTCTAATTTTTGATGCCGTGTGTATCAATTCTTTATCTCCTCTCTAATTATATATTAAGGTAATGAGTTATCCAATCTTTCGAATAACTAAATTTTATGTCTTCTCTTTCAATTTAATATGTTCTTTTATTTTTACTCTTTACTCTTCAACTGCCGTCCAAAGATGGAGAAATCCCAGGGATATAGGAACTTGGGGTAGTCTAGGAGTCTATTAAAGGAAGTACAACAGCTAAACTTCTTCATGCCTTGGGATTCTGATTGATTTTTAACCATGCCGTGAAAAACACTTTCGTTTTGATATATGTTCAAATTTTTGGCAGTTCTCATGAAACTACCAATAATTCCAGCATCCGCCATCTTGAACAAAGCTACCTGAAATTAAATTTGAGGCTTGTCTATTGCCGGTCTCTATCAACTTTTTTTGAAGTTTTATTAATGCCTATTATTTTTATACAATCATTTTCTTATATAACTACTGTTTCTCATAACAACAATAAAAATGGACTAACTTTAAAATAATTTCTGATTGCATGTCCAACCATTCCATGCCCATATATTACCACTTAGCCTCCCAAGAATAGGTATGTGTGTGTATGTGTGTGTGTGTGTGTGTGTGTGTGTGTGTGTGTGTGGGGCTTCATCATCTGTTCTCTTAAAGAGTACAATTAATTAGGTAGGTTGCCTTTTAGTGTTGTTTTTATTTAAATTATTTTAGTCATTTCATATTGCTCTAATTTTATTTCTTCACTCTGAATCAAGGTTCTCTGAATTCTTCATATTTATTATTTCTAGTGATACTATAGCATTCCATTCCATTTATAGATAGCTCAATCCTTATCTAATAAATAAGATACACTTTTTGCATAGTGTTTATTTTTGGCTACCATTAAAATGCAGCTGAGAATATATTGGTATATTTTGTTATTCTTTTTGATCTCCTTGAAGTATATGACCTGTAGTAAGATCTCTGGTTCAAAGAGTATGAACAATTCAGCCATTTTTCTGGTGAACTTCTGAATTGTTTTATAAAATGGTTGGACCAATTCATAGATTCCCCAACAATGTGTAAATGTACCTGTATTCATAGCCCCTCCATCATTGAATAAATATCTATATTTTTTATCCTGGCTGAGACAAAGCAAGGAGTAGTGGCTAGGGAACTGGACATTTCATTGGGAAGACTCATGTTCTGATCCCATCTCTGATAAATAATTGCTGTGTGACCTTGGACAACTCAGTTAACCTTTCAGTAGACATGGAAATCTCTCAGATTCTAATTTATAAAACTGTAGCTGGTCTTAGTGGTACAAGGAGTTTTCTGTGTGGAAAGCTCTCTACAATGATGAGGCCCTGAACTACATTTTTTACTAGTGGGCCATAAGTCTGTACAGCAATTATTCATTGTCTACCTTTAAGCGTTCATTCAGCATTTTACATTTCTTGGGAGGGAGCCTAGTGAAACAGAAAGGACATCAGATGTGGGATCTAGTTGCAGATCGGTCACTGATGATTGGACAGTTGGTCAACTCCTTAAATATCTTTGACCTTCCCCTTATAAATAAGAGGGTTTGAAGGCATGATCTCTAAGGTCTCAACTAGTTCTAACACTGTGATTCTTTTTCAAGTTTCTTTTCACTGAGGCAATCTGATTCTCCTACCACCAAGCCTGAGATAATGAGTTATTTCTTTTTTAGTTTTTTTCACTGTATTTGCTTTTCATTTAAAGGCCTTTAAACTTTAACATCCTAAAGAATTTTCATAAGGGGATTAGACTTTGCCTGCATTCATTCATTTGTTACTTACTATTAAACAGGGATGTACAAGGTTGGGAATTCTGTGGTGGAGCAATGATGTGAAACTGGAGCTCTGAGGAGAGCAACATGGATAATCAGGAACCTGGAAGGACTCATTTATGAGGAAAGAATAATGAATGACGCATTCAGTGGCTGAGCCAACCAAACCTCAACTTTCAGCTTATGCAATGTGGAAGCTGCAGAAAGTTCAAACCTGTGTCAGGGCAGAATGACCCAGATCATGTGCCGTGGTTGTGATTCAGTCTGGTTGCTCTTCAAAGACCAAGCCTAAATGGGAGGGATAAGAAACGTAAGTACAGGATGCAGTTACTGAAGAAGTAGCAAAGGGTAAAATGGAATAGCTAAGGAAAAGCAAATGCAGACACTGTTTCAGAAAAACATTCCATAAAAACCAAAAATCTATTAATTGGAACAATGTCCTTTCCCTGCAAGCATTGTTGCTACAAAACTTATTGCATAAAAGTTAACAAGATCTATTGAGAAACAAACCAATCTCTCTCTGAATTTGTGATACTTTATTCCAGAAAATCAATTAGTTATAAACTTGCAAGATGACAGAAAAGGAGTGCTAAACGATTATGCTTAATTAAGAGGTGACTAGCAAGTAATGAGATTTCTTTTCTCAGGTGACTTGTAGAGCATCCCTTCACAGTACAATCATACCTAATATAATGAGGCCTTGTTTATAACTTCAGCAACAGGGTTTAGAATTGCTTTAAAAGTATTGGTTTTAAAATAGATGTGGTAATCATGTGGTAAGACTGCCCATGAGCCATGCAAAAAAGCCTTTCTCATTAATTTATTCTCCTACTGTGTTGTGTTGTTGTTGTTGGGTCATTTTTCAGGTGTATCTGACTCTTTGTGACCCCATTTGAGGTTTTCTTGGCAAAGATAATGGAGTGGTTTGCTATTTCCTTTTCCAGCTCATTTTGTAGATGAGGAACTGAGGCAAATAGAGTGAAGGAACTCGCCCTGGGTCACAGTTATGAAGTATCCGAGGCTGGATTTGAACTCTGGAAGATGAGTTTTCCTCACTCCAGGCCCAGCACTGTGTGCGCTATGGCGCCACCTAGCTGCCCTAGGTGCTCCTACCTTGGAGGGAACCATTGAGTTAGGGTCCTGTGGGCCAGCACAACCCCTGCTTGTGCTTTCTGCTCACCTATGCCAGCAATAGGTCCCATTTCCTGTTATTTTGGAAGCATAAAACAAATGGATTATCTTGAGTTAGAGTTCCTCGGGGGAAACGTTTGTTTCTTTAGCAACCACATCATATCGACAGCACTAGTTTTGATTTAAACAGACCTCAGTTCAAATCCTGCCTTGGCTATTGTATGACCTTGAGAAATCTCTACATCTCTTTGGGCCTCAATTTCCTCATTTTTGGAAAGAGAATGGGACTATATGATCGTTAAGTTCTCTTTAAACTCTAAAAATATTTCTTTTACCCACTTGAAGGATTTTCTAAAGAGGAAATAATAGCTTTCTAAAAATTAACCTTTTTAATTTAGGTCTGGGTAGCTAATGACAACCCAATAATGTAATTGAACTTTGTTGTTATTAAGTCATTTTTTCAGTTGTGTCTTACTTTTCATGACCCCATTTGGGGTTTTCTTGGCAAGGATACTGTAGTAGTTTGCCATTTCCTTCTCCAGCTCATTTTACAGATGAGGAAACTAAAGCAAACAGGTTTAAATGATTTGCTCATGGTCACACAGCCAGTATGTGTCTGAGGCTCGATTTGAAATCAGGAAGATTAGTCTTTTCGACTCCAGGCCTGGCACTCTATCTACTGCACCACCTAGCTGCCCCATATTTGAACTTAAAAACAAGGTAGCCCATGTCTAAGAGTCTTTTTTGTGTTGCAGGTGTTTTTCCAAGAAAGGCTTTGCTGCCCGCTTTGTCCCTTCATGAGTTGCTCTCCACTTGTTGTTCCCTCTACCTCCCACTCTTCTTTCCACTTAATGCTTGCTTGGCTCTACCCCTTCCCTCCTCCCTTCTCAGTATTCACCTCTCCACTCTCTACTCCCAGCCAGCTTTTTTTTTCTCTACTTATATACCATCATTCTTAGGAAATATGAAAAAAAGGTTTTGCAATCCATTTCACTAGAAAATACTCAACCTTTGATAGGAATCATGGTTCTGTTTATTGTACAGTATGTTAAACACATCTTCCAAGGAAATGACTCCCAGCAAAAGGTTTGCAAACTATTGACCTAACTAATTTGGGGCAGCCCCAAGTGGGGAAAAAAACAACAATCCCAGCAGACTGATGTGTCAGGAAAGAGAGAGGCACAGAATGAATATTGTGAAACAGATTTCTGGGATTTTCATGTAAATAAATAGGGAAATGATTCAGTACATAAAAAAGCTACTTAATGCAAGAGTTCTCAGGAATTGGACTGGTGTGTGAAGTGAGAGACACATACATTGGCAAATTTCCACATTTGGCAAGTGCTTGGTTCTACCTTTGCCCAGTTACTGATTGTTTATCGTATTTTTGTAATTGATATATGAGGTATTCCAAAAGTCCTAGTGAAAATTTAAGCTCTTAAAGCGGCAAAGTGCATTAAGACTTTTGGGATACCCTGTAAAAATCCATCTGAGGCCTTTCCCATAGACTGGTGTAAGATACTTTGCTAGATCTGTGTTCTCATCAATGTGGGTACTCCTGCTTTGCTAGGGAAGATTGATTGTTCCTTTATGCTTTCTCATCTTACGTGATTCCTTCTCAATTTTTTTTCCAGTAAATCTTCTTGAGAATCTATGAAACACGCTAGAGGTCCTCCCTGAGATATTTTAATATTTTGTAGCTACCAGAATAGACTCAATATATCCAGCTCAGGATAGCACTATTAATAAGATGGTGCTAAAGGGGGCACTATTAACAGACAAAACAGTTTATTGATTTATTCCTTCAAAATCAACTTGGAGAGAAGTTTCTAGTGATTTAATATTTTTATCAATGATCTGAATAAATGACTTCCTGGCCTTTATCCAATTATTGCCAAACTATTCAATATGTCAGGGCAGCTAGGTGGCACAATGGGGTAGAGCACGGGCCTGGAGTCAGGAAGACCTGAGTTCAAATCCGGCCTCAGACACTTAACTAGCTATATGGCCCTGAGCAAGTCACTTAACCCTGTTGATTCGGTTTCATCATCTGTAAAATGAGCTGGGGAAGGAAATGGCAAAACATTCTAGTATCTTTGCCAAGAAAACCCCAAATGGGAAAAAAAAGTCGAACGCAGCTGAAGCTACCGAACCACAACAGCAACAACAACAATAAATTCAGTATGCAAACTACCTTTGATGATGGGGTGAAGTGGTTGTCAGATACGGTATGATTAGGATTCCTTCTGGGTATGAGTTGGACTAGTGAGCCACTGAGATCACTTTTAGCTCTCAGATTCTGTGACTCTATAATTCTACGATGAAAGCAATTATTTGTTATATTTTTGGAATCTTTTGACACACTTTATCTCCATGAAATATGTATCTCAGGCAAAGCATTCTTCTTACAAGAAACTAAAGTTATCTTTGATTTCTTGCTGTTATTAAATCTCTACCTTCACTCAATCCTTTAAGCCTATTGTTATCTCTCCACTGTACTTCATACCCCTGTGAATATTTCTCCCAACTCTACCACTAGAATCCTTTAGACACTGGCAAATAACTATTTTCTGGCTCCAAGATCCCTCAGGAATATTCTCATTCAGTCACTTTGGTAGTTTACTATTTGGCTGAAGCCAGAGAGAACTTGGAGATATTAAACCTGGTTGGTGCTAAGATGCTCAGCTTTCACTCTTTTTTAAATTTTTAAAATTATTTTCATTTTTATTTTTTTGAGGGGGGAAGGCAGGGCAATTGGGGTTAAGTGACTTGCCCAAGGTCACACAGCTAGTTAGTGTGCCAAGTGTCTGAGGCAGGATTTGAACTCAGGTCCTCCTGACTCCAGGGCTGGTGCTCTACTCACTATGTCACCTAGCTGCCCCAGCTTTCACCCTTAATAGAACAGAAGTCAATTCATTTTTTTTAATCAGATAAAATATCTTCGTTCTATATAGACCAGCTCAGCTACACTCACTTAAACACTGTGTTGTCCACCACAACTCAAGGGAAATCTTTAAACCTAGAAAACAAACCTAGCTTGCTATCTTATCAGAACAAAAAATCTGTTTTCCCCATGCTTTTCCTTCTTAAATCAGAGGGGGTAACAGGAGAAGCTTTTCATTCACTTGTGTCCTACTCTTTGTGACCCTGTTTGAGGTTTTCTTGGCAAGCATCCTGGAATGGTTTGCCATTTCCTTCTCCAGCTCCTTTTGCAGGTGAGGGAAACTGAGAAAAACAGGGTTAAGGGATTGCCTATGGTCATACAGCTAATAGGTGTTTGAAACTGGATTTGAATTCAGGTCTTCCTGACTCCACGACCCTTGCTTTATCCCACTCTGCCGCTTAGCTTAATTCTAGGTAGAAATAGATACCTGCAAGGCCACAGAAAACCACAAATAATATTATCCATTTCGCATTTTAATTTATTTTTGTTAAACATTCCCAAATTACATTTTAATCTAATTCTGGCCACACTTTGGAGTTTTGTAGGCAGCTTGAAATCAGCTCTCTCTACTATCAATCAGAAATTACCTAGTGGAAGTGTTCTGTAAGCTGACTGCTTTTAGCAACCATCACTCCAGCTGTGGAGCTTTTCCATCTTTTTCTGTATCTTCAATCTTCACCAGACTTTTCTCATCAACAGCCTCCCTTCTCATGTTCGTTCACCAGGTTCATCTCAGGTTCCTTTTTCTTCAATGGCTTAAATGAGAGCTTCCTTACTCTCAATGGGTAACAACTCTCCCAATTTCCCATACGACATTGATAACTCATTTAAAATCATACTTCCTCCTCCAAATGTTTATGCAATTTCTCATTAAAATGTTTTACCCTCTTTAATCATAAAGTAGTTTCATGCAGATGAGAAGAGGTATAATAATGCCTCATAGCTCTAAAGTTTTCGACACTGTCCAACATTTCCTTTGGTGTACTTGAAAATGCATTTCTTTGTACCCATATCTTTCCATTTGTAAATAAACAAAAGTTCTTTCTGTGCTCCTTTAGGCCATCAAACTGTTCTTGTACAAGTGAAGCATCATTCCACAGCAGAGGTGTCAAACTCAAATAGAAATTTGGACCACTATGCCATATACAAGAATTCCTGCAGGTCATATATTGACTTGGAAAACCACACATTAACATTATCTAGGTTCTACTATATTTTTATTTGTCTTGTTAAATATTCTCAATGACAATTTAATCTGGTTTGCTACACAAGAGTGTTGTTGCTGAAGCTGTTTGATACATTTACTCTTCATCATTCAAATGTTGAATCTTCTATTTATGCTACAGCTAATTTTCTGTTCCAAACTGCTGAAGCCCCAGTTGAAAATGGTTTCTTTAATACACAAACTTTACCAAATTTTGTTAAAATTCTTTTTCTATTCCTTTTAGGTATCAACATATTCACCTCTAACAGTGGTAGTACTCTACATCTTTTGAAAACTAATGTAATGTTTTCCTTTCACATAAAAATATCTTGTATGTCCCTCTTACCCCTAAACTGCTCCATAGGGCGGTATCTCAGAGGGATAGTGTGTCAACAAGAGAGGCACATGGCCTCATAGAGAGTTAGGAGTCAATAAGATCTGGGTTCAAGTCCTTCCCCTGGTACTTGCTGATGCTGCGAACATTAGCACATCCTCAGACACGAAGGGCCACCTATCTGTACCAGTGGAGGGAGTTTCTGTACTGGAAGTTCCCTACAAGGCCAAAATCACAAGCTGGATTCCCTAAATTAAAATTCTCATTAAAATACACAAAATCATCATAGAAATTATCTATAGTAGACGATGAAGATCAACAGCTAGAATTAATGGAAAGGTAGAATGTTGCATTGGACCTTAGGTATACTTAATTTTAATTTCAGCTGTCAGGAACAAGATGTGTGGTATTGACCAAATCAGTTAAATTTCCTATGGCTAATGAGGGAATTGCATTATATTATCCCTACAGGCCCCATCGATGCTAAAATTCTATGAACTACACAGAGCCAAATATTCTGGTTGGATGATTCTTGATCAATTCAGTGGAAGTAATAGGTTTCTTTGGATCTCTGACAACTGCATCCAAGGTTCAATTGGCACTTTGGAATCCAATTAACCACTGAGATAAGTGTTCTTTCATTTGGATTATATCTACCAACCATTACAGCCCCAAACAGTAGGTCACTGGTAAGAATAAAAGGATGCAATATTCCAACAAGAATGAATAGTAGAAGACACTCAGCTACTGCCACGCACCAAGTGATTTATTCATTTAGGAGGTAGAAATTCTCATAATTTGTTAACCACATTGTTAGAACACACATATTCTCCCAAAGAAAAATATATGTATTTTGGGACCATTGACAGTGAATATTCCAATGCATCCTTTGATACTAAATAGCAGTGCATCCTTTGATACTAAATAGCAGACAAAGAGTCTTCACATTAAGGACATTCTGGTAATTGGTAGGTTTCTGTTTTCCTTAGGTTCAGGACAAGTTCTAAGGAACCGGGAAAAAAATAAAAAATTAGGAAGGAATTAAAATTAATGTGGCAGCAACTAGACAAATGTGGTAAATGTTTTTTTTTTCCCTTTTGTTCTGCAAAGTCACCCTTCAAAATGCCATGATGTGAGACAATGCAGGCTTCTTGCTCTGACTGCCTAATATCACAAAACTATGTTAACTAATGTATGTGGACAAGAAGCTTGAGGAACTGAGCTGTTTCTATGGAGATGGGAATTAGTGAGGAAGTACTTTTCTTTTGATTATGTTGGATTTTCAAATGGACAATTGTACCCATTTATCTTTTTCGGAAGGAATAAGGACAATTCTGGGAACAATAGCAAGGATTTGAGAGACAGTTCCATTTTGACTAGATTTCGGAGTCTGAAATAAGACCTTTCAACATCTCCCAGTGGAAACCTAAAACACATGGAAGAATTGCTCTTGCATAGCAGATATGAATGTGGTTGAACCAGACAGATGAATGTACATTTTTCCTAATAGGAACTTCTCTGCTAGGGGACATTTTATTCAAACACTGTAGTTGTTCCTTAAAATGCACACTTTGTTATATGTTTATAACACCTTGGATTTATATTCAGCTTTTCCTTTGGGCTATTCACACAGTTTTCACATTTATTACATCATTAATCTTCAATATTCCTGTGAGGTTCCAAGGGCTGTATTTTCA